>NC_062564.1:27772031-28397031 GCF_022837055.1 Prionailurus viverrinus
GGGATGTGTCAAGTAAGAAATTGCTACAGCTAAGGTCAGAGAGGTCTTTTCCTCCTTTCTCTCTAGGGTTTTGATGGTTTCCTGTCTCACATTCAGGTCCTTTATCCATTTTGAGTTTATTTTTGTGAATGGTGTGAGAAAGTGGTCTAGTTTCAATCTTCTGCATGTTGCTGTCCAGTTCTCCCAGCACCATTTGTTAAAGACACTGTCTTTTTTCCATTGGATATTCTTTCCTGCTTTGTCAAAGATTAGATGGCCATACGTTTGTGGGTCTAGTTCTGGGGTTTCTATTCTATTCCATTGATCTATGTGTCTGTTTTTGTGCTAATACCATGCAGTCTTGATGATGACAGCTTTGTAGTAGAGGCTATAGTCTGGGATTGTGATGCCTCCTGCTTTGGTCTTCTTCTTCAAAATTACTTTGGCTATTCGGGGCCTTTTGTGGTTCCATAGGAATTTTAGGATTGCTTGTTCTAGTTTCGAGAAGAATGCTGGTGCAATTTTGATTGGGATTGCATTGAATGTGTAGATAGCTTTGGGTAGTATTGACATTTTGACAATATTTATTCTTCCAATCCATGAGCATGGAATGTTTTTCCATTTCTTTATATCTTCTTCAATTTCCTTCATAAGCTTTCTATAGTTTTAAGCATACAGATCGTTTACATCTTTGGTTAGGTTTATTCCTAGGTATTTTATGCTTCTTGGTGCAATTGTGAATGGGATCTGTTTCTTTATGTATTTGTCTTTCGTTGCTTCATTATTAGTGTATAAGAATGCAACTGATTTCTGTACATTAATTTTGTATCCTGCAACTTTCCTAAATTCATGTATCAGTTCTAGCAGACTTCTGGTGGAGCCTATCGGATTTTCCATGTATAATATCATGTCATCTGCAAAAAGTGAAAGCTTAACTTCATCTTTGCCAATTTTGATGCCTTTGATTTCCTTTTGTTGTCTGATTGCTGATGCTAGAACTTCCAACACTATGTTAAACAACAGCGGTGAGAGTGGACATCCCTGTCGTGTTCCTGATCTCAGGGAAAAAGCTCTGGTTTCCCCCATTGAGGATGATGTTAGCTGTGGGCCTTTCATAAATGGCTTTTATGATCTTTAAGTATGTTCCTTCTATCCCGACTTTCTCGAGGGTTTTTATTAAGAAAGGTTGCTGAATTTTGATTGGCCTTTTCTGCATCAATTGACAGGATCATATGGTTCTTATCTTTTCTTTTATTAATGTGATGTATCACATTGATTGATTTGCAAAAGTTGAACCATCCCTGCAGCCTAGGAATGAATCCCACTTGATCATGGTGAATAATTATTTTTCTATGCTGTTGAATTTGATTTGCTAGTATCTTATTGAGAATTTTTGCATCCATATTCATCAGGGATATTGGCCTGTAGTTCTCTTTTTTACTGAGTCTCTGTCTGGTTTAGGAATCAAAGTAATACTGGGTTCATAGAATGAATCTGGAAGTTTTCCTTTCCTTTCTATTTTTTGGAATAGCTTGGGAAGGATAGGTCTTATCTCTGCTTTAAACGTCTGGTAGAACTCCCCAGGGAAGCCATCTGGTCCTGGACTCTTATTTGTTGGGAGATTTTTGATGACTGATTCAATTACTTCGCTGGTTATGGGTCTGTTCAAGCTTGCTATTTCCTCCTGATTGACTTTTGGAAGCGTGTGGGTGTTTAGGAATTTGTCCATTTCTTCCAGGTTGTCCAGTTTGTTGGCATATAATTTTTCATAGTATTCCCTGATAATTGCTTGTATCTCTGAGGGATTGGTTGTAATAATTCCATTTTCATTCATGATTTTATCTATTTGGGTCATCTCCCTTTTCTTTTTGAGAAGCCTGGCTAGAGGTTTATCAATTTTGTTTGTTTTTTCAAAAAACCAACTCTTGGTTTCATTGATCTGCTCTACAGTTTTTTTAGATTCTATATTGTTTATTTCTGCTCTGATCTTTATTATTTCTCTTCTTCTGCTGGATTTAGGCTGTCTTTGCTGTTCTGCTTCTATTTCCTTTAGGTGTGCTGTTAGATTTTGTATTTGGGATTTTTCTTGTTTCTTGAGATAGGCCTGGATTGCAATGTATTTTCCTCTCAGGACTGCCTTCGCTGCATCCCAAAGCGTTTGGATTGTTGTATTTTCATTTTCATTTGTTTCAATATATTTTTTAATTTCTTCTCTAATTGCCTGCTTGACCCATTCATTCTTTAGTAGGGTGTTCTTTAACCTCCATGCTTTTGGAGGTTTTCCAGACTTTTTCCTGTGGTTGATTTCAAGCCTCATAGCATTGTGGTCTGAAAGTATGCATGGTATGATTTCAATTCTTGTATACTTATGAAGGGCTGTTTTGTGACCCAGTATGTGATCTATCTTGGAGAATGTTCCATGTGCACTCGAGAAGAAAGTATATTCTGTTGCTTTGGGATGCAGAGTTCTAAATACATCTGTCAAGTCCATCTGATCCAATGTATCATTCAGGGCCCTTGTTTCTTTTTTTTTTTTTTAATTTTTTTTTCAACGTTTTTTATTTATTTTTGGGACAGAGAGAGACAGAGCATGAACGGGGGAGGGGCCGAGAGAGAGGGAGACACAGAATCGGAAACAGGCTCCAGGCTCTGAGCCATCAGCCCAGAGCCTGACGCGGGGCTCGAACTCACGGGCCGCGAGATCGTGACCTGGCTGAAGTCGGACGCTTAACCGACTGCACCACCCAGGCGCCCCCAGGGCCCTTGTTTCTTTATTGACCATGTGTCTAGATGATCTATCCATTTCTGTAAGCGGAGTGTTAAAGTCCCCTGCAATTACCACATTCTTATCAATAAGGTTGCTTATGTTTGTGAGTAATTGTTTTATATATTTGGGGGCTCCCATATTCAGCACAGACATTTATAATTGTTAGCTCTTCCTGATGGATAGACCCTGTGATTATTATATAATGCCCTTCTTCATCTCTTGTTACAGCCTTTAATTTAACGTCTAGTTTGTCTGATATAAGTATGGCTACTCCAGCTTTCTTTTGACTTCCAGTAGCATGATAAATAGTTCTCCATCCCCTCACTCTCAATATGAAGGTGTCCTCAGGTCTAAAATAAGTCTCTTGTAGACAGCAAATAGATGGGTCTTGTTTTTTTATCTATTCTGATACCCTATGTCTTTTGGTTGGCGCATTTAGTCCATTTACATTTAGTGTTATTATAGAAAGATATGGGTTTAGAGTCATTGTGATGTCCATAGGTTTCATGCTTGTAGCGGTGTCTCTGGTACTTTGTCTCACAGGATCCCCCTTAGGATCTCTTGTAGGGCTGGTTTAGTGGTGACGAATTCCTTCAGTTTTTGTTTGTTTGGGAAGACCTTTATCTCTCCTTCTATTCTAAATGACAGACTTGATGGATAAAGGATTCTCGGCTGCATATTTTTTCTGTTCATCACATGGAAGATCTCCTGCCATTCCTTTCTGGCCTGCCAAGTTTCAGTAGAGAGATCAGTCACAAGTCTTATAGGTCTCCCTTTATATGTAAGAGCATGTTTATCTCTAGCTGGTTTCAGAATTTTCTCTTTATCCTTCTATTTTGCCAGTTTCACTATGATATGTCGTGCAGAAGATCGATTCAAGTTACGTCTGAAGGGAGTTCTCTGTTCCTCTTGGATTTCAATGCCTTTTTCCTTCCCCAGATACGGGAAGTTCTCAGCTATGATTTCTTCAAGTACACCTTCAGCACCTTTCCCTCTCTCTTCCTCCTCTGGAATACCAATTATGCATATATTATTTCTCTTTAGTGCATCACTTAGTTCTCTAATTTTCCCCTCATACTCCTGGATTTTTTTATCTCTCTTTTTCTCAGCTTCTTCTTTTTCCATAATTTTATCTTCTAGTTCACCTATTCTCTCCTCTGCTTCTTCAATCCGAGCTGTGGTTGTCTCCATTTTATTTTGCAGCTCGTTTATAGCATTTTTTAGCTCCTCCTGGCTGTTCCTTAGTCCCTTGATCTCTGTAGCAAGAGATTCTCTGCTGTCCTTTATACTGTTTTCAAGCCCAGTGATTAACTTTATGACTATTATTCTAAATTCACTTTCTGTTATATTGTTTAAATCATTTTTGATCAGTTCGTTAGCTATTGTTATTTCCTGGACGTTTTTCTGAGGCGAATTCTTCCGTTTCGTCATTTTGGATAGTCCCTAGAGTGGTGCGGGACTGCGGGGCACTTCCCCTGTGCTGTCTTGAATAACTTGTGTTGGTGGGTGGGGCCGCAGTCAGATCTGATGTCTGTCCTCAGCCCACCACTGGGGCCACAGTCAGACTGGTGTGTGCCTTCTCTTCCCCTCTCCTAGGGGTGGGATTCACTGTGGGATGCCATGGCCCATCTGGGCTACTTGCACACTGCCAGGCTTGTGGTGCTGGGGATCTGGTGTATTAGCTGGGGCAGATCGGCAAGTTGCACAGGGGCGGGAGGGGTAGGCTCAGCTTGCTTTTCCTTCAGAGATCCACTTCGGGAGGGGCCCTGCGGCACCGGGAGGGAGTCAGACCCACCTGAGGGATGGATCTGCAGAAGCACAGCTTTGGGTGTTTGCAAGGTGCAAGCAATTCCCTGGCAGGAACTAGTTTCCTTTGGGATTTTGGCTGGGGGATGGGCAAGGGAGATGGCGCTGGCGAGCACCTTTGTTCCCCGCCAAGCTAAGCTCTGTCATCTGGGGCTCAACAACTCTCCCTCCCGTTGTCCTCCAGCCCTCCCGTTCTCCGAGCAGAGCTGTTAGCTTATAACCTTCCAGATGTCAAGTCCCGCTTGCTGTCGGAACACACTCCGTCTGGCCCCTCTGTTTTTGCAAGCCAGACTCGGGGGCTCTGCTTGGCCAGCGGGCCACCCCTCCGCCCCGGCTCCCTCCCGCCAGTCCATGGAGCGCACACCACCTCTCCGCCCATCCTACCCTCTTCCATGGGCCTCTCGTCTGCGCTTGGCTCCGGAGACTCCGTTCTGCTAGTCTTCTGGCGGTTTTCTGGGTTATTTAGGCAGGTGTAGGTGGAATCTAAGTGATCAGCAGGACACGCAGTGAGCCCAGCGTCCTCCTACGCCGCCATCTTCCCAGGATTCCTGTCTCCTTCTATTTTGAATGACAGCCTTGGTGGATAAAGGATTCTTGGCTGCATATTTTTCTGATTCAGCACATTGAATATGTCCTGCCACTCCTTTCTGGCCTGCCCAGTTTCTGTGGATAGGTCTACTGCAAACCTGATCTGTCTTCCCTTATAGGTTAAGGACTTTTTTTTCCCTTGCTGCTTTCATGATTCTCTCCTTGCCTGAGTATTTTGTGAATGTGACCGTGATATGCCTTGTTGATGGTTGGTTTTTGTTGAATCTAATGGGAGTCCTCTGTCATTCCTGGATTTTGATGTCTGTGTCTTTCTCCAGGTTAGGAAAGTTTTCCGCTATGGTTTGCTTACATAACCCTTCTACCCCTATCTCTCTCTCTTCCTCTTCTGGGACCCCTATGATTCTGATGTTGCTCCTTTTTAATGAGTCAATGATTTCTCTAATTGTTAAACCATGCTCTTTTGCCTTAATCTCCCTCTTTTTTTCTGCTTCATTATTCTTCATAAGTCTGTCCTCTATATCACTGGTTCTATGTTCTGCCTCATCCATCCTTGCCACTGCAGCATCCATCCATGATTGCAGCTCAGTTATATCATTTTTTATTTCATCCTGACTAGTTTCTACCTCTTTTATCTCCACAGAAAGGGATTATAATCTATTTTTTACTCCAGCTAGTATTCTTTTTTATCATGATTCTAAATCCTGGTTCAGACATCTTGCTTGTATCTGTGTTGGTTAAATCCCTGGCTATTGTTTGTTTGCACTTTCTTTTGAGGTGAATTCCTGCTGAATTCTGTGGTTCAGTTTGTGCAGATTGTTGTCTTAATCCTCAGATCAGTTTTTCTAGGTGTGCAGGATGGCTTAGTGTTGGTCTAGCTGTATTTCATGGACGCAAGATACACAAAAAACTTCCATGCTATTCCACCATCTTGGGTCCCCCCCGCAATGTTTATTTATTTTTGAGAGAGAGGAAGTCAGGGAGGGGCAGAGATAGAGGAAGGCACAGAATCCAGAATAGGCTCTGCACTGTCATCATGGAACCCGATGAGATCGTGACCTGAGCTGAAGTCAGACACTTAACCAACTGAGCCATCCAGGTGCCCCTAACCTTATAATTTTAAAATATAATCAAATAATTTATTCATGGTATCACAATCCAGATAAGACCCCAAACAGAAGATTTCTCTTCTGATTGTTTTACTATTAATATAAATTCCACTTTCATCACTTCAAGAAGGAATGGGGTGGGGAGGAACATCTCCACGTCTAAAATTCATATCCATTCTTCAGCACCTCACCCACTGAAGCCTTACCCAAACAGAGTATTCTCAGATTTGGTGGATTAAAGTGTGCATGCTAAATAAATAAAAATAAAAAATAAAACCAGAGAATTATAAAGAAACATATAAGTCACTAGTGAAATTCTCTTATTGAGGCCCACAGAGGGACCCAGCATCTCATGGTTAGGGCTGGAGCCAAGAGCACCTAGAATTCAGATTGGGGTGGCTGGCAGACCAGAATCCTTTCTATGCACCATACTCTTTAACCCTGTATGACTAAAGAATCTCAGGACACATGTGATATACCAATTGGGGAATTCAAAGTTATATGCTATTCAGTGTTGTCCAGAACTGCTTCTATGCACAATACTCTTTAACCCTGTAGGACTAAAGAATCTCAGGACACATGTGATATACCAGTTGGGGAATTCAAAGGTATATGCTATTCAGTGTTGTCCAGAACTGTTTCTATGTCATTTATGTTCATATGGCTTTCAGGTCTCCTATAGTTCACCATTATGCCCAACCCCAGGGGAAAGCCACTGCTCTAGGTCACAGGAAAAGTAATGTCTCTTGTGTCTACCTCTCCACTCCAGGTTCATTTTTCTTTAAAGCCACCTGACTCAATGACTTCCAAAATTTCAACTGAAAATTTTTTCTTCCGATCTAAACTTTCTGTGTTTCAATGAGAAAACATGATTTGGGTTAACTCCCTTGAGCTTCCTGTGCTCTAAAAACTTCCTCCTGTTTTCAGAATCCACCATTTCTCTATAGTTACACCCTCTAACACAGTAGCAGTAGCCACATGTAAATTCAAGCTTTAATTACTTAAAATTAAATAAAATTTAAAATTCAGTTTCTCAATTACATTGGCCACCGGTCAATGATGACTACAATATTGACAGTGCAGACAGAGAACATTTCCACCATCACAGAAAGGTCTGTTGGACAGTACTGCTCTAGAAGATGCATATTTCTTCCCAACCAGACAGTGAATTCTTTAGTCATCTCAAACACTGCAACCTTAAAACTCGACTGCTTATTGGTTATGAAGCCTCAGACAAGATGGGATCCCACTACATCTGCATTTTATTTTTAGTGGACTTTACAATCCAGCTCAGACCTTTTTTTTTTTTTAACTTTTTGTTTTGAGATCATTGTAGATTCCAGTTGCAAGTCTAAGAAATGACACAGAGAGATCCCATAGCCCTTCCACCTGGTTTCCCCAAAAGGTTGCATATTATTTTCTTAATGTTTATTTATTTATTTTTGAGAGAGAGAGAGTATGAGAGAGGGAGGAGCAGGGACAGAAGGAGACAGAGAATCCCAAGCAGGCTCCTTGCTGTCAGCATCGAGCCTAATGTGGGGCTTGATCTCATGAACTGTTAGAGCTCATGACCTGAGCTGAAGTCAACAGTTGGACACTTAACCCACTGAGCCACCCAGGTGCCCCCCAAAAGGCTGCATCTTAGTTATAGTACATGATCACGGCCAGGAAGTTGAAATTGATAGAATCCACTGACTTTATTCAGATCTCACTGGTTGTTCATGTACACGTTTGTGTTTATATCTCTGTGTAATACATGCAGTCTTACCAAATGTGTAGATTTGTGGACAACATCACAGTCAAGGTTGAGAAGAGTTCCATAATAAGAATCACTTATGCTACCATTCTATAATTGCAATCACCACACCTCCTCCCCTCTGCCTAACTCCTGGCAACATGTAATCTGTTTTCCCACTCTATTACTTTGTCATTTTAAGGAATATTATATAAATGGAATCATATAGTGTTTAACATTTTGAGATTGGCTTTTTTTCACTCAGCATAATCCCCTTAAGATTCATCCAAGTTGTCGAGTGCATCAATGGTACATTCCTTTTTATTGCTAAGTACCACTCCATGATATGGATGTGCCACAGTTTGCTTAACCATTCAACCATTAAAGGACCTATGAGTTGGTTCCAGTTTGGGAGCTATTACAAATAAAGCTGCTATAAACATTTGTTTGCATGTGAACATAAGTTTTCCTTTCTCTGGGATAAATACCCAAGAGTGCAATTGCTGGGCCATATGGTAAATGCATGTATAGTTTTGTAAGAAACTGCCATATGCTTTTCTAGAGTGGCTATCCATTTTATATCACTATCTGCAATGTGTGAGCAATGCAGTTTCTCTGCACCCTCATCCACCTTTGGTCTTGGCACTACCTTTTTTTTTTTTAACATTTATTTATTTTAGAGAGACAGAGACAAGAGTGTGATTGGGGGAGGAGCAGAGGGAGAGGGTGACACAGAATCTGAAGCAGGTTCCAGGCTCTGAGCTGTCAGCACAGAGCCTAACACGAGGCTCAAACCCACGACCTGAGCCAAAGTTGGACGCTTGACCGACTAAGCCATGTAGGTGCCCCTTGGCACTACTCTTTATTTTGCCATTCTAATAGGTATGTAGTAATACCTCCCTGTGGTTTTAATTTGCATTTACTAATGACTAATGGTGCTAAGCATATTTTTCATGTGCTTATTTGCCATGTGCTCTTCAATGAAATGTCTGTTCATGTCTTTTGCCCATTTTCTATTGGATTGTGTGTGTTTTTACAGTTGACATTTGAGGATCTTTATGTATATTCTAGATACTAGTCTTTGCTACATATGCTGTTTACAGATATTTTCCCCAGCTTTTAGCTTTTAATTCTCTTCAGAGGGTCATTCAAAGTTTTTCATTCTTACGAAGTCAATTTATCAGTGTTTCTTTTCCTTTATGGATCATGCTTTTGGTGTTAAGTAATTGAAATCCTCACCCAGTCTTATGTCCCAAAGAGTTTCCTCTATTTTTTCAAATTAACTTATTTATTTTGAGAGAGAGAGAGAGAAAGAATGAGTGGGGGAGGGGAAGAGAGACGAGAGAGAGAATTCCAAGTAGGCTCTGCATTGTCAGTGTGGAGCCTGATGCAGGGCTCTCGCTCACAAACTGTGAGATCATGACCTGAGCTGAATCAAGAGCCAGACACCCAACCAACTGAGCCACCCAGGTGCCTCTCCCCTATGTTTCTTTAAAATATTTATTTATTTAGAGAGAGAGAGAGAGCACGTGCACATGTCGGGGGGAGGTGCATAGAGAGAGGGAGAGAGAGACTCCCAAGCAGGCTCCTCACTGTCAGTGCAGAGACCACTTTGGGGTTCAGTCCCACAAACCATGAGATCATGACCTGAGCCAAAATCCAGAGCCAGACGTTTAACTGACTGGGCCACCTTGGCACCCACCTCCCCTGTTTTTTAACTGAAAATTTGATAGCTTAACATTTTACATTTAAGTCCATAATCCATTTTGTGTTAATTGTAAGGTGTGAAGGTTAGGTCAAGTTCATTTTTTTGCCTATGAACGTCCAATTGCTTTAGTATCATTGGTTGAAAAAAGGCTGACACTCCTCCAATGAATTGTTTTTGCATCTTTGTCAAAAATTAGTTGGGCAAAAAAAGTTCTGGGGATCTGTTGCACAACATGCATATATTTCACACTACTGAACTATACACTTAAAAATGGTTAAGATAGTAAATTTTATGTGTTTTTTACCATACCAAAATCAAATTTTTAATAATTTAAAAATTAGTTGGGCATATTTGTGTGAGTCTAAGTCTGGATTCTTTATTCTACTCCATTGATCTATATGTCTTTTCACAAATATCATGCTGCCTTGATTATAAGACATATTTAATATGTATTAAAATTAGGTATAGTGATTCCTTGCATCTTACTCTTTGTTCTTCAAATTTGAGCTATTTTAGATCCTATGCAGACATTTTTATTATTATTTTATCCTTCATAAAAAAATATGAAGAATATATTTTACATAAGGAAAAACTGAGGCACTGACCTCTATTTACTCATCAAAAACTTACTAATCAAATATATTATCATTTATTGAGCATTTCTTTCTATTTTGGCACATTACAGATTAGATCTCATTCAATTTTGACAAAACCTATGCCGTATGTGCTATCCTCATTTCTATATACAAGGTAACTGAAGATCAGGTAGGTTAAGTATTTTCCCAAGAACACACAGATGATAAGTGGTAGGAACAAGATCTAAACATGGGTCTATTTGATCCAAAGCCCAAGACCTTCCACTGTGGCATTCCATATATCTTTCACAATGTCTACCATCTGCTTGATAATCTCTGCTTAATCTCAGGGATACAAAGATGAGCAAAACATGGCCCTGATTTTGAGAATCTCTTTGATTATTTCCAGCAGTCTCAGAACTCAAGGTAACAGGCTAAAATAGGTACAACTGAGCTATAATGCCTTTTTCCATCTTCCTTTATCAAAATTGCTTCTCTCACCTCAGGCTTTTATTTTCTAACAATGACTAGTCACTTAATCCACCCAAATTTCTCCATCTGAAAGATCATAACCATTCTCCCCTTACTAAGATTACCATAAACTCTCAGGCCATAGTAGTCCTCTATTACTCTACTCAGTTGGCAGAGATAGACACAGCTACTCCAAATCAAAGACTTAGGGTAAATAGCTTCAATATTCAATAAAAGTAATCATTACTGTTTGGAACCAATCAGTCAACAGCCAGAATACAGCTTGTATTAAGGTCCATTTAGTGTCTGCACAGGGACTATTCTGCAGGTATCACAGCTCTTCATGACTTCCATTAACTGTATGCAATGATCCAGCACAAAAAAGCAAAACTCTTTAGAAACACAATATTTTCATTTTATTAATATCTGCTTTTAAGGTATTGGTCGGGACAAAGGAAGACCACTATGGAATTGTCTACCTTTCCCATTGCCAACACATGACTCATTAGTATTCCTCTAGGGTTCTCATGTGTGCAATGGAGTTTCTTGGTTTCCTAGAAGGTTAAAGATCAAATCTGGTTTTTATTGTCTACCAAAAAATAACTATTGGTTTCTATAACGGGATCTCATATATATGGTAATCCCTTACAACACAAGAAAAGTTCCAGAATAAATTAATCACTAGGGCAAAGTCACATTAAGGAACTCTATGTTCAAATATCATACAAGACAACAGGCTTACAGAGATGAAAAAGGATTGGCCCCTGACCTTAAAGAGCTCACAATAGCAAATAACTACAACGCACTACAAACTAAAATAAAGGTTTGCATGAAGCACCCCTGGAGCCTGAAGGAAGAAAATTTTGCTCAATCAGAAGAGGTCATAAAAAACTTTACAGAAAACGAGATTTGAGTTAGCTTTGGAAGTTTGAAACCACAGATACAAGTGAAGAAAAAGGGGGTGCCTGGATGGCTCAGTTGGTCAAGCATCCAACTTTGATCCAGGTCATGATCTCACAGTTCATGAGTTTGAGACTCGCATGGAGGTCTGTGCTGACAGCTCAGAGCCTGGAGCCTGCTTCGGTTCTGTGTGTGTCTCTCTCTGCTCCTCCCCTGCTCATGCTCTCTCTCTCAAAAATAAATAAACATTAAAAAATAAAAATCTTTTAAAAGGTGAAGAAAAGGGCTATCTTGGAAAATTAAAAAAAAAAAAAAAAAAAAAAAAAAAGGGGCACCTGGGTGACCCAGTCAGTTGAGCGTCTAACTCTTGGTTTCAGCTCAGGTCATAATCTTGCAGTTTGTGGGTTTGAGCCCCGCATCAGGCTCTATGCTGATGGTGTGGAGCCTGCCTGGGATTCTCTCTCTCCCTCTCTCTCTCTGCCCCTCCCATGCTCGCTCTCTCTCTCTCTCTCTCTCTCAAAATAAATAAATAAACTAAAAAATTTTTTTAAATATTTTCCTCAACGAGAAGTAAGACTTCAGAAGTCTTCAATGTAAGTATCTGTCAGCTACTTATCTGTAAAACAGGGCTGACATCATCTACCCTCACACAGATATTGTGAGAAATGATCGTGACACTCCTGATAAAATGGAAATCATCAGCCACCCAGGAGTGTAGCCTATGTCTCCACACTTCCTGTACCACACCCACTCCTGTAGGCTGCCCTTGGTAGTGGAGTGTCAGAACACAGATTTCCACCCAACAACTAACCTTCCTCCGACAACTGCCATGGCATCAGGAAGGATCCACCAACCAAACTACCCGAGCCCCCAAGAGAGAGTGAGGAAATATTTTGAGTGCAGAGCCTGTTGGACAACCAGATCCCCACAGATATGTCACAAAAATGGAGACATAGAATATTCAACTAATCGCAAGAGCAAGCTCATCATGTCATAGAGGTGCAATCTGTCTGAATGTGAGAGATACCAAAAGGGATAAAGAACTCTCTGTTGTTCAGACAATGTGGTCCTGTTTCATTGCTGGACAAATCACTCATGTTTCACCCCAAAACCTGAAACATTATCATATTAAGAAATGTATATTTAAGTGATATTGTGTCCTATTAGACCTAAAGTATACTCCCAGGGAAAACTCCAGACTAGCCCAATTCTCATCAAACATTCATTAGGGAGGGGTGCCTGGGTGGCTCTGTCGGTTAAGTGTCCAACTTTGGCTCAGGTCACGATCCCACAGTTCATGAGTTCAAGCACCACCTTAGGCTCTCTGCTGTTAGCACAGAGCCTGCTTCAGATCCTCTGTTCCCCCCTCTGTCTCAATCTCAATCTCTCTCTCTCTCTCTCTCTCTCTCTCTCTCTCTCTCCTCTCACTCTCTCTCTATCTCAAAAATAAATAAACATTATTTTTAAAAGTTCATTTGGGAAAAACCATATTTGTGGAAGATGGCTTCAAAGATGAGTGGCCCTCCATTTACTCAATGTGACCATCAGAAAGCTGACTAGGCAACACTGGAAGATGCTGGCTAAAAGAAACAGTCCTATAAAGTTCTTCCTTCCAGTATAGCAGACTATTAATTGACTGATCATATAACACTCATCTTTCTGTGGAACGTCCAGAAAATTTTTCTCAAATCTTGGTGGAAAGCAGATGAATCTCCTTGAAAGAAGGTAAAATTATATGTTATGGACACTATGACTATCATTACTTATGCTATTTACACTTTTGCTTTGGCAAAAGGAAGCACACATACAACTGAAACACCCTTAGAGTCACTGCCCAGGACCTATGACATGTATTTGGTGTATTTTTTTACCCTCACCTTTTTCTTCATCTTTATTGCAGTGTTCATTTATTTTTTAGCCTCTTTTACTATTTCTGTGAGATATAAAAAACAAAAGCCCAGCCAAAGAGAATCAATGTTGATATATCTGCCTATAATTTATGCAGGTCAGTAGACGGTATTACCATATACTGGAAAACAAGTGCCATGAGAAAATGATGGTGCCCAGTGAGTTGAGTACCAGGATCCATGTGCTAGAGTCACTCACTGAATCTGAATTTTACCAAATTTCTTTAAATACTTACTTAGAATGCTCTTAAAGATGAGGCATGTAAGAAAGAGCTAAGGGATACAGTTTTGAGAATTCAAAAGGAGAATTGTATAAATAAATTTGATTCAATGTTTATAGCTCTCTAAACTTATTTCAGAAACAAGTTCCGATTCATAAAATAATTACTGTTTTCATTAACCCATATTTTTGTGAAATACGGTAACCAAAACTATAACTTAGTCACTATCTTAACATGCGTTCTCCTGAGAGCAAAGCTTGAGACAAACACTCCTGTGTCAGTATTTAAAAGGTATGTGATTCCAAGAAAAAGGTATGAGTGACAGTGTCAGCAAAGCAGGCCAGGAGGAAGAGCCATTATAAATATCTGTCATCAAGTTGGCCTCCACTGTTGACAACTGGTTTTTGGTCCTAAAGGACTACCTGACAAGCCATATGAAATATGTTTTAGAACTGTCAGTAGAGAGAAGAAATTTTATCTACCCAATGCCCGTTGATCAGAGCTCACCCTGCCAGTGTTAATACCCCAAGATTTCCAGGTTGCACATGCGTGAGTGCCCCGGGGGTTCCCATGGCAACACATGTTGCAATATCCACAGAGAATCCACAGGGAGGGGCACCAGCGATGGTAGGAATGGGCCAAAGGCATCTGCAGGAGCCAGGCCAGATCACTTGCAGAACTGATGATTACCCACAGTGTCATATTCCTGGGAATTTACTAAAAATAAAAAGACCAAAAAAAACCCACAAAACTATACTTGTCTTTCCTGATTCGTCTACAATCCTTTTAAAACCTGAGAGAGAAGGGGCGCCTGGGTGGCTCAGTTGGTTAGGCGTCCGACTTCCACTCAGGTCAGGATCTCGCAGTTCGTGAGTTTGAGCCCCGCTTGGGGCTCTGTGCTGATAGCTCGGAGCCTGGAGCCTGTTTCAGATTCTGTGTCTCCCTCTCTCTGCCTCTTCCCCGCTCATGCTCTGTCTCTCTCTGTCTCTTAAAAATGAATAAATGTTAAAAAATAAAAATTTAATCTGAGAGAGAAAAGAAGGCAGTCTGTGCACAACGCATTGGTGAAATTAAAAATCAAATACTCAAGTTGACATTAGCACAAGAGAACAGCTGGAACACAAGTATCCCATCGTGTTTGATGGAAGGAAGTATTAAATGAAATTAATGAATAACACTGCTGCAGGTCTGACAAGGATTCAAGTGACTAAGAATCTTGTCTGAAAGAGATCATCATGAGCGACCCAACCCACAGCCAATCTAAACACGTATGCGCTCATAACTCTACCTTCCAAATGAATGCCAAGTTGAAGGAAAAAGACAGCAGCTGTTTGGATGGAAAATTAGTTCTCATACATCCAAAAAAATAGCCAGAAATGTTGGCAGCCTGAGAGTATCCGAACATAAGATTAGAATCTTTTGCTATTGCCATTAGAATCTGCAGCAAAGATGGGAATATAAGCTGGTGCAGCCAGTCTGGAAAACAGCATGGAGGTTCCTCAAAAAGCTAAAAACAGAACTACCCTATGACCCAGCAATTGCACTACTAGGTATTTATCAAAGGGATACAGGTGTGCTGTTTTGAAGGGACACATGCACCCCAATGTTTATAACAGCACTATCAACAATAGCCAAAGTATGGAAACAGCCCAAATGTCCATCGATGGATGAATGGATAAAGATGATGTATATACATGAGTATATACAATGGAGTATTACTCGGCAATCAAAAAGAATGAAACCTAGCCATTTGCAACTACGTGGATGGAACTGGAGGGTATTATGCTAAGTGAAATTAGTCAGTCAGAGAAAGATAAATATCATATGACTTCACTTATATGAGGACTTTAAGAGACAAAACAGATGAACATATGGGAAGGGAAACAAAAATAATATAAAAAACAGGGAGGGGGAAAAAACATAAGAGAATCATAAATATGGAGACAAACAGAGGGTTACTAGAGGGTATGGGCTAAATGGGTAAGGGGCCCTAAGGAATCTACTCCTGAAACCATTGTTGCACTATATGCTAATCTGGATGTAAATTAAAAAAAAAAAAAAAAAAAAGAATTTGCAACAAAGACATTTAAGTGTAGCAACAGAAGATAGTGACAAGAATAAGTCAGGAGTTGTGAATAAGGCTTAGGGCCTTTTACACCTTGAATAAATGAGTGACAGTTAAACATTTCTCCTTTGAGCAAATTTCAATTTTAAATACATTATTAAAATACATAATAGGGGCGCCTGGGTGGCGCAGTCGGTTAAGCGTCCGACTTCAGCCAGGTCACGATCTCGCGGTCCGTGAGTTCGAGCCCCGCGTCGGGCTCTGGGCTGATGGCTCAGAGCCTGGAGCCTGTTTCCGATTCTGTGTCTCCCTCTCTCTCTGCCCCTCCCCCGTTCATGCTCTGTCTCTCTCTGTCCCAAAAATAAATAAACGTTGAAAAAAAAAAAAAATAAATAAATAAAATACATAATAAAAAATTAAGATAGTGACAATAAATAGTTTTAATGTAATGAGAAATTTATCACAATATTTCCATAAAGACTATATTCTTTTAAATATAAATTTTATATGAATCATTTATAATTACTGACTGAATTTTTATAGAGAAAACACAAGTGAGGAGACTTCATGGTGTTCTAGCTCTGTTTTACATTAGGGAATTGTCTTTGACAACATTTCTCAAAGTGGATAACATGGATATTAGAAGGGCCTCTGGGTGAAAAGAGTTTTCTAGTAAGATGTGCTTGAGAAAGTCTAGATGAAACAAGGTAAACCAGTCCCTTTCCTGCAGAAATTTCACTTTCCTGGATCTAGACAATGACAGGTCATTCCCAATTTGAGGCTTCCTTACAATATGACCAACTAGCAACTATCCATAGACAGACATCACTGTAAAATCTGAAAACCTGGGGGGTGAGGCTGAAGTACCCCTTGGGGCAGAGAGACTAGGAAGGACCTCATTAAAAGAGTAAGAAAAGTGGCTTCACTTTGAACTCATTAACCAACCCCCAGGCCAGCACAGTGCCACACCAGGAAGGCACCCCTGAGCCTATAGTTTCTTCAGTAGGAAAAAGAGAACCCAAAGCAGACATCCACCCTCCCCAGCATTTCAGAATGCTCCCCAGGAGGTCTACTCAGTCTTACCTCACAGGGATTGCTGGGAAAAGCTGCAGAGTTTGACCACTTGGGATTAAATAGAGATGAAGCAGAGGACGGGCCTTATAGCAACCAGCATTTAAATCTTGGTGGACGGCATTTTGGCTTGCAGCAGTGCCCAAGCAAAGACACCTGCCAGTGGTTCTGCCTATCTAGACACCTGAGCCAGTGGCTCCGTCTATCCAGGGAGTTTGACTGCCAGTGCTGCCAGATGTGGATCCCAAGCTAACAGGGCTATACCAACGTGGACCCAATGCTGAGGCCCTGACGCCCTCACCCAATTGCTGAGCATAACCTCCAATCCCATCCCTCCAGGAAGCATGGCCACAGGTACCTGGAAGCCATGGAGCACAGCTTACAGCCCACCCAGGCAGAGAGCCATGCTAGCAGCCCTGCATAACTGTTGAGCATAGCCTCCGGCCCCACATAACAAGGAAGCCTGAGCAGTCATCCTGAGCAGCCTCAGAGCCCCACCTACAACAGCATGGCTGAGAGTACATCTCCACTCAATTGCTGAACACAACCTGTAGTCTTGCCTAGTCAGGGAGCCCAGCCAATGATGGTGTCTAATCATGGAGCTAATCTGCAGCTCCACCCAACAAGAGAGTTCTAGACAGTGATCCTGCTCAACTGTGAAGCACAGTCTCCAGACCCACCCAACTGCAGGATAGTTGGAGGGCCTGCCCAACTGGATAGCCCAACCAGCAACCTCTCCCAATAGCAGAGCACAGCCAACAGCCTACCTGACTGTAAAGCTCAGCCAGCAGCCCAGCCCAACTTCAAGGTATAGCCTGTGGCCCCACCTGATCACAGAGCACAGCCTGAGGCCACCTTGCCAGGAACAATTGTGGAGCACTAGCCCACAATCCTGTACAACTGTGCAGGCCAGTCAGTGGCACTGCCGTGACAGTGAACACAGCCTGCAACTCTGCCTGCCCAGAGATGATTACAGAGCCCAGCTCATGTCCCTACCTGACCACAAAACGGCTAGTAGCCCCAGCTGACCAAGAAGCCCACCCAGGGCCCCACCTTGAACATGGAGCCCAGCCAACAGGCTTACCCAACCATACAGCCCAGCCAGCAACACCTTCCTTTCCCAACCTCAGAGCTTAGGCAGTGGCCTTGCCTGTCTAGAGATCCTAATAATAAGCCCACCTGCCAGCAGGTGCTACCAACTGACCTATCCAGTACCCCAAACTGAACTGAATGAGACAAATGAAAATGGCAGTGCATATCAAAACTTATGGGGTACAGCAAAAGAAGTTCTAAGAGGAAAGTTTATAGCTATAGTTATAAATGTATAGATCAAGAAAAAAGAAAGATCTCACATAAACAACCTAACATTGCACCTCAAGGAACCAGAAAAAGAAGAACAAGCTAATCCCAAAGTTAGCATAAAGAAATAAATAATAAACATTAGGGCAGAAATAAATAAAAAAAGAAATAGGAAATATTAATAAAACTAGGAGCTAGCTCTTTGAAAAATAAACTGACAAATCTTTTACAAGGCTAAGAAAGACAAAATGAGAAAGGGCTCAAATAAATAAAATTATAAATGAAAGAGGAGGCATTACACCAGATGACACAGACATACAAAGGATCATAAGAAACTATCATGAACAATTACATACCAACCTAGAATAAACTGATAAATTCCTAGAAACACACAAGCTGCCAAGACTGAATCATGAAGAAATACGAAATCTAAACAGACCAATAACAAGTTAGGAAGATTATATCAGTAACCAAAAGCCTCCCAAAAAAGAAAAGCCCAGGTCCAGATGGTTTCACTGGTAAGTTCTATCAGATATTTAGAAAAGACTCAACACCAATCCTTCTCAAACTCTACCAAAAAATTGAAGAGGGAATACTCTCAAACTCATTTTATGAGTCCAGGATTACCCTGACACCAAAGCCAGGTTAGAAAACTATAGACCAATATCTCTGATGAATATAGATGTAAAAATTCTCAACAAAATAATAGTAAACGGAATTAAAACAGCACATTAAAAGGATCATACACCATGATTAAGTGGGATTCAGCTCTAGGATGAAAAGACGGTTCAACATATGCAAATCAATCAATGTGATACATCATATTAATAAAAATATAAAAGTCATATTATCACCTCAATAGATACAGAAAAAGTATTGACAAAATTCAACATTCTTTCATAATAAAAATTCTCAACAAATTGGTTACAGAATAAATGTAACTCAACATAATAAAGACCATATTTGGCAAGACCACAGCTAACATTATACTCACTGAGAGGTTGTAAGCTTTTCCTCTAAAATCAGGAACAAGACAAGCATCCTCACACTTGCCATTTTATTCAACATAGTATTGGAAGTCCTAGCCAGAGCAGTTAGGCAAGAAAAAGAAATCAAAATCATCCAAATCAGATAGGAAGTAAAACTGTCTCTGTTTACAGATGGCATATTATATATAGAAAACCCTAAAGACTCAACTCAAAAGACTGTTAGAACTAATGAATGAATTTAGCAAAGTTGCAGGATCCAAAATCAATATACAAAAATCAATTGGTACTTCTTTATATGAATAATGAACTATTAGAGAAATTAAGGAAACAATCTCATTTACAACAACATCAAAAAGAATAAAATACCTAGGAATATATTTAACCAAGGAAGTAAAAGATCTCTACACAAGAAGCTACAAGACTTTGATGAAAGACACAAATGAATAGAAAGATAATCCTGTGTTCATGAACCAGAAGAATTAGTGTTGTTAAAATGCCATCTATAGATACAATGTAATCCATACTAAAATTCCAATGGCATTTTTCACAGAAATAGAAACAAACATCATAAAATTTGTATGGAACTACAAAAGTCCCCAAATAGCTAAAGCAATCCTGAGAAAGAAGAACAAAGCAGAGGCATCACCTGATTTCAAGCTATACTAAATGCTGTTGCAATCAAAACAGTATGATACCGGGGCACCTGGGTGGCTCAGTCGGTTGAGCAACTGACTTCAGCTCAGGTCATGATCTCACAGCTCATGAGTTCAAACCCCACATCAGGCTCTGTGCTGACAGCTCAGAGACTGGAGCCTGCTTCAGATTCTGTGTCTCCCTCGGCAATGATTTTTTAGGATTTGACAACAAAAGCACAGGTAACAAAAGCAAAAATAAACAAATGGGTCCACACAAAACTAAAAAGCTCCTGCACAACAAAAGAAACAAAATCACAAGACAACCTTGGGAATGGGAGAAAATTTTTGCAGACCACATGTCTGATAAGAAGATAATATCCAAAATACAGAAGGAACTCCTATAACTCAACAGCAAAAATAATAATCTGATTTTAAAATGGGCAAAGGACCTCAACAGACATTTTTCTAGAGAAGATATACAAAAAACCAACAAGTACATAAAAAGGAGTTCAATATCACTAATCATCAGGGAAATGCAAATCCAAACCACAATGAGATACTACCCCATACCTGTTAGAATGCTAATATCAAAAAGACGAGAGATGATATGTGGAATTGTACACTCTAGGTAGGAATGTAAATTAGTACAGTTACTATGAAAAACAGTATAGAGGTTCCACAAAAAATTAAAAATAGATTTACCATATGTTCCAGCAATCTCATTTCCAGGTATATATCCAAAGGAAACAAAATCATTATCTCCAAGCAATAACTGCATGTTCACTGCAACATTGTTCACAATAGACAAGATATGGAAACAACCAAACTGTTGATGGATGAACAGATAAATAAAATGGATAAAATAAAATATAGATAGATAAATATATAAAAGATATAAATATATAATAGATATAAATATATATAGATAAAATATAATGAAGTGGATAAATAAAATACATATAAATATATAATAGATATAAACATATAGATATAAATGTATAGAGATAAAATACAATAAATAAAATGGATAAAGTCTATCTATATATATATAAATAAAATATATATATGTATATCTGAAAGTTGCTAAGTGAATAGATCTTAAAAGTTCTCACCACAAAAAAAAGATAACTATGTCAGGTGATACATGTGTTAACTAACCTTAATGTGGTAATTTTGCAGTAAATACATATATCACATCACTCTGTTGTACATGATCTCCAATGAAATATTTTAAAAAGGAAGGAAATCCTACTATTTTGATAACATGAATGAACCTTGAGGGCATTTTGCTAAGTGAAATAAGTCACACAGAAAAAAACAAATACCTTATGATTATATTATATTATATTATATCTTATAAACAAACTCCTAGAAACAGAGTAGATTGATGGTGAAGGTGGTCATAGGGTGCAAAGTCCACTTGCAAGATGAGTAAGTCCTGGAAATCCAAATTACAGCATGATGACTCTAGTTAACACTGTATTGTATACTTGAAAGTTGCTAAGAGAATAGATCTTAAAAGTTCTCACCACAGACTCTTAAAAAACTGAGAACAAACTGAGGGTTGACAGGGGGTGGGAGGGAGGGGAGGGTGGATGATGGGTATTGAGGAGGGCACCTGTTGGGATGCACTGGGTGTTGTATGGAAACAATTTGACAATAAATTTCATATTTAAAAAAAATTAAAAATAAAAAAATAAAAAATAAAAAAAGTTCTCACCACAATAAAAAAAATAGATACTTATGTGAGGTGATGGATGTGTTAACTAACCTTATTGTGGTCATCACTTACTGTGGTTATTGTGATAACCTTGTGTGGTTATCACAATATATGTGTATATCAAATCATCACGTTGTATACCTGAAATTTACACAATGTTGTATGTCATTATTTCTGAACAAGCTAGGGAGGGGGAAAGAAATTTCACTTTGCTGTGCCCTGTGACTGTTAAAGAGGTCTAACAGTGCCTTGCTTTTCCCAAACTTGTTTGATTATGTAGTACCGTTTCAAGGCAGGTTCACAGAACACACGTGCACCCAACACCAGTGTAAGAAGCTAATATAAAGCCATAATTTTCAAACTGAATCTGTCTGTGAAGTCCTGGAGTTCAAAGCTATGCCTCAAGGCCACTCTGAGGGAGGGATCAGGGTGGGGATGGAACTCCCTGAGTCAACAGAGTTCTGAGCTTTTATTCTTGTGGCAGCCAGAATAATCCTGTATCTCTATATTTATATACTGAGGTCCCAGATAAGACTTCATTTATCTATAAATACAGCTTTATTTCTTGATTTTCTTTTTTTTTTTTAATTGCAAACACTTCAGGGGCACCTGGGTGGTTCAGTGAGTTAAGTGTCTGACTCTTCATTTCAGCTCAGGTCTTGATCTCACAGTTCATGAGTTCCAGCCCAGGGGTCCGGCTCTGCACTGACAGGGCAGAGACTGCTTGGGATTTTCTCTCTCCCTTCCCCCACTCATACTTGCTCTCTCTCTCTCAAAATAAATAAACATTTTTTTAATTGCAAACACTTCATCTAGACTCAATGAACCCACACAGACATAAATGTTAAAGCAGCAGCACTATTAATGCAGTTGTGGAACCAAGCTCATCCCTAATATTTGCAGATCCTTGGCCAAGAGTACAAATGGAAGCCCACATATATCATATATCTAAATGTCTAAAAGTTACATATCAAACTAACATCATTAGTGAAAACATCTATACTTCTGCCTGAACAAATATACTTAAATCCAAAATCCTCAGATTCACAGAAATCCATGCCTGAAAGTGGCCCGCTCTCCCTTCTTTTCCATCTCCAATTCCTTCCTGCACCACAAGGAACCCAGGGCACACACGGAGACAATCCAGGCCACATGTGAAAGCTCCATCTAGCCTTAAAACAGTCAACACTTGAGCCATCCCTTGGCCCAAGTGTGCATGCAAAGTCAGCATCCTCCACCCCAGCAAGAAAAGACCCAGGAAAGAGTCCTCAAGCCTTGGAAGTTGACCTGAGACCACTTGGGCAGGAAATTCCGAAGTCTCATATACCAGAAATGTGTTCTAGAAGTAAGAAATATAAGTTTCAGGTGGTTATATCCTCTTGATCTCAAGGACTCCTCACTCCAGGAGCAGGAGAAGGACCAAAGAAGGACCAGCATGGAGCCCTTTAAAGCCAAGACCCAGGGCAAGGGTCCTGTGTGCCAGAGTTTCAGGGTGGTACTAGGACTTCTGTCTTGTTCACACTCTCTAATTCTTCCCATATGCTTGTTCTGGTGAAGCAAGCTGAAGGGGTGCACATAACCAAGAACTGCGGGTGGCCTCCACGTGAAGGCCAACAAGAAACAGGCCCTTGGGGCACCTGGGTGGCTCAGTTGGTTAAGCATCCAACTTTGGCTCAGGTCATGATCTCATGGTTTGTGAATTCAAGTCCCACGTCAGACTCTGTGCTGACAGCTCGGAGCCTGGAGCCTGATTGGATTCTGTGTGTGTATCTTTCTCTCTGCCCCTCCCCTGCTCACGCTCTGTCTCTCTCTCTCTCTCTCAAAAATAAATAAACATTAAAAAAATTAAAAAGAAATAAAGATTAAAAAGAAAAGAAAAGGAAAGAAACAAACAAACAAACTGAGGCCCTTAATCCAACAACCTTCCAGGAACTGATTCATGTCACATGAGTAAGTTTGAAAAAGATTCCTTCCCAGCCAACCTTTCAGATTAGAACATACCCTGGGGCACCTGGGTGGCTCAGTCAGTTAGGCGTCTGACTTCAGCTCAGGTCATGATCTCACGGTCGTGAGTTCGAGCCCCGCATCGGGCTCTGTGCTGACCGCCTGGAGCCTGTTTCAGATTCTGTGTCTCCCTCTCTCTCTGACCCTCCCCCATTCATGCTCTCTGTCTCAAAAATAAATAAATGTTAAAAAAAAATTTTTTTAGAATATACCCTCGTCAACACCTTGATTGCAGCTTTGTAAGAAATCCTAAAGCACAGGACCTGGGTAAGCTGTGCTTAGATTCATGACCCACAGAAAGTATGGGGGAAAAAATAGACATGTCTCATTTTAAGCTGCCAAGTCTGGGAGTAATTTGTAATGTGGCCATAAATAATATTCACATGGTATGAAAATTGACTAACAATACTAGTAGGAGTGGACTGGTGGTTCTGTGGCATCAAGAGATGGCTCCTTAACGGAATATCACAGACTTCTGTCCTGATCCCTATCTGTCCAAAGAGAAGATGAAGGAAGAGGGACAGAAGACAACTAATAATACCAAGTGCCTACTATCTGCCAGACATTGTAGTCAGTGTATAACCTAAATTATCTCACTCATTCTCCAAAATTGTTTGAGATGAGAACTTTCATTCTCCTTTTACAGAAGAGGAAGTTATGATCATATACAATTATTAGCGAGGATTAAATAATAAAATATGCATAATGTTCCTGGCATAGTACCTTGCAAATAATAGGGAGTAAATAAATGCTCCTCAGTTTCCACTCCTCCCTCTTACAAAGAAGCATAGTTGGGTTGAGAAATAAAGAAATCAGAAGCCTGCATACTACAATTGCATACTGCAATTATCACCACACTAGAAGAAAGAACTGGAAGAATAAATGAGTCAAGAATAAATGAGGAAAAATTAATCCTGACAGTCAAAATTACTGAGCCAAAACTACCAAGATGAAATAAAACAGGGTTAATGTAAAGACCTACTTTTAGGCCTGAAAAAATTAATCTTACTTGATTAATTTAAACTTAGGAGAAAACTTGACAGTAAGTCACATCAAACAGAACTAGAGTTAACCACAAGCTTAATATTAGCCAGAGTGATGTATGGATCCTAGAAAAATAATTATCTTGTTCTTGGTCTTCATTAACTCAAGAATAGTTTATCAATAGTGATCAAAGTAAGAATAAAGGTATCCCAGTGCACACTGCAATGGTCAAAGCAGACTTGAAAAATCAGGACTAGATCTGGGTTCCCTGATTTAACAGGAAATTGACAAACTGGAGTTCATCTAGACCCAAGCGACCAGAATGGTGAGAAATTTATGCTATGTCCCCCAAGACATGATCAAAGGAATGGAGATATCCCCATAAACTTGTAAACATTGAACCAGCCCATCCCCACTGCTCACTCACCAATGTCTATTCCACTAGCTGAAATTACAGTGTTCCCTACAGTCCAGCACACCTACTGAGGCAGTACAGTCGGCTCTGAGAATCAGAGGACTGAGGGCTAGTATCAGCTCCCCGCTAACGAGGGCACAACCCTGACCAAGCTCCTTAACCTCCCTGGGCCTCAGTTCCTTTATCTATAAAATAACCTTAGTCCTTGGACTAAGATATGTATGGATTATTTGGGCTGAAAAGTGAAATGATTCTGTGCCTCATAATGGCAGTCTCACAGGTCAGATTATTGATAGCACGGTCACACAGCCCCTGAATCCTCATGACAACACAGCCCACGACTTCTATGTCACCTGTTTCGGTGTGACCCAAGGGTTTTCCACAGAGCACTCTTTTTTGTGAGATGCTCACTTAACAACAGGTCTTGGAACCAAAGTTTGGGAAGGCTGCCTATTCTACTCTTCTCTTAAAGACTCATAATGTCACCATATCAAGGACTGTGAAAAGTCCTGCAAGCAAGAAACCATTATCACTTTGTTCAGATTAACATTTTTAAACATATTTTTAATGTTTATTTATTTTTGAGAGCAAGAGAGTGAGTGGGGGAGGGGCAGAGAGGGAGACAGAGAATACAAAGCAGGCTCCACACTGTCAGCTCAAACCCGACACAGGACTTGAACCCACAAACCGTAAGATCATAACCTGAGCTGAAGTTGGACACTCAACCAACTGAGACACCGAGGTGCCCCATAATTCCCTACATTTCAAAAAGCTAGCCAAAGCCTCAGTTACCAATGTCTATAGTAATATTTAAAGCCAAAAACAAGAATGATAGATACAAATGAAGTAAGGTATGAAAAAACTATTTTATTTTTAAATCAGCAATTCATATTAGCACTGCTCTGTTGTCCATTTTAGCAAGAAATTAATTTTAAGGGCAAACTTAAGGATATCCTATAGTAATAATCTGTACTGTCTTCATAACCTTTGAAATGGCTTAATGAAGACAAATTTAAGTCTTGAAAGGTTTCATTACTGTTAAGGAGGGACCCATTCACAGTCTTTCATCACTTTAAAGTGGCCTCCCTAACACATAAAATTTAACTACTGAAAGACATAATAGACTGCCTAGGGACCCACCCTGGATGGGAAATTGATAGAACTGCCTTGTCTTTTCTCCTGTTTCCCCTCTCCATTCATGTTTATTTCCTGTTCATCTTTAAATCCAAGCTCTAGCTCTAACTCTCTCGCGCGCTTGCTTGAAATATTCTTCAGTCTTTCAATGATTTTTTTTTCATGCTTTAACTCCTAGTGCTTCGGAGTGAGGCTAGAAGTGTAAATCAGACCAGTGTGAATGAGGGGATGTAGGGAGGCCAGCCTAAATGAAGAACTGTATGATACCGACAGTGGCGGGGGGGGGGGGGGGGGGACCTTGGATAGATGGGTAAAGTGGGGGGAAATTAAAGGAGCCCTAAAAACCAACTAAGTAATTTGGCTTGGTATATATAACACAGCAGTGCCCTTATACCAAATATCATGCACTTAGCCATTGTTACATAAATGTAAAGCACTACTCTGTTCAAACTTTAGGAGGAAATTTTTTTAATAGATAGCAGTAGACCTTAATTAGGATGTTAGTTTATTCTTCTCTAGTATAGGAGTTCCAGAGATATGCAGCCCAAGGCTGGTATGGAGACCACGCTGAAAAGTCCTCAGGGACATAACTCCTTCCATTCTCAATTTGTTTTAGAGTGTAGCCTCACCATCATGGTTCTAAACAGGATATACATCCTAGGCAGCAGGATGGAAGAATGGTTAAGAAGCAAGAGTAAAAGGTATACCAGCTGCATCTTAGGGAAGTTTCCCATAAGCTACTACTTAACATCCACTCTAAACTCCACTGGTCAGAGCTTAGTGATAGCTACACTTAATTATAGGGAAGGATAGAAAATGTCTTCTTTAGGCTGAGGAATGATGTGCCCGGCAAATAAAATATATTTATATTGAAGAATGGAAAAAAAATATTCGGAAAAAAACATTAGGAAAAAAATATTAGGAAAAAAATAAAGATAATATCTACCACATAGAAATTCTTTGGAAGGGGGTTAGAATTAAATGAGAACATATATCTAAAGCAACTTACATAAGGCTTCATAAATGAAAGTCCCAATCCTTCTTCCCCTCTATATACACAAAAATCAGCTTAGCCACATGTATCTGCTGTCTACCTTGCATCTTCAGACCTAGATACAATCATTTACCTTACCAAATAGAAAAATCAATAAACCACAATTTCTCCCTATTTTGACTTGCAGATATCAGCAACCAAATACAAAACACTGCCTACTACACTTCTCAACCTTGCATAACTGCTTACACTATACATCACAAAGGTGCCCATTAGAAACAATGGGATACTAGTAGTGAAGTCCTGAGCTTACACTCTCCTCTGGGATGTGAGCACCACAAGGGTGGTGATTTCGTCTGATCCATTCACACTGAAGCCCTAACACATGGTCAGTATCAATCAGTATTTGTTGAAGAAATTGTTATTGGAACTGTCAAATATAGGCTTCAAAATAAAAATGTCCCATATTTAAGAGAGAGAGAGAGAGAAAGAGGGACTGAGCTGTATACATCCTTCTTGGATAGATGGGTAAAGTGGGGGGAAATTAAAGAAGCCCTAAAAACCATGTTGCTTTAAATTTTTTTTTTCAAAGTTTTTATTTATTTTTGCGACAGAGAGAGACAGAGTATGAACGGGGGAGGGGCAGAGAGAGAGGGAGACACAGAATCGGAAACAGGCTCCAGGCTCCGAGCCATCAGCCCAGAGCCTGACGCGGGGCTCGAACTCACGGACCGTGAGATCGTGACCTGGCTGAAGTCGGATGCTTAACTGACTGCGCCACCCAGGCGCCCCAAAAACCATGTTGCTTTAAATGGCAACATTGTGAATCAAGTGTTTGGAGAAAATTCTGCCAGCACAGTATACTAAAAATGGTTGAATCCATAAAAAATAATAAAATGAAACAAAAAAAACACTTTTTAAACATATGAATGAGCTAGCAAGAAAGTAATACTATTCTCTGGAGGCCAGAAAAGCAAGGAAACTCAAATCAGCAAAGTAAATAGTTGTGAATCTAGGGACTACTTTTGGGGTCTAAGATTACCAGGGTGGGAAGTTGAATTAAAGATATTCATATTTTAAAACAGGAACCCATGAGGGCAAACATCCTTTTCTAAGTGAATGACTTAGAAAGAACCACCCATAGTGCATGTCAATAGGATACTTTATTATCTCAATCTTGGCTCTAGGTGAAGCTGAAGAAGGAAGGAAGGAAGGAAGGAAGGAAGGAAGGAAGGAAGGATGGATGGAAGGAAGGATGGAAGGAAGGAAGGAAGTGGAGGAGGGAGGGAGGAAAGGAGGAAGGGAGGAAGGAAGGAAAAAAGGACAAAAGAAAGAAGAAAAGAAGGAAGGGAGGGAGGAAAAAGAGGGAGGAAAGGAAAGGAAAGGAAAGGAAAGGAAAGGAAAGGAAAGGAGAGGAGAGGAGGAAGGAGGAGAGAGGGGAGGGAGGGAAGAAGGAAAGAAGAAAGGAAGGAAGGAAAGAAAGAAGAGAAGGGAAGGGAAGAGGGAAGGGAAAGGAAGAGGGAAGGGAAGGGAAGGGAAAAGAAAAAAGGGAGAATTCACCCCTAAGAATTCTTAGGGATAAATCTACACTTACGAGAGTTTGGAGTCAGAATGCAAACAACCTGTATAACTCAGAAAACCTCAAGCCAAAAATAGAATTTAAAGTAGTCTCAGGTAGGTAGTGTCCTCAGCCAATCAAAAGTCACTAAAAATAACAGGAAAGAAACCAGCATGAGTAAGAGTTGGCAGAAACAACAAACCACAAAGAATGGCAAAGAAAACATTATCAGAATGATAATGTTGGAATTATCAAATATGCACTATAAAATACGAATGTTCAATTTTAAAAAGAGATAGATAAGGAGAAATTGAAAGATTAAAGGGAATCAGAGACTATCAAAGTTGGTGAAGCAGATTTACAAAGAAAACAAATAAAACTTCTAGAAATTAAAATAAAATAATTAAAATTAGAAACTTAATGAAAAGTTAAACAGCAGACTAGACCAGCTGAAGAGAGAATTAGTGAACTGGAAGACATATCTTAATTAGAGTTCCCCTTGAAGTCAACCCTGAGTAACAAGGATTTAAATGCAAATAATTTATATAAGAGATGAAAGAAACACCAGTAAAGACATAAGTAAATGAAACAGAGAAGGCAAAGCAACCAACTAAGGACATATCACTGGGGCACTTGGGTGGCTCTGTCACTTAAGCATCCGACCCTTAGTTTAGGCTCAGGTCATGATCTCGTGGTTTCATAATTTCGAGCCCCACATGGTGCTTTGTGCTGACAGCATGAAGACTTCTTGGGATTCTCTCTCTCTCCCCCTCTCTCTCTGCCCCTCCCCCACTTGCACTGTCTCTGTCTCTCTCAAAATAAATAATAAACTTAAAAAAAAATAAAGGAAAAAAAAGGATATATCATCAAGCCAGTTTACCACTGTGGACAGCTGGAACTTACTACCACTAACGGTGCTCTGGAAGTCAACCTAGAACACATACCTCAGAGTTATTTCACCCAATGAGAAGGAAACTGGGGTATTCATGAGTCTATCAATGATTGTTCCCATGAAGACATAGTCAGACATGTCTGACCTGCCACATGAATGGCAAAGTGGGTTCTGAAAAACAGAGCAAAGAAATTCAGATATTGGCAGTTAGAAGCCAGGCACACATGCACTGATGTGGTAACAGTAAGGGGATATATAGAGATGGGATATTGACAGTATCTGCTATAGTTGTTTTGAAGGAATTATCCATAATGCATCATAGACAGACAAAGAGCTGGAAAATAAAAGAAAGATAGAGTCATGGAAGATAGAGAAATGTACATATTCTATAATCCTGTAATTACATTCTGAAGCATATTACCTAGAGAAACTGTAGCATGTGTATACTAGGAAATGTGTATAAGACTATACATAAAGGCATAGTGTATAATGGCAAGAAAATGAATAAACATCCCAAATATCCATCAAGAGTATAACAGATAAATAAATGGGGGTGTATTTACACAATGGAATTCTACAAAGCAGCAAAAACAAAGAACTGTTTATTTATATCAGTATGTATAAATCTCTTAAAAACAGAATTGAGCCAGAAAAGCACATCACAGGAGAATATGTACAGTAGGATTCCATTTTTATAAAGCTCAAAAACAAGCAAAACAAACATATAAATAGTATATTGTTTAAGAATTAATCATATCAGGGTTGCCTGGATGGTTCAGTACACTCTTGATCTCGGCTCAGGTCACGATCTCTCATTTCATGGGTTTAAGCATCACGTCAGGCTCTGCATACACTGACAGTACAGAGCCTGCCTGGCATTCTCTTCCTCTCTCTCTCTGCCCCTTGTCTGTCTGTCTCTTCTCTTCTCCTCTCTCTCTCTCTCTCTCTCTCTCTCTCAAAATGGGTAAATAAACTTTAAAAATAATTTAAAGAATTAATCATAATAATAGCCAGTTATTTTATTTAGTGGGTACTCTGTGCCAAGCACTAATCTGAGTATATTACATGAACTCATTTAACCTTTGTAACAATTCTATGAGGTAGATACTCTCATTATGCCCAATTTACAAATGAGGGAACTAAAGCCCAGAGCAGTCAAGGGACTTTCCACAGTCACACAATTAATGTAATATGTAGTGAAACTAGAAAGAAAAACAACAGAAATATTAACCCAAAGTCAAGTTCATGGTTATCTCTGAAGAGAAGGATATATAGCTTCAAGGATTCTGAAAACATTCTTTTTAATATGTATTATGGGTATATAAGTGTTCATTACTATTCTTTAAACCATTTTGTTATATTCTCTTTTTATGTATATTTCATACTAAAAATTATTAACAAAAAACACATTGGCATAAGCAAAGATTAACAGGTGAAAATGAGCTTATCTCAGTTTAAAAAAAACTTTATTAGAAAAAAAGCTTTTTAAAAGGGGGAAAAATCCCTAACAAAAAGACGAAAGGAAATTCTTTGAATTTACAGAAATATTGCTATTTACATTAAAAACAATCCCACTTTGACTGTCCAGTTCAATCTAGTAGTAAAGCCTAACAATTATAAAAAGACTAGCAATAGAAAGCCATAATTAAGAGAGATCTGGAGAGAGATACACCAAGATGTTTGCTCCTGCTTAGATGGCAGAATTGAGTGACTTCCCCTCTTCCTTCTTAAGTTCACACTCTAGAGTTAGACAGACATGAGTTTGAAATGAGTATCTGTAATTCACTGGTTGCAAAACCTTAGCCTTAATTTCCTCCCCTGTAAAATGAGGATAATACTACCTCAAAAATATATTGTGAGGTTTTACTGAAATAATATAAGTGGCATGTACCTGGCTTGTAGTAAAACCAGGAAAATTTGGTATCATTATTTGTAGGGACCATTGCCCCCTTTATTTGCCTTCCCCTCATTTTTAACTTTTGAGTACCCTCTCTTGACCCACTCTCCTCTTGAAAGAGCAGATAACCCAGGCTGCGATGACTCATCCCCCTGCCTTTGGATGGTGTTACAGAGAAAGAGGTGCCGTCTTGCCTCCGACATGACATCACTAGTTCTAAAGATGTACACCTTGAGCTGGCCTGGAGCCTAGGTGTTGGCTATCTTTGGAATCACAAAGGTAGAGGGTACCTTTGTGTTAACTGAAGGAAAACAATAAAGAGCAAGAGAGAGACAGAGACAAAAACAGAGGATTGAGTCCAGATGACAACACTGAAGCCCCCCCAAACTCAGCCATAAGTAGAGCCAGATCCATACTTTGAACTCTTCTGTTAAACCAGTAAATTCCTTTGCTTAAATTTATCTGAGTTGTTTCTGTCACTTACAGTCCAAAAATCCTAACAATAAATTGATACATAAAAAGCAGAGCAATGTAAATCAGCTATTATACCATCAGCACATTGTTTCTTTCTTTCTCTACACCTTCCAGGCTTCATTAGTCTGTGTTTTTATTACTTATTTTCCAATTACATAAACCTCATCATTTTTTTTATTCTTAACCATGTGGATTATTTCTTTCAAAATTATTTCCAAATTATTGTTTATGTTTATCATCTATGTATGTTTGACTCTTTCCCTTGCTCACTCTTAAGATTTTGCCAGTATGCTTGTTGAATAATTTGATTATCAATTTAGAACTTTACCTCCAGATGACTGCTGCTCCGATTGACAGCTTGACTAATCCTAGAATCAACCAGCTGAGTCACTCCCAGATTCCTGACCTTAAGAAACTAAGTGAGATAATGAATGTTTGTTGTTTTCAACTGCTAAATATGGGAATAGTATGTTATACAGCAACAGATAATTAATATGATCTCTTGTCGTCAATTTTGTTCATTTTTAAACTAAAACTTCTCATTGGATAAAGATATTTTTCTGCTTTATTTCTGATTACGCTATTGTCTTTTTGTTGTTTTTCCCCTTTCAGAAACAATTATTATTCAAAGAATTTGGATCTCTGTGACACGCCATCCAACTTTTAGCTTACCGTTTTCAATCTTTTATTCTTTGAAGCTATGTCTTTGAACTAGTTCTCAAATTTGCCCTCTACTATAAGAAGTCCATTTTTCACGGCTTCAAGTATTCAATTCACTCCCTCCACCCTGACACCTTTTAGCTCTTATATGTAATTTTATGGCAGAATTTTCTTGCTGTGGATTTTCCACATTATCTTCCCATAAGAGCCTACTCCTGATTCTCAGAGGAAATGTTCCCTCATGTATTTTTGTAAAAACGGAGAAGTTATTTTCTAAAATTGTCCTCTGTTTCTTATAGTGAATCTATTTCAGATGCAGGGAATTTTCCTGAATCATCAGCACAAAATAGCATCATGGTTAAAAGTGTGAATCTGGGGCGCCTGGGTGGCTCAGTCAGTTAAGTGTCTGATTCTTGGTTTCGGCTCAGGTCATGATCTCACAGTTCCTGAGTTTGAGCCCCATATCAGGCTCCATGCTTTTCTCTCCCTCTTTCTCTCTCTCTCTCAAATAAGTAAAAATTTTTTTTAACTTGTGAATCTAAAATCAATCTGCCTGGATTCAAATCCCAACTCTGTCACTTATTAGCTCAGAGACCTTAGATAAGTTTTTTTTTAAATCTCTGTGTTCTGTTTTCCCTACCTGAAACATTGGGGCAAAATAGGACCTGCCTCATAGAGTTGCTAAGCTAATGTGTGAAATGCTTAGAACTTCAACACATGGTTCATGCTCAAAAATATTAGCTATTATTAGAAGGACAGTACCCAACATCACTTTTGCAGCAGGATATTATCACCCAACCACGTCCCCCTAGAGTTTTCTCTGGCTACTCATCTTCTCACAATCCTAATTCCAAAGGAAAATCAGGATATAGTGTTTACCCTGGGATCAATAAGAGATTGATGAGACCCTCTCCTAATACTTTATGGAAAAGCTAAGATTATTGTACACCTGAAACTAATAGAACACTGGATATTAACTATTCTGGAATTAAATTTTTTTAAGAAATATTTCATAGTAACCATTTTTAAAAAATAAGGTATCACTCCTTAGTTGAGACTGATATTTTAAAAACAAAATTCAACAATTTTTTTTAATCAGCAAATTACCTGTTTGGGCATCAGGCAAGTGTAGACTAGGGACAGTATTACTATTGCTTACAATTCTTCCCCAACACAGATACCAAAGGATGGGACTCTAGAAAAAGAATCCCTTGTGTACTCACATAATAGAAAAAATATACTTAAGATAGATGCAGTTTCCTGCAATGTTAAGTAGTACTTTTTACCAACACTGCTTTTTCTTTTTTTAAACAAGTTGATGACTTTAATAATCAATTAAATAATATGCATGTATATGTCCTCATATGTATGCACAGAATATAAGCGACTTTGTGTAAGATAATGTTTAAACACTGACCATGTTCAATGTCTGAAAAAGCTCAACAATATTCCATAAAAGTTTACAGTCTTAATTATATAGACACAATTTAATTTTTTAACTTTTATTTTTAGAGTGTGAAAGAGCACACAAGTGGGGGAGAGAATCAGAGGGGGAGAGAGAGGGAGAAAGGGAGGGAGCAAGGGAGAAAGAGAGAGAATATTAAGCAAACTCCATCCTCAGCATAGAGCCTGACATGGGGCTTGACCCCACAATCCTGGGATCATGACTGGAGCCAAAATCAAAAGGCGGATACTCAACCAACTGAGCCACCCAGGCACTCCTGGACACAATTTAATAAAATCAACAAATAATAACAAAAGGATAAGTGGAATTATCTATTCCTTTGCAAAATCAATAAATCCTTGTGAAAATCATTACACTCTATATAAATGCAAAAGTGAAACTACATAGAGGGAGGTAGAACAGAACATGAGCTCACCAAACTTCTTTTTCTCATCTCAAGAACCTCAAAGTCTTATCACACCATGGCTTCAGACTTGAAGTCTAGGATCTTATGATCTATATCAAGTTTGGATGTGACTCCTCTTGATTCGGAAACTTGTGGACTCAAAAATTATTTACCTACCTTAATACTCCTAATACACAATGGTGAAACAGGGTAACTGCAATTCACTTTTGTTCTGAAATAGTGAAGAACTATAGGCACAGAGCAGTCACATTGAAATTCCCTGGTCAAGTGTTACCAGGTCTTCCCCATTCTGGGAGTAAAGAATGGTTCTTCCTTGTCCTAGTTCTGTTCCCTAAAGTAACTCCTCATCAACTATTCTCCATGCCTATTGGTTTTACCTTCTGCAATGTCCTTCCTTTTCCCATCATTTTCATGGACACTTTTGAAGAGGACATTGGAAAATATACTCCTTTTGTTGACTTAGCAAATTTCTCAGCCTATCTCCCATCTATGAAAGTTTGAGATAAAGGTGAGCATATTTTGCATGGGGAGGAATGGGAATAATTGTGGCCAAAAGGACACACTGGTAAGGTTCTGTGATGAGTCTCAATTTTCATCCCTCCCTGAATCCACACCCTTTGCTATGTAACTCTGCAGCCCTCTAAAAGTAGAACCTATTTTACCATACCTTGACTTTGGGCTTGACCATATGGTTTGCTTTGGCCAATGGGATGTTAGTAGGTGAGTCACAAGCAGGGCCTGGGCCTCGTGCAGTGATGACTCTGCCTTCACCACAAGCAGAACAAGCCTGGGCTAGCCTGCTAGCCTGAGGATGAGGATGACAGGCATCTGGCGTTAAGCTTCCCCAGCTACCAAAGCCTGAAGCAGAGTGAGGAGCAGACCAGCTAAACCCCAGCTGATGCACAGACACATGAGAGCTAACAAATTATTGTTTTAAGCCACTGAGTTTGGGAGTAGTTACTATGCAGCAATAGCAAATCAATATATTTGGTAAAAGAAATCACTGACATATATGCCAGTCTAAATTTGGAAGGCTTTGGTAGTATTATAAAATTGTGCCCCCCAAAATTCATATGTTGAAGCCCTAATCCCCACTGTGACTGTATTTGGAGATAAGGGTGGGACTCTAATCCAATAGGACTGGTGTCCTTCTGAGAAGAGAAAGAGACACCAGAGACTACTCTCTCCTCATGAGTACACAGAAGAAAGGCCATATGAGGACACAGCAAGAAGATATCCATCTGCAAGCCAGGAAGACAGGTTCACCAGAAATCAACCTTGCCAGCACCTTGATTTTGGACTTCCAGCCTCCAGAACTGTGAAATAATAAATGTTCATTGGTGAAGCCACACAGCCTGGGATATTTTGTTATGGCAGCCAGAGCAGACTTATACAGGTAAAAACAGTAGACCATATGTTAATTGCCATCAGTATCCTACATCCAAGGAGAGAGGCTGGCATTTTGCTACTGACTGCTTCCAGTTCTACTGAACTTCTCATTTGTAGGAACAAGGGCCAACTCAGGTCGTGCTGAGAGACTCTGGGTAAAAATTGGGAGAACTGGCAAATAAAAGCAGGTAAGAATGTCTTTAACTAGCAATTGGTGGAAAAGGAAAGTTAATTTATTGACTAACCCAAGAGTAGAGCAGGTTTTCTGTGTGCAAATCTGGAGACAGAATCTCTTAGTCGCAAGTTTAGATACGAAGCCAAATTTGAAGTTGAGCTATTTGTACATGATCCTTTCAGTCTATTACACATGGGGGCCCCTAAGTGAATTAAAGTTCAGCTACTGTAGGTAATTACAGTAACTGGTTTTCTCTTAGCTAGAAAGGTCAGGGAGAAGGAGAGGAGAATATGACATGTCCCTTTTATACAAAGCCATCCTTCTCTTCGATCTCATTTGTCTGATAAACAGCTGCATTAAATTTAATCTTGAGCTGTTCTGACACAGCTTCTCTTCTGAAAAAGATCCTCTGGGACCTTTCACACATTAAGAGAGTAGCCAACAGGAAGTAAGGAGGTGAGTTTGCCCTCACTGGTCAAACTTACATCAACCTAGAGACAAAACCAGTAATCAAACAGCAACATATGTGGAGTGTGTATCATGGGTCACGCACCATGCTAAGAATTCTACACACATCAGTCTCTACTGTCTTAGGGCAAGTCCTTCCCTCCCTGTTAGCAACATCTCCCTTGCTATATTTGGGGGTAGAATGTGTCACCTCCATGTCCAAGGAGGTGATTCTCGGATAGCCTGATGAGAGCAAGAGATAGGTGTGGAATGCAGAGCGGGAAGCATGCTCCATGCTTTGTCCCCTCCTGACCTAACAGTGTCATATTAATGTTAATAGCAGCTTGGAAGACAGGAGGATGGGACATAAGAGGCTAAAAATAAGGAAGTATTAGGGTTTTATGGGCATACTAACGGGGATGGGTGAGGTGAAGGAACATGTAGGCCTAACATAGGCTCTCTCACGGAGCGTATATCCAACAAATATACCCAATAAATGTTATATGCGTGCATGAGGGAACATTTTTAAATTTAAAAATAAAAGTCTTGGGGCACCTGGGTGGCGCAGTCGGTTAAGCGTCCGACTTCAGCCAGGTCACGATCTCGCGGTCCGTGAGTTCGAGCCCCACATCAGGCTCTGGGCTGATGGCTCAGAGCCTGGAGCCTGTTTCCGATTCTGTGTCTCTCTCTCTCTCTGCCCCTCCCCCGTTCATGCTCTGTCTCTGTCCCAAAAATAAACGTTGAAAAAAATAAATAAATAAATAAAAGTCTTTTCAACGTTAAGGTAGTATCTCCCCACTTGCTACAGAGTCAGCATCACTAGAACCCAAAATGTCAGTAACATAGCCCAGAAATCATTTTTCCTAAGGGAATTCCCAATTTTTTTTCATCTTGTTAAGCATGTTTCAGAGCTCTATATTTCTGCCATTGAACCTGACTTTGTCATCTGGAATTCAAAAAGGCTTACTATAGTTGCCTAAGTCTGATATTAAAAGCCTCTATCCCAGATTGAGGTTGATTTGGCCAATTATTTCCACCACCACCCCCCCCCCCCCCGGAGGACACGGTGGAATGACTCAACTATTCGGAGTACTACAATCACCAGGCTGTTATCCTAACTCTCTACCAAAAGTGGGGCTGTCTTAGAGAAGACCATCAGAAGGTGATCACCATGTTCCACTGAAGGTTCAGAGAAACGCTGCGTCCAGCACGGCACCTTGAGATGCTGCCACTTTACACAAGCCTTTTCTGCAGATTCAGGCCCTGGGTCAGCATCAAGATAAGATACATGAGCTTCTCCAGGGTCCAGGCTAACACTTGGCCAAAGTCATCCTGGGGAGACAGACGTTTCTTTCTTCAGAAATACCAACACCCATGGGGCACCTGGGTGACTCAGTCAGTTAAGCATCTGACTTTGCCTCAGGTCATGATCCTGTGGTTCATGGGTTCGAGCCCCGTGTCGCACTCTGTGCTGACAGCTCAGAGCCTGGAGCATGTTTCAGAGTCTGTGTTTCCTTCTCTCTCTGCCCCTCTCCCACTCATGCTCTGTCTTTCTCACAAATAAACATAGAAAGAAAGAAAGAAAGAAAGAAAGAAAGAAAGAAAGAAAGAAAGAAAGAAAGAAATACCAACACCCAGGGGCACCTGGGTGGCTGTCGGTTAAGTGTCTAACAACTGGTTTCAGCTCAGGTCATGATCTCATAGTTCATGGGTTCAAGCCCCACGTTGGGCTCTACACTGACAGCATGGAACCTACTTGGGATTCTCTCTCTCTCTCTCTCTCTCTCTCTCTCTCTCCCTCTCCCTCTCCCTCTCCCTCTCCCTCCCTCCCTCCCTCTCTCCCCTGCTCTCTTTCTCTCAAAATAAGTAAATATTAAAAAATAAAGAAAGAAAAAGAAAAATTACCAACACCCAAAACTGTCAAGCAAAAATTTACTCTTTGCAGAAACTGTTTACACAAGAGGCTTAACCCCTTCCAGGGGAGCCCAGAGGGTATAATGCCCCCAGAAGCACAGCATTCTTCTCTGTGGGGAAGCTCTTAAGAACCAGTCAGCTCAATGCTGAAAGGGAAAAAAAAAAACCTCAGGACACAATGTGGATTTAAATCTCCTTCGGAAAGGGGCCTGGGTGGTGATACCCCACTGGACCATTCTTTTTAATAACAAGCAAACATACCATAAAAGAGATAAGAAAATGCCATTTGAACACATTATGACACAGCCATACAAAATAATTGCAAGCAGATATTCAAAAGAATGAGTTTGCTCTACATACCCTAATATGGAAGTATCTCTGAAAAATACAATTAAACAAAAACTCGCCAAGGTGCAGAAAGATGAATATTGACCCCATGAGTATTTTTTGCAAAGGATAGACAAATGGCATACTATCTTACTGGAGGTATGATCTTTGCTCCCAATGCTTCCTGTTACTCTGTGACCTGTCCACTGCTTAGACACCAGTTAGAATCCTCTACACAGAACAAAGACATCAGTTCCTGGCTCTTGAGAGTTTTTAAATAGGCTTTTGATACTCCTGGCAGAAATAATAAACAGCTTTGAGGGGTTCAAAAGCCAAGGCTTTTAAGTTTGAAGAAGCTGAGCTTGTGAGATGCACATCGTTTTATGCCAGAAACCACAGATTTGGAAGAATGTATGCTCGGCTGGTGCCATTTTTGCTTACTCTCAGACTAAATGAAGATTCCACGGACCAGTTGAGAACAGTGAGCTAAACGCTGTCAGATCTCTAAAAAAAGGGCCCTGTGCCCTGCCACTGCTGCCCTTCCCCACAGTGCTCCGGCCCAGGCAGGTTATGACAGAAATCCCAGAGAAGCTAGGAGACCTGAGAGCAAAGAAGAGTGAGATGTCACTTCAGGGAAGGGGGCTCCCAGGGAGGTGGCAAGCATGCCAGAGTCCCCCATGACTTGGGGGCAGAAGAGCAGAGACAGCCAAGTGGGGTAGCCCTGAGACATGGCAAATGTCCCCTTGTGTAACACCCACAAAGGAATGGGAAGAATCACATGTTTCTGAATTACCCAAAAGGGACCCAGAAGTAGCTGAGAGGCCAGATCTCAGAGCTGTGGAAGCCAGAATGAGAGAGGCTGCCATAGCTGTCTACGCGGGCCAGTGACTAGATACCAAACAGGAACAAGAACTGCAAGATGCAGGGTGGTAGGTGACCAAGGAACACATGCTTTGTCCACACCCAATACCTTGGCTCTCCACCTTCCTCTGCCCACCAAACCCGCAAAGCTTAGTCACAACTCCAGGAAACGGAAGAGTAAACCCTGAAATGTCTATACTTAGGTTCATACCTCCCAATGGTAGCTTAAAAATAGAATTAGTTTCGGGGCCCATGAGTGGTTCAGTCATTTGAGCATCCAAATCTTGCCTCTTGATTTTGGCTCAGGTCATGATCCCAGGGTTGTGGGATCAAGCCCCTGCCCCACACACCTGGCATCAGGCTCTGTGATAAGTGTGGAGCCTTCTTGGGATTCTCTCTCTCCCTCTTCCTCTCTCTCTCTAAAATTAAAAAAAAAAATTTTTTAATAGAATTAGTTTCTGTTATAGAAAAAAAAATATTAATTACCTTTCCTACCACCTGGTATGGCCTGAAGTTTGCCACCATTTATATTCATGTATACGTAGACATACGTATAAAAATTTTCTGAAATGGCTAACAGTAATAGAATGGAACTGGAAAAGAGTACATAGAGATCTGTATTTTTGCTTTTCCTGCACTCTACACCTAATTTTTCAACCATGAGCAATAATATAACATGTGCCTTTTACTTGGCAGAGGTAGTGGGGGTGGGGACCATATTCCTGGAATTTGGAACATTGAATCCTTAACAGCTCACAAGGTTGTTATGGCATCATCTAGGTTAGACTGTGTGCCCAGAACTGTCCACTGGCAATCACAGATTATTCCCTTCAAAACCTCTGAAGTCGAAATGGGTCTTTCTCCAACCTGACCAGTTTCTATTGACCTCCAAGTGCCACCAATCATTCTCAAGTTGTCATAATTTTTATGCTGTCAACTATAATGAAAAAGGGTGTCCACCGATCTCTAACTGCTTATTGAACTTATCCCCTGCTTCCTCAATTATATGCTTGAATAAACTCCAGGCACCACAGAACTCAAACTTTAACATCCACCATGATGCTCTCATTTAGTTCATGGCAGACCAGCACCATCACTAATACACTTGTGACAACTGTTGTGAGTCAAGACAATTCACCCGAACACAAAATAATTGGCAGAGAGAGCAAGTAAACAACACACGTTACAAAATACACTCAACTCAAGATAGAGTGATAGAGCAGCCGTTGGCTGAAAATATTTGCAGAGTGGTGCATTAATGACCATTGGCTTAAGTATAAAAACTGATGTATATAGAGAAGAAAGTAGAGTCTGAAGAGTTAGCTCTCATTGGCTGACAGCGCACTGTGTCAGAATTAAACTGCACCAGGTTTGGGTCCAAATTCACAGGAGGCACCCATTATTCCAAACAGGCCTACAGGGAGAAAACTAGAATCGGTTGCTTTCTGACTAACAAGAGATACACACAGTGTATCTAGTGGAAAGTCAATTAACATAAAACTGGTGAATTCATTATGAGCGTGGTGAGTTAATTAACATAGGATTGAGGAGTTCCTATACAGCTTAAGGAAGCAAATTCAATTTTCTACACAAACAATTTATGGCTTAAGTAAATGACTACAGTTTTCTACAGCCAACACATTTTTTAGCATCTTTGGTTATCATAAGCTTTCCAGTTAAAACATTACTTTCCCATGAAGTACAATTTTTAAAGTATATAGTTACAAAATAGAATGACTTAGAAAGCATTCGGGGGCTCCTGGGCAGCTCAGTCGATTGAGCATCTGACTCTTGATGTTGGCTCAGGTCACGATCTCACAGTGTGTGGAACTGAGCCTTGCGTCGGGCTCTACACTGACAGCGAGGAACCTACTTGCAATTCTCTGTCTCTCTGTCTCTGTCTCTGTCTCTCTCTCTCTTTGCCTCTCTGCCCCTCCCCCCCTGTTTGCGCATGAGCACATGTGCTTGCTCACTCTCTCTCTCTCTCAAAATAAATAAACATTTAAAAAAAAAAGAAAGCATTTTGCTTTTTCCCCTTGGATGCCAGCAAGCATGAAGGAAGGAACTGCAACCATGATGACAAGAAACAAAGCACATCTAGTTTTGGGTTTGGGGTTTTTTTAATGTTTATTTATTTATTCTGAAAGAGAGAGAGCACATGCAAGACAGCACGAGTGGGGGAAGGGCAGAGAGAGAGGGAAAGAGAGAGAGAATCCCAAGCAGACTCCACGCTGTCAGCACAGAGCCTGAAGCAGGGCTCAAACCCACAAACCTTGAGATCATGACCTGAGCTGAAATCAAGAGTCAGATGCTTAACCGACTGGGTCACCCAGGTGCTCCAAAGCACATCTAGTTTTAAATTCAAACAGGACCTCTGCCCCGGCTGGCTCGTATCTAACAGAGGCCTTTGTTCACTGTACTCTGTGGTTAAGAAAATGTAAGATACTCCAATCTTCTGGAGTTTACCTCACCAAGACAACAGAGCAACCCACACTTGAATTTTCAAAAGACTCCCCTCAACAAGATACACTCTACCAAGACTTCCCATAAATTAGAACTGGTACTCATAATCTTCTCTAATTTTACGTAAAGTTGATTCAAAGTTATATTTTTTTGGTTTCTTTTGAAGCTTATAATGTTGCTTCCATCTTTTAATAACACTCAGAGAATGGAATTTTTATATTAAATATATATATATTATATAGTGTTTTCTGTAAGTGATTATTTTACATACATACACACACACATCCATTTTAGAAAAATATTCCAGAGACACACAGCACTGTAACAAATTAGCACTGCAGGGAGCAGCATTAAACTTATCCATATATTACTTTTCTAATAAAAAAAAAAAGGGCACCCAGTAAATGCAAAATTAAATATTTTTTTTCTAAAACCTGAGGCTATTTTCAACATCATTGAAAATGTTTTCAATAACACTCATAGTTAGCACCTCTTCAACAGCCGTTTGTGTTTATCTGCCCATCTTATCTTTTATCCTTTGTTCTTTGTCCTTTGTTCTTTGTTTTATCCTTTGTTCTCCTGTGGACCATCCGATGCCCTACTGCAGGCGCACAGGCACCTTTCAGATGTAACATGGCAGGCTTTCTCTTACCTACTCCCTCCTGAGGACCCTGGGGTAAGGGGTTAGGTTGAGGAGCAAAAAGAGCAGAGGACAAAAATGGCTCCCATGGCCCTACAAAGTCACAGATTCTAATTACCCACAACACTCCAGAGAAATGTTCCCAGGTACCTGAGAATCTGGACCCAGAACAAGACCAGTTTGGGTTGATAAGCCAAGGAATGGAAACAGATGGTTCAGGGGAGGCCTCTGAGGGAGAGTTCTCAACCTGTTATTCCCACACTCTCCAACCTCCACCAACCACTCAGAAGTATAACTGTGCAAGCCTTTGCCACCAGCCCTGCTCCACAGACTGGCCAGTTTAAACCAGTGCTATAGTGGGGCACCTGGGTGGCTCAGTTGGTTAACTGTCTGACTTCAACTCAGGTCACGGTCTCATGGTTCGTGAGTTCGAGCCCAGCATCATGAGTTCATGAGTTTGATGCAGTGACAATGCAGAGTCTGCTTGGGATTCTCTCTCTCTCTCTCTCTCTCTCTCTCTCTCTCTCTCTGCCCACCCCCCTCAAAAATTAAATAAACTGAAAAGAGAAAAACTTAAACCAATGCTATAGTAAATGAAAGGGGCATCTGGCAGTGGATCTCTTTAAGAAACCCTATAATGTGGTCTCTGAGAAAACCTCACCCACGAGCCTCTGGCAGGGAAGCTAAGCCTCCACCTCAACTCACACCTCTCCTCACAGTGGATGTGGAGTTATGACTAGGACATGGCCACTGGGCCAAAGCTACACTTCCAGCTTCCTCGTGTGCAGTGGGGTACAGTGTCCAATCTCCACGAATGCAGAGCAGGAGCAGAACTGGTGTGTGCCACTCTGGGCTGAGGTCATTAAAGTCCTAATGCTTCTTCTCCACACTTTCTTCCCCCTTTGTTAGCTTCAGGGAGCCCAGCACGGGCACGTGGGGAGCCATGTGTTAAGTGTGGCAGGGCCTTGATGGAGGAGCCTGTGTCCCTTAGTCACCGCCTGGAAGAAAGCTTCCTGGAGACCAGGAACACCTGTTTGGGACCACACAGAGGAAGAAACAAACTTCTGTGTTGCAGTCATTATCCATTTTGAATTTTGTAATAGCAGTTCATATACCACAATAATACACAAGCCTACATGCAAAACTGCTGCAATGTTCTAGAAGAGGGCTCTTTCGGGTCCTTGGCATCTCTCCTCTCTTTCAGACAATCCCTGGTCTCTAACATCCATGTTTCTGCTCAGAGCTCCCATATGACAAGTCCCAATTCAACACTAGGTCCTTTTTGTCCTCAACTATACTGAGCTATAAGTGATAAATAATTGTAATATATTTTAGGTGTATAATATGATTATTTGATATACATTGTGAAAGTATTCCCACCAGAGTTAATTAACACACCTATCATCTCAAAAATTTACCTTTTTTTTTTTGATGGCAACATTTAAGTTCTGCTCTCTTAGCAAATTTCACTTATATAATATAGTATTATTACCTTTAATCACCATGTTACACATTAGATCCTCAGACCTTACTCATTTTATAATTCAAAGTCTGTACCTTTTACCAGCCTCTCCCTGTTTCACTCACCCCCGGGTCCCTGGCAACCACCATCCTACTCTGTTTTTGTAAGTTTGACTTCCATTCATTCATTCATTTATTTATTATTTATTTATTTATTCATTTATTAGGCTTCACACATTAGTGATACCATGCAGTATTTGTCTTTCTCTGTCTGGCTTATTTCACTTAGTATAATATTCTCCAGTTTCATCCATGTTGTCACAAATGGCAGTATTTTCTTTTTTGTGGTGAAATAATATTCCATTATATATCTAGATAGATAGATAGATAGATAGATCACATTTTCCTTATCCATTCACCTGTTAATGGACACTAAGGTTATTTCCATGCCTTGGCTATCATGAATACTGCTGCAATGAACACAGTAGTATAAATGTCTCTTCAAGATAACAATTCAATCCCCTTTGGACATACACCCAAAGGTGGGATTTCTGGATCATAAGGTAGTTGTATTTTTAATTTTTTGAGGAACCTCCATACTCTTTTCCATAGTGATTGTATCAGTTTACATTACCACCAACAGTGCATAAGGGAACCCTTTCTCCACATCCTTGCCAGCGCTGGTTCTCATGTCTTTTGATAATAGACATCCTAACAGGTGTGAGGTGATATCTCATTGTGTTTTTTATTTGCTTTTCCCCAATGATTAGTGATGTTGAGCACCTTTTCATGTGCCTGTTGGGCATTTGGTTATGTTTTTTGGCAAAATGTCCATTTTGGTCCTTTGCTCATTTTTTAATCAGATTATTTGGATTTTAGGGAAGAGGGGTCAAGATGACAGACAGCATGGAAGTTTTTTTTGCATCTCTCTCCCTGAAATGCCACCAGATCAACACTAAACCATCCTGCATGCCTAGAAAACTGATTTGAGGATTAACACAAAAATCTGCACAACCTGAACTTGGCAGGTACGCGGCACAGAGAGATGAACTGGGGAGAGAGAAGCCAAGAAGCCACAGAGGGCAGGGAGGTGCTTTTGCTTGTAGAGAGAGGAGGGAGGTGGGGGGGGGGGGGGGGGAGAGGGTCATGAAGTATGGGAAAACACCCCCCCCCAAAAAAAAGCAGCTGGAGAAAAAGTGGAAAAGTGGAAACAGCCACAGGGACTGAACTAAAAAGGGAGAAAGGAGAAAGGGGAGGGTTTAAATTCCATTAAGACTCTATAAACGGGGAGGACAGAGTCTGAAACTCCACAGCTCAATACCTGGTGGTGCTCTGGTGGGAAGGGCGAATCCCCAGGAGCAGAGTGAAGTCCTCCGGCGACACAGGGAGTGGTGGTTCTGCTGCTGGGAGGACATTTGGTAGAGGCTGTGACACCCCACAATCAAAGGTGTCAGTGGACCCCGGAGAACAACGACATTCACTGGTGTTGGAACAAGAATGTTAAGGATGAAGCCTGGCGCCAGATGCGTGTTGTGATTTTCCACAGTCCCTGAAACGCTGCTGCTACATGATCGCATGATCTTTTTCTGGGGCGGGCTGGCACCCAGCCGCCGTCTCTGGGCATCGGCAGCAGCACAGTTCCTCAAACGTTCCTGGGTGCAGCCGGCATCTGGCCATTGCTCAGTGAGACCCTCCCGCAGAGGATCTGAGCAGGTCAAAGCCGCAGTCCCTCAGAAGTGAGGGGTCGGGAAACACAGCCCCATTTGAAATAAAACTCAGGAGGGAGGTGCTGCCTGGCAACCTGACGGCTTGGTCACAGAAAGCTTAGAAGCGGGGAGTGGACAGAAGTCGGAGACAAAGGAGGGGTGCTTGATTGCCAGTTGTGGAGAGCAGAGTTTTGATACCAGAGACTGGTAGCTGGGTGACGCCATTTTTGCCCCTCCCGCGCACGCGCATACATGCCTACACGCACCACAGCAATCCACCCCAGTAAGCTAAGCAGCGCCATCTAGTGGAGAACAGGGCCATTACACTAAGCCCCACCCAACTGGGCCAACAGCGCTCTTGACAAACTCAAGACTCTCCGCCTGCTTAGTTTATGGACTATAAAGTGCTCCGTAGCTTGACTTCCACGGGAAACCAGATGCAATTTCTACCATACTTCTTCCTGTTCACTGGTCCTTTCATTCAATTTTTTTTTCTTATTCTTGAATACAGAAAGAGAAAAAAATCTATTTTTATTTTCCATTTTTATTGAAAAGATTTTTCTTCATTTTTTCTACTATATTTTTTGTAAATTTTTTAAATTCTATTTTAGTTTCATCATTTCACTTTATGATATTTTATTGTATTCATTTTTTCAAATTTTCAAACATTTTCCTTTTTTTCCTTTTTTCCCTTTTTCCTTTTTTCTTTTCTTATCTTTCCCTTTTTCCTCTAATCTATCAAGTTTCTTTCAACAACCAGACCAAAACACATCTAGGATCTAGCATTCTTTTTTTGATTTCGGTGTTTTTAATTTTTTAATTTTAATTTTTTTACTTTATTAATTCCTTCACTTCCTCCAAAATGATGAAGCAAAGGAATTCACCCCAAAAGAAAGAACAGGAAGAAATGACAGCCAAGGAATTAATCAACACAGATACAAGCATGTCTGAACCAGAATTTAGAATCACAATAATAAGAATACTAACTGGGGTTGAAAAGAGATTACAATCCTTTTCTGCAGAGATAAGAGAAGTAAAAACTACTCAGGATGAAATCAAAAAAGCTATAACTGAGGTGCAATTTTGAATGGATGCCATGGTGGCAGAGAATCAGCGAGGACAAACTTACGGTGAACAATGAAGCAGAAAAAAAAGGAGACTAGGGCAAAATGAGCACAAAATAAAAATAAGAGAACTCAGTGACTCATTAAAAAGGAATAACATCAGAATCATAGGGGTGCCAGAAAATGAAGAGAGAGAAAAAGGGGTACAAAATTTATGTGAGGAAATCATAGCAGAAAACTTTCCTAACCTGGAGAAAGACACAGACATCAAAATCCAGGAAGCACAGAGGACTCCCATTAGATTCAACAAAACTCAACCATCAACATGGTATATCATAGTCAAATTCACAAAATACTCAGGCAAGGAGAGAATCATGAAAGCAGCAAGGGAAAAAAGCCCTTAACCTACAAGAGAAAGCAGATCAGGTTCGTGGCAACTATCCACAAAAACTTGGCAGACCAGAAAGGAGTGGCAGGATATATTCAATGTGCTGAATCAGAAAAATATGCAGCCAAGAATTCTTTATCCAGCAAGGCTGTCATTCAAAATAGAAGGAGAGATAAAAAGTTTCCCAGACACATAAAAACTAAAGGAGTTTGTGACCACTAAACCAGCCCTGCAAGAAATTTTAAGGGGGAACTCTATGAGGGGAGAAAAGAAGGGGGGAAAAAAAAAGACCAAAATCAACAAAGATTAGAAACAACCAGAGAACACCACCAGAAACTCCCACACTACAAGCAACATAATGGCAATAAATTCGTATCTTTCAGTACTCACTTTAAACATCAATGGACTCAATGTTCCAATCAAAATACATAGGGTAACAGAATGGATAAGAAAACAATATCCATCTATATGCTGTTTACAAGAGACCCACTTGAGACCTAAAGACACCTTCAGATTGAAAGTAAGGGGATGGAGAACCATCTATCATACTAATGGTCAACAAAGGAAAGCCAGAGTAGCCATATTTATATCAGACAATCTAGACTTTGAAATAAAGACTGTATCAAGAGATGCAGAAGGGCATTATATCATAATCAAGGGTCTATCCACCAAGAAGACCTAACAATTGTAAACATTTATGCGCCAAATGTGGGAGCACCCAAATATATAAATCAATTAATCACAAATATAAAGAAACTCATCGATAGTAATACCATAATAGTAGGAGACTTCAACACCCCACTCACAGCAATGGAAAGATCATCTCATCAAAAAATCAACAAGGAAACAATGGCTTTGAAGACACACTGGACCAGATGGACTTCACAGATATATTCAAAACATTTCATCCTAAATCAGCAGAATGTACATTCTTTTCCAGTGCACATGGAATGTTCTCCAGAATAGACCACATACTGGAACACAAATCAGCCCTCAGCAAGTACAAAAAGATTGAGATTATACCGTGCATATTTTCAGACCACAACGCTATGAAACTCGAAATCAACCAAAAGAAAAAATTTGGAAAGGTAACAAATACTTGGAGACTGAAGCACATCCTACTAAAGAATGAATGGGCTAACCAAGCAATTAAAAAGGAAATTAAAAAGTATATGGAAGCCAATGAAAATGATAACACCACAACCCAAAACCTCTGGGACACAGCAAAGGTGGTCATAAGAGGAAAGTATATAGCAATCCAGGCCTTCCTAAAGAAGGAAGAAACATCTCAGATACACAACCTAACCTTATGCCTTAAAGAGCTAGAAAAAGAGCAGCAAATAAAAACCAAACCAGCAGAAGACAGGAAATAATAAAGATTAGAGCAGAAATTATTAATGCTGTTGAAACCCAAAAAACAGTAGAACAGATCAATGAAACCAGAAGCTGGTTCTTTGAAAGAATCAACAAAATCGACAAACCACTAGCCAGTTTGATCAAAAGGAAAAAGGAAAGGACCCAAAGAAATAAAATCAAGAATGAAAGAGGAGAGATCACAACCAACACAGCAGAAATAAAAACAATACTAAGAGAATATTATGAGCAATTATATGCCAATAAAATGGGCAATCTGGAAGAAATGGACAAATTCCTAGAAACATATACACTACCAAAACTGAAGCAGGAAGAAACAGAAAATTTGAACAGACCCATCACCAGTAAGGAAATCGAATTAGTAATCAAAAATCTGCCAAAAAACAAGAGTCCAGGGCCACATGGCTTTCCAGGGGAATTCTACCAAACATTTAAGGAAGAGTTGAGTAAGGAGCAGGTGGAGGGGCAGGGAGGTGTTTTCGTTTCGCCAGCCTGGAAGGGTAACTGCATGGTTGAGGCGACCAGGGACTGAGCATTTCAGATCTGCTTGTAACCTGGTACACCACCATGCTGGCCGCAAAACCTGTATGTCTCCGGACACTACCTTCCAGGGTTTTCCAACCAGCTTTCACCAAGGCCTCCCCTGTTGTGAAGAATTCCACCGCGAGGCATCAACGGCTCTTAACACCCATCAGGGAATATGCCACCAAGACAAGAGTTGGGATCGGGCATGGGAAAACTGTCCAAGAACTTAAGGAGGCAGCGGTGGAACCATCAATGGAAAACATATTCAAAATTGACCAGATGGGAAGATGGTTTATTGCTGGAGGGGCTGCTGTTGGTCTTGGAGCATTGTGCTACTATGGCTTGGGAATGTCTAATGAGATTGGAGCTATTGAAAAGGCTGTAGTTTGGCCTCAGTATGTGAAGGACAGTATTCATTCTACCTATATGTACTTAGCAGGAAGTATTGGTTTAACAGCTTTGTCCACCCTGGCAGTGAGCAGAACTTTTGTGCTTACGAACTTCATGATGAGAGGATCTTGGGTGAAAATTGGTGCAACTTTTGCAGCCATGATTGGGGCTGGAATGCTGTTACAGTCCATACGATATGACCAGAACCCAGGCCCAAAGCATCTTGCTTGGTTACTACATTCTAGTATGTTCTAACTTTAAATTTTTATTAAATAACCTTCATTACTATCTTCTTTGGTCGTTCTTTACAATTGTGAATGACTTATCCATAATTTAATAAAGACTCATGGTTAGGGGGGAAAAAAAGGAAGAGTTAACACCTATTCTCTTGAAGCTGTTCCAAAAAAATAGAAATGGAAGGAAAACTTCCAAACTCATTCTATGAAGCCAGCATTACCTTGATCCCAAAACCAGACAGAGACCCCACTAAAAAGGAGAACTATAGACCAATTTCCCTAGTGAACATGGATGCAAAAATCCTCAACAAGATATCAGCCAAGCAGATCCAACAATACATTAAAATTGTTACTCACCACGACCAAGTGGGATTTAAATCTGGGATTCGGGGCTGGTTCAATATCCGCAGAACAATTAAAATGATTCATCACATCAATAAAAGAAAGGACAAGAACCATAAGATCCTCTCAATAGGTGCAGAGAACACATTTGACAAAATACATCATCCTTTCTGGATAAAAACCCTCAAGAAAGTAGGGATAGAAGGAGCATACCTCGAGATCATAAAGCCATATATGAACAGCCCAGCGCTAATATCATCTTCAGTGGGGAAAAACTGAGAGCTTTCCCCCTAAGGTCAGGAACAAGACAGGGATATCTGCTCTCACCACTGTTATTCAACATAGTATTGGAAGTCTTAGCCTCTGCAATCAGACCACACAAAGAAATAAAAGGCATCCAAATTGGCCAGGAGGAGGTCAAACTTTCATTCTTTGCAGATGACATGATACTCTATATGGAAAACCCAAAAGATTCCACCAAAAAACTGCTAGAATTGATCCATGAATTCAGCAAAGTTGCAGGATATTAAATCAATGCACAGAAATTGGTTGCATTCCTATACACCAACAATGAAGCAGCAGAAAAAGAAATCAAGGAATCGATCCCATTTACAATTGCACAAAAAACCATAAACTACCTAGGAATAAATTTAACCAAAGAGGTGAAAAATCTATACACTGAAAACTATAGAAAACTTATGAAAGAAATTGAAGAAGACACAAAAAATTGGAAAAAGATTCCATGCTCCTGGATAGGAAGAATAAATATTGTTAAAATTCAATCCTACCCAAAGCAATCTATATATTCAATGCAATACCTATCAAAATAACACAGGCATTCTCCACAGAGCTAAAACAAATAATCCTAAAATTTGTATGGAACCAGAAAAGACCCCAAATAGCCAAAGCAATCTTGAAAAAGAAAACCAAAGCAGGAGGCATCACAATCCCAGACTTCAAGCTATACTACAAAGAATCATCAAGACAGTATGGTACTGGCACAAGAACAGACACTCAGATCAATGGAACAGAATAGAGAACCCAGAAATGGACCCACAAACGTATGGTCAACTCATCTTTGACAAAGCAGAAAAGAATATCCAATGGAATAAAGACAGTCTCTTCAGCAAGTGGTGCTGGGAAAACTGGACAGTGATATGCAGAAGAATAAACCTGGACCACTTTCTTACCCCATACACAAAAAGAAACTCAAAATGAATGAAAAACCTCAATGTAAGACAGGAAGCCATCAAAATCCTCAAGGAGAAAGCAGGCAAAAACCTCTTTGATCTTGGCCGCAGCAACTTCTTACTCAACACATCTCTGGAGGCAAGGGAAACAAAAGCAAAAATGAACTACTGGGACCTCATCAAAATAAAAAGCTTCTGCACAGCAAAGGAAACAATCATCAAAACTAAAAGGCAACTGACAGAATGGGAGAAGATATTTGCAAACGACATATCAGATAAAGGGTTAGTATCCAAAATCTATAAAGAACTTATCAAACTCAACACGCAAAAAACAAATCATCCAGTGAAGAAATGGGCAAAAGACATGAATAGACACTTCTCCAAAGAAGACATCCCGATGGCTAACAGACACATGAAAAAATGCTCAACATCACTCATCATCAGGGAAATACAAATCAAAACCACAATGAGATACCACCTCACACCTGTCAGAATGACTAGCATTAACAACTCAGGCAACAACAGATGTTGGCAAGGATGCAGAGAAAGAGGATCTCTTTTGCATCATTGGTGGGAATGCAAGCTGGTGCAGCCAGTCTGGAAAACAGTATGGAGGTTCCTCAAAAAATTAAAAATAGAACTACCCTACGACCCAGCAATTGCACGACTAGGTATTTATCCAAGGGATACAGGTATGCTGTTTCGAAGGGACACATGCACCCCAACGTTTATAGCAGCACTATCAACAATAGCCAACATATGGAAAGAGCCCAAATGTCTATTGATGGATGAATGGACAAAGAAGATGTGGTATATATATACAATGGAGTATTACTTGGCAATCAAAAGGAATGAAATCTTGCCATTTGCAACTACGTGGATGGAACTGAAGGGTATTATGCTAAGTGAAATGAGTCAGAGAAAGACAGATATCATATGAATTCACTCATATGAGGACTTTAAGAGGCAAAACAGATGAACATAAGGGAAGGGAAACAAAAATAATATAAAAACAGGGAGGGGGACAAAACAGAAGAGACTCTTAAATATGGAGAACAAACTGAGGGTTACTGAAGGGGTTGTGGGCACTAAGGAATCTACTCCTGAAATCATTGTTGCACAATATGCTAACTAACTTGGATGTAAATTTTTAAAATTAATTAATTAATTAAACTAAAAATTAAAAAAAAATAGAATCACCATACGATCCAGAAAAAATACATATATATATATATATATATATATATATATATATATATATATATATATCAGCCCTCAGCTTGACAAGTGTCTTTCTCTCTCCTTTTAAAAAGGAAGTCATCTTCTTCCTCTCCTTCAGTCACACACATTCCTTCTGAGCATGAAGTCACTCAACCAGAGACCATTTTCACAGCCCAAGAGTCTTCTCTCTACCACAGAAGACACGATGGTGTTCTTCAAGTAACACACACGTCCTGAATGTTAAGGCTTATAAAAAGCTGGCCACCCCAACAGCTGTGATTTTTGAGATCCAAATCATATCAAGAAAACATTGCTTTGAAGGCCCTACATCTTAAGCCATCAAAGGCCAAAAACAAATGTTTGTTATTTGTTGAAACTCAGGATAATATAACTTGCAGGGGGAAAAAAATGTGTTATGTCAAACTCAGTGGCATGAATATATTATGTCTAATATAATAAATATTTGGGCGCCTGAAATAATAGAACTACTGTAACATGTTTTTATACTGTTATAGTATTTTCTTTTCTTTAAAGTTTATTTATATATTCTGAGAGAGAAAGCACATGTGGGAGAGGGGCAGAGAGAGAGAGAGAAAGAGAGAGAGAGAATTCCAAGCAGGCTCCGCACTATCGGCGCAGAGCCCGACTTGGGGCTCAAACCTGCGAACAGCGAGAGCATGACCTAAGATCAAGAGTCAGCCGCTTAAACGACTGAGCCACCCAGGTGCCTCTGTAGTACTTCCTAAACTCTACCTGCATCAGTCTCTTGCGGCTTCTGTAACAAATCACCACAAATTTGGTGGCTTAAAACAATACAAATGGATTCTTGTAGTTCTGGAGGCCACAAGTCCAAATTAAGGAGCTTTCAAAGCGACGCTCCTTTCATTCCTGCTTTTCCCAGTTTCTGGTGACTGCCACCGTTCCTCGGATTATAGCTACATCTCTCCAATCTCACCTCTGTCTTCACATGGCCTTGTCCTCTGTGTCTGTCTCAAATGTGTGCCTTTGTCTTACAAGGACACTTGTCTCTGGGTTTAGGGCCCACCTGGATAATCCAGGATGATTGCCTCATCTCAATATCCTTAACTACATGTGTCAATTCCTTTTTGCCTCATTAGGTAACACTCACAGGTCCTAGGGATTAGAAGGTGGGCATATCTTTGGGGGGACCACCATTCAATCCCCTACACTGCCTTATTAACATGATTTGGTTTTTGTCTTACGGTAGGTTAAGACAGACTTGGTTTACACACACTGACATCACCCACCGTGCCCAGAACAGGACATTGTCCAGTAGGCCACTGAACTTGTGTTTAGCAAACTCATCCGAAAGTGTAAGATTGGACCAGCAGGAAGACAAAAACCACTTCCCACATCACTGCCTAAGACTATCTCCTGCTTTTCCACCCACCCCACCCCCCACCCCCCACCATCCTCTACCAAAAGTCACTTTCAGAGGAGACTTTGAGACCTCTGGGGAAAGGAGGGGTGAAAGTGTGGTCATATAAAAGACTTACTACTATATAATAATAATGAGCTCTGTGATAGACAAATACTTCGAATTATGTATGAAGAGTAAGAGGAAATACCACAAACTTGCAGATAAGTGACTTCCAAAAACTTGATGTTTAGAGCAACTCCCACCAGTAGGAAAAGCTACCTACTTTCCAGTATAACAGAGGTGCCGAGAGACCACCATCAGGAATTCACAGATTCACAGGCTTACAGCCGGTGATTAACCAGGTGCAAAGTACACAGAGCACACGTCCTTAGAGAGAGGGGAGCATGTAACAACGGTGACCAGGACGCCATCTGAGGCCACTGTATAAGGCTGGGAGACCCTTCAAAGTCAGTCCTTGAGCTGCAAAGACTTATGATCTTAAATGTATCAGCACCAGAAGGTGAAGCCCCACTGGAATTAGCAAAAAGACAGTGACAAGGCAATCTGGCTAGCAGGGAGCTGCCGGTCCCCACATAGCAGTGGGAGGGGTGCAGGAGGCCAGTCCGTCACAGGCTGAGTAGGGAGTGAAAGAGATCTAGAGGGCAATTCAGCATTAGAAAGGGCAACATCCTCAGCCTGCCATCAGGAAAGAATTTCCCAAAGCAGGTTCCACCCCCCCCCCCCATTCACATTGCTCATCCCCTATTAACAATATCAGAATCCCCTGCTTCAGACAAGCTCTCCTCTCTGAGTCCAGCGTGCTCAGTCACAACTCGGAGCCTTTGCTCATGCCTCCCCCCACCCCAACCCCCGTGCCAGGAATAACATCGTTTCACCAATTCCAGCCCCTCTTGTTTCAGGAACACCAAGCCTGCCTTCTCCATGGAGGTTTCCACGAGAGACCCACCAATGCCCACCTCCCCCTGCTCTAAATTGCCAGAGTGATGTGTGTCTACACCCCTCATTTTCTCACATTATCTACCACACAGCTGAGATGAAGTCTTATATTTTGTTTGTATTCCAGCTTGACTTCTAACGAGGCGCTTTTCGGGTAGCAGGTGTTCAATAAATACCTGTTGAATTAAAGGCATTGTCCTGAAAGTTAAATTGAATCCAAGATTCAGCTGGCAACTCAGGAGTCCAAAAAATTATAGAAAGTTGGTCTGAGGGAAATTTCTGATCAACTCATCTTTCAAGACTCAGCTCATCATCCCTTCCATTGATCTTGGTTCAATATCCCTATTACATAGAATCAAACATGCCCTCCTTTGTACCCTAATGGTCCCTGTGCTTGCTTCCATCATAGCACCTAGCACTTGTTTAAATGTGCTTACATGAATCCCACCTCCTTCCATGCGATTTATAAGACTCTTAAGGGCGGGCACCATTCAGTTCATGTCTGCACCGCTAACATTTAGAGCAATAGTTAAGAGCCCAGCACTGGGGATCAGATAGGATGATGTTCTAGCTCTTCCACTTACAAGCTGTGTGATCTTGGAAAGCTTTCATTACTTAGCCTCTCTAAGCTATTTGGTTGATGGCAGGATTATTGAGAACCATTATTCTCAAAAGTTATTCAGATAATCATAGTTAGTATTATTAATGCAAGCAAAGCATCTAATTCAGCATCTGACACAATCAATCATAGTTAAACAAATGGCTGAAAGTTCATAAAGGCTGATGTTTCACCTTCTTGCTGCCTGTGCTACTGCTTTTCTAGGAAACTATTCCAGAAAATGATATGTGCAGCTGCTAATTCTAAAAGTTTCTTATCTCAGGGCACCTGGGTGGCTCAGTTGGTTAAGCATCCAACTCTGATTTCGGCTCAGGTCATGATCTCACGGTTCATGGATTCAAGCCCCACGTAGGACTCTGCGCTGACAGAGCGGAGCCTGCTTGGGATTCCTCTCCCTCTCTCACTTCCCCTCTCTCCCCACTCCCCTAAATAAATAAACAAACTTTAAAAATAAAATAAAAATTTAAAAATAAAATAAAATTGCTCTCAGGGCTCCAACACAGACATGCCAAATCCTAGTGCTCTGAATCAACGGGCACTTGACTACAGAATGTCTGTGACTTCTCCTTCCCACTGCAACACTCTCTGTGACAACGATGGTTTGTCAGCATCTCCTGGGGCAGGGACTGGCTCACTGCCACAGCGTCAGCCTCAGAGTGATGTCGCTTATTCCTTTGCCCCTTACACATGTGTCATTTATGCCCATGTCTCGTTTCTTTCTCTGATCAAAAACAGAAGAATCCATCTTAGAGAATGTTAAAAGGGTAGAAATCAAACTAGGACCTTTTGAAGTGAAATTTCAATCCTCCTGGAAAATAACGGCTGCAGCACAGACCTTGAAAGGATCACTCAAGCCGCTATGGAAAAAAGAAAAACCCACACCAAAAATGGACAATATATGAAAACTTGTAAGATTGTGCTTTACCGGTGTGTACAGTCCAGACTTAAACACAAACACACACACACACACACACACACACACACACATACACACACAGAATAATGTCAATTTTCCAGAAAACAAAAACTAAAATAAACATAATTTCCTATCAAGAAATAAAATCAGTGGGCGCCTGGGTGGCTCAGTGAGTTAAGCGTCCCTCCTCAGCTCAGGTCACAATCTCACGGTTCCTGAGTTCGAGCCCTGTGTCGGGCTCTGTGCCAACAGCTTGGAGCCTGGAACCTGCTTTAGATTCTGTGTCTCCCTCTCTCTCTGCTCCTCCTCCACTCATCCTCTATCTCTGTCTCTCAAAAATAAAGAAACGTTAAAATCTTTTAAAAATTTTTAAAGAACTAAAATCAAGCTAATAAATAAGGAAAGTAGTGAATATTTGAGAAGATTCAAAAATAAAATTTTTAAGTAACCAGAATAACATTAAAAAAGTCAAACCACAAAATTGAAAAATTTAATGAAAGTTCATAAAGGCTGATGTTTCACCTTCTTCCTGCCTGTGCTACTGATTTTCTAGGAAACTATTCCCCAAAATGATATGTGCAGCTGCTAATTCTAAAAGTTTCTAAAAGCTGATTTAATAAATCAGCCAAGCAAATAAGGTAATTAGTATTCTGTAAATCTGTGTAGGTGTGCTAAAGTATCAATGCCGTCACAGCAGACAGGGCGGCAAATAATCCAGACCAAAAAACTCTGCTTTGCACACCCAACAACCCAGGTGAGCTAGCCCTGTGCGGGCACTCCCTTCCTGTGTACCTGAACCCAGGGGCGACACATCGCCAGCAGGCACTTGCAGCTTCACCGAGCTCCCTGAATCTCCGATGTGGCAACATCAGCCCATCTTCACTCTCTTTGTCCCTACTCCCCACCCTGGTCCGCTATTTGGGTGCCCCACAAGCCACCACTGTGGGTGAATGCCTCTAATGATCTTGGTTAATGGGGATGTTTATCACTGCAAATGCTAAAAGCCAGGTTCAAATGGGTCTAGTTTTGACTGTTACCAATGTAGGGTCTGATTTCTGCCTTCAAAGGCCATACACTGTGGTAATGACAAATGTCAACAGGCTGCAGATGGCAAAAGCACAGTGTCAGGTTCTGAGTCATTTAACATTTTTATTAGTGATCCAGGAGAGTGTAAATGGCATGTTAATAGTATCTGCAAATGGCACCGTATGGGACAACGAGCCCATAACAAGGTAATGTGGCAGACTGTCCGGGGGCCTGAACAAAGGAAGAAAAACCAAAAGTCAACTTGGCAAGAAGAGATGAGCTAATAGGCTTGGGAAGGATGAGACAAACCACAGATAATGGATGGGCTGGCCGCCGCGCAGATGATGGAAACCCTTGGAGTGAGTCACACGGTCCGTCGTGCCTCTCCCCACGCCAGGACGGACCCGTCACCGTGGGGCCACTGTGTCTCTCTGAATCCCAAACCGCCGTCTGGGAGGAGCGTGTGCTGTCCTGGTAAAAATAACTAGAATGATGAGTCTGAGCAAACGGGCATGAAGACAGAAGACTCTGGGCAGTTACGGGAGGAAAACGTCAAGGCTTCCTGCAAAGTTCAGGGGTAGAGAGCAAACATTCCCTCCGCCTCCTTGCTGAGCCTTCTTCTCAGTCTCAAGGTGCATGGAGCCTCAAACTCTCACTCTCAGGTTGGTACCCAAAAAGCATGGTTTGGGGTCCACAGATAGTAAACCAACACAGAGCATTAACACAGCTTCTCTACCTGGTTCTCGATTTCTCAAGCATAGGCTCTCCCCCTGAAGGAAGCCCCTCTAAATGAAGGAATACACCTCTGGGATTACCTAGAAGTCTCTTTGCCCTTTATAATCACCCACTAGAGAACCCAGAGCTTTCATCCTTTGAGGGGGGTGGGGGTGAGATCTGCGAGGAAAATGCCAACACTACTGCAAAAACTCTACAGAGAGAATGGGGTGGGGGGTGGTGGGGGCCAGAGGCTGAAGCAGGTCTGCTCTAATCTGTTTAACCCGAGGGTCTACCAACAGCACTGATTATTTGCTATTAACAGCTTTTGAAATGCCCTGTTGTCATTGGTCTCCTGCCTTTATTTTTCCTCCTTTGTTAGCAAGCCCAGCCTTAAGCAATCAACTGTTCATGAACACTGTCAGGGAAAATAAAAGGAATTAAACTGAAAAGGGATGGGGATGAAATGTCAAAAACTGCTCCAAAAATGACCCAAAAAAGTCCCAACTTGACCCGAGACAGAGAAATGGCTCCGCTGATGTCTTAGGCATCCTCTAAAATAAGAATGTTATAGTTCTAACTATAGCATCCTCCCTAGAATCAAGGTCAGAAATTACGTTCCCTGCTTTTGGCTTTCCTTTTTATTTTCTTTCCCTTTTTTCTTAAATGTTTGTGTTATGACCCTTGATACTCAGAATCTTGGGATACCATGTGACAATTTATTCCCTAACTTGCAGAAAGGAACATGAATGGGATAAATCTCCTCTTCTTGAGACTGTGACTTTGTTTAAAGAGGTTTTCTATTGGAAACGTGAAGTGTTCGGGCTCTTGTGGGCAATGGAAGGGGGCGGAGAGATGAGGGGGACACTTTTCTGAGTCACCACAGGAAACCTGGGGAAGTGGTTACTTCTGGAAAGATACCCAGCCCATGGTATCTTAGTCATCTCCACTCTGCAAATGAGGTAGCGACACAATAACCCTGTACGTGGAAATGAGAACTTGGTGGAGAGGCAGAGACTCCAGTTCTGAATTAAGAAAAAGCCCCGGAATCTTCCATCAGCCATCAGGTTGGCCCAGCCTACGCCACCAATGCTTATGATAGAAACTAGTTCATGAAAATCACGGCTGAAGAAAGTCAGGCTTTTCCAAAGGGAAGACCAACCTTAGCAAGTAGTGAGTGAGGATATTTATGCAAAATAAAGGAGACAGACAGGATATGCAGGGGCCAAGGACAGAGCTCAGGACCTGGGGATATGGAGACATGTAAGTTTAGTCTTGAAGCACCCCTTTTCAAGATAATAATCCTCCTTGACATAGAAAATAGAATGGTTTCGGGGTGCCTAGGTGGCTCAGTCGGTTAAGTGTCCAACTTCAGCTCTGGTCATGGTCCTACGGTTCATCAGTTAAAGCCTGGCATCGGACTCTATGCTGACAGCTCAAAGCCTGGAGCCTGTTTTGGATTCTGTGTCTCCCTCTCTCTCTGCCCCTGCCCTGCTCGCTCGCTCGCTCGCTCTCTCTCTCTCAAAAATGAATAAACATTAAGACGAAAAATTTTTAAGAAAATAGAATGGTTTCTATTTTCCAAACAACTCCCTGACTCATTCAGATGTTGAAAAGTCATCTCACACTTAACATGTCCAAAATCAAACCCATGTTCCCCACCCCCAAGTCTTCTCTTCTCAACTAATGGCAACCCTGCCATTCAGTTGCTCAAATGAACAATCCTTGGAGTCTCTCCTCTCCCTTGATTCCCATCTCTCCCCACTCCACATACACACACACACACACACACACACACACACACACACACACCCTACATTCAACCCCCCCCCCCCCCCCGCCGCATATCCTGCTGGCTGACCTTCCAGGTTCCCTGACATTCCCAGTTTCACCACCTCGTCACCCCCACCCTGACCCAACTGGTCTCCCTTCTTCCACACTTGCCCAGTACAGTCTATTGACTGCACAGCAGCTGGAATATTCCTTTAAAACCTGAAGTCAGGGGCACCTGGGTGGCTCAGTCAGTTAAGTGTCCGACTTCAGCTCAGGTCATGATCTCACAGTTGGTGGGTTCAAGCCCCGCATTGGGCTCTGAACTGACAGCTCAGAGCCTGGAGCCTGCTTCAGATTCTGCGTCTCCCTCTCTCTCTGCCCCTCTCCCACTCACACTCTGTCTCTCTCTCTCTCTCAAAAATAAACATTAAAAAACATTTTTTTAAACCTTTAAAAAAAAAAAAACCCAAGTCAGATCATGTTACTTCTCATTTCAAAGACCGCCTAATGGCTTCGTATTTCATCCAGTAAAATCCAAAGTCTCTACCATGGACAACAAGGCCTAGCATGGTCCCTCTGCTGCCTCTTCTATCTCATCTCCCACCAAGTTATTCACCTTCCCCTTCCCAAGCCTCCTTACTGTTCCTAGACCTTGCCGGCATGTTCCTGCCTCAAGGCCTTTGCTCTCCCTACAACATTCCTCAGCATCCTCCAGGTCCTTGCTGATACGTCACCTTAGTAGAGAGGCCATCCATCCTTTAACACCCTATATAAAGTAGTAATCCCCACCCGCCCTCCCCATCCCCTTTATCAGATGTTATTTCTCTCCAAAGTATCTTCACCACCTCGTATATCTGATGATGTGTTTCTGTCTCCCTCCCTATAGAACAGCAAGGTTCATCAGCCTCGCTGCTATATCCCTGGGACCCGGAACAATGATTGATGCATCAGAGACACCCAACAAATCCTTGATGAGTAAATAGTGCCTCCCATTTCTCTGTCTATATAGTTTCCTGGCTATTTTCTTAGAGCTATTTGTTTTTATCCGTTAGAAAAGTCATCTTGAAAAATGTCTATCTAACCAGGCTGGTCTAATGGAACAGGCGATCTATCTATACTCGGCCTGAGAGCAGGAAAATTATGCCCTGGGCAGCAGGGATGGTGATAGCAGGGGCCACACCAGACTGAGATTCTAGGAAGAATCAATGGAACTGGGGGCAGGTCCAGAGAGAAAAACAGGAGAGGACTCGGGTTAGTTCAGAGCACTCATTTGTCCTCCCTGTGGTTTTCCTACAAAGTTAGACCCTAAAAGAGTAAGTGACTTGCCTGAGGTCACAGAGATATTTATTACCAGAGCTGGAAATGAGAATGAAGTCTTCTGTCTGTGTCCTGGTATTATTTCCCTCTAAAAGGGGGGGGGGGGGGGGGGAGGATTGTTGTTAAAGAAATTTAAGCTTATTTTATTTCTAGGTGTTAATTGATGAATCCATTTCAATCCTAACACTTTTATGTTGAATATGTTTTTCAATAACGTACACGAAGAAAAATAAGGCAAGCTTATCTAAATTTGCATGTGACACAAATCTAGGGGAAAATCGCTAATATCATGAATAACAGCACCATGATCAAAAAGATGTTGATGGGTAAAAGCAATGAGCCAAAACTGACAAGACAGAATTTAGCAAAAACTTGAACTACAAAAACATAGGAAGGAAATATGACATCACAGCCATGCTTATGAAAACTGTCAGTGCTCAGGCCACAGCAGGGTTTTAGCCAGAGGAACCCAATGGGATATAAAATCCTGAGCCCCCAGCATTCATTCAGTAGATTCTGATTCAGTAGGCCCGGATATCTGAACACTTTTTTTTAAACACTCACTTATTTTTTTGAGAGACAGAGAGAGACAGAGCATGAGCAGGGGAGGAGCAGAGAGAGAAAGGAAGTCACAGAATCCGAAGCAGGCTCCAGGCTCTGAGCTGTCAGCACAGAGCCCAACGCGGGGCTCAGACTCACGAGCAGTTAGATCATGACCTGAACTGAAGTTGTACGCTTAACCAACTGAGCCACCCAAGCGCCCCTGAACACTTTTTAAATGTCACAAGTGATACAGAAGTACACCCCAGTTTGAGGACCACCAGTCTATACCAAGATCGGGGTCAGTCACAAATGTATCATGGCACCCACAAGCATTACTGTGGTCTTGGGCTGTGTTAATAGAGATATAGACTCTAAAATAATGGTGACCATACTTTCCATTGTACATAGATCCAACTTCCTGTTTGTTTATTCATTCATTTATTCATTACATTTTGATGAAGTGCCTATTAAGAGTCAGGCACTGGGTTTACTACAATTAAAAGACATGCATCGCCTGTCCTAGGATTGGGCTGATTTTCCTAGAAATCCTTGCCCTTGATATTTCCAAGTCTCCAGAAATGTTTATAATTGTCCACAATTCCCTCCGATTTCTTCTCACTTCTTGACGGGAAAATGGGAACGTATCCTTATCCCAAGATGCAGACTCTACAACCAATGGCTTTAGCACTAATTGCAAAGGAAATTTCCACCACAGTCTCTCATCCTTCCAGTGAAACACAGAATGTTCCCTCCCTCTGAATAGTGTACCTCCACAGTAAAGCTGCCTGTGACTGGAAATATCACCACTCCTACACCTCACATCTATATATGCAGAACCACCAGCTCCCCACCCCCCCTTGACCACCTCCACCCGCCCTAACCCAGCTAAGTCAGGATGGGTTCCCTCTATCATATTATCAAAATGCCCCAGGTATCAGACAGAGAGTATCCGAACTAGATGAGGCACAATGAAAACAACAACAACAAAGAACTTGATGAAAGAGGTATTACAGAAATAGGATTCTGAAGACTAGCAACTAAATGGGTGGGGGAAGGGAACCAGGAAGAGGAATTAGTCAGACTAGACCTGCTATTTCAATTCCAGGTTTATGGGAGCAAGGTAATGTCATCAAGAGAAACTTAAAAACGAGAAGGAAATTTAGGTGGGGAGAGAAAACTGGGGAAGGACAGAGACAAGTAAATAAAGAATGTTAATTCCATTTTGGACATTATGAGATTGAGGTCCTGGTAGACACCCAGCTGGAAATGTCTAGCAGATGGGGGGGAAGGTAGATGTGATCTCCACTGGAGTAGATTGAAGTTGAGGGGGGGGGGGGGGGGGAACTGAATAAGTAATCAAATGATCATTGTGACCCTGGAGAGATGGGGGGATAGAAAGTAAAATTCAAGCATTAGTTAAGGAGGTAATCAGAGGATGTAGAAAAAAAACAAGATAAATAAATAAAAATATTAGCCCTTTTTCTGATTATAAAAAGTCATGTTATTTTCCTAATTTTAAGAATATATAAAGAAGAAAATTTCAATTTCCCATACTCCCAGTCCAGGGATAACCACCATTAACACCTTGGGACAGTTCCCTCCAGACATTTTTCTATAGATGTATTAGGGAGGTTTGTATTTTTTATTTGGAATCATACTTTATATGCAAGTTTTATACACCTAATTGTTTCATTTATATTATATCTGGAGAATTTTCTTATGTAATTAAGTTGTTTTCAAATGTTGTTTTTAATTTGGGGGGTAAAAATCCACCTTTGGCCTAAACCAAAATTTATGTAAACAGCTAGGATAGTCGGGGTTGTTTCAAATCTCTTACTGTTACAAAAGATTCATCTTTCTTGATGATGAAAAGAAAGATAAAGGCAGGAAATTTGCTCCAGGTATGGCAAGTGGAGGGAAGAGTGATTTGAGGGGTTTTGTTTGTTTTTAACATAGGAGAAACCTGAATTTATTGGAAGACCAGTCCAAGAAAAATTGAGACAGAACACTGTAAGAGGAAGTCTCTGGAAAAGGCCTGCGTTGTAGGGGAAGGTGGTGCTCCTGAGCCTTTCCCCAGCCCGGTATGGCAGTCCAGTAAGACCCCACAGAATCACGGTCACGGGGCTACACAGGATACAAACACGACCCCTCTTCCCTCCAGCCCCACAGCCCTCCCCTCTTGAGGACTCGATTCCTGCCCAGGAAACCAGGTGGCGCCAAGAGAGTCATCCTCACACAGCTGCCCATAGGGCTAATGAGATCACGTCTTCTGAGCTCCTCACACAAAGAGGCTACCTATTTTCAGGGGGAAAAAAACAGTTCTCATTATTTTGATAGAAGCAAAATAATTAAGGGCCACGTTGCTTCCTCTCTTCCTGTAGGATGATCAATGCAAGCCAGGAGCTCAAAGCTATTTCCTTTTCCCTCGTTTCCATCCATCCCAGGGGGCCACGCGTCTATTCCTTCGTTGCCTCCTTAGCCTTCCTTTGGTCCCCTCCCAGACCAGTTCCCATTCCATTCCAAAGCACCAGTTAAGACCTCCGAACGCCAACGTCTGAGTTCAATTCGCATGCGCTAGAACCATCCTTGCTGAGTGGGTTCGAAGCCCAGATCCCTCTACAGAGGTTTTGTTCGAGCAAACTCCACCTGGGATTTTATTTGAGCATCAGTGTATCCTCCACTGAAAACTCTTAATATCTTTGTTCTTAAAACCAACCAAGTCGTGCATTACCAGAAGAAAAAGCAAACAAATCTCCAAAGAGTAAACATCCCCTTACATATCCAAGAGCCTGAGACTTTCAAGCCGGGGAAATGAAGCAGCATTTACTAGGCCGCGTGCCCTGGTGCCCTTGCCAGTTTGCCTGAGAGGATGCTGAAGAAAAACGAATGCGAAGATTAGGCAGGGCTATTCAGCAGCCACGAGCGCCCTCTAGTGTTCAATCGGAGGCTTTACTCCCCCACAACCTGACAGGAATAAAAACAGTATGAAAGTACACCTGAAACTAGTATATTATGTCAACTACGCTGTTTCAATTAAAAAAAAAAAACTATGAAGGTATTCATTGCTACACAGTGGATATTCATGTCGCAATATCTTAATTTTGGGTTGCATTACTGTTACCAGCCTAGGTCACACAGAGAAAAGCTATGTGCTCTTTTTACAAATTATTCAGAGTGAATGAAAGATTTTTTTAAGGGAAACTTGGGTCATTTAATTCACTATCCAACAGCAGTAGTTACCATGTTTAAACGCTGAGTAAAGTTATCATTCTACATTTAGTAAGCCAAACTCGGAAAATGTTTTGATGGTAACATCCAGTACTGTCAAAACGGTGGAAAAACATGAACTCATACTTTGCTGACATCACTGTCCTCTGGAAAGGAAAGTAGCAATAATATTAGGCATCGTGAAATATATTACCTTTTGATCCTGACTCCAGGAAATAACGCAACAGGATTTTTTTTTTAATTATATAGACAGAAGTGCGGACCACAACTTTATTTGCAATAGCTTCTTACTATTCTATTACCCACTTAGAATAATGACTTTAAAACCTCTATGGGTTTGATGTGAAATGAAAAGAGCTGATTATAAATTGCATGTACAGGATAATTACAAGTTGTAAAATGTGTATATTGTGTGGGTATGTACTATTACTGGATTTGAATATGAAATAATGAAACCTGAACTCAACATAGCTGTGTTGACTTAAGGAATGATTGCTAGTTTTTTTGTTCTGTTGTTTGCTTTTAATGTCTTAAACTGCTTTTTAACTGCTTGTTAACAGCTCTCTAGCTTAGAATAAATTTTTCAGGTCTACAAGATCCTTCAGCAGGCAAGGCTAAGTTGTTAACTCTCAGCTTGTTGCTTGAGGCCAAACGATCATTTCAAGGCTTTTGTTTCTAAAGGCCAAAAGACCCATTAATTGAAACTAAAACCGTAAAACAATTTAAAAAGCATAACTAAAAACAAAATGGCTTATCAATAAAGCCACATTATATGAATTATATGAACATCAAGATGAATGTAATGTTGATACAAATAAATTAGAATAAAAATCTTAAGGAAAATATTAGAACACAAAATTATACATTCACATCTCTTAACAGCAGTTTAATCGCTGGTGTAGGTACATAGATCAGAGGTAAATCTGAAGGGCTTCGTATTGAGGAAATTGTTAATTTTCGCTATACAGTTCCTGTGGTTTAGGGGCACCTGGCTGGCTCAGTTGGAAGAGCATGTGATTCGATCTCAGGTTGTGAGTTCGATCCCCCTTTAGGTGTGCAGATTACTTAAATAAATAAAACTTAAAAAAAAAAAAAGTTCCTGTGGTTCAGAATTTTCTACTACAACTAAGCTGAGAGATCAGAAACACTGGGGTCAAGCGGACTTGAGCTTAGTCCTGGCTCACCACTCAGAGAAGTTCCTGTGCTCTCCGAAATTTCCTGCATGACCCAAAAGTAGTTTCAAAAGCAGAGAAGCAGTAGCCAAAACAAGGCCATTGTCTAAAAGGCAGCTTTACGATGAGCCTTTTGGAGAGCATTAGTAGCACCTTGTTCAGGATGTGACAAAGATAAAAATTCCACACAGGTCTTTCCCTGAAGGTTCTGTTTAAGCCACTGGAATGGCCATAGGACAGATGTGAAATCACAAGTCATGCTCATGGTCATACAATCTAAAACAAATGACACAGATATCCACATATCTCTAGAAACATGAAATGGGGACAGAGAGCCAGCCCGGGAATGTTTCAGAAACAGCTAAACCATTCAAAGGCAGAACAAAAAAAATGTAAAGTATGTCCTTGATGCAGGTCAGACTGTGGTTCAGGGACCAAGAAATCAATCTTGGCAAATAACATTAATGTTTTCATAGATGTTTTCCTGGCTGAAACTCATATGCAAATCAATTTAAGAGTAGAAAGATAGGGAAAAAATGGAGCTTATTCACAATCAAAGTGAACAAAAAGCCTTCACAAAGATAAACATACTAACAAAGAAACCCCTGGAGAAATGTGAGTAGTTCAGCATGTAAGAATATGCATTTCACTTGCCTGTGAAAAACGTTAACAGTTGCAGCAAATGCAGTATGCAACTATCACTGCAGAGTGGGCTGGAGTTCCCTTTATTTTTGTGTATAAAATTCCATGGGAGGGGCGCCTGGGGGGCTCAGTCGATTAAGCGATCGACTTCAGCTCAGGTCATGATCTCGCAGTTCATGGGTTCGAGCCCTACATTGAACTCTGTGCTGACAGCTCAGAGCTTGGAAACTACTTCAGATTCTTGTCTCCCTCTCTCTCTCTGCTCCTCCCCTGCTCTCTCTCACTCTCTCTCTCTCTAAAATAAAAAAATAAACATTAAAAATATTCCATGTGAGTTATACTTAGGGGGAAATAGAGCTTTATTTTCTTTTGTTGGAATAAACTCCACTATTCTACTTCAGAACCACTCTTCAGAGTTCTAGGCTGCTTCTCATACCCTCCAATTCCAGCTTCCTCTCCTTGACCTCTTTCCTTCTTCTGACATCTAAACCTTTGAAAATAGGGAATAACAGATGGGGGTATTTCTGGGCATACTCGAGTATTATGCAAGGGCCTATATCTTTTCAAAGCTGTTTTCATTGCCCTTAAATACACCACTGAGAGCACACTGGGGTGCTAAAGCTCATTTTAAATGGCTCACCTAGAAAGTGGATAGCAATGGGGTAGAAGGGGTAAATGGGGGAGCAGGTGGCCCCAAGCTGAAACATCAATGTTAATCAGAGGGAGAGTTTAGAAGGGAATCCTTTTCATAGGAAAAGAAAAAGGCATCAAGGTAGCCAGCAGAAATAAATTGGGTTAAATTAGTGAATTTAAAAGAAATTTGAACCGAACAGCCAGACCTTGTAGCAAGAGACAGGGGGTGAGGAAAAGGAAAAGATAAAAAGCAGAACTGTGGGATGCTTTGCATCTGTGCCTTCAGAAGTCAGAATAATATCCAAGTCTGAGCCCCATATGCCCACTGCTAATTGACCTGGTGGTGCATCTCCCTCCTTTTGGAAGTGGTTTTATGGTAAGAAAAGAACACATTCCAAAGAAGAAAACAGTAATTGGCCACATGCAGACTAACTGGCCCCATCTTGGAGTGGGAAGGTCAAAAGAAGAGTTGGGGGGAACTTGTACTTTGGGTAAAGAATGAACATGAAGGCTCTGATTCGTGAACTGAAGGCAGAAGTGAGATTTCTGGGGCTGTTGACTTATTGCTCCTGCTACTGGTCAATCAGGGAATAAATCATGTAATTACCCATCCACATCCTCTCTCTGTTCTGCATACCATCAGCCTAGAAGGAACCAAAGTCTGGGAAATGGTGGAAGATCATTCTCCCAGGGCCCTATGTAATTGGCCTGGGTTAGAAGCAATCTATACAGGCGGCTGTCAGATTGCACTCTATTTGTTAGAAATTAGATCGGAGTAATCAACAAAGATATACACAAAAGTTTTAAAAAATGTTAACAGAGGCAACAAATCCAGGCAAGCAACCCAAATTTCATTAGATTGCTTCACAGTGACAGGAAGCCAGGCTCCTTCTAGCTCATTGCTTGACCTCATGGTCCAAGATGGCAGCCTCTTCCTTCCAGGCAAGAAGATGAAGAAAGGGTCTCAAAATCTACTGTACAATATTTCCATCAACATTCCTTTGGCTAGAATTTAGTCACAAGGCCATACCCAAGGCCAAATGCAGTGTTTATTCCAGACAGCCATATGCTAACCAAAAAATCAGGAGTTCTATTACTACAGAAGGAGAGAACAAATATTGGGAGAAAATTAGCTGTCAATGCCTTCCTCTTCTTGACTTTACCATTATTCAGATGGAATAGGGAAGGGGAAACAGAGAGTAAATGTATAGCAGCATATGTGTTGACTTTAGAAACATCAGTGCCCAGGGGCACCTGGATGGCTCAGTCAGCTAAGCATCTGACTCTGGTTTTGGCTCAGGTCATGATCTCACAGTTTTGTAAGTTTGAGACCCAAGTCAGTCTCTGTGCTGCCAGTGCAGAGCTTGTTTGGAATTCTCTCTCTCTCTCACTCTCTCTGCTCCTCCCCCACTTGCACTGTCTCTATATCTCTCAAAACAAGTAAATAAACTTAAAAAAAAAAAAAATCAGTGCCCAAACATCAGTGCATCAGATGCTTAGAGGTTTGATCCAATGTATACTATGATTTTAATGGCTAATGTAGACCAAGAATCGACCTTTTAGAAGAAAGGCATCTCTTGAATAGCTACTTCCATAGCAGCAGGAGAGGGGTGAAGGAAAGGGTAAATAGCCAGGGGACAGCAGCGAGGCATTGGGAACCTGAGAAGACAGGTTTCTAGGAGATAGAGAGGAGCAAGGAAGGGAATGGTAGCAGATGTCAAAAGCAAACATCATCTCCACGTTTGTAACACCATAAAATCTCTCCAAGTATCTTGGGTTGCTGATACTCCCATCAATTTTCAGCTCCACCTCTGACATCCTTACCTCTCAGAAGCTACTTACAGTGACCTCAATGGTAGGCCTCATCTTTGAGACAAGCCAACAAAACACGTCAATCTGACACCTGAAGAGCAAGCCCAGCATGACTAAGGCCGCCACGGCAGGAGACTGAGAGGCCATATAGTCACAAACAACTATGGAACACACACAAGGTCTTATTCCTGTTTCTACCATTCACATGTTGCAATCTTTGGAAGAAATCTCCTGGATTCTCTAACCTACATTTTCCTATTTATGAAGTAGGAATACTATTTCTGCCCTCTGGCCATCTCTTACTCATGGAAAGGGTAAAACAGACGGTAGTAAGGAATTAAAGCTGTTTGGAGAGGGGTGCCTGGTTCAGTCTGTTAAGCCTCTGACTTCAGCTTGGGTCGTGATCTTGCAGTTCATGAGTTCAAGCCCCGCGTCTGACCCTGTGCTCTCAGCACAGAGCCTGGAGCCTGCTTTGGATTCTTTGTCTCCCTTTCTCTCTGCCCCCTCCACACTCATGCTCTCTCTCTCTGTCTCAAAAATAAACATTTAAAAAAAAAAAAAAAAAAGAAACTCTGGGGATAGGTAGGTAGGTAGATAGATTAATAGACTCGCATATATAATATATAGATATTATGTAATTATATAATACATGCTATAATGTTATTAATTCTAGAAAAAAATTTTATATAATATCTATTATATGTAGACATAAATATGTAGTGTATTAACATATTATTTCTATTTATATAAATAGGAAACAGGGTGCCTGGGTGGCTCAGTCCGGTGAACGTCCGACTTCAGCTCAGGTCATGATCCCGCAGTCTGTGAGTTCGAGCCCCACGTCGGGTTCTGTGCTGACATCTTGGAGCCTGGAGCCTGTTTCAAATTCTGTGTCTCCCTCTCTCTCTGCCCCTCCCCCACTTGCACTCTCTCTCTCAAAAAAATAAACATTTAAAAAAATTTAAATAAAAAAATAAATAGGAAACTATAGAATATAATATAGACATTTATAATATATAATATCTAGATAATCTATTTTTATATATCACATAAAATTGCCTCATATAATTTTCATGGTTTCTACTTATCCATAACATGAACTAGGTTTAACAGAAAAATCGGAGGTGGAGGAGAAAACTGGAAGAAGTCCCACACCTTCCTTCCCCTTGGACCTCCAACAAACGCAAGGAGGCCATTTTGTAGCAGCCAGTCACACACACAAAGTGGGGACACCGAGGTTTTTCTTTTCAGGAAGGTTTATTTGTGCCTGCAGGGGCTCAGTGGGCTAAGACCGAAAAGGCTGAGCCCCCAGTGTAGCAGGGTGTTGCCTTTTGTACAGTTTTTGCTCCTTTGTCTCCCATATATTGTAACCTGCTTTCTGAATGGGTGGTCTATGTTACAGACTTGTGAGGAAGGTCGTGAATGCGCACATAGCCAAGTTGCCCTCCCTTGTTTTGAGGTTTTCACCACATTCCTTTCAGTTGAGCTCTATCATATCCCCCCCTTTGATGCTTGGACCCCCTATTTTGGGTCAGAGAGCATCATCTTGGTTTAGAGGTTTACATTTCCATAACATCATCATATCAGTGGCTGTTTTCCTTTTGACCATTATTTCAATGAGGCTGGAGACAGACTGTATAACCAGAGGAGCTAGGCAAGATAGGATTAAATAAACTCCCAGAATTAAGAGGATAATACCTATGAGGGTTTTGAATCCCCCAAGAGTTGAAAACTGTCCTCTAAATACTTCCCCGGGGTTCCAACCTTTCCAGGTCTGGACTGGGACATGAGCGACCTTTCTCATTCCATCTGTGATCTCCTCTATGACTTTTCCTTCATCACCTACCTGGTGGTGTGGTTGTTCAGTTCTACAAACTCCTCCCTCAGAAGCAAGCAAGTAATCTAAGGCCAAGCGATTTTGACAGACAGTATTGCACAGTTTGGTTTGCTGATTGGCTAGTAAGTTAAGAGCTCTGGCAGTTTCATCAGTTATAATTTCTACAACTGCTTGCAGTCTGATTATGCGGTTTAGCATGTAAATGGGAATGCAGCAGCCCCAGGACCCATCGTCTGCCCAGGTGGCAGGGCCACAGATTGGATTATATGCTCAGGAGGCCATTCATCTTCTTTCCAATTGCCAATTTGTAGGACACGTCATTTCCTTTGAGTCTCCCTGTCCCCATATGCTTGGACTCCCAAATGTTCCCCTCTGGCAGGTGGGATCAGGAAGAAAGATGGACGAAGAGTTCCCAGTACACATGACCCTGACCAGCCTGAGGGAAGTACTGTATAGGCTGTCCTTCCACATATCCAGTATAGTCCACTTAAGACCTGCCATTTGATGGCTGCATTGACATTGTCCCAGTCCTCTCAGAGAAAAGAGAAGTTAGAAAAGGGGTGGGGATTTGGCTCAAGAAGATATGGGAACCCCCACCATTGGGTTTCCTGGGTGGTTGAGTTAAAAATCTCTGGCCTAGGCACATTAAGCTTCCAAAAGAGATGGTGAACTTTCTTCCCCACTGGGCAAGGCAGTTTTTCCCAATAATTGAGGTTTTGACAACCCAAACCCTGGTAGTAGGACTAGGGTTTCTGTTTCATTATAAGGTTCACAGGCATCTAATCCTCTAGCCTCCCATGCCATTGATCCCCAATGGTGGTTCCCCCACATACGTAGCAAGAAGAGACCTTAAGAATCTGGGCTATAGTCTCTTCTAGGGCTAGAAACAAGTTACTTGCTATGACTGAAATGGGAGGGGAGCTACTTGTTTTTTTTTTTTTTTAATGTTTATTTATTTTTGAGAGAGAGAGAGAAAGAGAGAGAGAGAACTAGTCAGGGAGGGGCAGAGAGACAGGGAGACACAGACTCCGAAGCAGGCTCTAGGCTCTAAGCCATCAGCACAGAGCCCAACGCAGGGCTCAAACCCATGGACCCAGGAGGGAGCTACTTCTTATTTCTTCACAGAAGGAGTGGAAGGGATGTGGTTGGATGGACAGTAGTGACTCTCTTGAAATGTAGCACAGTCCCGGGGTGCCTGGGTGGCTCAGTCGGTTAAGCATCCGACTTTGGCTCAGGTCATGATCTCGCGGTCCACGAGTTCAAGCCCCGCGTCGGGCTCTATGCTGACAGCTCAGAGCCTGGAGCCTGTTTCAGATTCTGTGTCTCCCTCTCTCTTTGACCCTCCCCCATTCATGCTCGGTCTCTGTCTCAAAAATAAATATTTTTTAAAAATTGAAATGTAGCACACAGTCCCTGGGTCTCTGCCTCACCCATGGATCTGCATGCCAATTCTGGTGCCTCATTGCCATTTGGAATCTCCTGCGTTAACTATGGCAAAATTAACAGGGTAACAGGCCTTTGATTGACACCCTGATGTAGCAGCCCCCTTCTGAAGGAGCACTGTTGTGCCTTCTTTTTTCCAAGTAGCCCATGAAACAGCTCCAGCTGAGGCATAAAAACTCAGGTGTATAGGCACATAAACAGTTTTCCTCACACATGTATTTGTCATTGAGTCGGTATTCCCACTCCCAATCTAAGCCTCTGCATGGTGTATCAAGAGTCCTTGGGTCCTCTATGACAAGTGCCCACTTTTTTCATATGACAGATGCCTCTGGGCCAATACCTATAACTGCATATATGTCAAACAGCATTGACACCGGTCATTTTGGGTAATTTCTGTCCATCTGACAAAGCCCCCCCTCTCCCCAACTCTTGGTAGGATTGGACTTCTAATCAATCTTCACTGGGGAGTACTGTGGGTCAAAGCGTTTTGACTCTCCTGTTGGCAGATAGAATAGGTGTTCTTACTGTGTTTGCTGGTCCCCAGGACTTTTCCTTGGCAAGAGAAGTGGATATGGTATAGTAAGGTCCAAGGGACTCCCTGGCCTGACCTGGTTATACGAATACATGCGTCACATGATGAGGACTCTAGGGCTACCGAAAGGGTCCAGATTAGAAGCAACCAAGACCAACGAAGCATCCTATCCATAAAAGGAAGGTGAGTGCTAGCAGAAACCTCTCACCACACTGCCATCCAGCCAGAGTGGCCTCTGCCAACCCTGTGGCAAAAAGTAGAGCAAGAATCACAACAGTGAGACACAAGGGGTGACAGTGCATCACAGTAAGGAAACATATAGAAAATAAGGACAGTCGATTTGTTCCAGCAGACCATCGATTCCTCAAGCTTCTGCCATGCGTGGATTAGTCAGCTTCCGGAGTGACTAAAGCAGGGCTGCAGTCTCCCAGAGCCTCTGGATTTGCAGACTGCTTCTTCTGTATGGTCAGCTTGCACGGCGTTGATGGATCAGGAATGCACTCCCAGTTTCGAGATGCCGGCTTCACTCTGCTGTGGTGAATCCAGGGACCCCCTTAGCTACCATTACTGCAGTAGGGATGGACAAAATGACAGTGAACGGACCCCTCCAGAGGGGTTTTAGGGGTTGGACATTCCATTCCTTCACCCATACAGCATCCCCTGGTTTAAAGGGTGAGCACCTGTGGTCAGACTCACAGGTAATCACTCCCTAACCCAGTGGTATACAGTGGTTAGGGTAGAGCCGAGGGCCCACATCTGTTGCCTTAGAGTTAGACTGCCTATCTCATTTAGATCCCACCCTTATGCCCTTGATAATGGAGGGAGGGCGCCCATAAAGAATTTCATAAGGGAAGAACCCCATCTGCTTAGTGGGGCTACACCTGATTCTTAACAAGGTGATTGGCAATACCTGGTCCCGGTGTAGGCGGGCTTCCTGACATAGTTTACTTAATTGCAGCTTCAGGGTTCCTTCATTCATTCCACCTTTCCGGAGCTCTGGGGTCGGTGTGCCATGTGTAACTTCTAGGTAACCTTTAACCCCTTTCCCCCAGCCACACCACCTCAGCCATGAACACTGGCCTGTTATCTGATCCCAGAGTGAGATGGATCCCAAGTCAAGAAGTGATTTCTTTTACAAGAAGTCGGGCCACTTCATGTACCTTTTCTTGTGCAAGTAGGGAAGGCTGCCACCCAGCCCGAGAAAGTGCAAAGACCAACAGCTATTCACAGCCCCGAGCCCTGGGGGACTGCAGTGAAGTCCACCATCATATTTTGAACCGGCGCTCCCCGGACACCCTGTACCCCGAGGGCGGCCTTGGGCCCCTGATGTGGGTTATTCCAGACACACATCACACATTCCTCGCACACTGCTCAGGCTACGCTGGAGAGTCAGGGGATGGAGAAATGTCTGCTCCACATAGTCTGGAGAGCTGTCTGGCCCATATGGGTTTCCTGATGGAAATGCTTGACGAATGCTGGAGCCAGGACCTCAGGAATTGCCACTCGGTCATCTTTAACTTTCCACCATCCACTTGGGAGGTAGCTTCCATTGTCAGTCTCAAACCAGGTACTCTTATGTTGTGAGTAATTAGGGTCTCATTCTGCCAGTGGACTAGGGAACAGTGCGGTGGCTAAAGCTGCTGAGTCCGCTGCTCCTTTGGAGGCCACAAGCTTTGCCTCTCCATCTGACTTACAGTTTCCCTGTGCAGCCGTGGTGTCTCCCCTTTGATGTCCCGACAACGCATGACTGCCACCCTCTTAGGGTCCCACACAGCATCTGAGAGTTCAAGGATTTCCTCACCGAACAGACCCTTTATCTGGTGTCAAAACACCTACGACCCACAGTGCCCGGAGAAGAGGAATCCCGTGTACCAGATGCGCTCCAAGAAAAGAAGCACAATGTGTAAGTGCATCTAGAGCCATCAAGCCTCACCTCTCCTTCCCCTCCTCATATCCTCCTTCCCAGAACCAGTAGCTGCCCCCAAAATCCCTGAGTGTGCAAAACCTTCGTGTCACAAATTACACATTTTGATTTAAATCTCACGGATGAATGGACTAGTACGTGCTAAACATGACATGAGATGAAGTCGCCTTCCAAAAGTCATCCAGTCAAGTTAAATCGGCAGGTGTAGCACACAGAAAATCGAGATAAAATAAATAGCATAATGACATTTAACAGTGCACAACTTCACAGCAGAGTCCGTCGGTGTTTCTTTAGTACACATCACCTGAAAAAACTTATTTTAAAACTTCTATTTAGAAAAAAATAAAATAGGGGCGCCTGGATGGCTCAGTCGGTTAACCGTCCGACTTCGGCTCAGGTCATGATCTCGCGGTCCGTGGGTTCGAGCCCCGCGTCGGGCTCTGTGCTGACAGCTCAGAGCCTGGAGCCTGTTTCAGATTCTGTGTCTCCCTCTTTCTCTGACCCTCCCCTGTTCATGCTCTCTCTCTCTCTCTCTCTCTGTCTCAAAAATAAATAAATGTTAAAAAAAAAAAAAAAAGAAAGAAAAAAAGAAAATAAAAAGCAAATCCAGGGGCGCCTGGGTGGCGCAGTCGGTTAAGCGTCCGACTTCAGCCAGGTCACGATCTCGCGGTCCGTGAGTTCGAGCCCCGCGTCGGGCTCTGGGCTGATGGCTCGGAGCCTGGAGCCTGCTTCTGATTCTGTGTCTCCCTCTCTCTGTGCCCCTCCCCCGTTCATGCTCTGTCTCTCTCTGTCCCAAAAATAAATAAACGTTGAAAAAAAAAAAAATTAAAAAAAAAAAAAAAAAAAAAAAGCAAATCCAAACCATAAAAAAAAAAATCTACTTAGTAGGCCTGGAGTAGGCTTGTGTTCTTTTAAAGATCATGAGGTCATTTTGATGCTAGGAGGCCAAAAAGATACAGCGCAGAGATGTACCACAATAGGTATCACAGATTACTTAGCATTTTCCTTGCAATAATCAAATTACAACTACAATTTTTTTTAAGTTTATGAATTTATTTTGAGAAAGAGAGAAAGCGTAAGTCGGGGGGAGTGGGCAGACAGACGGGGAGAGAGAGAGAATCCCGAGCAGGCTCCGAGCTGTCAGTGCAGAGCTGGACTCGGGTTTGAGTCCATGAACCACAATATCATGACCTGAACCAAAGTCAGATACTTAACCGACTGAGCCACCCAGGCGCCTCATGGCTAAAATTATTTAAAACTATCTGTTTTGGGGGGCACTTGGGTGGCTCAGTCACTTAAACATCCAACTCTTGATTTCGGCTCAAGTCATGATCTCGTGGTTGTGAGATTGATCTCCTAGTCAGGCTCTGCACTGAGTGTGGAAACTGTTTAAGATTCTCTCTCTCTCTCTCTCTCAAAATAAATAAATGAACATTAAGCATTTAAAAATATATATATCTGTTTTCTTTACTAGCCAGTTCCATTACCACACCAGTTACCACTCAGCAAAACCAACTACTCGATGTCGAAAAGGAAAACCAAAGACTGGTGAAGTGACACTCATTCAAATCTCAAACACACTCCTTGACTTCAACCCAGATAAACAAAAAATCTACTGTGTACCTCTGTGAACATCAGGCAAAAAATATATTCACCTCTTCTTTTGAGGGACTACTAAATTTTGTTGCTGTGGGTTGAATTGGGAATTGTGGGAAGCTACTGTAGTTGGTACTTGAAAACTTGAATTTTTTTAAATTTTTTTAATGTTTATTTTTGAAAGAGAGTGTGTGAGCAGGGGAGGGGCAGAGAGAGAGGGGGAGACAGAATCTGAAGCAGGCTCCAGGTTCCAAGCAGTCAGCACAGAGCCCGCCACAGGGCTGGAACTCATGAACTACAAGATCATGACCTGAGCCAAAGTCGGATGCTTAACCGACTGAGCCACCCAGATGCCCCCAAATTTGAATATTTTGAACTTCCTCAAGCCTTAGAACCTGAAAACTTCAGTACCACCCCACCACCACCACCACATCTCCCCAGGACCTTCGGCCTTTCACCTGCAGGATCCAGCTCTATAACACTAAGAGGGAAAACATTGTTAAAAGAAAACCATGATCTGTTTTCTGTCTGTATTTCTAGCTCAAAATGAGTTCTCAATGTTTTTTACTATAATAATGAAAAAAAAAACCCAGCAAATTGCCCAAATTATTTTTCTCTAACTCAAAGACCTCTGAAAAGGGAAGAAAATAATGAGTCATTTCAGGGGGATTTATATGAATATTTCAGTTGACATTAGAGGTAGAGGATACCTCTGGCTTTTGTCATCTTGGTCAATCTCCTCAGCCTCCGGGGCCAGAAACACAATCCCCAGGCCAGACGTGCTAGGGCCACACCCACAGCAGCAAACTTGGTGACCTCTCCTAAGTCATGGACAGCAAGCTCCACGTGAGCTAGTGCCGGCCCCACTTGCTAGGAAAGAGCCATGCAATTCAAAAATGGAAGCCATTATGGTCATCATTTCACCTTTTACAAACCTGGTCATTTTACAACCAGAGAAACAGACACCCAGAGATTCAAGGTCACAAAGCTAATGCCACCCCCTCTAGAATTCAGATAGGAGAAACCCCCATGCTCCCTGCAGTCCAAACTTGGTCTCTCCAATTTTCGTTCTTTTGGAAAGAGCGTTACAGAAATGAGAGCGGACCCCACGCACAGCCTTGTTATGACAATATTTTTAGCTCTGCTGGGGGCCCACTAAAACTTGTTCTCTGGTGGAAAGGGGGCTAAATGACTCCCAGTGAGTGACAATCACTTCTCAAGGAGACAGAGGACATCAAGTAGGAAACAGGCGCTCATGGGGTCACTATGTTCCCTACACGGAGCACAGAGCTAAAAGGCAAAGGGAAGGCTCTGTCCAAGCAAGGGAGCCAGCTAAGCTTTGGTTTGAGGTTTCCTTTATACAGATTGTAGGGAAGGAGGAGCTCCCAGAAAAGGGGGGGTTCGGGAATGCTCCATCTACACCTCCAAGCTGTGGCAGGGCCAAGTGTCTAAGCACACGGAAGAACATCTCAGCAGCCCAGGCAAACCCAGGGTAAGTCCGGGCTGTCAAGCGCTGGCAGGGGCAGGACGGGAGGTTGGCCTCCGGGTTCCAGTGCCAGAGGTGTGGGCAGGCAAGGAAGGAGGAGGCTCTTTCCGCTGACTCACCTCCTCCCCCTGCAGCTGCTCTCCCTCTCCCACTCTGCCTGCTCCACTCCCACCTTTTCCCGGTTTGGGTTCAAACCTTAGCAACTAGCTCCAACAGCTAACAACACCTGCCCACTCAAAAACCTGGCGTGCCATCACGGGACCGGCACAGAATCTACTATTTTGACACAGCGCCTTCCGTTGAAGCCAAGATGTTCGAGAGAAAGAGAGAAGGAGCTCAGTGGGCTGGCTCCTGGCAACCTAGTCGCCTCATAAACTCGCATTTGCATTTGCTTCCCCAGGTCCCCACCCCCCGCCCCAGTCAGTGGAGCGCACAGAAACAGGTGGCAGGCGTGGACTCTGGCAGATGCATCATGCGCCCACAGCAGATGCAACGTCACTTTCCTTGCAGGTTTCTTGGCACCTTCTGGCCCTTCATGAGCCAGCACCTCACAGGAGCCTGCTTCCTGGTGCGGGATCCAGCCCCTTCGGTATAACCGTCCAGGATGTGTCACTCAGCCCACAAGAACTAGGGGCCGGGGTTTTCTGGGTCACAGAAGCCTCTGCCTACACCTCACTGCCTATAGCTCCTTCCAGGTCACAGACACATGAAGTACAGGACAGGCCCAGGTCACAGAGGCCTTGAGGAAAATGAGCATCCCCAAGCAATGGCAACAGCCAAAAGGAAGTTTATGCACCCCTCCAGATCTAACCATTTACTTGTCCCGGCCTGGACAAGCCAAATGATGCCCACACAGCTCTCTCCACACTCATCAGTATATTTAATTAAATTTTAAAAAAATATTTGGGGGGCACCTGGGTGGCTCAGTTGGTTAAGTGTCTGACTCTTGATTTCAGCCCAGGTCATGATCTCATGGTTCATGGGTTCGAACCCCATGTCTGGCTCTGCACTGGCAGCGTGGAACCTGCCTGGGATTCTCTCTCTCCCTCTCTCTCTGCCTCTCTCTCTCTTTCTCAAAATAAATAAATAAACTTTTTAAAAAAGCTTTTTTGTTGTTGTTGAAATGGCACCGAATGTTAGATTTCAAGTCACCAGAACTTTCTGTGTATGAGGTCAAGTGCCTGACCTCAAGGCACTGATGTTCTCATAGGAAAAACAAGGCAGGCAATTATAGGTAACACATGTGTAGTTGGTTCTGGGGCTATAAGAACCAACTTATATATGTTGGGGATATAAGAAATGCCTTTTTTGGGGCGCCTGGGTGGCGCAGTCGGTTAAGCATCCGACTTCAGCCAGGTCACGATCTCGCGGTCCGTGAGTTCGAGCCCCGCGTTGGGCTCTGGGCTGATGGCTCAGAGCCTCGAGCCTGTTTCCAATTCTGTGTCTCCCTCTCTCTCTGGCCCTCCCCCGTTCATGCTCTATCTCTCTCTGTCCCAAAAATAAATAAACGTTGAAAAAAAAATTAAAAAAAAAAAGAAAGAAATGCCTTTTTTTTTTTAATTAAATCTAATGAGAGCTTACTTTCCAAAGGTGATGAAAAGTCTAGTGTCTATTATATGAAGCTTATAGGATCCAAATAATCAGAAGTTCCTGATCATCACCCCAAGGTGATATACACTGCTTGGCTCCCAATCCAGGATATACATACTACATGTATTCAAGGGTAGGCAGTTTTATTCGCTCCTCCATGCTGAGTTCAACCATGAGGGAGAATCCCTTAATAACCAGTATTCAGACAGTCTAGCAGCCATTGACTTTGTAGGTCTTTCCATCGCTGAGATGCTGAATTCAGATAAGTTCGGCTCTTCCCTGTTTGTGGAACTCACAGTCCTCTTTCTAGCCCTGGGGGAGCTTAGCCACTGCCTCTCAAGCTTCCAGTCCCTCAGCTCAAATCACACCTCATTCCTGTGTCCCACAGCCCTATCATATGTCTTCTTCATAGCACTGATGACTCTCTGAAACCAATGGATTTACTGAGTATGTGTCGGTTTTCTGCGTCCCTCAGAAGAACATCAATTCTATACGAGGAGGATCCTTGCCAAGCCTACTTGCTACTATCTACCCAATATCTAGAAAAGTGGCTGGTGCATGTCAGTGACAAATATCTGCTGAATGAATAAGTGCATATGCCAAGTCTCCAACCTCTTCCTTCTCTTCTACTCCCCAACATTCTTCTGCCAACTAACCTTACCCCTAATGGATCTAGATCTTCAAAAACAGCATAACCCAGGGATGGAAAAATGAGTCTTTTCATTGTTCCAAACTGAGTACCATACCAGCATAAAACTCAATTTTCCAATCACTTATTACACATATATATACAGATGTATCTATGATGTCAGGATTATTTTTAGGAAACGGAATTGAATTAGAGATTGAGCTGGATCTGAATTCAACAATTTGCAGAAAGATGATTCAGACTGGCCTTAAGGTTGCTTTCACATCTGTTTGCTACCCAACTGACTGACAGGCAATGAAAAGAATATACACAAGAATAAAGGTACAGATGAGTAGAACACTTTCTGTTGCCTTCCTAATTCCTCACACTCTGTGTGAGGCCCCAGGATTGAGTGGTTTCATCAGGTCAAGTAGAATAAGGAATCCACCAAGATAGAAGAACCCAGAATAAGTCACTGACTTTCATAGGAGCTTCCTAAACCATATGGGGACACTTTGGCTGCCTGGTTGCCTATATCTGCACTCTATTTCCAACAGTACCCATGGGCCAGCTTCAGGTGTGGCCCAATAGGCTTGGCTACAACCCACTGTAGGGATTATGGTAGAGAATAGCTTGGTATCTATCAGATGATTCTTTAAGTCTTGATCTACGGTTTAAGCAAGGAGAGTAATGTGCTATGGAATATAGGAAGAAGCTGCTTTCAAACCTATTAAGTGGTTTTGTTTAAAAACTTGGAGAAGAGGGTCGCCTGGATGGCTCAGTCGTTTAAGTGTCCAACTCTTGGTTTCAGCTCTGATCATGATCTAACAGTTCACGGGATGGAGCCCAACAATGGGCTCCATCCTGACAGCCAGGAACCTACTTGGGATTTTCTCTCTCCGACTGCCCCTCCGCAACTCGCGTGCACAGGCACGTGCACTCTCTCCCTCTATCTCTCTCAAAATAAATAATTTTATTTTTTTTTTAACTTGGATAAGAGTAGAAGTTGAGCATGCTGAGCTTGTAGAGAACAATAACCCACAAAAACAAGTCTGGCTCAAAAGGAGACTGTGGATAGGAGTTTGCATTGAGAGACTAGAGCCATCTGGTGGAGAATATTGAAAGCAACTAAAAATAATAATCAGTGAAAATCTGCTAATGAAATCAAATCAAATGGCAACTGGAAGAAACCCTTCATTTTTACGTATGATGAAATTGAGACCTAGCTAATTTTAAACTGAAAGAATTAGATAGTGGCATTATTAAACTGGTCGCCCTTGGATATCATTTAAGTCCAATATGAACCAAAAAGTGGAGAAACTGGTATTTGAAGAGGCTCAATTATCAGGGGATTTGCACACTACCCTAAAACTTCTCAATTCTTGCCTCTCCCATTAGCCATGAATCTATAAAGGATTAATCATGATCTCTTAGTCTGTCTTGATTCTCTACCTGGTTGATTTCTAAGATCACACAACCAGATTCCCAGCTATTTGTCACAGCCTCCCTACCCAGCCTGAAGGACTCCCGACAGGGAGGGAAGCAGAGGGGCCAGCACCCCATCAAGGGTTAGGATTGCACTCTCAACACCACCTCTCACCATTAGTGGCAATGATGAGATTCCAAATGAGACGGTCCTACCTCAACTTCAGAAGAATTATGAAAAAGAAAAAAAGAATTAGAAATATTTACCTTGCTCTCATTTAATTTAGGGAGGTTCTTATTTAGTTTAGTTTAGGTGTCTTTGGGCTTGAAACTTACAAAATGGGTCCATTGTGAACAAGCTTTTGCACACATGTGGCCATAGGTTTGTTATTAACACAAGTAAGGCATACAGGCTACTGTGCAGAAAGAAGTAAACTCTATTACTTATTTCAGTAGAGATACTCTCTGAGTCCCCATCTCAAAGATAAATACAAATAAGCAAAAGACAGTAAGAAACTACAACACTCAGGATTCTTATCTACAATTCATGAAATCCACACAGGCTAGTCCAAGCAGTCAAGGGACTTGCTGAAGGATAGTAGACAGCCAGCAGAATTCCTAGGAGGGACAGAAGGCCAAGTGCTGAAGCTACTTGAGCAGGAAGAACACACAACTACGTTGTGGAGTCTTCTGCTGAAGTACCATTGCCACACTGCTCTGAGATTTAAAAAACTCCACTATCGCTTTCCCCCAAGAAACCAGCCAACTGTCACCACACTAATCAAAAGATCATTGCACCATGGAGCAGAACTACTGTGCATTCACCAAAACTCATGACTAGATTATATTTCTGTTGCTGTTAGGTGTGGCATGTGCCTGAATTGTGGCCAATAGAATGTAGGTAGACAAGAAGGGTACTGTCTCCAGGAAAAGTCTGTAAAAACCTCCCTAGATCGTCCTCTCTCACCTCTTCCACTGCCTAAGTCCCTGAGAGACCACATGGAAGGCTGCTCCACCAGGAACTCCCACATCAGACTTTGATAATAAGTGAGAAGTAAATGTATTATCGTTTCAGTGCCGAGAATGAGATTGATACAGCAGCTACTGTTACCCTAAAGATACCACTCACATTTCTCCCTTGTAAATTAAGCCTTAGATGGGCCCATCCGATTGGAAGAATCTAGGTTATATGCTGAACACTAGCTGCAAGTTTTCTGACGTCATTCTTGTGAAAGCAAGATTCTGAATGTGCACAGTTACCAAGATGTAGAGAGAATACTTAAAGAAATTATAAATGAGGCATGATCCCTACAGAAAGGAACGGTCCAAAGAAAATGAAGCCCAAATGGCCAGTAAATATATGAAAGGATTGTCAGTTTCACTAGTAATCGTGGAAATGCAATTTTATACCAAAAACAGACCACTGTATAGCCAATAGACTGCAAAATTTTGTTAATTATTTACAAATTGAGTAATGATGTGGATAAATGGGGTTCTTTCTTATCACCTTGGCCAAAGTATAAATTATTGCAAGCAAAACAGACATTATATAATAAAGTTGAAGACATACATAGCAACACAACCCATAAAGTCTGCTCCTAGACACATATCTTAGCAATAGAGTGTCTCACACTAACAGATAAATGCTTCAGCTGGAAAATCACACATTGCTTTTACTCATATACCATTGGCCAGAACTAGTCACATGCAAGGGGCAAGGAAAAGGATTCCTCTCACATGTCCACAGGGGGAAGAAACCTGGAGATTACTTAGTACTAGAAATCTCTACCACACTTTTCAAAGAATAGCAATGTTGAAGCTTTCCTTGCACGCATCAGCAAAGAAAGTCTAACTACAAGACCTTCTCACAATGCAGAGACTTGTTGTTATTGAAGGACTGCAAGAACTTGTTATTGAAACAGAACCCATAGTTGATGAAAAGGAAATTTTTGTAGAGCTAAATTTAAGAAAGGTAAAAAGTAAATTCCAGTGATGAGATCAGAGTGATTCATCCCTTGTCCAACGTAAAAACTCAGTCTATGATGACACCCTGCCATCCGTTGTATCTGAGAGTCCCAGTAATCTACATGTAAAACTACTTCTCAAGAACTCTTCATCAAGAGTAACAGTGTCTTGGGGCGCCTGGGTGGCGCAGTCGGTTAAGCGTCCGACTTCAGCCAGGTCACGATCTCGCGGTCTGGGAGTTCGAGCCCCGCGTCGGGCTCTGGGCTGATGGCTCGGAGCCTGGAGCCTGTTTCCGATTCTGTGTCTCCCTCTCTCTCTGCCCCTCCCCCGTTCATGCTCTGTCTCTCTGTCCCAAAAATAAATAAACGTTGAAAAAAAAAATTTTTTTTAAAAGAGTAACAGTGTCTTGTTTATTTACTGTGGTCCAGGAAGGCATGTTGATATCCATATGTTGAAAACCAGCCAACAGATAGCAGCAATTAGGCCTATGAAGGGTATAGATACAATCATTTAGAGAGTCCAAGTTCAGACATGTCTGTACTATTGAATCCACACAATCTCCTAGACTATTTAAGCAACCAGGAAAAAACCTACTGCCTTCCACCTCTATTTCAATTCAAATTAAGGTGATGTTTTCATACTTGGTTCTCACACCAGCACCTAGCTTAATACCTGTCACACAGACACTTTGTTAAATGAATTGATCAGTCCACCATCAACTTGGATAATCATATGCATACCATTGGTATCCACCCTGCAAACTAAATTCCAGGATAAACACATAGCCCATAAAATCACTCCCAGAGCTAAATAGTTGTATACGTACAAGGATTTTTGTCCAAATGCCAAAGGGAGATAGAGAAGGAAGATGGGAAACGTCCCAGCTGGCACGGCTCTGTATACCCCACTGCCAAAGGAAGCACAGAGACAGAAATGGATCTTCGTGCCAATTCAGTGAATTCAGAGGCTGAGAGATTTCATCCCAACTCTCCTCATGAATGACTGAGGTGAATCATTTATTCTACGTTCTTGTTTTGCCATCTTTAACAAGCAGAGTGAAACAGAGGGGACTGAAGTTCTGATCAGCTTCCCAGGCATGCAGAAAGGAAGAGCTTCTCTGGCTGAATACTAGGCTCCCAGCTTTAAAGGCCCAATTTTCCTGCTTGATTTGGAAATTGAGGTAAAAATCCACACAGATGAAAAATTACAAATTTACCGGTGTAAAGCTTATATACACCCCTAGGTCTCGGTGATTTAAGTCCAAATCCATCTTGATCTTTGAAGGAAGTGGTCTCTGAAAAAAGTTTTCACAAGATTATGGAAAGATCATAACTGAGCAGAACTACCTAGATATTAGTGGGAAACTTCCCCAGGAGAATGCAGGCAATAAAATAGATGCTGCTACTATGATAAAACAGCAAAGGGAGGAATCTGGGAACGCCCTCGCCCAATTCAGATGGCATCTACATGGGATCCAAGTAACCCAAATATCTTCTCAGATGCCTACTTCTCAGCTTTTTCCTCTCTTAATGTAGTTTGCTACTTCAGGTTCCCCTTCTCCTGGCTCTAGATTTTATGCTATTAGAGTTTTCCTCGCTCAGAGTCAGCTAAAAACAATTCATATTATTATAGTGGCCACCTACTAAGGACTTACTACCTGTCAGACACTGTGCAGTGGTTTACATTAGGTCTCTCTCTCTCTCTACACCCCCCATTCCAAGAGAAGCATCATCATTCCATTTTTTAAGTATTTGTTTATTTATTATTTTACTTATTTTATTCCTTTATTTGTTTGTTCATTTATTTTGAGAGAGAGAGAGATCGCTAGCAAGGGAGGAACAGAGAGAGGAGAGACAGAATCCCAAGCAGGCTCTGTGCAGCATGGAGCCCACCATGGGTCTGGATCCCAAGAACCATGAGATCATACCTGATATGAAATCAAGAGTCAGACGCTCAACTGACTGAACCATCCAGACACCCTATATCATTCCCTTTTAACAAATGAGGTAGCTGAGGCTCAAAGATGCTGACTAGAGGATTAGAGCTCACAAAACCAGCAAAGTGTAAAGCTAGACCTCAGGGTTCTCTCTTTTTTTTTTTTTTTTAATGTTTATTTATTTTTGAGAGAGACAGAGCACAAGTGTGGGAGGGGCAGAGAGAGGGAGACAGAGGATCTGAAGCAGGCTCCAGGCTCAGTGTCATCAGCACAGACCCCAAAGCAGGGCTCGAACTCATGAACCATGAGATCATAACCTGAGCCAAAGTCGAACACTTAACCGACTAAGCCACCCAGGCGCCCCGGGTACCTGCACTTTAAAAGACCACCACCCCATGTTGGGGGTTTTGTTTTCTAAAATGAGTCCTTGTCCTTTAGTGACATCCACTGAAATATTTCCAGATGAAATGTGATGGCTAAGTAATCTTGAGGGTGTTAACAGATGAAGCACCATTAGCCAAAGTAGACATAACCCCTGAAGCTGAGGGGGTCATATGATTTTAAAACATTTTGTTTTATAATATATTGGCATTTTTCCAAAGTAAAATGCTGAGAGAAAGAAGAAAGCTGAGTTGAAACTACCAGCACACAAAATTTAAAACAGAGTCAGAAAACGTCATATTCTGAAAACTCATCTAGCAAACATTAACAAAAAAAAATGGATGATAGTAGTTATCAACTGAAATGCCCCAGTCTTGGAGTGTGCAAAAATATTTCTTCCCTGGCCCATAGAAGGGCATCATACAAAGATAACTGGAGTATGCATCACATACTAATGATGCACATTCATCATTGGTTGAGTTGTAATCTGCAGAACATTTGGAAAAGGAGTGGAACGTTAAGAATGTGCCCATCTTGTTTTTAAGGAATAGCGGTTCCTTCCTGGGCTGAGGAAATGTATAATAAAGGAATGGCCAAGCTCCCACAATTCAGTGACAGAATCCCCCAAGTCATCCGAATCCTGACTCTGACTTTACAGATCAAGTAAACATCTGATATTAATCTAGTTTCATGAAAGAGGCAATATACCAAAGGATTCAATTACTGAACGACATCAGTAAAAATGGCAAAGAAGGGAAATCTAAAAGCCCATCTCTCCATAAAAGCAATGAAGAAACTGGCAAAATTTGTCAGAATCCACTTTTTCAGAATGCTGGAATTTAATCAGTATATCGCAAATAGGGGGTGTTTAATCAAGGAAAAAACAGCTGAATCCTGGAAAGAATGCATTGTGGTGTTTGCAACTTACCCCGGCCCCATCCTCTACCCCAGCTGGGCAACAGCCTTAAAGACAACAGCCCACATTCCCAGTGCAGGCACCTAGTACTGGAGGGAGGAGGGCAGATCTTATTCTTAAAGATTGTGGTTGTTTATTTTGACCAGTCTGGTGGTGCCCCGAAGGACTAGATCAAAGGGCTTGCCACTATTTCACAGCAGTGAGGACTTTCCCAGGGCTGAGACAGCTATTTAGAGGGGGGAGAGTTGGGGTGGGGGGGAGGGCGCAGTGTTTGTTAAAAACATTGAAATGAAAACATATTAGCTGATGCCACCTAGAGTAAATGATAAAATTTTGAATGAACAATAGACAAACTGAAAATCTTGGGAGCAAAGGCTAGGATATAAAATGCTTTGGAGAAATAAGGGCTTTGAAAAGGTCCCATATATTCCTAAGAATCTAAAAGGCCATACACATGCTCAGGACTGAACACATGCTCAAAAAAGACCTGAGAAAGCTCCAAGCTCTCACCTCTGGCTGATGTTCAGGCTCTGCACAGGCAGGAGATGAAGGCTAAAGCAGAGTTGTAAACTACTGGCTGAGCGTTGAAGGCATGCCCAACACACACAGAGCCCATCTCCAAAGAATAAGAGATTTTTGTTCAGGTTCTAGGCATTTAAAGACATCTCTGTAGAATCACTGACTGACCACTAAACTAACAGAGCAGAGATTTCAGTAACCATGCATGATGAAGAATACAGACTCTATAAAATTAGTTCAGAAAAGTCACCACACAAACAACAACTACAACAAGCAGCAACAAAGTACCCTAGGGGAGAATAGGGAGAATAGTGGGGGAGAATCTGACAAATGAAATTGCCATGTTCTAACATTCAAAATGTTCAGCTTTAAAAAAAAACAAAAACAAAAAAAACCAAAATGTTCAGCTTTCAGTACAAATTACAAGGCATGAAAAGAAGTAAGTCAAAAAAATAGAGGGCGGTTGGGTGGCTCAGTTGGTTGAGCCTCCAACTCTTGATTTCAGCTCACGTCATGATCTCAGAGTCATGAGATCGAGCCCCATGTGAGGCTCCGCGCTGACAGCGTGGAGCCTTCTTGGGATTCTCTCTCTCCCTCTCTCTGTCCCTCCTCCACTCACTCACTCTGTCTCTCAAAGTGAACATTTTTTAAGTCAAAAAACAGGAAATAAGGAAATTAATAGAAACTGTCCCTGAGGACAGGCATTGGGCTTACTAGACAAAAACTTTTTATTAACTACTTTAAATATACTTAAATCAGCAAAGGAAACAATGTACAAGATGTAAAGGAAACCATGAGAATGATACCTTACCAGATAGAAAATATCAATAAACAGCCAGAAATTATAAAAAGGAGCCAAATAAAAACTTTGGAGTTAAAAAATAAAATACAATAATGAAATGAAAACTCCAGTATCATTACTCAGGAAATGCAAATCAAAACCACAATGAGATACTATTTATACCCATTAAGATAGCTGTAAATTTTTTAAAATGGAAAATGGCAAGTTTTGGCAACAATGCAGAGAAAGTGGACCCCTTATATATTGCTGGTAGTAATATAAAATGGGGCAGCCACTGGGGTAAGTTTGGCAGTTCTTCAAAAAGTGAGACATCGAATTACCACACTACCCAGCAATTCTACTCCTGAGTACATACCTAAGAGAATTAAAAATGTATGTTCAGGGGCACCTGGGTAGCTCAGTTGGTTAAACATCTGACTCTTGACTTTGACTCAGGTCATGATCTCATGGTTCATGGGTTTGAGCCCTGCGTTGGGCTCTGTACTGACAGTGCAGAGCCTGCTTGGAATTTTCTCTCTCTCCCTCTCTCTGACCCTCCCCACTAGTGCTCTCTCTCAAAATAAATAAACTTTAAAAAAAAATGTATGTTGGGGTGCCTCGGTGGCTCAGTCGGTTAGGCATCAGACTTCAGCTCAGGTCATGATCTCACAGTTCTTGAGTTTAAGCCCTGCATTGGGCTCTGTGCTAACACCTCAGAGCCTGGAGCCTTCTTTGGATTCTGTGTCTCCCTCTTTCTCTGCCCCTCCCCCACTCATGCTATCTCAAACATAAATGAACATTTAAAATTTTTTTAAAAACAAAAATAAACATATATTGAAATAAAAACTGTACATGAACGCTCATAGCAGCATTATTCATAATAGCCAAAAGTTGGAAACAAAATTGAAACAGCTCAAATATCATTAATTAATGAACAGATAAACAAAATGTAGTACATCCATACATTGGAATATTATTCAGGCATAAGAAGGTATGAAGTACTGATACATGCTACAACATGATGAGCCCTGAAAACTAATGAAAGAAGCCAGACACAAAAGACCACACATTATATGATTCCATTTATATGAAATGTCCAGAGTAGGAAAACCCACAGAGACAGAAAGCCAGTTAGGGGTTGCCAGAGGCTGATGGGAAAGGAAAGTGGGAAGTGACTCCTTAATGGGTAGGGGGGTTTTTTTGGAGTGATGAAACTGTTCAGAATTAGTAATGATGCTTGCACCTCCTTGTGAATGTACTTAAAGCCACTGAACTGTATACCTGAAAATGGTTAAAATGGTGAATTTGTTAGGTGAATTTTACCTCAATTTTTAAAGTGTGTGTATGCGTGTGTCTGTGTGTCTCTGTGTACCACAGTATTGTTATGGAAGCTGTGGTCAGTCCATAGATTCAATGGGATGCCCAGCTCCACCAGCTAGGTGAGTGAGAGCACAAAACTTAATCCCTCTGAGTCTCAGTTTCCTATGTAAAAAATGGGGATAATAAAGCCTGCCTCATTGACTTGTTGGGAGGCTTCAATGAGCTAATGAAAGTAAAGAACATGTCATGAGCCTTGGAACATAGTAAGCCCTCAAGAAATATTGCAAAACATAAATAAATGCCCAGATAGAGAAAGAGACCGTGAGAGAGAAGAAAGGTAAATAGACTCCTGCTGGGAAGAATGTGCTCATCAGCCCTCAGGAACTTTCTTGTCTTGAAACTTAACTAGTAGGAATTTATAATTTATCAATCATTCTCTTAGATTTGCCTAGAATGACTCAGTCCCCTAAAGGCATAACACCTGATAAAATGACAAAATAAAGTCATGGAGTTAAAATGTTGAGAGCCTGTACACACACACACACACACACACACACACACACACACACTAGCCTCCCTGACATAACATACTAGTTCATCTTTAATTAAATGGCATCAGCAATGACTGAGGAAAGCTATTCATTGCAAGGAAACAGAAGTGTTGTGAATTTCCATTTTGTGCAATTCACCAAAATTATAGATCCACATAACTTTCAGCCTCTTTGCGCATACAAATCTTTCCAAGGCCAACTCAAGTCTTACCTCAGTTGAGCCTTTCCAATCACCCCAGCTGAAGATACCTTCTCTTCCACTGAGCTTCCCAGGAAGAAAGGAAGGAAGGCAGGGAGGGAGGGAGGGAGGAAACAGCACTAATTGAAAAATCCCAATCTCCTATGCTAACATTTCCTTTCACATCACTTTCTTAAGTTCCTCCCCTCCCAGTTGTCATCAATGTCCCCAACACGTTGACATCTCTACTTTCATTGTACCCAGCACAACCCTCCTCATCCAACTTCAATACCAGTGCCTAACGCCACATTTGCTGTCTTGCAAATACCTTCCATTTCTTGACCTTCTCCTTCCAAATTAAACCCTAGCTATGCACGGATCCAATATCACCTACCTTCTCTGTGCCTCAACTTGGAACATTAGTTATTGCTGGAGAAAAATACCCAACTAGGCAGAATGGTAACAAGTCAAATTCATAGTGAACAATGTCAGATTTACACAACCATGCCAGAAATATTCCTAATATTCTCTACGAAAGCCCTCTCCCATTTTCCATTACTATTGCATACCTCTCCACTCCAGTCAAACTCTGACTTCCTCCTTCCCTTCTGCCCCTCAGCTGGTGACCATTCCTCATACTTCATGAAGAATACAGAACCCACCATGCCAAGTCTCATGTTTCAGCCACCAATCTCCCATTTGCAAGTACTATCATCGTTTTCCTTCTATTACACTAAGAAAGTGCCTTTTCCTCCATGAAATGCCTATTTCTCCGTATCTTCCCTGGACTCATTCTTCTTTCCACTCTGAGTCTTACTCTATACCCAGGTATTAATATGGCGATTTCTGAGTGATCATGGGTGATCTGGTTTCATTTTTCTCTTTCACTTATCTTTATTACAGAAGTTATCACGGATTACTTATATAATTTTTTTTAATAACAACTTTAGAGAAACTATCATCTAAAAGTTCTGACAGGCTTGGAGTGGTGGTAACACCCCCTTTATGCTTTGAGTCAACATTCAGCTGCCATTCAGTTTTAGGGTGGGAACAAAACAAAATCCTGCCAGCCAAGGAAGTAGAAGAGCCCAAGTCTGGAGATCATATTAAGTGCTACAGAATATACTATGTCTTGACAGGCCATATATTTCAAGCCTCTCCCATAGCCAATTTAATTGTCGCTAATTTTCTAATTTACTTTAGTCATAAAAACGGAGTCGGAGAGGTTACATAATCACTGATCTCTAAGAGAGGAGTGAATTTAAAAGGAGTCAGACAGCATTTGAGAGGCTCTCCTGTGGGTTTACCTCCACAGAGCTGTTTCTCTTGTCAGTGAATCACACAGTCAAATTACAGGAGAAAGTGACAGGAATTAGGCTAAATTCCAACTCCTAGTGTCAGGAGGTTATTCATCAAGCCTACAGCATCAGCTCTCTGTTTGGCAAGGGATGCTGTTTCTAATTATGCATTACTCCCTGTGGGCCACCCAACAGGACCTTTATTTTCTCCACAGTTACTAATCAGCCATCCACAGTTAACAAGAAGATCAGATCTAGAAGTATGTAAATTCACTCTCAATTCTTTCTCCTAATCACTCAGCAGGACACCTTAGGAGCTCTAACGAGGTGCCTAGCCAACTAACTAACAAGCTGGCCAGGTACTTCTTTCTCTTAACTATGGCTTCCAAAATGGGATCTTTTATTTCAGATACATAGACCCATTCAATACACTGAAATATGTAGCTTTCTTGCAACTTTCTGGTAAAACTTTATCTAAATTAGGCAAAGTTAAAATTGAGTAACTAAATGAAAATTGAAGAAATGCCCAGCCAATGGGGAATTCAAATGCGCACAATTCAACACCTGGGGACTTTTCTGTATGTCCCCAGAGAAGGAGCCCTCATCTGTATTTCTGTTGTCAAAATTTCTTCCTGCTGACATTTCTTCCTCTAACAACTTCAAATCAGATTCATACTCTGAAACAAACCTTATGAAATTACCAATCTTTGATGCTTTTTGACCTACAACCATGGCAATTTCATATAGTTCAGCCTAATACACAGGCTCTCAGAGTTTTTTTGAAGGGGCTTGAGTTTTTTCAAGCATAAAGATAAATAATAATAATAATAATTGTAATAACCAACATATTATTGAGACCTTTCTGTATGCTAAGCACTATGCTGATATATATACTCACTCACTCGTGCTCACATTTAACACTCACATCTCACAGATGTGAAAGCTGAAGCAGAAAGAGGTCAAGTAAGTTGCTCAATGTCATAGACTGGCAAAGGCTAGATTCAAACACGGGCTTTCACTGCACAGGAATTAACCACTGCATGTACTTCCCATAAAGTTTCTGTTGATGATAAATGGGGAAGTAAAGTAAAAAGCTCGCAATGATTCCATATAGTTTTCTCACCATTCAAACTTCTATTTCACTTAGACCCTCTAAAGGATAAAGTTACACATAGATACTAATAGTGAGTCTATTTGGCAACAGACTTCTTAAGTTCAGGATATGCAGATTTGATAAGCTCAGTTATGCTGTATTGTTTATGATTAATAATCTGCTGAGCTTTCCATAGGGTTAAGAGAATAAAAAAACAGAAGAAAGAGAGAGAGAGCACATGCAGAAGTACATGTGTGGTATGTACCATGCATCCGTGTGAATGTGTGCTCTTGATGCAAATCAGTCTGTGATGAGTGATATGGAGTCCTTTGATAGATTAATAGAATACTGAAATTTTCTAGTTTTATTAGGAAGACTCAATATTCTGAAAACACCTCCCACCATTAACAAAGAGGAACGCCAGATGAAATATCTTTTTGAATGCATAGCTAAGCTCATAGGAAAGTAATAGAAATTCCCAAAGGCCAGAAAGGAAGAGGTTGCTAAAAACCAGAGTATTATATGATTGAGCTGATGTGACAGCTAATCTGGATTGATGGGCTTTATTTCCACTTTGACTAATCTAGAGAATTGGGTTTTAATGTGCACTTGGTGAGTAAAAGGTTTTAAGACTCTCAAATAGGGAGTTGAAACTGAGCCCCACCTACTCTCCCTCCCCTGTCCCACATAAAACACAATTCAGGGTGGACTAGAAAATCTCTCTCTACCAGCATAAGGAGATGGTGAGGAAGCTTGCCTCTTTTGGCCTAGATTTTAAGTAGGGGGAGACAAAAGGAGTTTCCTCATTGGAAACTCAATTATGGATCAATGTTATGAGAATCCAGAAATTCTCAAGCCAAAATTAACACATAAATCACTCCTAGGATGATTAGATGACATCACTGGAGCACCTGGCAGGAGAAAACTACACAAAAGGGACACACACTTGATGAGATTTTGAGGTGATGGGGGGTTCAGAGCTGACGGCCAAGAAAGAATTCTTGAAGTTGTCTTTGGTACCAAAAAAATGATTTTATTAAAGCACAGGAACAGGACCGGTGAGCAAAAAGAGCTTCACTAGGGTTGTGAAGAGTGACTGGTTATATAGTATGGAATTGGGGAGGTAAAGTCCAGGGGAAGTTTCCAAAGCAATTTTCATATGATAAAGAAGACTCCCAGGATACTGGAGGCCTAGCTATTGTCAAGCTAAGGTTGTTTTTCCCTCTAGCTATCTTAACATTAAGACATCAGGGAGTTCCTGGAGAAATGTTTTACTCTGCCTGCATCAAGTATTTGTCAATGGGCTGAAGATAAGAAGGAAATTCAATTTTATCTGCCATTTCCTTCTTGCCTTGTTCCCCACATCACTATGGAGGGGAGGGTGATGTTGGGGATCTAGAAAACTGAGTCTATAGGTTTCTAGATATTACACTATTGATAAGATTTCCTTTTTCTTATAATTTACTAAGATATTTGCAAACTGATGGAGCCTCTATAAGTTTAACCATTTGTGTTTTTGTCCTTTCCTGGTTTTGGGTAGCCGGGAGTGTCCAAGGAATATCACACCATATCCCTCCTGGAGGAGGGGAGGTAGGTATGCTGGCTTGTACTTTGCCCTCAGCCTGACTTATGCTCCCTCACCACACTCACCACTATTCCCACAAAAAAGCCCTTCTAAAGATTAACTCATAATATAAAATAACACAACTGAGTACTTAATAATCCAACATGAGCAAGAGACAACAGAGGTAACAAGTATGTAATAAAGAAAGTGCAGGTGAAGGGAAATTAGGCCCTCAGAACTTCAGATAATTGAATAATTTATCAAATGAAGACTATAAAATCATTAATGACATTTCAGAAAGGAATCAAAACATAACAGAAGACTATGGAAAAAACTTCTAGAAATGAAAATGTAATCGCTGAAACTAAAAACCCATTAGTCAAATTAGGCAGCAGATTAGACACAGATGAAGAAGGAAATTGAATACAGAGCTAAGAAAATTACTCAAACTGTAATAGAGAGAGAATACATACAATATTAAAGAGAGTTTAAGAGGGGCGCCTGGGTGGCACAGTCGGTTAAGCGTCCGACTTCAGCCAGGTCACGATCTCGCGGTCCGTGAGTTCGAGCCCCGCATCAGGCTCTGGGCTGATGGCTCAGAGCCTGGAGCCTGTTTCCAATTCTGTGTCTCCCTCTCTCTCTGCCCCTCCCCCGTTCATGCTCTGTCTCTCTCTGTCCCAAAAATAAATGTTGAAAAAAAAAATTTTTTTTAAATAAATAAAATAGAGTTTAAGAGACACAGAGGTTAAAATGAGAAGATATACATATGTCTAATAGGAATTTGAGAAAAAAATAGATGTGAGAGAAAATATTCAGAGAGATGGCTAAGAATTTTCTAGAATTAATGAAACACATGAAATCCTCAGAATCAGGAACACACAAAAAGTACCAAGCAGTTAATACAGAAATAAATCTCAATACCTCATCACATTATAAATTGCAAAACACCAAGACAAAATATTTTAAACACCAAGAAAAAGAATACCTACAAAAGAATGACAAAGAGCAGATTTCTCAACAATAGAAACAAAAGCATAAAATATCTCCAAAGTGAAATAAATGTCACCTAGAATTCCATACATATAAAGAAGCTAAATTATCCATAAAGAGTGAGGGTAAATGGGGGTGCCTGGGTGGCTCAGTCATTTAAGCATCCAACCTCAGTTCAGGTCATGATCTCCCAAGTTTGAGCCCCACGTCGGGCTCTGTGTTGACAGCTCAGAGCCTGGAGTCTGCTTTGGTTTCTGTATGTGTCTCTCTCTGCCTGTCCCCTGCTTGTGCTCTCTCTCTCTCTCAAAAATAAATAAACATCAAAAAAAACTTTTTTTCAAAAAGAGTAAGGGCAAATGGAAGACAGTTTAAGGCAAACAAAGAATGAGAGAGTTGACCTCTGCGAAACTTTGACTAACAGAAAGGAATTCCAAAGGATATAATTTAGAAAAAAGGAAAAGCAGCTAGAGGAAAGAAGTAAAATGCAAAATGTGGGGGTACCTGGGTGGCTCAACAGGTTGAGCGTCTGACTCTAGATCTCATTGGGCTCTGTGATGATAGAGCAGAACCTGCTTGTGATTCTCTCCCTCTCCCTCTCTCTGCTCCTCCCTCACTCGTGCACTTACTTTTGCTCATGCTCTCGCTCTCAAAATAAATTTAAAAACTTAAAAAAAAGAAACATGTGGTCAAATGTGGATAAATCTAAACAGCATTGACATATATGGTGGTTAATTTTATGCATCAACATCACTGGCCATGGGGTGCCCAGATTAATCATTATTTCTGGGTGTGTCTGTGAGGGTGTTTCTGGATGAGATTATCATTTGAAGATAGACTGCCTTCCCCAGTGCGGGTAGGCATCACCCAATCCATTGAAGGCCTGAATACAACAGAGCAAAGGAAACAGGAATTTGCCCTTTTTGTTTCCTGCTTGCTTGCTTGAGTTGGGACATCCCATCTCATCTTTTCCAGCCCTCAGACTGAGATTTAAGCCATCTGCTCCCTTGGCTCTCAGGCTTTCAGATTCAGATTGGCTTTCCTGGGTCTTCAGCTTGCAGACAGATCTTGGGACTTCTCAGCGTCCATAACTGTGTGGGCCAATTTCTCATAATTGTGTGAGCCAATTCTTCATAAGGAGCCAATTTCTCATTTCCTCAATATTTCAAGCAGGAAAAAAAAAAATCCTTAAGCCCCAAAACTGGAAGCTATGAGAAATCTGTGTCCTCAAAATATATGCAATAGTAAAACATACATAGATATAGACACATATATACAGACATATATATATACACATACATATATATACATATATATGTATGTGTATATTTATATCATGTATTTATATATACATATCTTTCTGTTTCTCTGGAGAAAATTGACTAAGTAATCTACCACATAAAACAATAATCAGTGACAAATTCTCAGAGGAACAAAACACTGTAGAACTAGAATAATAAGTATAACATTATTAGGAGTGACTTAAGATTCTTTATATACATAGTTCTGGAGGAGGTTGATAATATTGATTAATTTCAAACTTTTTAAAAAAGTTTTATTTATTTACGTAATCTCTACACCCAACGTAGGGCTCAAACTCACAACCCCATGGGGCACGTGGGTGGCTCAGTCAGTTGGGCGTCCCAACTCTTGATTTCAGCTCAGACTTGATCTCATGGTTCATGGGATCCAGCCCCATGTTGGGCTCTTCATTGACAGCACAGAACCTGCTTAGGATTTATTATGCCCAGAATTCGTGATCCCCAAAGACCACCAGGGAGCCGAGTCCGATGCAAAAGCAAAGAGGCTTTATTCGAGCTAGCTTGAGCTCAATCCCCTACCTGCACCGATGCAGCCGTGAGATACCGGAGAGAGAAAGAGCGAGTTTCAAAAGCACAAAGGTTTTATAGGGATCATGGCCTTAGCCGATTGGCTGGGGAAGGGTCGTGGACTCAGCCAATTGGCTCCCAAAGTGTGGTCCCAGATCAGCAATTATCAGCGTCACCTGGAACTTGTTAAAAATGCAAATGTTGGGCCTGGTGGTCACAGACCTACTGAATCAGAAACTCCGGGGGTGGGGCTCAGCAATCTGTGTTTGAACAAGTCTTCCAGGAGATTCTGATGCACCTGAAGTTTAAGAACCACTGTGTCTGAGGATCTCTAACATGTTTGGCCTCAGTGTATACAGAACGTTTCTCACTGGTCACCTATGAACCATTGGCTGTCAGCCTTGCTGTGCTATATAAATACCTAGCACCAAACACCATCCCCAGAGACTCTGATTAATTGGTTTGGGGAAGGGTAAAATGCTCCCAGGTCATTCTAAGCCTGGACAGGGTTGAGGGCTCCTGCCTCTGGCCCCTACCTGAGAGAAGCCCTCCCTCTTCTACTCACACTTTCCACGCCTCTCACACTCCCCTTCCTCCAACCTCAGACTTCGGTAGAATGCATCAATCGGTAGCCTGCTTTCTTAGAAAACATAAGTTACTCAAGAGGAGGAGGCGTGGTCTGAGGTTTGAGCGGGAACTTCTTTCTGTGGCCATGTCGGGGACATAGTCACTAGTCAGCTGGCCTAGGTCTGCTCTTTCAGATTCTCTCTCTCTCTCTCTTTCAAAATAAATAAGCATTAAAAAAAGGGGGGGAGGAGCCAAGATGGTGGAACAGCATGGAAGTTTTTTGTGTCTCTCACATCCATGAAATATAGCCAGACCAAAACTAAACCATCCTACACACCTAGAAAACTGATTGGAGGATTAACACAACAATCTGCACAACCTGAACCACAGAATTCAACAGGTATGTGGTGCAGAGAGGTGAACTTGGGGAGCAAGAAGGAGCAGGAAGGGAGGTGCTTTTGCAAGCAGAGAGAGGACAGAGACTTGGGGAGGGAATACGGGAAAAGCACCCCTTCCCAAAAGCAGCTGGAGAAAATGTAGAAAATTAGAAACAGCCACAGGTACTAAACTAAAAAGGGAGAAAGGAGAAAGGAGAGGGTTTAAATTCCATTAAGACTGTAAACAAGGGGAGGGCAAAGGCTGCAACTCCGAAGCTCCATACCTGGCGGTGCTCTGATGGGAAGGGCAAATCCCCAGGAACAGAGTAGGGTCCGGGAGGTTCTCGGGCCACACGAGGAAAAGCAGTTCCACTGCTGGAAGGACACTTGGTAAAGACCGTTGAAGCCACCAGTCCCAGCAGACCCCGGAAGGCGGCCACATTCGCTGGTGCTGGAACAAGGTCTTTAAGGGTGAAGCCTGGTGCCAGGTGTGTGTTGTGATTTTCCATCATCCCTGAAACGCTGCAGCTACACTGTCTCACGAACTTTTTCTGGGACGGGCTGGCACCTGGCCAGTCTCAGGGCACCGGCAGCAGCAGGGTCCAGCAAGTGTTCCTGGGTGCAGCCGATATTTGGCCATTGCTCCTTCGGCCATTGCTCGGTGAGACCCTCCCGCAGAGGGGCGGAACGGGTCAAAGCCGCAGTCCTTCGGAAGTAAGGGGCCGGGGAAAACAGCCGCATCTGAGGCAAAACTCGGGAGAGAGGTACTGCCTGGGGCCTGGTCACGGAGAGTGGAAAAGCAGGGAGTGGACGAGAGCTGAAGACGGAGGACCTGTGCGCGACTGCTGATCCGGGAGAATAGACTGAGTGGCTGGGTGGTGCCATTTTCCACCGCTCCCGCCCATGTGCGTAGGCGCATACGCACCTTTGAGCGCTGAAACACTCCACCCCAGTAGGCTAGCAGCGCCATCTAGTGGAGAGCAGAGCCATTACACCGAGCCCCGCCCAACTGGGCCACCTTCGCTCTTCAAGAACACAAGTCTCACCGCCGGCTTAGTTTATGGACTATAAAGCGCTACATACACTGACTTCTAGGGGAAAACGAAGCAATTTCAGACCTACTTCAATCTGTTAGCAGGTCCATCTATTCAATTTTCTTTCTTTTTTTTTTCTATTTTACACTTCTTTTTCTTCAATACAGAAAGAAAAAATTCATTTTTATTTTCAATTTTTATTAAAACTATTTTTCTTTAATTTTTATTACTATATTGTTTACTTTTGTGTAAATTTTTTCAAGTTCTATTTTACTTCCATCGTTTTATTTTAGTCTACTTCAGTGTACTCACCTTTTCAAATTTTCAATTTCCTTTTTTCTTTCTTTTTTTTCTTTTTCTTTTTTTTTCTTTTTCTTAAATGCAGAAAGAGAAAAACTTCATTTTTATTTCAATTTCTATTAAAAATATTTTTAATTTTTACTATATTTTTTGCTTTTATGTAAATTTTTTCAAATTCTATTTTACTTCCATCATTTTATTTTAGTCTACTAGTGTATTTACTTTTTCAAATTTTTAAACAATTTCTTTTTTTAATTTTTTCTTTTTCATTTCTTTTCTTTTTCCTTAAATACAGAAAAAGAAAAATCATATGTATTTTTAATTTTTATAAAAATATTTGTCTTTAATTTTTCTCTACTATATTCTTTACTTTTGTGTGTATTTTTTCAAGTCTATTTTACCGACCATCTCATTTTAGTCTACTTCAGTGTATTCATTTTTTCAACTTCTCGAACAATTTTTTTTCTTCCCTCCCCCCTTTTTTTTCTCTAATCTGTCAAACCACTTTCAACACCCAGACCAAAACACACCTAGAATCAGGCATCATCTATTCAATTTTTGTGTGTGGGTGTGTTTTTAATTCTTAATTTTAATATTTTTTAATTTTAATTTTTTTTTTGTTTCAATTTTTTGGGGCACCTGGGTGGCTCAGTTGGTTAGGCGACAGACTTCAGCTCAGGTCATGATCTCACAGTTTGTGAGTTCGAGCCCCACATCGGGTTCTGTGCTGACAGCTCAGAGCCTGGAGCCTGCTTTGGATTCTGTGTCTCCCTCTCTCTCTGCCCCCTGCCCTGCTCACAATCTGTGTCTCTCTGTCTCTCAATAATAAATCAATGTTAAAAATATTAATTTCAATTTTTCTACCTCATTAATTCCTTTTCTCCCTTCAAAATGACAAAACAAAGGAATTCACCCCAAAAGAAAGAGCACGAAGAAACGACAGCCAGGGATTTAACCAACACAGATACAAGCAAGGTGTCTGAACTAGAATTTAAAATCATGATAATAAGAATACTAGCTGGAGTCGAAAATAGAATCCCTCTCTGCAGAGACAAAAGAAGTAAAAAATAGCCATAATGAAATAAAAAATGCTATGACTGAGCTGCAATCATGGATAGATGCTACGGCAGCAAGGATGGATGAGACAGAGCAGAGAATCAGTGAAATAGAGGACAAACTTATAGAGAATAATGAAGCAGAAAAAAAAGAGGAATATTAAGGCAAAAGAGCATGATTTAAGACTAAGAGAAATCAGTGACTCTAAAAAGGAACAACATCAGAATCATCGAGGTCCCAGAAGAGGAAGAGAGAGAAGTAGGGGTAGAAGGGTTATGTGAGCAAATCATACCAGAAAACTTTCCTAACCTGGGGAAAGACACAGACATCAAAATCCAGGAAGCACAGAGGACCCCCATTAGATTCAACAAAAACCGACCATCAACAAGGCATATCATAGTCAAACTCACAAAATACTCAGTCAAGGAGAGAATCATGAAAGCAGCAAGGGAAAAAAAGTCCTTAACCTACAAGGGAAGATAGATCAGGTTTGCAGCAGACCTATCCACAGAAACTTGGCAGGCCAGAAAGGAGTGGCAGGATATATTCAATGTGCTGAATCAGAAAAATATGCAGCCAAGAATTCTTTATCCAGCAGGCCTGTCATTCAAAATAGGAGAGATAAAAAGTTTCCCAGACAAACAAAAATTAAAGGAGTTTGTGACCACTAAACCAGCCCTGCAAGAAATTTTAAAGAGGACTCTCTGAGGGGAGAAAAGATGAAAATATATATACCAAAAACAACAAAGATTAGAAAGGACCAGAGAACACCACCAGAACTTCAACTCTACAACCATCATAATGGCAATGAATTCATATCTTTCAGTACTCACTCTAAACGTCAATGGACTCAATGCTACAATCAAAAGACATGGGGTAAGAGAATGGATAAGAAAACAAGATGCATCTATATGCTGTTTACAAGAGACCCATTTGAGACCTAAAGACACCTTCAGATGGAAAATAAGGGGATGGAGAACCATGTATCATGCTAATGGTCAACAGAGGAAAGCTGGAGTAGCTTTCTCATACTTACATCACACAATCTAGACTTTAAAATAAAGACTGTATCAAGAGATGCAGAAGAGCATTATATATCATAATCAAGGGTCTATCCACCAAGAAGACCTAACAATTGTAAACATTTATGCGCCAAATGTGGAAGCACCCAAATATATAAATCAATTAATCACCAACATAAAGAAACTCATTGATTGTAATACTACAATAGTAGGAGACTTCAACACCCCATTCACATCAATGGACAGATCATCTAATAAAAAAATCAACAAGGAAACAATGGCTTTGAATGACACACTGGACCAGATGGACTTCACAGACATATTCAGAACATTTCATCCTAAAGTGGCAGAATATACATTCTTCTCCAATGCACATGGAACATTCTCCAGAATAGACCATATACTGGGACACAAATCAGCCCTCAGCAAGTACAAAAAGATTGAGATCATACCGTGCATATTTTCAGACCACAATGCTATGAAACTCAAAATCAACCACAAGAAAAAATTTGGAAAGGTAACAAATACTTGGAGACTGAAGCACATCCTACTGAAGAATGAATGGGCTAACCAAGCAATTAAAGAGGAAAATAAAAAGTATATGAAAGTCAATGAAAATGATAACACCACAACACAAAACCTCTGGGACGCAGCAAAGGCAGTCATTAGAGGAAAGTATATAGCAATCCAGGCTTTCCTAAAGAAGGAAGAAAGATCTCAGATATACAACCTAACCTTATGCCTTAAGGAGCCAGAAAAAGAACAGCAAATAAAACCCAAAACCAGCAGAAGACAGGAAATGATAAGGATTAGAGCAGAAATTAATGCTATTGAAACCAAAAAAAACAGTAGAACAGATCAATGAAACCAGAAGCTGGTTCTTTGGAAGAATTAACAAAATTGATAAACCACTAGCCAGTTTAATCAAAAAGAAAAAGGAAAGGACCCAAAGAAATAAAATCAAGAATGAAACAGGAGAGATCACAACCAACACAGCAGAAATAAAAACAATAATAAGAGAATATTATGAGCAATTATATGCCAATAAAATGGGCAATCTGGAAGAAATGGACAAATTCCTAGAAACATATACACTACCAAAACTGAAGCAGGAAGAAACAGAAAATTTGAACAGACCCATCACCAGTAAGGAAATCAAATTAGTAATCAAAAATCTGCCAAAAAACAAGAGTCCAGGGCCAGATGGCTTTCCAGGGGAATTCTACCAAACATTTAAGAAAGAGTTAACACCTATTCTCTTGAAACTATTCCAAAAAATAGAAACGGAAGGAAAACTTCCAAACTCTTTCTATGAAGCCAGCATTACCTTGATCCCAAAACCAGACAGAGACCCCACTAAAAAGGAGAACTATAGACCAATTTCCCTGATGAACATGGATGCAAAAATCCTCAACAAGATATTAGCCAACCAGATCCAACAATACATTAAAAAAATTATTCACCACGACCAAGCGGGATTTATACCTGGGATGCAGGGCTGGTTCAATATCCGCAAAATAACTAACGTGATTCATCATAAAAGAAAGGACAAGAATGATACGATCCTCTCAATAGATGCAGAGAAAGCATTTGACAAAATACAGCATGCTTTCTTGGTAAAAACCCTCAAGAAAGTAGGGATAGAAGGAGCATACCTTGAGATCATAAAAGCCATATATGAACGACCCCACACTAATATCATCTTCAATGGGGAAAAACTGAGAGCTTTCCCCCTAAGGTCAGGAACGAGACAGGGATGTCCACTCTCGCCACTGTTATTCAACAGTATTGGAAGTCTTAGCCTCTGCAATCAGACAACACAAAGAAATAAAAGGCATCCAAATTGGCCAGGAGGAGGTCACACTTCCACTCTTCGCAGATGACACGATACTCTATATGGAAAACCCAAAAGATTCCACAAAAAAACTGCTAGAATTGATTCATGAATTCAGCAAATTTTCAGGGTATAAAATCAACGCACAGAAATCGGTTGCATTTCTATACACCAACAATGAAGTGACAGAAAGAGAAATCAAGGAATCGATCCCATTTACAGTTGCCAATAATTTGGATGTAAATTTAAATAAATAAATAAACAAACAAACAAACAAATACAACCCCAAGATCAAAAGTCATATGCTCTTCTGATTGAGGCAGCCAGGTGCCCCAATTTCAGACTTTCTGAAATCAAGATGAAAGTTAAAGGTAATAGAAATTGAATGCATAACTTCTACTTAGCTAAGAAGGAAAATTTTCTAATAAGTTAGAAAATGATACATGCTATTAGGAAACATGCAACAAGGTAAGGAAGGTGCAAAATCCTAGACCAAAAATAGGGATGTAGAAATTTTATTTATTGTTTTATTTTTATTTTTTTTAACTTACATCCAAATTAGCATATAGAGCAACAATGATTTCAGGAGTAGATTCCTTAATGCCCCTTACCCATTTAGCCCATCCCCCTCCCACAATCCCTCCAGTAACCCTCAGTTTGTTCTCCATATTTATGAGTGTCTTATGTTTTGTCCCCCTCCCTTTTTTGATATTATTTTTGTTTCCCTTCCCTTATGTTCATCTGTTTTGTCTCTTAAAGTCTTCATATGAGTGAAGTCATATGATATTTGTCTTTCTCTGACTCATTTCACTTAGCATAATACCCTCCAGTTCCATCCACGTAGTTGCAAATGGCAAGATTTCATTCTTTTTGATTGCCGAGTAATACTCCATTGTATATGTATACCACATCTTCTTTTTTTTTTTTATGAAATTTATTGACAAATTGGTTTCCATACAACACCCAGTGCTCATCCCAAAAGGTGCCCTCCTCAATACCCATCACCCACCCTCCCCTCCCTCCCACCCCCCATCAACCCTCAGTTTGTTCTCAGTTTTTAACAGTCTCTTATGCTTGGCTCTCTCCCATTCTAACCTCTTTTTTTTTTTTTCTTCCCCTCCCCCATGGGTTCCTGTTAAGTTTCTCAGGATCCACATAAGAGTGAAACCATATGGTATCTGTCTTTCTCTGTATGGCTTATTTCACTTAGCATCACACTCTCCAGTTCCATCCACGCTGCTACAAAAGGCCATATTTCATTTTTTTTCTCATTGCCACGTAATATTCCATTGTGTATATAAACCACAATTTCTTTATCCATTCATCAGTTGATGCACATTTAGGCTCTTTCCATAATTTGGCTATTGTTGAGAGTGCTGCTATGAACATTGGGGTACAAGTGGCCCTATGCATCAATACTCCTGTATCCCTTGGATAAATTCCTAGCAGTGCTATTGCTGGGTCATAGGGTAGGTCTATTTTTAATTTTCTGAGGAACCTCCACACTGCTTTCCAGAGCGGCTGCACCAATTTGCATTCCCACCAACAGTGCAAGAGGGTTCCTGTTTCTCCACATCCTCTCCAGCATCTATAGTCTCCTGATTTGTTCATTTTGGCCACTCTGACTGGCGTGAGGTGATACCTGAGTGTGGTTTTGATTTGTATTTCCCTGATAAGGAGCGACGCTGAACATCTTTTCATGTGCCTGTTGGCCATCCGGATGTCTTCTTTAGAGAAGTGTCTATTCATGTTTTCTGCCCATTTCTTCACTGGGTTATTTGTTTTTCGGGTGTGGAGTTTGGTGAGTTCTTTATAGATTTTGGATACTAGCCCTTTGTCTGATATGTCATTTGCGAATATCTTTTCCCATTCTGTTGGTTGCCTTTTAGTTTTGTTGGTTGTTTCCTTTGCTGTGCAGAAGCTTTTTATCTTCATAAGGTCCCAGTAATTCACTTTTGCTTTTAATTCCCTTGCCTTTGGGGATGTGTCGAGTAAGAGATTGCTACGGCTGAGGTCAGAGAGGTCTTTTCCTGCTTTCTCCTCTAAGGTTTTGATGGTTTCCTGTCTCACATTTAGGTCCTTTATCCATTTTGAGTTTATTTTTGTGAATGGTGTGAGAAAGTGGTCTAGTTTCAACCTTCTGCATGTTGCTGTCCAGTTCTCCCAGCACCATTTGTTAAAGAGGCTGTCTTTTTTCCATTGGATGTTCTTTCCTGCTTTGTCAAAGATGAGTTGGCCATACGTTTGTGGGTCTAGTTCTGGGGTTTCTATTCTATTCCATTGGTCTATGTGTCTGTTTTTGTGCCATACCACATCTTCTTTATCCATTCTTCCATCGATGGACATTTGGGCTCTTTCCATACTTTGGCTATTGTTGATAGTGCTGCTATAAACATGGGGGGTGCGTGTGTCCCTTCGAAACAGCACATCCGTATTCTGTGGATAAATGCCTAGTAGTGCAATTGCTGGGTCATAGGGTAGTTCTGTTTTTAGTTTTTTGAGGAACCTCCATACTGTTTTCCAGAGTGGCTGCACCAGCAGAAATTTTATTTTTTTTAATGTTTATTTATTTATATTTGAGGGAGAGCACAAGCAGGGGAGGGGCAGAGAGAAAGAGGAAGACACAGAATCTGAGCTGTCAGTGCAGAGCCCAAGGTGGGGCTTGAACCCACAAACTGATATCATGACCTGAGCTGGAGTCAAACCCATTGACCCACCCAAGGCACTCCAGGATGTGCAAATTTTAAATAGAGCAGTTTGGCTTTATTATTACTGATCACCAAATATACTTGGTCTTTCATTTCCAGCCTATGCTAGGATTGTACTGCCCTACCATATTAACATTAAGTGTAGCCACGTGATTCACTTTGGCCAATGAAGAGCAAAAATGGCACATGGCATTTTCTAAACAGAAGCTCTAAGAACAGTGTGTGATTCCCCACGTGCCCTTCCATATGCTGCATTTGCAGAACATGCCAAGTGGAAGCTTATCAGCCAGAATCCCTGAGTAACTGTAACGAGCAGAAGCCCTCCCAACCTACATAAGACGCTTAGTGTTAGCTATGGGTTGATTAAGCAAGTAAGATTCTGGGATTGTCACGGCAGAACGGCCTAGCCTGACTGATACAAGTAGTTAGCATAGGCCTCATTGAGGTGGCAGAGAATGGTAGCTTAAACCTGCGTGGCAATAGTGGAAAAGATTAAAAATCATCAGAATCGGGATATATTTTTACACAGAGAAAAGAGTTAAGTCCTGGGGCGCCTGGGTGGCGCAGTCGGTTAAGCGTCCGACTTCAGCCAGGTCACGATCTCGTGGTCCGTGAGTTCGAGCCCCGCATCAGGCTCTGGGCTGATGGCTCAGAGCCTGGAGCCTGTTTCCGATTCTGTGTCTCCCTCTCTCTCTGCCCCTCCCCCATTCATGCTCTGTCTCTCTCTGTCCCAAAAATAAATAAACGTTGGAAAAAAAAAAAAAGAGTTAAGTCCTATATAAGTGAAAATGTGAGACCAAATGACAGCAGACCGCATTGGTTCTAACAGTATGTCAGAGACATCATGTATGAAAAACAGCTCTAATATAAGCAACCCTTATATTCTGGTAACAGTCTGGGAGGAAATAAATAATCTATCTAATAGGTCTATAACAGCATAAACAACCCGCTAAATATTACAAGTAAGAGAAACTAAAAAAGATTTCACTGCCCACTATACTTTGATTAATGGAGCATTATTGCCCTCTAGTGATGAAAGAAAAAAATGAATTTAGAAAAAGCCAGAAAGTGGCAACCAATGTCGATGAGAAATACACATTTTGAAATTATGGGCTCTCTTTGTTGCCATGACAGGCTACTTTATAACAACTTTTTTTATTAGGAGACACCTTGAGCAACTCTGTCTGAGGGAAGATAAAATCTGGTATTGCTTTGCAAAGCTCTCCATAATTTTCCAGAAAGCAAGAATCCTGAAACCCTTTGATTGGTTAAAGTACCAGGACTAGTGAGTGTAAGTATACAAATTAGTAGTATTTGTAGTGACATCCACGACACAAATGTTTTCTTGTCTTCCATTTAAAAAAAAAAGATCATGAAATTTAATGAATCTAACTAGAAATTCCTGAATTTAGTTTTTGGGTTTTGTTTTTTAAGTCAATTGCGTAAGTGCAGAATCATGGCAAATCTCTTGCCTGCAGTTCATGTGAAACAGAATGGCATTTTTTCTTATCCTTTCCATAAGCTGAATATGAAGTAGCAGAGAGATGTAGCTACCAAAAAGGCTACAATAATAAAATGTTCATTCACATCAAGGAAGTAATATATCCCCTGAACTTTGTACATGATTTATTTAATCCACTTGAGGAACAGATATGGTCGCATCTCTTATTTTTTCCTAATTGAACTGGGCCAGAAACTCAATATTTTAGATTTTTAAAGTAATCTCTATGCCCAACGTGGAGTTCAAACTCACGACCCGGAGATCAAGAGTCACATGCTCTACCGACTGAGTCAGCCAGGTGCCCCTCTGATATTTTAGATTAGCTGGAGGCATAATACCTTTTAAGAGACCTTGTTTCTTCCCTCCAACCCCACTTATTCAAGAATCCCACGGACATTGTCCAGAGTGGCTGAATGTATTTCTTAAATGCTTCTGGAGAGCAATCTGGAAAATCTGATCCATACACCAGCTGCCCAGATTATCAGCTACTGTTATTGCCACATTCTGAAAACCGTCCAGTCTGATGTATTCTTTTCCACTGTCCTTTTCAGTCCCTATTCCTGTGGAGGCCAAAGTGGTGCCCTACTCCTAGACTTCCCAGTTTACAGCTCTCTGGTTTAGACCCACACCTTTAGTCATTCATTCCAAAGTACACTCCTTGTGTCCTGTTGTAAGATCTGGGCAATTCTAGCTCCAGATATAGCCACGAAGTTAACTCAGAACCAGATTTCCCCCAAGACCATCTAGAATTTCATAGTAAGCCAGAATCCCCAGTCTAAATTCATTCTTCTCTACCTCGGTAATAAGACCTATCTCTAATCATCTAGGAGTTACGATTCGTGAGGAATTCCAAAAGAGAGGGGCAAAAATATTGCTACATTATTTTTCAATAGTCACCTTGGTCTCCAAGAAAATTAGTTCCTCTTAAGCAACCTTTGGTCTCTACATATTAAGAAATATTAAAAGAAGTAGCTTTCATCAAGCCACTTTTTGAAGTCCTATTATATGCTTCCTCAAGAGCAATGGCCTGCCTACTTACCCTATATTTATTTACTTAAGAAAAGCCACAAAGAGAATCCTAGAACAAAGAAGATCTGCTTCAGAGTGACTCACTTTATCCACCCATGCAGAAAGACGGAAAGCCATGTTTAAATAGCAGCTCCTCGGGGCGCCTGGGTGGCTCAGTCAGTTAAGCATCTGACTTCAGCTCAGGTCATGATCTCGCGGTCCGTGAGTTCGAGCCCCACGTCAGGCTCTGGGCTGACAGCTCAGAGCCTGGAGTCTGTTTCAGATTCTGTGTCTCCCTCTCTTTCTGACCCTGCCCCGTTCATGCTGTCTCTCCCTGTCTCAAAAATAAATAAATGTTAAAAAAAATTTAAAAAAAATAAATAGCAGCTCCTCTTATACCCAATTCCTAAGTTCAGTCTGGATCCCGCATTTAAGCATGGATAGTATCACTCTAGAAACATGTCTTACAGGGGCGCCTGGGTGGCTCAGTCGGTTAAGCGTCCGACTTCGGCTCAGGTCATGATCTCACGGTCTGTGAGTTCAAGCCCCGCGTCGGGCTCTGTGCTGATAGCTCAGAGCCTGGAGCCCATTTCAGATTCTGTGTCTTCCTCTCTCTCTGCCCCTCCCCTGTTCATTCTCTCTCTCTGTCTCAAAAATAAATAAACATTAAAAAAAAATTAAAAAAAAAAAGAAACATGTCTTACAAATCTAAACATATACATATGTATGTATGTGTATATATATATATATATATATATATGATCTAAACTACAATAACAAGTGATTCTGTTTTTTGAGTGGGGGTCCACCCTCTCTTTACAGAGTGACAGTTAAACATTTTGCTAAAGATATCTCTGTATGTTCATTATTGCATTGTTGAAAATAGAAAAAACTTTTAAGACATGGTAAACATTTAAAAATAAAGGAATGGACAGAGGCATCTGGGTGGCTCAGTCGGCTGGGCATCCAACTTCGGCTCAGGTCATGATCTCCCAGTCCGTGGGTTAAAGCCCCACATTGGGCTCTGTGGTGACAGCTCAGAGCCTGGAGATTGCTCAGATTCTGTGTCTCCCGCTCTCTCTGCTCCCCACCCCTGCTCATGCTCTATCTCTCCTTCAAAAATAAATAAACATGAAAAAAAATAAAAATAAAAATAATGAACAGATTAAATTATGCTGTATCCATATGATGGAATACCATGCAGCTGTTAAAAGAAAATAGATCTATTATTTAAGGGGGAAAATTGTTGGTGTCATGTATTATTTCTAGAACAATAACAAAACCCAGCTTACTTCTGCGTAGAGAGGCCACATTGACAGGACTGGAGGGGAGGAAGGGCAGATGCAGACTTCTTTTGCTTTTCTCTTTATATCCTTCTAAACTGAATGTTTTACAAAGAATTTGTATTACTTTTATTTCTTTTTTTTTTTAAGAGAGAGAGAACAGGGGAAGGGCAGAGGGAGAGAGAGAGAGAGAGAGAGAGGGAGAATCTTAAGCAAGCTCTATGCTCTGCGCACAGTCCTATACGTGGTTCAGTCCCATGACCCTGGGATCATGACCTGAGATAAAATCAAGAGTCAGACACTCAACCAACTGAGCCCTCCAGGTGCCTCTACTTTTTGTTTCTTTATATATATATATATATATATATATATATTTATTTATTTATTTATATTTATATTTTTATTTTTATTTTTATATATTTATATATAATGTATTATATATTTATTGTATGTATAAACATAATAATAAAATATAATATATTATTTATTTATTACATTATATATGTATATAATATATAATACTATATGTATATGTGTATATACTATATATGTATATATACTATATATATTCTATATATTAGCTTAGGGGCACCTGGGTGGCTCAGTTAAGTGACTGACTCAATTTTGGCTCGGGTCATGATCTCACAGTTGTGGGATCATGCCCTGTGTTGGGCTCCATACAGACTATGGATTCTCTCCCTCTCCCTCTGTCCCTCCCCAGCTGGCTCTCTCTCTCTGTCTCTCTCTCAAAAAAATAAAAATAGGGGCGCCTGGGTGGCTCAGTCAGTTAAGCAGCCGACTTCAGCTCAGGTCATGATCTCACAATTCCTGAGTTCAAGCCCCGCATGGGGCTCTCTGCTGTCAACAAGGAGCCCACTTTGCGTCCTCTGTCTCCCCCTCTCTCTGTCCCCCCCCCCAGCTCATGCACTCTTTTTCTCTCTCTCTCTCCCAAAAATAAACCTTAAAAATAATAATACATTTTTAAAATTTTAAATAAAATAAAGTGAATAATTTAGCTTAATAAGCATTCTTAATAGTGAACACTTTAAGGTCAAGAGAAGAAGTGTTGTCTGTTCTCCTCTGGTATTATAAGAAAACTAGAAAAGACTGTGCTGGGGGAAAAAATATTATCAGACCTAGAATGATGAGCACATGGCAGAGGAACCTAAAAATTAGGTAAAGTAAAACATAATTGAACGTGTTTGGGATTTTACCTTGGTCAAAGATAGAGCTGTCTTCAGATATGTAAAGTAGGGGGAGTCCCCTTCCCAGTAATTGAGCAATAGACGATTTGGAGCAATCTTATCACGCAGGGAAACTAGCAATGCTGAACAAAATATGAAAAGACATTTGCCTGAAGGCATCATTGAGCTAACAAGATCATGGGGATGTACTACTTCTGGATCCAGGAGAGGACGGAGGCCTCTATTAGTTCCATTGTTGCCCTTCATTCACTATAAAACGAGTTCCTTAGAAACAACGCAGGGTGGACTGCTGTGATCTTTAATACAGCGTTCTGTAAGCCCACGTATTGTGGTTTTTCCAAGAAGCATTTTGAGTGGCAAAGGCGAGTCCAAACCCAGAGTAAATGCCTATCTCAATGACAACAAACCATGACAGGTGGTCTAATGTAATCAATATGCCACCAGGTGGCTGGCTGGTCCCCCAGGAAACGGTACCATATCCAGAGCTCAGTGCTGGTCTCTGCTTTTGGAGAGCGGGCACTCAGCAGCGGCTGTAGCCAGATGAATTTTGGTGAGCGAAAGCCTCTGTCACTAAGTCTGTACATACCCTTCACCCCCACCACCATTTTGTTCATAAACCATTTGAGCAAGAATAAGGCTTGCTGAAGAAAGAGGCTGAGTAATAGCCACAGAAAATGTCATGTAAGAGCCTCCACTGCCCAGGTTGCTCTTTTGTGAACATTTGTATTAGACCAAAAAAATGCTTTGTGTGTGTGTACGTGTAGGTGTGTCTGTTCAGAAAGGACCGTCCACCATCGAGCTAATTCTCTGAACTTCTGAGTTCCATGAACTGGCCCTTTGCAGCCATTCAGGAAGCCATATTCCATACCTAGCAGTAATGGGCTTCATTCCCGTCTCAAAGTGGAATCACCTGCTGTGGGTGAGACACCAACCAAGTAAAAGAGGACAGGAGAGCAAATCTGAGAAAGTTCACAAGATGGTACTAATCCAGGGATCTGGGAGCTCTGGTGCCTGAGGAAGGAATGCTTCTACCAGGAAACACTATCGTGGTGAATTGGGTACCTGGAGCTGAACTCTGGCCAGTTTGGACTCCTTATGCTACTGAACAAACAGGCAAAGGAAACGATCACTATATTGACTTGGGTAATTCATCCAAACTCCCAAGGAAAAACTGGGTTGCCGCTACTCAGTGATGACAAGGGGCACTGAGCCTCTTTGTACTCTTTACTCAAAAGTTCTTCAGCCCTAGGAGGACAACAGTCCAATTGTTACTTACCCTGTTGTTTTATACCACTCTTGTGGTTTCCCTACATTTGCCCACAACTTTGTAAATAATCCCTTTATTAAATCCATCTATTTCCTGCTAGGATTCTATCTACTATTCTAGGCACTGAAGATATAGCCATGAACAAAACAGGAATATCCCCCAAAATAACTCCTGCCCTCATATAGCCAACAATCAAATGAGAGAGACCAACCAACAGCTGTGCCCACCAATGGACCTCCAGAAATTTCACTGTCAGATTTATTTGCCACCCTCTGACACCCACATCTCTTACTAAAACGTCTTGAATCGTTGCTACTTCTTACTTACCAGGTCCAATCAGCGTAATATCATCATTCTCGTGGACTAATGTGGTGTCTTGTGGAAGGGAAAGGTTTATGACACGGGGCTGGAGAGTTGATATACTTTGGAGGTAGGACAGTGGAAGTGTCTTGCTGGCCATGCAAATTGCTTCTGGTGGTCACTATCAAGGTATCAAGGAAAAGTATTTGCCAGATCAAGTGCTGCATATTAGGTACCAGGAAATGTATTAATGTACTCAAGTAATGAAAGCACATCTGAAAAACAGAGAGGGAGGCAAACCATAAGAGACTCTTAAATACAGAGAACAAACTGAGGGTTGCTGGAGGGGAGTTGGGTGGGGGGATGGGCTAAATGGGTGATGGGTACTAAGGAGGGCACTTGTTGGGATGAGCACTGGGTGTTATATGTAAGGGAGGAATCACTAAATTCTACTCCTGAAACCATTATTACACTATATGTTAACTAACTTGAATTTAAACATAATTAAAAAAACAAAAAACAAAAAACCACACATCTGGAACAGCAGTTGCAACTGGAGTCACCACCTAATTAAAAATATGATAATTCACTATTATTCTCCAAGAGCCATCTGTTTTCTGCACAGGCCAGTATGAGAGTTGAATAGGAATGTGATAGGAATTCCCAGCCCTGAATCCTTCAAGTCCTTGAAGGTGGCACTAAGCTCTGCAGTCCATCCAGAAATGTGGTTTTTCTTTGGTTTACTTTTCTTTTTTTTTTTTTTTTTTTTTTTTCCTTAAACAATAGGAATATGTCTCATAGTTCTACTAGTTCTACAGGCTACAAGCCTGAGATCAAGGTATGGGCAGGGCCATGCCCCGTCCGAAGGCACCAGAGAAGAATCAGTCCCAGGCCTCTCTCCTGGCTTCTGGTGCTTTGCTGGCAATCTCTGGTGTTCCTTGGCTTATGGCACCATAACTGCAGTCATCACATGGCATTCTTCCCGTGTATACAACACTGTGCCCAACTTTCTCCTTTTTATGATGACACAAGTCATATTGGACTAGAGGCTCACCTAATCCAGTAACCTCATCTTAATTTAACTAATTACATCTGCAACAACCCTGTTTCCAATTAAGGCCACATTCTGAGGTACTGGGGGTTAGGGTTTCAATAAATGAAATTTGGGGAAACACAATTCAACTTGTAACACACATCAAACTCATTATTCTACGGGCTTTCTGTGCCCATTTCATTTCCTCATTTCCACTCTATTCCTAGCCACTGGCATTTCTAACTTAGATGTTTTTCCTTCCAGGAGGGGTCCCCACACATCCTCTTGGCCCCTTTAATCCAGTGTCCGTATTGCAGCCACCACCGGTTTTCCATTTTGTAGGTAGAGGCAGTTCTGTAGCTTCCATGTGCGTCTTTCTTACCGTAACACTCCTCACGCCACAGGTCAGGGAACCAATGTGAAGACTCTGCCAGTTACTGAGTAGGTCTGTTCCAGCTATGCATTCCAGAGCTGGGGAAATGATCATAGGATTCATACATTTGGGGACCCACGGGACTCACTGAGACAGAGATCTAAGCTAAAACTCCATTAATCACCTGACCTTCATGGACCCCTGCTCTGGCTGGTGGACCAGAGTAGCATTTTGGACCTCCTACAATTAGTGTCAATTCAAAGACAGTATCCAGTAATCCCCAAAGGATGATTGTTTCCCTTTCCCCAGTGTACAGCCTCCCTAGTAAATAGCCATAGGTCCTTCAGGGGAAACAAGTCCTTGGAGAAAAGATTAATATAAGTTTTGGCAGTGTAGCAGAGGTAGGCTTCTGCTCAATCTAGAACTCTTCCATTTACACAGATCAAGCAAGAATTTAGTAGACCACTCGCCTTTTCTTTTCTAGGTACGCCATAATCAACACCAACACCCTAGGTCTCTGTGAGTTAAGGTAAATGTTACTCTCACTCTGCTCTTTATTACCATAACCAGGCCATGTTGTCTTTGGCAACTAAGTGTCGCCACTTGGCCCCTCCTATCTTGGGATCACATTAACCTCATTGCATTTAGGGACCCCAGTTTGATGGAAGCAGTTCTCACTGTATTTTCTGACCTACAAAGAGCTACCACTGTGCTCAAGGATGCTGGGGCCCCATGCCCAAATTCATTTCTAAAGTAAAATTCTGAAAGGTGTCTTCCTCTGGACTCTCCCAGGGTGGGTGAGTAGGTCTTAACATGATAAATCTACCCTAACATTCCAATCCCATTAAGCCTTCAGATCCCTTCCTCTACAATATACCTACCAAAGCAGCTGTGGCAGTCTGACTTTAGTGTGGGCCATTTTTGAGTCCATGTTTCAGCCAACTAACCAAGCTGTTAGAGCCCTTTCAAATCCCTTGAACTAAAATACTAAATCCAGAATCTGTTTAGTGGGCCCATATCAATAAATTTGGCCTGATTCAACTTTATATTTATCTATAATTATCTTACAACCTTAAGATCCATTCCCACATAGACCCCAGATTTCCATCTGTATAGATTGGAAAAATTACACAGTTCTTTTGGCGTGTAATGCACCTCATGGATTATACTTTGTACTTTACCCTTTGGTAACTGCTGGGACAGGAGTCTACCTGTGGGTTCTACAAGCAAAGTAGGGTGGTGGAATCCTGAGGAGAAGCGGTAATGCCTTGCAAGGAACAACTCTAGAGAGGCCATATCAGGTGTTTCAGACAAAGTAGGATTAATGTTCTCAGACAAGAGTTGAAGGGCTACTTCTGCTGGTAAGAAAGAAACAGCAGACCTTAGGGGTTCAATGGCCCCAACTTTACTGGGATCTTCCCATACGTTCCCATTCCACTATTCAGGCTCCCATTCTTTCCCACTCAATGTTCTCACTGTAACAGCAGACATTCCTTCAGGTTGGGAAGTCATTTGTGTTGTAATTCACCCACTTGCAGGATAAGATTCTGGATTTGGTCTTCAGAAATCTCAGCCCTGTAGCTAAGGACGTAATGGTTTCTTTCAGAGAAAATACAAAAAGAAAGCTTTCAGGTCATTAATGTGAAGCTTCAGCTAGGGATTTGAAGCACTGAGCTCATCTTTTTCTTTTTCTACTTTGTCCAGCTCAGTCAGGAGCAACCAGCCAGTCCCCTTACACTCCATGTTAGACTAAAATGTCCTAAGGGATGGTCATCCAGAATCTTGCTTTTTATGTGTTACCAAAATGTGATACTTTGTGTGTCTCCATTGCCACAACACTCCATGGACTACTAGTACCCTCTTGAACACTGGAAACAGTCATTAATGTCTTTCAATTAATCAGATTAGAGACCATATTCCAGAAAACCCAGAACCAATTTTCAAAACTCATCCTCAAGGTTCTGTTTGTTTAGAATCACTTCTGGGTTCAATCAGAGAAACAGAACCAGCAGCAGATGTATATGGAAGAGATGTATTAGAAGAAATTGGCTAACACGATTGTTAGGGCTAGTTAAGCAAGTCCAAAGTCCGTAGAGTAAGCCATCAGGAAGGGCGGATGTTACCTCTTGACTGAACTGCTATCCGCAGGAAGAATTTCTTCTTTCAGGAAATCTTAGTTCTGCTCCCAAGGCCTTTCAATGGATTGGATCAGGCCCACCCATATCCCCAAGGATAATCTCCTTTACTTAAAAATCAACTGATTGTACATGTTAATCACATCGACAAAGTATCCCCACAGCAACACCTTGAATAGTGTTTGAATAAGTGATAATTATAACCTAGCCAAGGTGACACATAAAACTCATCTTCACACCTTCTAAATCAGACACTCTGAGGGTAGGGCCAAGCAATCTGTATTTAAAGCCCTCTAGTGATTCTGATGCTTCTTCAAGTTTAAGAACCACTGGTTTAGAGAACAAATCAACAGGGATGAACAGGAGTTGGGAGTCAACCACAATGTTTTATTACAATTAGCCAGTATCTGTTGCTTACAGTTAAAGAATCTTAGGAGATTCACCATACATACACACAAGGTCCTTAGTAGCAAACAGAAAATGACTCTACTAAATTGGGCAGAAAAGGAACTTATTAGCATTTATATTAAATAGCTCAAAAAACCCATGGGAAGGCTGGAAAACCAGGCTTAGGAAGAGGCAGGTTTTCAGACATGGGCATCCAGGCAGCACACAAACCAGCCAAGACATACCACAGCAATCATCCAGTTAATAGGGTCCCTGGGAAGTACCACCAGACACTCACCAATACCTCCATGAAATCTTGAACTACCCTATCACTGCTGGGAATAGGCTCTTAATTGTCCTGAGGTCTTTGTGCCATTCTCTCCAAAGACCTGGAGGGAACATAGGACAGAAATATTGACAGAATTTAGTCACATGACCATGCCCTAGCTGCAAGGGGCAGGAAGAAGTAATTTTTGGCCCTCTTTCCTAAAGAGCTCAGAGTAGTAGAAAGATCTACACTTGAGATCATTACAATGAAATGTACTAAAATCAATGGTAAAAGTGTATATACAATGTATTATGGAAGAACAGTAGATAAGTTTAACCCAGTCTTGGAGGATAGGGGTCAGAATCTAAAAGATCAGGAGTTTCAGAGAGAAGCATTCATGAAACTACAGAAACACACCTAACTGGTTAAAATACCAGAAATCCTATCCTAACATCTGAAGTTCTGCTGAACCCTCATGTGAGGAAAACTGTAAAGCCCCCTTTCACCTCTCCTTTCTCCTTTTCATGCCCACCCAAGCAGGTCCACCAAGCTCCCAACTTCAGTACCTTTCTTTCCCTTGGTGCCATCCCCTACTGTGGGCCATCAACACACTAAAGAGACCCAGTTAGTTGTACTGTCTTTTATTCTGTCTTAGATTTGGTGGCGATACCTCAGAATCTTTTCCACAAATAACAAAGATGTGTAAACATACAACAATAAAGGAGAAGCACCCTAGTGGGGGTTGGGGGCTGAGGATCTTGAGCCCTATATGCCCAGTTTCTTTCCCCTCTTTCCCTCCAAGCAGTCTTTGAAAGAGCCTCAAAGAAAACCACCCCTCGTGGGGCGCCTGGGTGGCTCAGTTGGTTAAGTGTCTGACTCTTGATTTTAGCTCAGGTCATGATCTCACGGTTCATGAGTTCAACCTTGCATCGGGCTCCGCGCTGACAGCACGAGCCTGCCTGAGATTCTCTCTCCCTCTCTGCCCCTCCTCTGCTCTCTCAAAATAAACTTAAAAAGGACTTTTTTTAAATAATAATAATAAAAAGAACATCCCTCGTGCTGAGAGTAATCTAAAGTCACCAATTTAGTCAACTCTATATTCACTCATCATTTTCTTAAAATTCCAATGACCTGAAATAATGTATCCAAAAATTGAAATTGGGCCTGAAACTAACATAACATTGTGTGGCAACTGTATTTCAATTAAAAAAAAAAAAATCACGGCGCGTGGGTGGCTCAATCAGCGTCCAACTTTAACTTGGGTCGCGATCTCACGGGAATTGCTCAGCACCTAGAGCCTGCTTCGGATTCTGTGTCTCCCTCTCTCTCTGCCCCTCCCCTGCTTGCATCCTGTCTCTCTCTCTCTCTCAAAAATAAACATTAAAAAAATTGTTTTTAAATCACTTTGTTAAAAAAAAGGAAATTTAATATGCAGATCACTATCACTGGGACAATCCACAGCAGTTTTAAATTAACAACTTTCTTTTTACTTTGCTCTCCAAGTAAAACATACCTGGATTCAAGATTATAGACCCCTGTAGCAAAAGGTAAATTAAAACCCAAAACACTTAGCAACTGGGGAAAAAGGCAATAAGATGGATTTTCTTTTATTCCATCTCCCTTTACTGAGAGGAAATGGGGTAAGGATTTAGCGCAATATACTTAAATAAAAACTGTTTCTTGTGTGACATAAATTAAGATTTCTACCAAGTTTTACTGATGAGGGCAGTTCTGTTCACAATACTCTTTCAACTGGCCACTAAATCACATTATAAACAATAAATACAGGTTTGTTTTTAAATGATTCCTAAGAGGTAAAAATGGGACTCTCAGGTTGCAGAGTTTAACTGAGACAAATGGTGCAATCTTTGAGAGTTGAGAGACTTGGTGATTTCTTTTTTTTTTTTTTTTAAGTCATTTTTTTAGCAGAGGCCTCCTTCCACACCATGTCTGAATTCCTTTTTTGAATTGACTGGAAGCTAAGGCAAGACTCCCAGGGGAAATTAGGGAGACCCCTTTTCCTTCGGGAAGAAGGATAAAAAAAAAAGTTAATACCAATTTGTGTCAAGGCTGGTAGAAAGAATAAGAATTAAACCCTTTGTTTTTACTTTTCCTGTCATTTTAATGTAAGACTGAAACAGACTGCTACAATATTGGAGATTCACAGAGAACAGCATGCTTCTGCTATTAAAAGACCTTTGCTGAAACATTTAAACTTTACTTCCCAAGAAATGAATATGGAGGTTTCAAGCATTTTTGTCAGCACAACATCATTCACAACAACTTTCTAGATACTCATTTTCTACCTTTTCCCAAAAAAGGTCATTCTCACTTATTAGAACCCCACCACCACTGAAGGGTTCAAAGCTCCCAAGCTCAAAAGTGATCAGAACACAGATAAGTATAATTGGTAGTCCAAAGCTTGGTTTAAATGTTATCAGAGCAAACACCAAACAGTAAATATCAAATAGATTATTATCGTTTGTATAAAGTAATGACGCATATACTAAAACCACTTAAGATTGACGTTTTATGTATGCAGGATCTAATGGTAAGAAAGCCTCAGTCTTAATGGCATCACAGGTTTTAGAAACTAAATACATTTTCGGCTTTCCATGGTAATCATCACTCTCAGAAACCATAAAACACAACTGCATATTACACTAGCATACAGTTCTCTACATAAGCATTTTCTCATATATCAAGTAACAGAACACAAAAAGCAATACAGGACAAAAAAAACTACAGAACTTTTGCATATTCCCCTTTCCCCAGTTGTTAGCAGGTAGCACTTTTTTTTTTTTAAGAAACTGATGAAAAGTCAGAAATTTTGCATCCAACGTTTGACTTCAACTTTTTACTTTCTTATCGTCTTCTGGTACCACCATATCCTAAAATGAGAAGAGTAAAATTTATATTCATTTTCAAAACTGCACTGGCATTGTTTATCAAATTACAACAGTAACACATCTATTGTTAACAAATGAGTAAGAGAGATGGGAGGGAGGGAGTGGGGAGTAGGGCTATGCAGACAATGCTTCGCCCCCCATAACAGCCCTCCTAGTTGGTCATCCAGACATCAAGGCTGCTGCAAATCACTTGTAGTAGGGATGTGTTCCACGATTAAGGCAACGTGAGCAATTAAGGCAACGTGGTATGGGCAATACTTAAAACCTAAGCCAAAAAGCAGAGAAGCCTGTGGAGCCAGCCACGCCCTGCCACCTGTCACCACGATGGCGACAAACAGAAATAATGTGGGGGCAAGTTTCAGGCTCTCAATAGTAAACGTTAACTTCATTACCCCCACACACAGGTACACGCACACACGCTAACGGGTTACAGATGACAAGTGTTCCCACCTGGAAAGTCCATTTTTTTTCAGGTTTTCCTTAAGATTATTTAATGTTTGATGATTTTCTTCATATAAGTCCCATACACTTCTAGTTGATATTTATGGGGTTTTTTTTACAATTTTTGTTTCCAATAAGAAAGAGTGTTCTATTATTGTGTTTTGGCCTATGTAAGCTATATTTTTATATATCCTCCCAATCACTACCTCCCCTTTTTTCTCCCCAAAAATAACTACCACCTTAACATCTAACTCTATAGGTTAGCTTTGCTTGTTTTTAAACATGTATATTTATAAAATATGAATGTTGTAATCATATTTATATACAGTCCTTTGTGTCTGGCTTCTTTCTTATTTATATTTGGAAGAGCTATCCACATTATTGCATACAGCTGTTTATTCACTCGCCCTGTTACACAGCATTCCATCGTATGGACATAACTCCATTTATTCAACCAGTTCACTGCTCTTGGATACGTGGGTTTCTTCCACTTGGAGGCTACTAGGAGTAAATATGCAGGGTGCCTGAGTGGCTCAGTTGGTTATGAAATCCAACTCTGGATTTCAGCTCAGGTCATGATCTCACAATCATGAGATCTAGCTCCATGCTAGGCATGGAACCTGCTAAAGATTCTCTCTCTTCCTCTCTCTCTGACCTTCCCCTTCTTGAGTGCATGTGCACACACATATGCACTCTCTCAAAAAAAAAGAGAAAAGAAAGAAAAAAGGATTAAAGATGCTATGAGCATTCTCATACTTATCTTTCAGTGTACGAATGTGTGCATTTCTGTTGCTATACGTCTGAGAGTGAAATTGCTGGGGCTAGAGTATGCTCATGGTTTTTCAAAGTGATTGTATCAATTTATATTCACACCAGTACTATGAGAAATTCACTGTTACACTTCAAAACATATTTAAATGCAGTTTTCTGTCAATATCAAGAATTCATCTCTCTTTTAGAACTTCCCCCTGCTGAAGATGAATCCAATCCACAGCAATCTACTTCATGACCCATTACCTCCCATTCTCTGCTAATTAGCTAGATGTTTAAAAACAAATAGTTATTTTTTTTACTTTTTATATTGTATCCTTGATTTTTACAAAATTTCCTCTTAACAATAGAAATAAACATTACCACCATACTTCAAAATTAATACATTTTTATTGAGTTTTGCTGAATATTCAGTATATAGAAAATCTCATTTTAGAATTTAAGAAGAACTCCAGAGGTCACAGAATTAAACACATGTAGAAACCAATGCTCAGGAAGGTTGAAGGTCAAGCCCTAGTTGGTTAATGTTGGAAGTGAGTTTAAACCAAATCCCTACTTGATTTTTAAAGAATGTTTAGAGGTGAGAGGAAAGAATGAATCTAAACTATATTCTCTCTCAGCTAACTGTGCTATTAATATTTCTGATGGGTATGCCAAATAAAACTATGATTACTAATACACAGTTATCTTTTTTAATGTATTTTTTAAGTTTATTTATTTATTTTTAAATTTTTTTCATGTTTATTTATTTTTGAGAGAAAGAGACAGAGCACAGGCAGGGGAAAGGGCAGAGTGAGAGAGGGAGACACAGAATCTGAAGCCAGCTCTAGGCTCCAAGCTGTCAGCACAGAGCCCGCCCCACACAGGGCTCGAACCCACGAACTGTGAGATCATGACCTGAGGCAAAGTCAGACACTTAACTGTTAACCGACTGAGTCACCCAGGCGCCCTTATTTATTTATTTTTGAAGGGGGCAGTGGGGAGCATAGAGAGAGGGAAAGACGGAATCCCAAGCAGGCTCAGTGCTGTAAGTGCAGAGCCCGATGCGGGGCTCGAATTCACGAACCACGAGATCGGGACCTGAGCTGAAATCAAGAGTCGGACACTTAACTGAGTGAGCCCCCCAGGTGCCCTCAGTTCATCATCTTCCTAAGTTCCAAAACTACTTCTATACTCTACTGCCACAAGATACGAAGCTCCATGTTTTCGCTCTCACCTGATGCTGTTCTGGTTCTCGTCTCTGAGCTTGCATATGCCGAATAGCTACCCGAGGCTCCACGAAGTGGCGAGTAGGCACGGCTATTCCACATGCTGGAGGACGAAGGAGGAGGAGATGGGTAATACCACGAGTCAGAAAAGGGTGTGGCTGCTCTATGAAGACATAAAAGCGTGTCAGGCATTTTCTTGTGACCAGTTTTAAATATTCTGTTGCTAACCTCTCAGAAAAAAAATCTTTATCAAGTGTTTTTCCTCAGTGTTCTGGTATAACATGAAATAGATACTATTTTGTTTCTCTGATATTGTATGGTCATTGCCATGGTGGGCGGGGGGGGGGGGGGGCAGAGAGTGACAGGGAGAAGAGACTCTTTCAGAACTCACAGTCAGATAAAATCTAAAATTAAACTACCAATAATACTGAAGACATCCCAAAATCTGGCTCCAAGCCCTGTCCAGCCTTGCTTCTATCATTCCCTACCAAACCTGACTGCTAAACTGTTCCTCAAGCGCAATGTTCTTTCCTATCTTCTCATTTTCTCAGATGTTAAGTAAACACTCTTTTTCCTATCTCATAGTATCTATAAGGATGACATTGGAAGAAGACACAATGAAAGAAAGTAGCATATACAGTATTGATGAAAGCCCATATAGCAGAGACTCTGATTTAATACGGTAATGTCACCATTATTTATTTTCCTCAACAAAACCAAATCCACTCCAACTGCAAGTAAAGCAAAGAAGCTTCCAAAGAAAAGTGGAATTCAAGAGCAAGTGAGATCAATGCAAAGCCTACCGATTGCTGCCAAACAAATATCCTAGTATTCCTCCAGTTCCCAAGCCAGTCCAGAACCCAGGTCCTGAATTGTCATATCCTTGTTGTCCTGTGAAAGCACTGCCAAAACCAGAAGTTGCACCAGGTGGTCCTAGAAATAAAAATGATTTATTATATACCCTCACGTAAACAAAACATGACCTACAACACCAAAAATAACATGACATTTCAATTACTTCACCTGTACTGTCTATTGCTAATACTCAGCCCTCAACTCATAAACAAGTTGTATTCAAAAAGTATATTCATAAAATACCAATTTATAACTAAGGAGTGCCTTTCCCATAGACGTGGAAAAAAGGGATGTATCTTAGAAGGGAGGAGGGTCCCTTTCTGAAAAGTCATATTTGCCCTGCTCAGGATCAGCTACTGCAAGACGACCCCACTTGTCGGAGGTCCTTCCTTTCTGCATTATGAACATCTATGAAAGCTTCATGTGATAGCTGTACTTGGGTGCCTGATGCAGGAATCCAAGTGGAGGCAGCAAAGATATTTGTATTGATTGGGAAGTCAGGTCTTAAACCAAAAAAGCATCCTCTGCTCAGAGGAAGTTTTTTTTAAATTGATGTATAACATAGAGGAAAGTGTGCTAATCTCACTTGTATAGCATAAGAAATTTGTACATATGTACCCATGCATGTAACCACAACCCACATCAATAAAACATCTCTAGCACCCCAAAAGGCTCCCTCATGACAATTCCCAATAGATACCCACCCACATCAGAGATAGTATTACCCCGACTTCTCTCACTATACTTTGGTCTTACCCATTCCTGAACTTCTAAATGTAATCATTTACTAGGTACTCGTCTGTGTCTGGCACATCATTATGTCTGTGAGAGGCAACCCCCACTATTGCACACATCTGGTTTTGTTTTTGTTTTTTAAAACCAATCTACAGTATTCCATTGTGTGAAAATAACCACAATTTGTCCCATTCTTATGTTTATGGACATTCTTTTTCCAGTTTTTGGCTATTGTGAATAAAACTGTTATAAATATTCCATGCGTATCTTTTTTTGTACAAATGCATGCATTTCCCTTAGGTATGTATCAAGGAATGTAGCTGCTGGGTCACAGGGGAGGTGAATGTTTGATTTTAGACAGTGACAGTTTTCCAAAGTGTTTTCTATTTTAACTCCTACCATCAAGTTGCAGTTGCCATTACTTGATACTGTGCCTTTTTAATGTTAGCTCTTATGGTGGTTACACGGTGGTTAATAATGAACTCAATGTGGTTTTAATTTGCATTTTCTTGGAGACTAATGATGCTAGGCACCTTTTCATATTGTTACTAGACATCTGGATATCTTCTTTTATTATAAAATGGCTGTTCAACTCTCTTGTCCATTTTAAAAACTGGATTGTCTGCCTTTCCTGAGACTTGTGGGAGAGTTCTTTACATATTCTAGATACACACCCTTTGTTGGAAATAATGTTTTACAAATATTTTCTCCCAGCCTGTGGCTTGCCTTTTCACTCTGTTAATGTTGTCTTTTGATGGCTAAATGTTCTCAATTTAAATAAAGTCGAATTTATCCATCTTGTCTTTCTGGCTGGAACTTTTTGTATTCCAAAGACATTTTTGCCCATCCCATGGTCGTGACAAATATTTTCATGTTTTCTGGAAACCTATGTTTTACCTTTTATACTGAGATCTATATTTAATGAATAGATTTTTGTGTATGGTATGAGATGGAGTTCAAGGTAAATGCTTATTGCCAAATCTGATCAAGTTCTTCTGATTAAGATGATTTATAATTTAACCATGCCACCTTAAAATAGTGGTTGCAATTATCTTCACGCAGAAAAATAGGTAAAAGAAGTTGAAAAAGTAAAATATGAGAACACAAATCTGCTTTGGTCTCCCAATGCCACTATGTTTCTATTTCAGAAACCAGCACGAGATTCACTACCTCACATCTACCCTACTTATTGCCATTACCTAGGGAAACATACCTGTGAAGTCAGACTTAAAGCCTGCGGGAGGGGGTCCTGCAGAGTTGCTGAATCTCTGGTAACGATGGGAATACGGAGGATACTCAGAATATGGGGGAGGAGAATCTTGACCATCACTAAGGAACAATTTATAAACTCCAAAAGCAATAGCAAGTAGTACTATGACGGTAATCAATCCACTGATGCCACAGGAATCTGAGGAATACAGCTTGTTATAATAATCAGAGAAAGAGTGAAAGCCATAGTTTTTTCCAGACTCTCTCAGTTTCTTCAGGCCAAGTTCTGTGTAATCTAAATTATACTCTAAGCCACAGGAACCTCTTAGTACATATTGGTCTTCAGAGGATTCATAGCCTTCACAGCTCACTACAGTTTTTCCAAATTTATACGCAATATCTAAATCAGTCTTACATTCCCACTGTGAAGAAAAACAGAAATAGATTATGAGAATCAAATTTTTTTTAATAAATACCATTTGGGTTATACAGTTGTCTCAATAAGGCAAAATGAAGTTGGGGAATGATAAACAAAATTCAGAACAATGAGTACTTCGGTGTTGGGGAGAAGGCAACCTACAGGGTTTAAAGCTAGGTAGGAGGTACCTGAGTGTACATTTTATTACTATTCCTTATTACTTACGTATACACATGAGGAATTCTTTTGTACATATTAAGTATACCACAATTTATAAACGTTAAGCAAAATTTTAAATGTCAACTTTTGCTACTGTAGTTCAAGATGTTTACTTTAAAAATAGGCGTTCTTGGGGCACCTGGGTGGCTTAGTCAGTTGAGCACCCAACTCTTGGATTCCAGCTCAGGTCATATCTTGCAGTTTGTGGGTTCAAATCCTGTGCAGAGACCCATGCAGAGCCTATTTGGGATTCTCTCTCTCTCTGCCCCTTCCCTGCTCATTCCCTCTCTCTCCCCCTCAAAATAAATAAATAAAAACTTTAAAAATAAAAAATAAAAATAGAGGTTCTTTAAAGGTTAGGGCTCAAAAATCAGCATCATCCATGAATATCTGGTAACTATGTATACCATCAGAAATAGTACATAACCTTGCGAAAAAAAACTTTCTACACAGGGGAGCTTGGATGGCTCAGTCACTTAAGCATCCAACTTTGGCTCAGGTCATGATCTCACAGTTCGTGAGTTCGAGTTCTGTGTCAGACTCTGTGCTGACAGCTCAGAGCCTGGAGCCTGCTTCAGACTCTGTGTCTCCCTCTCTCTATGCTCCTACCCCATTCAAACTCTTGTTTCTCTCAAATAAACATTAAAAAAAAATTTTTTTTTAAACCTTCTACACAAATCTTATAATAGACAGACTAACACAGACTAACTTTTCAGGGTCCAATCCTGTAAGTAATCTCTTAAAAAACATTTTTTGGGGCATCTGGATGGCTCAGTCGGTTGAGTGTGTGGCTTCAGCTCGGGTCATGATCTCACAGTTGGTGAGTTCAAGCCCCGCGTCAGGCACTGTGCTGACAGCTCAGAGCCTGGAGCCTGCTTCAGATTCTGTGTCTCCCTCTCTCTCTCTGCCCCTCCCCAGCTTGCACTCTATCTCTCTCTTTCTCTCTCAAAAATAAACATTAAAAAAAATTTTTTTAAACATCTTTTTTAAGTAATCTCTATGCCCAGCATAGAGATTTTTAAGCAATCTCTATGCCCAGCCTGTGTTCAGAACCCCAAGATCAAGAATCACATGCTCTGCCACCTGAGGCAGTCAGGCAACGCATCTCTTAAATTTTAAGATATTTAGAAAAATGCAAAAAGAGTTCACACTAGCCTTAAATATTTCCACCTTAAAAAAAAAGTCTAAATTTAGTTTAAATTCCGTAATTATATATTGAGCTAATTAGGTAATATGCTTCTTTTAACAACATTTAAAGAGACACAAACTAAAATAGATCTGATTTGTTTTTCTGCCTTTCTGTAAGTTTTTGCCAAATTATCTTCCTCTCTCAAATTTCAGATAAGCGGTTTTATTTTTCATAACACCTTTATTGAGATACAACTCATATACTATACATTCACCCATTTTGATGGTTTTTAGTACATTTGTAGTTGTGCAACCATCGCCACAATCAATTTTAGCATATTTTCAACACTGCAAAAAGAAATCTCATATTCATTAGCAGTTACTCCTTATTTCCTCCCAAATTTTCCAGCCCTGGGCAACTACCAATCTGTCTTTATGGATTTCCCTATCCTGGACATTTCATATGAATGTCTGATCAGACAATATGTAACTGGCTTCTTTCACCTAGCATCAAGTTTTCACGTATATTGTAGCATGTATCTGTACTTTATTCTTTTTTATGGCTTAGAAATATTCTATTGTATGGCTATACCACATTTTGTTTATTCACTCATCAATGACAGACATTTAGGATATTTCTACTTTTTGGCTATTATGAATAAATACTGCTACAAACATTTATGTACACATTTTTGTGTGGATACATGTTTTTAATTCTTTTGAGTATATACCTAGAAGTAGAATGATTGGGGCATTTGGTAACTCTATGTTTAACCTTTTGAGTGCCTGGCAGTTTTCTAAAGCATCTGCACCATTTTACATTCCTAATCATCTACAATTCCTGATCATATTAATGTCATTTCTCAAAAGTAGGTTGGTATTTTTTGAGGAATGACAGTAAAATGATAACCAGCAGAGATTCTCTGTCCCCACCCCAAGTGTATAAAGTTTTGGACATTTACTAATGTCTTAGAAGAAATTTATGGATGAAAATTACAATGAATATTTCCAGGCTTTAAAATCAGTTTTCTTTGGAGGATGTTCTTCCAGAAAATAACTGATTTATATTTATATATTTAACTTGAGATTTTTTACATGAACTTCCCCAAAATACTGAATAATATCCCAATAAATACTTGACTAAAAATTCCAACTAGACTTCCATCAACATAATAAATATTACCTGTACATCATAACCATCCCAACCTTTGTTCTGACATTGTATGACTTTTGGGGTATAAGAATCACATCCAGCTGTGCCTCCAACACATTTCAACTGTGGGATCGGATCCAGCCTACGGGAAGTGGTATAGCGGTCGTGGTGGAGGGTAAGAGCTTTTACATCCCGCAATAATATTCTGTCTGAAACAGGAAGAATACAGATGAACAGGTAGTAAATATCCTGTCAAACATAGAAAGGGTCATCCTAATAAAATTCATGTCATAGGAAATACTTTCGAAAGTACGTGGGTATAGAATTCTAGATTGTCACTCAAGCAAGAGGGTGGAATTTTCAGACATCTGAAAAGTTTCAAAATATATACCTTGTAGGTATCAATTCTCAGTAAGACAATGAAAGATATTCACCACCAAGAGAAAAAAATAAAACAAAGAGAAAGACATAAAACCCAGAGGACTAAAGAAAAAGTAATGGCATACAAAGGGACAAAGGAAATCCCAAGGAGAACGAGGAATGAAGACAGCAATATGACAACCATGACCAGGCAGAGGGCAGCAAGTCCACACTGGAAGAGTACTGCTCAAAAGCCAGACAGGAGGGCTGCCAGGAAAATTCCCTGCTGCTATCATACCATCTCTTTTAAACCTAAGGAAACAATGTCCAGGTGGACCTGGCTTTGGTTTTTATCTGTATTTGGTCTGTCTTGACCTCAAGCTCATCAAGTTCCTCCTCTTCCCCACCATGTCCTGCTAACTGGGCTCAGTTGAGGACACTCATGTCACCCCAGAGAAGCATTCTGGCTTTAACCTATTCCTGAGTGCAACAGACAGACCATGGGAAACTTAGAAGTAAAAGACCGAGAACAACCTACTCCTTCTGACCATATTTCTGCCCAATGTTCAATATCGGACCACAACAGTCTTCGACAGATACCTTAATTATAGTGAGTCCTATGTTTCCCATGATTTTCCCAGTGATTTCTCCAGAAGGGGCACTTAAAATCTCAGGAAACCTGAAGCCAGAGGCCTTTTTTTTACACTGCTAAGAAATGAGCTAGTCAGTTTTTCATAAACTTTTAGGGTTTTACCACATACATGAGTAGAAAAACTGGAGTAAAAAAAAGTAATCATTCAAAAATCAGGAAAGTAGCTACCTCCAGGAAAGGAAATGTGCTTAGAAAGGATCATGAAGAATTCTTCTTTCTTTCTCTTAACTGATTAACAACCTAGTAAGTACTTTTTTCTTGCTTACCCAGACACAGATACAGGAGTTGTTTTGATTTTTGTTAGTTTAATTTTATAAAAACTGATACATACAGCCCACATTATTCTTCACATGGTTTTTCCACTTAACCAGACATCATGGACATTCCCTCATATCAGCAGATACAGATCTTACTTATACTTATTTACCAAAAAAAGAACTTAATAAATGCGACTAAGCTGAGATTTATCAGCCACACTCTCTCACCAAAATGCAATAAAATTAGAAATACAATGACATAGTGGCGCCTGGGTAGCTCAGTCGGTTGGGTGTCCAACTCTTTGATTTCTGCCCAGGTCATTATCTCACAGTTAGTGGGACACAGCCCTGAGTCAGGCTCTGTGCTGACAGTACGGAGTCTGCTTGGGATCTCTCTCTCTCTCTCTCTCTCTCACTCTCTCTCTCTGCACCCCTCCCCACTAGTGCATGCATGCATGTGCTCTGTCTCAAAATAGATAAACTTTAAAAAAAAAGAAATATAATAACATAAAATACATATTAACATATAAAATCAATATGAAAAGACAGCTGAAAACCAGTAACAAGAAAGGAAATTTAAACTATATATACTGAAATATATTATTAAATCTATAGTAATATAAACAGTATAGTATTGGCACATGATTAGAAAAATTAATCATTGGACACCACGGACAAAAGTTAACCAATGATGGCTAAAAACTTACACCATAAAACATACAACAAAAAAAAATACTGTACAAAAGCACAACAGAGTATGTTTATGATCATTAAGACACCAAAAGCAAAAGACTGACCAGCAAGATAAAGACTGCAATTGATCAAGTTATATTCAATCTATGAAAATCCAAAGTCCATAATAATGCTCAAAAAGAATGCAAAAAACTCATTTATCACTAAAAGTTGCTACCTACCTCCTTTCCCCTGAAAATTGGTAATTAAAGATTAAAAATTAAATTTCTGTTCTGACTTTCCACCAGGAACTGTAATCTGAAATAGCCTCAGGTGATAATGGAAATCTCAACCTTACTGAAGAATGACAGCTAATAAATGCAGATGAAATGACAGAATTAGAAAAAAATCATCATTTTATAACCCCTAAAGAAACAGATTCAGACAAGGATTTATTGGTTTTAAAATCATTAAGAGACCAGATATTGGTATGGTGCTAGAGTGCTTTCTGGAAAAATGTAACTTCAAAAGGGAGAAATAACGCCACTTTTAATCCACTAGTAATCTTAGCATCAATAATGGTAGAACAAATTGATATAAAAGAATCTACTATGATGTAATCCCTGAAAGTATTTAACATGAATTTTATCAATCCTTAGGAATTAACACTCAGTCTACAAGAAATACAAGGAAGAAAAAAAGTAAGCTAAAACAATGCCGCAAAAAAACAGAATCTAGAAGGTAGGATATTCTAAAGGACAATAGGCCCAAGCCCTTCACCAAAGCAGCAGCATAAAAAAAGGATTTCTACATTTAAAAAGACTTAAAGAAGAATACAGTCAAATGTGATGCACAGACCTGGATTGGGTCTTGGTTTGAACCAACTAGTTTAGACATTTTGGGCACAAATGTGATATCTGAATATGGAATAGATAATTAGTTTACCAGGGGTAATGTTATTTTTACCTTGTGGGGAAAAGTTCCTTTTTTAAAAAGGGGAAGAGCATATTGAAGAATTAGTGGTGGCCTGTCATGATGCCTAAAATTACATGGAAATATTTCAACCTTAAATATGGAATTGAAAGGAAACAAGGAATATACAAAGATTGATTAACTTGCCATCAAAATTTAAAATATCTTTCCCAGGGGTGCCTGGGTGGCTCAGTTGGTTAAGGGTCCAACTTCATTCAGCTCAAGTCATGACCACCCAGTTTGTGGTTCGGGCCTCTACAGGCTCTGTGCTGACAGCTCAGAGCCTGGAGCCTGTTTTGGATTCTGTGTTTCCCAATCTCTCTGCCCCTCCCTGGTTCATGCTCTGTCTGTCTGTCTGTCTGTCTCTCTCTCTCTCCCTCTCTCTCAAAAATAAATAAAACATTAAAAACTAAAAGACATAGAGATAGATATAAATAAATAGATCTTTCCCAGAATTCCTTCAATAGACGGACTAGAATGACTTAGTATCAAGTAATTCTAGTAAAATAAGTATTTGGCTTTTCTAGTATTTACATGGAGGTAGACAAGGAGAAGGTAGACAACAGCTTCTGATTAATCGTCCAATAGTGTCTATCGCACTTGGTACACACAGGAAAACAAGTAACATTTTATTTAGAGTTTCTGGACCTACAAAATTCAAGAGAACTTCCCGAAAGACAACCATGTTATAATGAGAGAATTTGATAAAACAGCTAGATATTTTATCAATTACCAAAAGTCAACAGGTTTTTCTATACATATAATACTCAATTAGAAATGAAAATGGGAAGCCTAGGGGTGCCTGAGTGGCTCAGTCAGTTAAGTGTCCAACTTCAGCTCAGGTCATGATCTCAGTTTGTGGGTTCGAGCCCCACGTCGGGCTCTGTGCTGACAGCTCAGAGCCTGGAGCCTGCTTCAGATTCTGTGTCTCCCTCTCTCTCTGCCTCTCCCCCACTCACACTGTCTCTCCCTCTCTCAAAAATAAACATTAAAAAAATATATTTTTAAATAAAAAAAAGAAAATGAGAAGCCTATCTGAAATTAGTGCCAAGCTACATACATACATAAAATATCTGGAAATAAATTTAGGATCAATATGTGATCTATATATTTTTTTAAATGCATGTATAATAAGACCTAATACACTTCCAACCAGGAACCCAATTGGGATTTTTGGAACTGGGAAGAAATATGTTAAAGGTCCTATGGAAAAACTAACATCTATAAATAGCCAAAAAATGTTTAAAAAAGAATTGCTTTACCAGATAATAAACTTACTGTAAAATTACTATAGGGGTTCCTGGGTGGCTAAGTCGGTTAAGCATCCGACTTCAACTCAGGTCATGATCTCTCAGTTCATGAGTTCGAGCCCTGTATCGGGTCCTGTACGGACAGCACAGAGCCTGGAGGCTGCTTCGGATTCTGTGTCTCCCTATCTCTCTCTGCCCATCCTCCGCTTGTGTCCTCTCTCTCTTTCAAAAATAAATAAATAAATAAACATTTAAAAGTATATAAAATAATAATATATATAATAAATTAAATTATTATTTATATTAATTTATATATTAACTTAATATCTTTGTATTATATTTAATATATTTCTATTAAATTTATATATTTATATTATTTAATATTATATTATTAATATCATGTTATTTAATAAATTTATATTATATTTATATTTTATTTAATATATTTATATTAAATTTATATATTTATATTCCTATTATTTAATATTATATTTTAATATTATATTATTACTAGGTATATCATATTTATATTATATTTAATACATTTATATTAAATTATATATTAATTTAATGTTTATGAATTTATATTATTTAAATAACATTAAATATTAATTTAATATTAATATATTGATAGATATTAATAAATATTAATAAACAATGCTAATATTAATGTTAATATTAATATTAAATGATAGTAATTTAATAAATATTAAACTGATAATATTAATTTATTTATATTTAATATACTTATATTAAATTTATATATTTATATTATTTAATATTATATTATTTAATAAATACATATTATATTATATTTAATATATTTATATTAAATTATATATTAATTTAATATATTTATATTAAATTTATAATATTATTAAAATAATAATATAATAAAAGATAGTATGGGGGCTTCTGGGTGGCTCAGTCGGTTAAGCGTCCGACTTCAGCTTAAGTCATGATATCACAGTTTGTGAGTTCAGGCCCTGCGTCAGGCTCTGTGCTGACAGCTCAGAGCCTGGAGCCTGCTTTAGTTTCTGTGTCTCTCTCTCTGCCCCTCCCCTGCTGTGCTCTGTCTCTCTCTCTCTATCTCTCTCAAAAATAAATAAACATTAAAAAAAAAATTTTTTTTTTAAAGATAGTATGAAGGGGTACCTGGGTGGCTCAGTCTTCAGACTCTTCAGGGTGGTGCTATCGAGCTTTGCCTGAGGCTCTGCACTGGGTGTGGAGCCTGCTTAAGATTCTCTCTCTCCCCTTCTGCCCCTCCACCCCATGCATGTGTGCTCGCTCTCTCTCAAAAAAAAAAAAAAAAAGATAGTATGGAATTGGAACAGAAATAGGCAAGGGAACTATGAAACAAAAGAAAGTCTAGAAGTTAATCCAGACAGGGGTGCCTGGGTGACTCAGTCAGTTAAGTGCCCAACTTCAGCTCAGGTCATGATCTCATGGTTGGTGAGTTAGAGCCCCGCATTGGGCTCTATGCTGACAGCTCAGAGCCTGGAGCCTACTTCGGATCTGTGTCTCAGCCTCTCTCTGCCCCTCCTCCACTCGCGCTCTGTCTCCCTCAAAAATGAATAAATATTAAAAAAAAATTTTTTAGAAATAAATCTAGATATATATGGGAATTCAATATAAGATAAAGTGGGCTTTTTAATTTAGTAAAAAAAAAGGGGGGGGGGCCTTCCTTAATAAATGACACCAACATAACTATGCAGCTAGAAGAAACTCCACCTACAGCTATATAAAAACTTAATTCCATATGGACTAAAGACCTAAAATTTCCAAGAATTATATTAAAATAAAATATGCTATGTGCTATATTAACCCCAAACTATTACTTCATACATTAAAACTTGACAATGAAATTATTGAATGGCTTAAAAAGTCATAAGGTGGGGCACCTGGGTGACCCAATCAGTTGGGCATCAGACTCTTGATTTCCACCCAGGTCATGATCCCAGGGTAGTGGGATCAAGCCCTGCATCAGGCTCTTTGCTGAGCATGGAGCCTGCTTGAGATTCTCTCTCTTTCCCTCTGCCCTTCTCCCCTACTGGCACATGTACTGTCTCCAAAATAAAAAAATTAAAAAAAATTTTAAAAGTCACAAGATAAACTAAATAACAGAAAAAAATAAAATAAAATAAATACCAGGAATAACAATAACTTGAAATTATTGTAGCAGGGTTGAGATAAGCAAAGAACACCAAACTAAATTCCCATCACCAACTTGCTATATGACTTTGGCCAAGTCACTTAATTTATCTGTACAGAAATTTCCTCACTTGTAAAATTAAGAATATCAACTTTAAAATTGGTCATGAATCTTAGATTTATCAACCTTAAAATAGACGGCGAAGCTTAGATATGATTTACTATCATTATCCAGCAGAGTACCTGACACATAACAGATGATCGGGTACAATAAATATTTTTGAGATGTTTAAGGAGCTATACACACATGGGGTATCATTACCACCTACAGCATCTTTCCTCCCTAGACATCCTAAAGCTCACTAGGTTTTGTGGCCCTAAAAATTCCTATGTTGAAGCCCTAATCCCAATGTCACAATATTGGAGGCAGGGCCTTTGGGAAGTGATTAGTTTTAGATGAGGACTTGAGGATGAAGTCCCTCATGATAGGATTAGACCCTTATAAGAAGAGAAAAAGACCACAGCCCTCTCTTTCTCTGCCATAACAACAAAACAGCCATCTGCAAACCAAGAAACCAAACATGCTGGCACCCTGATCTTCGACTTCCCAGCCTCCATAAAACAAGAAATAAATGCTTGTTGTTTAAGCAACCCAGTCATGGTATTTTGTTATACCACACCAAACTGGGACAAGGTCCAAGTACAAAAAGCTAATACCCATCCTCCACTAGTTGTATCAGTCAACGGTCACAGGGAGCTCCCTGAAGTCCAGACTCACATCAAAATCCACTTACAGGTCTCAAATTTAAGATGAACAAAACCAAAGTCCCCCAAACATGCTTCTCTCACAATCTTCCACATCTCAGGAAATAGTAACTCCACACTCCTAGCCACTCAGGCAAAAACCTTGCCTTCTCTCACCCCTACACCTAATGCATCAGAATATCATGTCAGCTCCACCTTCTAAATAGGTGAGAATCCAACCAGTCTCACCAACTCCACTGCCTCTCCTCTGGCCAAACCATCATTACTCTTGGAACTCACTGTACCAGCAGCCTCTTCACTGGCCTCCCAGCTTCCCTGGACCTCCTACAGTCTGTTCTCCACAGAGTGGACAGAATGAGCCTTTAAAATACAATTCACAGCAGGTCATTTATGCCTCCTCTCCCTTCAGGTTTCTGATCAAATGTCACCTTAACAGTGGCTTCTTCCCTGACCAATGCATATTTTAAAAATTCCACTTCTACCTGCACACCCTATCTTCCTTACCCTGTGTTATCATTGTCCATACCACTTTTCACCATATGACAAGCTACTTACCAGTCTGTTTACTGTCTATTTCTCCTCAATAGATGTAAACTCCTTGGGGTCAAGACACTCAGTTTTGTTAACTGCTATATTCCCAATGCCTAGAAAAGGGACTTAAATATAAAATAATTCCATAAAGAATTTTGAGAAGTCTTAGGTAATCTCTTTAGAATGGGTGTACAATTTTTTCCAGACAAATTACTGCTCTATGTTAGCTAAAGACAAAGTAAGTGCATCCAAAGCCAAATATATATATGTGTATACACACACACACACACACACACACACACAAAATGAGGGAGTGATTATTGCTTTACTAAAGGGCTTGATAAAACTTAACCCAATAAAATACTTTCACAAAACAATTCCTCAAAGTAAACTTAAGGTAAAATAGAATTTATAAATATCAATTGTGTTTACTCTGCAAAATATTTTGGTGCTTTTTGTTCCAGAACAATAGTGTATAGAATAGGCAGACTAAGATTTCCAAGAAGCAGTTCACCATTAATTTAAATTTGGTCCCCTTTTTTTTTTTTTAATTCCCCGGATTCTTCATCTGAAAACTTTTTTTTCCTTAAGAACTGAAGTTCAACTAATGTTTCAATCCAGTTTTTAAATTATAATTCCGACCAAAGTGTGATCTTTATATACAACTTTCCAGAAATACATAAGGAAATTACATGGACATTTAAATCCAACATGACTTTTATTACTAATAAAACATCCACATTCAAACATCCACACTCAAAGTCAAGCACCTTCTCTCTCATTGTAGCATTCAGGAATCAAATAGGAAATTACAGAAATAAATCTGTTGCTTAAGAAACATAGGCATTTCCTATCGCCTAAGTCACAAATGCAATATTGACACTTTTAATGCTGTAACATCTTCATTCCCCAAACCAAAAATGATGTTTTAACTGTTTAAAAATTATTTCTTACATAATTACAATTTAACAGCATGCATCATTAAATGGAAATCTGTATGTTTATGTATAAATTACCCGGAATATTACTTATCACACAAAAATTCTTCAGAAAATTCTAATAACATAGTAATTTAAAAAAAAAAGTCCTTTCTCAGAAAGTATTTATCATATACCATGACACACAAAAAATAATGTTTTTTAAATTCTAGTGTTCGGTGAAAAACAATGGGAAAAGGTGACGTAACAAAATAAACTTCACTGTAATGGTCAGATTAAGAAGCATGAGTTCCGCTCACATGTCTGTGATTCTGCTAACCTACCTGCAAGGTTTACATCCCTGTCCACTAAGTGTGACTCACAGACTGCCGGTGCTGTAGCAACTGTCAGCCACAGCAACAGGCAGCCATGACAACAGGCAGCGAAGATTACATCAGACAGTCGTAACAACAAAGCAAAATGAGCAAGTGAGTATCGAGCTTTCCAGTTAAGTCTTAGAGATGAGGGCTGTTGTCCGAGGAAGGAGAAGGTAGACAAATTCTGGGAGTCCAGGAAAGGGAGAAAGGAGATCTTTAAATATAGAGTCGTTCCGCCCCGCCCACTCCCCAACTGTCCCCATCAGTCCCACAGGACTTCTGGGAAAAGCAAAGAGGCCAGGTAGGACGCAGACGACTAGGAAAGAAGATGGAAATGAGAAATTAGAATAGAATGGCCCAAACGGCGGCGAACGGAAATGGTCGCCCGCTGGGCCTCTGAACGCTAGGTGAATTCAACAGAAAGGGGCGGGTGAGGACAGCACTCACCAGGGTCGTTCCAGGCGAGGGCAGGGCCAGTGATCAGCAGAAGCAAGAGGAGGCTGAGAAGGAGAGAGCGTCCAGTAGCTTCTGGCCCGCCGGCTGCGGCCATGGCTCCGGTGAAAAAAGCGGACGGCTGCCAGGCGCTCGCGGGCCGGAACCCTGATTGCGGAACTTGCCGCTACGCGACAACACCCAGCACCTGGGACGGCGGCGAAGAGAAGGTCTGCAGAGCCGCAGCGAAGGTCCTTGCGCAAGTGTTACGTCACTGCCACTGCGTCGCGCGTTGGAACACGAGTGGACGCCGCGGGCCCCGCCCCTAAAGCTTAAAGCGGCTGGGGGCGGGGCCAAGGGAAGGACGGACCATCCGGGGGGCGGGGCCTGGGCGGGGCGCCGGATATTGTGGGCGGAACCGAAATTTGGGCCCCTCCCTGTTGCGTTTGATCTGCGGCTCAGAATGGTTCCGCGCGAAAGTGCAGCGGTTAGAGAGATTGAAACCAACGCGAAATCTTAGAAGTGTAGTTAGGTTATGCATTTCCGAAACCTTCATAAGCTCCCTGAGGGAAGTGACTGTGCATTAGAAAACTTTTTGTCCTCAGCACCTAACATGGAGCCTGGCATATGACTCGCGTCCGACTACTGTTTGCGAAGATTGGGGTGAAAGGTAGCATGGAAATATGTTGTGTGGTTCAGAAGCTCAGGACCTCTACCTATTTTCTTGTACGTGGAGGCAGTAGGAATTTACAGAATATCAGGAGAAGAAACTACCACCTAAAGAACCAGTCAGAGAAAACAGTTCTAAGAGTGCTGGAGCATTATCTTTGAGGTCTGACAGGCCTGGGTTTCTCTCATTCATTCATTCAACAAATGCCAGGCACTGTTTTAGGCATGGAGGATATGGGCAAAGTCCCAGTATTCACGGACCTTACACTGAAGTGGGATAGGACAAACAACATTAAATAATTAGTAAACAAAGATAATAGACAGTGATAAATGCATTGGTTAAAGTAACACAGGATATTACAATAGAGACTGGGAGGTGACTTTAGGGAGGCATTTTCTTGCTGAGGAAGTGATTTTGAAGTTTGAGACCTGAAAGAGAAAGAACCAGCCATACAAAGGTCAGGGGGAAGGTCCTTCAGGGCTTAGGGAACAGTGGGTGCACAAGCCCTAGATTTTTGTTTTGAGGAATAGTCATTAATTCAGCCAATAACTTTACATACTGAGCATCCACCAGTACCTAACAGGACCTGCCAGGCACTGTTCTAGGCACTGGGGATACAGTAGTGAATAAAACAAAATTCAGGGGGTAGAAGAGGCAAACAAGTTCAATATAACTGAAGCAAAGTAAATTAGGGGAAGACTGGAACAAGAGGAGGCAGAACAGTGGAGACTTGGGATGGGACAGAGACTGGAATAATAAAGGTAATAGAAAATTCTGTTCTGAACATGTTGTTTTCAGGGACTATAAAGCATCCAGATAGACCTGTCAAACAGACACTTGAATATACAAGTCTGCATTTCAAAGCTAAAGTAAATTTGGTAGTTATGTTATCAAAATTAAGATGGTATTTATTGTCACAGGAAAAGGTATGATGCATATGGAGAGAATTTAGATATGCCAAAGAAGGAGGCCCAGGACTAAAACTAAGAGAACACTATCATTTGGACTCTGGGCAGAAGATCCTAGAAAGAGTCTGAAAAGTCACCTCTGGTGAGATATGAGAAAAGCCAGGAGAATAGTTATATGGTAGCTGAGAGAAAGAGAAAAATCACCAGTATTTACTGTTGTTGAATCACAAAGCAACTTTTGGATTTTGCAATGTAGAGGTCATGAATTACCTTGACAGGAGAATTGCTGTTATTTGAGATCACATCATTTGCCATGTACAGTCCTAGAGAGTGGTGAACAAAACATTAAGGTTGTACTAACTTACACTCTGGTGGGAGAGACAAACAACAAGTAATGTATAGTTCAGAAAAACAATACATGCATTCAAGAACAAAACAGAGTAATGCACACACACAAAACCAGACTCTTAAATACAGAAAGCAAAGTGATGGTTCCAGAGGGGGGTGATTGGGGGGAATGGGTGAAATAAAGGGATTAAGAGGTTTCCAGTTATAAAATTAAAAAGTCACAGAGATGAAAAGTACAGCATAGGGAATATAGTCAATAATACTGTAATGATGTTGTTTGGTGGCAGATGGTTACGACACCTATCATGGTGAGCACTGAGGATAGAATTCTTGAATCAATATGTTGTACGTCTAAAACTAATATAACATTGCATGTTAATTATAGTTCAATTTTTTAAAAAGACGGAGAAAACAGGGTAATATAACGTGAAGTGCTATAATAAATAGGATGTCCAGGAAGGGTTCTGAGAAGCTACCATTTGAGCTGAGATCTAAATGATAAGAGGCAGTTTCTTAAATCATCTCTAAGACACAGCAACAGGAATGTGTAGACCTGATTTGGGTCCTGATTCAAACAAACTATAAAATAAATGACATTGATGAGACAATTGGAAATTTGAACACTGACTAGGTGTATGATGTTAAAGAATTGTTTTTTAGGTTTGATAAATGCACTGTAGTTATGTCATTTTAAATGATCCTTTTAGAAAAATACTAAAATATTAAAGATGAAATTATGTCTGGCATATTCTTCAAAATAATTTGGTGAAAAATAATATAGGAGGTAGGGGAAAGAGGATGGGGAGTATAGACAAAACAGCATTGACCATATGTTCATTTTTTAAGGTAGTTGATGGTACAGGGGAATTCATCATACTATTCTGACTACTTTTTATGTATTTAATTTTTCCATAATAACATTTTTTACATTTTTTTAGGGTTTTTATTTATCTTTGAGTGAGAGAGACAGAGCATGAGCAGGGGAGGGACAGAAAGAGGGAGACAGAATCTGAAGCAGGCTCCAGGCTCCGAGCTGTCAGCACAGGGCCCGACGCAGGGCTCAAACTCACACACTGCCACATCATGACCTGAGCCAAAGTCAGACACTCAATCGACTGAGCCACCCAGACACCCCCATGATAACATTTTTTAAAAACTAAAACTAGGGGTTCCTGGATGGCTCAGTTGGCTAAGTGTCCAACCCTTGATTTTGGCTGAAGTCATGATCTCGTGCTCATGGGGTTGAGCCCTGTGTCGAGCTGTGCACTGACTGCAAAATCTCCTTGGGATTCTCTCTCTCTATCTCTCTCTGCCCCTTCCCTGCTTGCGCGTGCTCTCTCTCTCAAACTAAATAAACATTAAAAAATAATAATAACTAAATACTCCCCTGAAATTTCTCTGACTTGATCTGTAAGAGTGAGTAATTGCAAATTTATAAAACTGTGGAGAGGATGAAATCAGATATTTAAAGCACCAGGTACATACCGGCTGCTCAACCGACAGCAGCTCTCGCTTCCGCTCACCCCCATCCCAGTCTTTGTGAGTCAACTTTGGAGGGTAAGAAGCCATCTGAGTAACTTTTGAAACCATGTAAGGTAACACAGATTAACTGTTTTATAAAGATATGTAGAGGACATTAAAGGATATAACATGAACTCATGTTTAGGATTCACTTGGCAAACTGATTAAGAAAACCCCTGACATTCCACCTTTTTCAGACAGTTATTTTCAAGCTTTCATTTTCTTAGGAAATCTTCAGGGTGCTTGATAAAATTTCAGAGTCCTGGGCTGTGGCCCACAAATTGGCATTTTTAGGAAGCATCCCAAAGAATTCTGCAGGTAGTCTTTGAAATACAGTGGAATACAGTGTTGTTATGGTCTCAAGTGCCTCCAGACAACATTGGTAGACCAAAAATAGTCCTTAGGGCAGTGAGTCTTTTCTTGCTAGTAACATTGTGGATCTCATGGAAAAATCAACGGAGCATAATCTCATAGGATTCTGTGACCATGGAAGCAAAAGAAGTAGATAGATCCTTCTAATGTGAAGAACAATCCTAGTTGCCTGTTAATGTCATCAAGGATGAATATTTGTACTCCCAAGAGAAAATTAGGGGACTAGCGCTTAACTCAGTTACTGGGGCTTGTGGAAGCCGAGAAAGGCTTCCTCAAATGTGATCTTTCCCCCAGAAGCTAGGAGTCTATGAGCTAAGAACCTATCACTCCCACCACCACGATTACCACCACCACTGGTCAGCTATCTCTATCATGTTCCCTCAACCATTGTGCTTTCGAGGATGAATACTGCAGAACAAAACAAGAAAGGTGTTAATGGTGACCATTTGGGATGGAATCCTTTACTTCTCCAGGAATTTTACCTACTCTTTTCAAGATGGTTGGGAGGAGGACCCATACACCTGCTTCAGTTTAGAGAAGTGAGCTGGTGGTTCACAGACTGAACAGCAACATGTCCACAGCATATGTTCAAGCTTGCTACAATCCTTAAATGGAAACTCTTCTGGATACAGAAAACACCAGAATTGTTTGCACTAACTTGAATAGAAAATAATTCTACTGCTCCATAAGGTATCTATAGATTTATTGGGGGGCATTAAGCCTCAAGTGACCTCTTTTTTAAAAAATTGTAATTCAACCCTGAAAGTAATGGAGAGAATCAGGGTAGGGCAATACCTTTAGCTCCCAGTACCTCTCATCTTAAAGCATTTTGGAAAAATCTCTTTAACCATTCACTCAACAAAGTTGTACATGCCACTTTTTCTTACTCCAGTGACTGAAAAGATTGAAAAATTCAAATCTTATGTCAAGCACCTCCACCTGTAACTTTTAAAAACTCGTCAAACGGGGCGCCTGGGTGGCTGTCCGTTAAACATCTGACTTCGGTTCAGGTCACGATCTCATGGGCCCCTGGTTCAAGCCCCCATCGGGCTCTGTGCTGGCAGCTCAGAGCCTAGATCCTGCTTCAGATTCTGTGCCTCTCTCTCTGCCCCTCCCCCGCTCACACTCTGTCTCTCTAAAAAATAAACATTAAATTAAAAAAAAAACTTTCGAAAGATTCTTATTGCTCAGGAAAGGGGAGGAAATCTAATATAGGATGCTGCTGTCCTACTCTGACACAGAGCAGTCCCCCTGGCCTTCTGTCCCCTCTCCAACAGACCAGGCTCCTGGGGCCCAGTTTGCCTCCCAAGTTCACCATCCAACCACTCCCCCAACCTGCACCCCCAACATATTTTCTCTTCCCCATAACGGTTTTTCCCTTTTGTCTTCTAGTTATGCACCCGTTCATACTTCCCTTGTCCCTCCCTTGGGGAAATCTCTCTTATCTAAATAAAGGTTTTCAAAGGACGATCTACCCTTCTTCCTAGGAATTATCAGTCCCAATTCTACCTTTTGCGAGGGGGGGGGGGGGCAGGGAGGCTGTGTCTCTCTACAAACTGCAAGCTCCTTCAGGACAGAAGCCGCATCCAGGTTTGCTCACCGCAGGGCCTAGCCCTGTTCCCCACACATAGTAAACGTTCAATACATTTGTAGGATGACTTAAATAAATGTATTTGTACCTCTGCTTTCTCCTTTTTCCTCTAGCCCTGCTACTACTAAAAACATAAACAGCGATTCTCACAGACTCCTAAGAGATCGGATTTGTATTTAAATTTGTATTTGTTTGTAGTGGGTCCTGCTGCTCCTAATCTCTGGAGGTGGGTCTCAACAGAACCCTAGTTGTGTCGCAAACTGGGGAGCCAAGTGCAGACGTTCTAACCAGCCTTATTTCTCCTACTGCAAAGCAAGGGAGAAGAGAGAAAAGGGTGCGCTTTAAAGATCACATTTAAATGATGATCCTCCAAGGACATCCCCCCATGCCTCCCAAAGCACGGCGGCTACTCCCGCTCCTTTATCCTCCAAGAATCTGGGAGGCTGCGGAATCCGCGACGAAGGCTTCGGAGTGGAGCTCCCCCGAGCCTGAGGGGAATATGGGCATGGAACCGAGGCGAGGACTGAACGCCGGCGACCGCGGCGAGCCGCACAGCAGCGAAGCAGGGAAGGTGGCTGCCTGCCCGACCGCCCCCAGCCCGGCGCGCCCCCCGCGCCCCCGCGCGGGCGCGAGTCGCCGGCGGAAGTGCTGCGTCGTGCACTTCCGGGTGTTGTCTGGCAGCCGCCGCCGCCGCCGCCGCCGCGCGTCTCGGATCTCCCGGCCGCTGCTACCGCCGCCGCCGCCGCCGCCGCCGCTGCCGCCTCAGATCCTGGAGCCAGGAGCGACGTCACCGCCATGGCCGGCATCAAAGGTGGGCCTGGGGCGCAGGGTGCCGGAGGTCTGGGTGGCCGCCCGAGGGGGGGGGAGGGGGTCCCATGCGGCCCCCGCCTGCCGCCTTCCCGGCCCCGGCGCGCGCCGCGGGGTCCCCGCGCTGGCGGCCGCCCCCCGGCCCCTGGACCCCCGCCTCCGCCCTCGCAGCCTCGTAGCAGAGCTGGGCGCGGCGCCCTCCGGGAAAGGCCGGCGGGCGCGGCGGCTTCACCGTCGGCGCCCGCTTTCTGCTGATCTCGGCAGCCTCTGTCCCACCCATCGGCCCCCGTACAAAGAATGAAGTGGTCCGCGGTCTGCGAGAGTCCCGCAGCGCCTCGGGCCATCCCACACGTTTTGCAGGAGTTTGCATCCGCGAGAGAGGCGAGCGGAGAGTGGTTTTGAGGGGGATGAGGCCGCTAGAGATGCCAGTTACGTGAAATCAGTGTCATTTGCCGCTTAAAGGCACAAGTGCGATCTTGGGGTGCTGAGCCGAACCGAGTCCCTCCGGAAAGCCTTGGAAGGACTTGGGGACGGTTCTTTCCGGAGCCTTGGGCAGCATATCCACTCTCAGGACCTGTGCTCGAAGCTTCACAGACTCCAAAAACTGATGCGTTTTGATTGTGTTTTGTTTTTCCGATAGTGTTAGACCGTATGAGCGACCCCGAGGTGCTCCTGTTCTCCACAAGTTGCACGTTGAGGCGTTTACATTTCAAAGTTTCAGTTGGTTTTTTTTTTTAATAAAATAGTTTAAAACTTCATGGAAAATTACTGGTTTATTCGTATATTTCCTTTAGAAATAAGGAAGGTTGCAATCTTTCCAGTTGTTTGGTAATTTTGTCAGTGTGATTAGAAATACCATTGACAACGTTTTCAGCTTTTTGACCACGAATTACGTTGGTTTCCTGACCTGCGAATTGTAGAAGGGGCAGGCATGCAGGAAATGAAGAACTTTGATAGTGTTTTTTTCTGCATAATTTATTTCCTTCAGGACAACTTTTATTGAACTGCTTCTCCAGAGTCACATTCTTACTCTTTTCTGGTGTATTTTTAATGTCTGAGAACATTTCATTTCCGATATAAAACTTGCTAATTTGAGCAACAAAGATAATTTTTCGATCTGTTTTTTGAACTGTAATAGACCTTTTTGAATCCTTGTATGGAAAGGCATTTAGGGTAGAATGCTGTGGTTTTAAGGATGTGGCCAGTTTCCTAGTTCTTCCCCATTTCCTCAGTGTCATAAACGTAGGGAGTCTCTGTTGTAGGAAAATAACTGTAATTTCCTTCTCCGAATCTAGGAAAATATTAATCAGGTGAAAGTGCCACAGATGGAATTGTACTTACACTTTTGGTTTCAATAAGATTTTTTGATTGTTATGATTGTTTATCAGGATATTTTCTTTCTGTTGGGCTATCTTTATATTAAGCAGGAGTGTTGCTATCATTGGAGACCATTACTTTTTTTTTTTTTTTCAACGTTTATTTATTTTTGGGACAGAGAGAGACAGAGCATGAACGGGGGAGGGGCAGAGAGAGAGGGAGACACAGAATCGGAAACAGGCTCCAGGCTCTGAGCCATCAGCACAGAGCCCGACGCCGGGCTCGAACTCCCGGACCGCGAGATCGTGACCTGGCCGAAGCCGGACGCTTAACCGACTGCGCCACCCAGGCGCCCCGATTTCTTAAGCCATATTATTCGGTTATGTATTAGATTTTTCTAGCAACTCCCAGGTTAGGGAACTGGTCCCTGCTACTCTAATTTCTTTGTAATCACAGAATCAGCACCCTGTCTCGAGAGGGTTTAAATAATTGGACTGTTCCATCATCCCTAGCCTAGAGGCTTTGGGAGTAGAAACTAGACTCATCTAAGTTTTGCCCTCCAAATGTTTCATCACTCATTTACAGTATAAATTCTTGCCTTATTGATGTGTCATCTGGGGCATCCATTTATACACAAATGATGAAATTTATGTATAAATCAGCCTAGTTGCTGATTTCATAAGATTGGAGAAACTTCACAAGTTTTGAGAACACTTTTGAGCAATTTATTTAACCCCATTGTTTTTGTTTTATTATATCCAGTATGACTGGGCAGTGAGATGTCACATGAAATTTTTTGATACTCGAATCTTACCTTGTTTTCATTTTCTATTTATTTAAAAGAAATCTTTCATTAACTTTCTAAGAGTGTACTCAAAAAAATTTAGACTTCCTTTTTTGATAAGAACATAAATAATTGTTCTTTGTCACAAAAGAGTTACCCCCCAGAGACCATCAAGTAGTAAAGCTACTTGCCTTTTGGCCAAGATTACCATAAACCAGTATGCTTTTTGAGGTTTTTCTGCCTGATTTAAATTTTTTTTCAGTCTCCTTTCTCTTGTCAGAGGGCAGATCTTGCTTATGTGCAGTTCTGCCTCCTCTTTCTCATTTGTTTCAATATGAGAAACAAGATCTTCAAACTTAGAAAATTTTTGTCACAGGTTACATGTAACAGTGATCATTTCTGGGTGGGGAAAGTTACTTTTCACTTAATTTTGTTCTGGCTATATGAATTGCTATTGAAAAAATACTATAAATGAACATATATGACTCTTAAAATTCTTTTTTTAGGGGCGCCTGGGTGGCTCAGTCGGTTGAGCGTCCGACTTCGCTCAGGTCACGATCTCACAGTCCATGAGTTCGAGCCCCGCATCAGGCTCTGTGCTGACAGCTCAGAGCCTGGAGCCTGTTTCAGATTCTGTGTCTCCCTCTCTCTCTGGCCCTCCCCCCATTCATGCTCTGTCTCTCTCTGTCTCAAAAATAAATAAATGTTAAAAAAAAAATTTTTTTTTAATTCTTTTTTTATTCTGCTGAAATTCACACACAACAGTTGAATCACAAAAATGAATAAATCAATGTCAGCTAAATAGGAGCCTAAGGGTCTATTTATAAAGAATGGTAGATTTAGTGTATGGGCTTTGTGACATCTGCTTTGTCTCTTTAGTGACCCTTGTTTCCTCCAGGATTCTAAATTATATTCTGGATAAATAAGTTGTTACTATATAGTATTTATAGTGGTGAATTTAGCTGTTTGGCAACTACATTGAAAAAGTGGAGATGGTTCCCTGAAACTCATGTGACGCTGTATGTTAATTATACTGGAATTAAAATTTATTTAAAAATGGAGATGGTCTTTACTTTTTTAGCATGCCTTATAACAAATATCTTTAGTGTTCTGAGAATTATTTGCATTTTAGATCTAATCCAGGTCTCATAGAAGAAAGAACTGACATTCAGATATAATTATGTAGGCAGTAAATGGCTAGTAGGGTCTAGGGACCCATTGCCTTCTGACTTTCAGTTATGTGCTGTTTTTACTCTGGTGTGATCGGAAGATCACCTCCTCTTCCCTTTTGTCCTTTTCTCTCTTTTTTTCCCCTTGGTTTCCTTTCATGCATTCTACAAATATTTATTATTCAGTGTTGAGAGCTGGGGTATGAGCATCAACAACAGAAAAACTCTTTCCCTGCTGTGGTGGCGCTAACAGCTTGCAAGGAAAGACAGATACAAATTGATATAAAATTATAGCTGTGATAACTGAGCAAAGGGGATGTGTACAGGGCAAGAGAGCCTCTGCACGTGCATGGCGCTCTGCCTGGAACGCTCCCCCCAGAAAGCCTCATGATTCAGTTCCTCAGTTCATACAAGTCTCTGCTCAGATGTCACCTCATCAGCGATGCCTTTCCAGGCCACTGTGTCTTGAAAAGCGCTCCACCTTCTTACTCTACCTGGTTTCTTTCATAGCACTTGACATTCCTTTGCTTACTTTTGGTTTTTTATCATTTTGTTCTCCTGTTAGAATGTAAGCTTCATGGAGCAAGAGCTTTGATTTTTTTTTTTTTCATTGCTTTATCTCTAGTATCAAGAACAGTGTGTGACACGTTAGGTGCCCAGTAGATATTTGTTGAATGAATGAATGAATGAATGAATGAATATGATAAGGGGAATTGGTCAAGTCAGGAGGTTTGGAATAACTTCACCGAGAAAGAAACGATTGAGCTGAGATCTTAAGGACATAGACGAGTTCACTTGGAGGAAAGAGGAAGGGAATGGAACCAGAATACAAGCTTCATGAGTGTGGAAGGGCCTTGTCTGGTTTATTTACATAAATAATCTCCAGCACCTGTTACATAGTTGGTTTGCAGTAAATATTTCTTGAATGAGATGGATGAATGAAAACGTGTCTGAGGTAGAAGGACAATAGGTACAAGGGCCCTGTGGGGGAAGGAGCCTGCTGATTGCCAGGAGAGGAAAGGCCAGTGTCATTGACGTGCAGAGTACAAGGGCTAATAGCCTGGCGTGAGTGTGTCAGGAGAGTAAGCAGGGCCAGATTTTGAGGACCTATTTTGAATTGAACAAAACAAATGGCAAACTCAGTATTTTCCTCACAGTTTACATTTCACTCCATTGTAAATTTGAGGTTCCTCACTTGCTATAAAATAAAAGTGCAGGTTTTTTTCTTTTCTTTTTTCTGTAATTGAAAATATACTGGTATTATGGACTAAGTAAATGTGTTCAGGTTTTACATGACCTGCATCGGTGATCTAAGGGAAAACTAAATCTGCCGACCTACCATGTAAGTGGATGTCCTTGATTATGACCATTTTATTTATTTATTTTTTGAAAGAGAAAGGGAGAGAGAGTCTCAAGCAGGCTGTCTGCACTGTCAGCGCGGAACTGACACGGGGCTCAGTCTCACAAAACATGAGCTGAAATCAAGAGCCAGACACTTAACTGACTGAGCCACCCAGGCACCCCAATTATTACCATTTTAATTCAGAGAAAGCTGTCAGTAGTGCTGGGCAGCATTTAACCCCTTTACTGTTAATTTTGGTTTATATATGTTAGCTTTTGTCCTGGTAACTTTTAGGCCTTCTACAACTCTTTTGGATTTTAATGTTTCTGTTAAGGTTAATAGACTGCATTAAAAACAAAAAACGCCTAAGTTATTCTTTTAGCCAGTGCAGTTGCAGAAATATGAGTTATATAGAACTCAAAATAAATTGATCATTTATATCTTTGCTTAATTCTAAGCCACTAATAAACTGCCTATTCAAGAAAGTTGTTTCTACTCACTAATATATGGTTAAAAAAAAGTTATAAAACACATCGCTTTGTGTGTGTGTGTGTGTGTGTGTGTGTGTGTGTTTAATTTTAGAAACTGTGTTTCACCTATAGAATGTGTCTGTAGCTTGTGATATCTTAAAAAGTGATACCAAAGAAGGCTTGTACCCATTATCCTGCACATTTTGTAACATGTAGGAAATTAGGGGAGGAAACCCAGCTATAGTTTTGTAAACTATGTAACATTTTTAAAAAATTTTTTAGGGTTTTTATTTATCTTTGAGTGAGAGAGACAGAGAGCATGAGCAGGGGAGGGACAGAAAGAGGGAGACAGAATCTGAAGCAGGCTCCAGGCTCTGAGCTGTCAGCACAGGGCCCGACGCAGGGCTCAAACTCACACACTGCCACATCATGACCTGAGCCAAAGTCAGACACTCAATCGACTGAGCCACCCAGACACCCCCATGATAACATTTTTTAAAAACTAAAACTAGGGGTTCCTGGATGGCTCAGTTGGCTAAGTGTCCAACTCTTGATTTTGGCTGAAGTCATGATCTCGTGCTCATGGGGTTGAGCCCTGTGTCGAGCTGTGCACTGACTGCAAAATCTCCTTGGGATTCTCTCTCTCTATCTCTCTCTGCCCCTTCCCTGCTTGCGCGTGCTCTCTCTCTCAAACTAAATAAACATTAAAAAATAATAATAACTAAATACTCCCCTGAAATTTCTCTGACTTGATCTGTAAGAGTGAGTAATTGCAAATTTATAAAACTGTGGAGAGGATGAAATCAGATATTTAAAGCACCAGGTACATACCGGCTGCTCAACCGACAGCAGCTCTCGCTTCCGCTCACCCCCATCCCAGTCTTTGTGAGTCAACTTTGGAGGGTAAGAAGCCGTCTGAGTAACTTTTGAAACCATGTAAAGGTAACACAGATTAACTGTTTTATAAAGATATGTAGAGGACATTAAAGGATATAACATGAACTCATGTTTAGGATTCACTTGGCAAACTGATTAAGAAAACCCCTGACATTCCACCTTTTTCAGACAGTTATTTTCAAGCTTTCATTTTCTTAGGAAATCTTCAGGGTGCTTGATAAAATTTCAGAGTCCTGGGCTGTGGCCCACAAATTGGCATTTTTAGGAAGCATCCCAAAGAATTCTGCAGGTAGTCTTTGAAATACAGTGGAAACAGTGTTGTTATGGTCTCAAGTGCCTCCAGACACATGGGTAGACCAAAATTAGTTGACTAAAATTATTAACTACGAGTATCCTTGGATACTTTTTTCTTACTAGTTTTGAGCACAGTGAGGGTGCATGTGCAAGAAGCAGGAGCTGATCATGAGAGACTTTCCCATTTGATAAGGTTTCTAAAGTCTAGTAAAGCTGAGAAAGCAGAGTTTCTCCACATCCTGTTTTTCAAACTGTAATGATCTGTGGAGTAAATATAACAGTAATGACTGGAAGAGCATTGATCTGGGAGGCTAGGATATTCATTAGAATTGGAGACAGTGGGGCACCTGGGTGGCAGGCTATTAAGCATTCGACTTCGGCTCAGGTCATGATCTCATGGTTCGCGGGTTTGAGACCCTGCGTCCGGCTCTCTGCTGACAGCTCAGAGCCTGGAACCTGCTTCAGATTTTGTCTCCCTCTCTCTCTGCTCCTTCCCTGCTTAAGCTCTGTCTCTCTTTCTCTCAAAAATAAATTTAAAAAAGGAAAGAAGAGGGGCGCCTGGGTGGCTCAGTCGGTTAAGCGGCCGACTTCAGCTCAGGTCACGATCTCGCAGTCCGTGAGGGCTGTGAGTTCGAGCCCCGCGTCAGGCTCTGTGCTGACAGCTCAGAGCCTGGAGCCTGTTTCAGATTCTGTTTCTCCCTCTCTCTGACCCTCCCCTGTTCATGCTCTGTCTCTCTCTGTCTCAAAAATAAATGTTAAAAAATTAAAAAAAAAAAAATTTAAAAAAAAATAAAAAAGGAAAGAAGAAATGGAGACAGTAATGAGGGAATGTGGTGGTGTGCCCACAATAGGTCAGGGCCCTGAAAATCAGTGTTGCTTTATGTTGCTTTGAAGATGACCCCAAAAAACTTATTTTGAAACTATGGATAACTTACACTTTTGAAAATAACTCACTTTTTTTTTTAGTGTTTATTTCGAGAGAGTGTGCATGCACACAGGAGTATGAGTGGGGGAGGGCAGAGGGAGAGAATCCAGCCCACGTGGAGCTCGATCTCATAAACCATGAGATCATGATCCGAGGATGCTTAACCAACTGAGCCACCCAGGCACCCTCGAAGATAAATCACTTCTTTTTTTTTTTTTTTTTTTTTTAAATTTTTTTTTTTTGAACGTTTATTTATTTTTGGGACAGAGAGAGACAGAGCATGAACGGGGGAGGGGCACAGAGAGAGGGAGACACAGAATCGGAAACAGGCTCCAGGCTCTGAGCCATCAGCCCGGAGCCCGACGCGGGGCTCGAACTCCGGGACCGCGAGATCATGACCTGGCTGAAGTCGGACGCTTAACTGACTGCGCCACCCAGGCGCCCCGAAGATAAATCACTTTTAATGCATTCGTTTTTTGTGTTTTGCTTTTTGCTTCTGGGATCACAGGTAATGTTCAGATTGCTAATATTAATATTAATAAAAATAATATTAATTTAATATAATTAATATGTGTATTTGATTCTTTATTTACTTTGCAGCTTTGATTAGTTTATCCTTTGGAGGAGCAATTGGGCTGATGTTTTTGATGCTTGGATGTGCCCTTCCAATATACAAGTATGTAAAATTTTTGTCTTTTTTAGTGTTTTAGGGTAAATTTTTTCTACTTTTAAAGCTTTAAATTTTTTTTTAAATGAAAGCTTCTACTGTAGAAGTAATCCTAAGAAATGTTCATTTACCAAGGACAAATCTTTTTAAAAGTGCAAAAATCACTTTTTGGTTATTGCACTTCTGCTCAGTTTTGAGCATCTCTTAATAAAATTAAAGACAAGAAAATTTAAAATATCTTTTCAGCAAAAAAATACCAGAAGCAGGGTCGAGAGACAGTTGACTAAGAAAATAAAGTCATGTAAGCAATTATTTTCCATAGGATAGAAAGAACTTTTAAAAATTAATAGGATAGATTAGTAAGAAAAATAAAACTAAATAGAAAAATCAACAATAAATATGAAAAAAGAACTGCCAGTTACTAATAAGCGCATGAAAATATACTCAGCCTCTCTCAAAATTAAATGAAATCCTTTGGTGAAGGTAAAAGCTGGGGCAAACAGGCACTGTCGTGTATGAGAAGGGAGAGGTATAGCTTCATGTAGTCTGTCATCTTGGAAGCCAGTTTCCTTGTAGCTCTTGAAGTCTATATATTCCTTGAACTAGCCCTTCCACTTAGAATTTCTCATACAGGTCTCCTGGCAGATGTTTACAAAGGTATGTGTAGTGAGGGGAGAGTATGGATGTTCATGACAATCTTGTCTGTAATAACAAAAAAAGCTGGAAGTATCCTAAAGGCCTGTCAAAAGAGAAATGGTTAAATTATAATATGTCCATCAATGGAAATAGTAGGCAATCTTAAAAACAATGAGGAGGAGCCAAGAGCTGTGAGTGCTGATATATAAAGGTGTTCAAGATACATTGTTAAATGAAAAAGTGCAGTGATTCATACTGTTAGAATTTATCCGTGTGGAAATATGGAAGGATCCACAAGAAGGTTGTTAGGAGAGCAAGAGAGAGAAAGTAGGGAGACATGGGCAGCTTGGAGTTTTCACTTTTTGTGCTTTTTTTTTTTTTTAATTGACTTTTTATGTTGAAATGATTATGTATTATCAAGAAGTTGCAACAAAATAGTACAGAGAGGTCCCCTGTATCCTTCACACAGGCTTCCCCCAGTGGCTGTCGTACATAACTGTAGTTGTATTATCCAAACCAGGAAATTACACTGGCACAGTACAATAGCTAGACTGTTGATTCAAAGCCATCTATTTTCTATATTCTAACTTAAAAGTCTTCAATATTACTTTCAGTTCATTTTCTACATTTTTATTTCAGTATTTTGGGAGTTCATAGTGACCTAACGAGAGTTTAGGGATGTTCCAGCTTTACCCTGAGAAGGCTGTCATTCATCAAGAAGTCAAGGGCATGAATCTTGAATTTTAAAAATTACTGTTACTATTTATATTTTCCATATGCATCTTTATTTATAGCCTAAAATAAGAAAAATAATTTTGGGCCTTGATTCCAACTGCTATAATTTATAAAGCATTTTTTTAACATAAGGAATATTTAATCATTGTGTCATAATTCACTTTAGGAATACTATGATTCTAATTATTACTATTTTCAGTGTTCAGGTTATTGTTTATTTTTAAACTATGTCTTGTTTTGAACCTTGCAATATTTCTTTGGTCTTTATTTTTTAAAAGCGTATGTTATGTGTAGGAAAATGACATAGATAGCAAAAACTACATTAACTTATTTTTTTTTTCTAGCCAATACTGGCCTCTCTTTGTTCTGTTTTTTTACATCCTTTCACCTATTCCATACTGCATAGCAAGAAGATTAGTGGATGATACAGATGCTATGAGTAATGCTTGTAAGGAACTTGCCATATTTCTTACAACAGGCATTGTTGTCTCAGCTTTTGGGCTCCCTATTGTATTTGCCAGAGCACATCTGGTAAGTGTATATATTTTTCTATGAACGATTTTACATCAGACTAGGTTAAAATTGTCTCAGGAAAAAGGATAGAGATAATCTTACTTTTGTTGTTAACTGATAAAAATGATATTGGAGAGGGCCGCCTGGGTGTCTCGGTCGGGTAAGCGTCCCAACTCTTGATCTCAGCTCAGGTGTTGATCTCAGGGTCATGAGTCAGGCCCCACATTAGGCACCACGCTGGGTGTGAACCCTACTTTTAAAAAAAGAGGAAGAATGATACTGAAGAGCATGGCTGGGGTCTGCGGCAACAGTTGGCTTACCAGTTCTTCACTCTCAGAAGTGGGCACATCCTCTCACCCAGTGCTTAACAACCACAGGCCGCCCTCTGTAACTGTTTAAAGGCCTGAGGAGATAGTGTGTTCTTTGCATGGGAAAGTGTGAAAGAGGAGAAGGGCCTGAGATCTGTATACCTGGTCTTTCCTCCCAGACTCACCAGTCAGATTCACTCCCCCATCTCTGGGGACTTAGAGATGCCAGGGACTGACCACCCTTCCACATGGAGGGGGCGATTATTCCCCCTACTCCTTTAAAAGAATGTACATGGGTGTGTTTTCGTTTCTGGTACTTTAAATTCAATCTGCTGTCTAGATAAGATTTTAGATTCACTGAAGAAGAGTTGGAGCAAATTTCTTCATGAGCTTTAAGTTGTAGAAGTCTCTGCTGCCTCCTCAGAATCCAGAAGCCTAACTTTTGAATAATGATCATTTTCATGACTTCCTGTCTTTTTAAAGGAAGCAAATTAAAAACAGCAATATAGAAGGACCGTTAAGTGTTGAATAGAGTGAAAGTTACTATCACAGATCTTGCTTGTTTTTATATCATGATTGGCATAGAACTAGAATCTAGATTTGCTTTTCATTTTCTTTCTGTTTTTCCTACATCTGTTAACTTAAGTGTTTATCTGTCTTATTTCTCTAGATTGAGTGGGGAGCTTGTGCACTTGTTCTCACAGGAAACACAGTCATATTTGCAACTATCCTGGGCTTTTTCTTGGTCTTTGGAAGCAATGATGACTTCAGCTGGCAGCAGTGGTGAAGGAACTACTGAACTATTGTCAAATGGACTTCTTGTCATTTGTCGGCCATCCGCGCGCACAGGAGATGGGGCAGGGATGCTGAGTGGCACAGCAAGCCTCTTGGGGGTGTTCTCAGTGCTCCCCTCTCACTTTTATTGTAAGCATACTATTTTCACAGAGACTTGCTGAAGGATTAAAAGGATTTTCTCTTTTGGAAAAGCTTGACTGATTTCACACTTCTCTCTAGTATGCTTTCTGTGGTGTCCTGCTGAATTTGAGTATTTATGTGTCCCTGTTTAGTTATTTTTTTTTTTAATCAACATGCAATGTTAAGCATTTTTAAAATGTAATAACCATTTGCATTGGTTAGGAATTAGATTTCTGCTAGCTATTACTGGGCTAAAGGACATCTTTTGTCTTAAAATTATTTAACCTCCATTGCAAAAAGTTAAAAAAAAAAAAGTTTTCAATCAGTCAGGATGACATCACTCCCAATTTTATGCAGACCATTGGCATACCTTATAGACTGTACACTCAGTACGCATATAGCTGCATTTATACCTCAGAGGGGCCAAGTATTAATGCCCATGCCCTCCGTAAAGGTTGCTGGTTTTGCCAGTAAGCAGGTGTTTTGTGGACTGAAAATTATTTTACGGAATTGCCACAAAGGAGTGCTTTTCTTCTCAGTCGTTAGAGGAATTTATTGTTAAACTCAAAGGTAAGCGTGTAAAACCAGATTTTTGAGATGGTTTTTATTTATGTCTATTATAGATAGAGTGAGTTGCGTTATGGGAAGAAACGATGTTGAAATTCCATTTTTTTAATCCTCTTTCTATTTATAAGTGAAATGTTTGATCTTCTATCAGCCTTTTCATATTTTACTGTGGGTGAAGTGGAACATACTACTGATAAGGAAAAGTTGTAGTGTGCATCATTTAGACCAGAAAACCTTTCCCTGCTTCCTCCTTTTAACTTATTTTCTACGTTGTATATATTAAGTAAATTAACTTTCCAAATATAGTTTGATAACACTTTAAATTAGAGGTGTTGATCTCACCTGGAAAGTACTTGCTATGCTCTACATGCTGAGTGCCCTGCCCCGCAAGGCCTTGACATGATTAACAAGTGACTTGTTAGTCTTGCACATAAGTCATGCATTAACAATTTAAGATTTAGACCATGGTAATTGTAGTTCTTACTCTCTAAGGTTATATCATATGTAATTTAAAAATATTTAAGACAAGTTTCCTGTATACCTCTCAACTTTTTTGATTTTTATTTCATCATGATAGATCTGCTGTTTCCTTTTAAATGGCACTTATTGTGTGAATTAATGCAAGGTAGCCAAATCCAGCTGTATAGCAGCTTCAGACACAGAAGACCTGACCAAAAAGTTCCCAGTAACCAGGCATGATCAAATCGTTGTGGTCATTTGCATCTCAACAATTATCAGTACCTTTTGCAAGAGCTAGTAACGAAGATGTTCAAGTTGGTCCGACAGTATTTTGTTGGGGTATTTGTGTGATTTTTCACTATACTTACATAAAAATTGTTTTGCCTTCAGACAAAACTGAGTGATCGTGACAGCTTTTATATAAAATTTATTTCTGAAGAAAATGGGAACCCATTTTGGGTTTGTTCAGCTTTTTACTAAAGATGCCTAAAGTCCACAGGTTTTATTGCCAGGCCCAGGTGGTGACTCTAGCTGTGAGATGGGAAGCAGAGTGAGGTATCTGCGTGTGGCTGTCCCGCCTCTACAGCAGGCTGAAGACGGCTTGCAGTGTTACAGTGATGTAGCCCTAAAGGGGATGGTACAGGCGTGCATGAATTAGCTGGCCATATAGTTGGGAACTCAGTGCGTGGGATCTACTTGATTTTTTTTTTTGCAGGAAGTACACTCTCTGGCCCTTCCCGTTTTCTGTTCTAGAATATCAGTGCAGTGCACTGCGACTATTCTATTCACTTGGCCATAGACTCTTTCTCTAGCAGCCGCATATTTCTGTGTCCTGGTTGCGTTTGGCAGCATCGTGTCTCTCGTCTTGCACACGAGCTTGACATAGTGCTGTCTGATCTCTAGGCTAGTTCTTTGAGCTGTGAATTTGCCATAGAACATGCACTGATACCGCATTGCCATTCTTCTACGGAAAGAAAACTTTTGATGATGAAACAATAAAGATTTTCAATATCTATGTTACTTTGTGGGTGTTTTTGAAATGCAAATATGCTGCACACTTGAGCTCCTGAAGTGTGTTACTCATTTTAATAATGCAATATATTAGTCATGAATGTTAGACTTGCAGAAGTTTCACTTCCAAAACAGAATTGAAACTGTAGTAGTAAATATTACAAGGAAGCCCTGTGATTTTGAGCTATAGATTGGTAGAAGTAGGTTGGGGAAGTAGAATTTTTAACTAGCCCTTTACAAAAAAGCCATAGAGGATTCTGTTGACCTGAAAAGACTGTTGATAATCAAAAGTCAAGGTTGTACCTGTTCTTAAATTTTCAGAACCTTTTTTATGACCGTATGTTTTATTGTGTATTTATTACCATTCATTATTGGAGCATTTGGCTTTTTGCAAACCTTTCAAATAGTTAAGGGCAAGAAATCTGTGTGGCACAGTGTGATTGGAGAAAAGTGCTGTTCTCTTTTATCAAACGTGAATCTTGTCCCAAGTTGTCTTAATTATATAATCTCATTATATGTTTTAAAAAGTTTAAACCATAGTTTCTTAGTGTTTGCTCTAACATGATGGGGGGGGGGGGTGTTGTCAAGATGATCCATATTTCTAGAGGAGACTCTGGAACATTTACGTTGAATGTGACAAGATTCAGAAGTTTCAGGTCACTTTAAATCAGCACGTCAAATTTAACAAGCAGCCATGCAACATTACCGTTAAGTGATGTGTACGTTTTACAGCTCAGGATGCTTTATAATTTATAAAATAGGTGGGAAATTCAAAATCCTGTTTCTTCCGTTAAGCCTGTGTTATCCTTTCTCTTCGTGAAGATTAAGGAGCTCTTATTTCAATGCCTCCCAATTTTCTGGCACTCCCAGGGAAGAGAATACATCCTGTAAAATAAATATTCCAGATAACTGAAGCTTGTCTCAAAAAGAACTGACAGTTGTTTTATTTATTTTGGTGAAAGTATTAAATGGGTCATACACTCTTGTACTTCCTTCGAATATATTAAGGCATTTTGCGTTTTCCTTGGTAATTTAGGGTTGTCATAAATTATTTCCCCTTCTTTAAATGGCCCCAGACCCGTATTTTTCTAGAACTGTGTTTTTGCTGGCTTTTCTTACAACTGAGTCTGTGCCTAGCACTCCTTAACTTACTTTGTTTCTAGTTTTCTAAATCTGTAGTACATTAGGAAGAGTGGAAAGTTGCCAGGGAAGAAAAATGAGGTAACCAGGTGGACTGAACCAATAATGTAACGTTTCTGCACACGGTACCTCAGTGGACCTAGCGAGGTGCTCCCACCTCTTATACAAAGGAAAGGCTGTGTGACGAGTCTTCTTCCTGTTGAAAAGGCTTTTTAAAAAACTGTAGCTGGTAAACTGTACACCAGACACAGGGGTTGTGACAGAGAACACGGAGGTGTGACTTGCTGTGCCGCAAGAGAAGCCTTCCAGTTCCACTTCCCGAACTTGAGGAGTTCCTTGTACTTGAGTAAGCCCCTAACTGATTTCTGAGAGCTTATATCTCTCTTCACCATTTGTTTCCAGTTGCAGAAAGTCTAGATATAAAGACGATTTTACAGTTCACTTTTACTGGACGCTCTGTACTGTATATTTTACTTCCAGTCGCTCGAAGATTGTTTGAATCCATCCTTGGGTTTAGGACCATGCCCTGCAGTCACAACAACTCAGATGTTGTTAAGCTTGTAAATTCCCATCAGAGGGAATAAAACCATCAAACTCCCAAGGTGTTTCCACAAGTCACAAGAAATTAAAACCATGTGACCATGAAACGTTCCTTTTTTGATTCTAGTTGTTTCCTTGTTTGTATTCCTTGCGGTACTGACGGAAAAATCAGGAATTTTTGTTTTAGAAGCCAGTAGAATGGCTAATACTGTAAAAGAGGAAGTGTTGCAGTTCACAGCCATAGAAACCATCAAATAGAATAATATAGAATGAAACAGTATTTCCATATCTCTTTGTAAGAGCATTACTGTTGAACAATTTAGTTATCTTGATTTATAGTGTGGCATTTAATGTCACATGTATCTTTTTGTCTTTTGGCTGATCAGCATATTCTGTAATATGTAAATACAGTTATGACCTAGAAGTCAGCGAACTTGTATAGATTTGCAAACCTCCAAAATAGATATTTTCCTGAAAGCTGGATACACTTACATAGAACATTTGAGGATTGTCTCAAAGTGTTCACAGTTGGAAAACTCCCTAGATCTAAATGAAGATGGATGGATTTTAATTCACTTTTGTCATGGTCTGAATCATCAACTTCCAAAATATAGGTGAGAATCAGCTCCAATACCTAGTTAATGAGTATAGCAGTGAAGAAAAGGGTAGTAGTCTCCCAGGGATTAAAACAAAAACAGTTTTGAGCCATACTCCATGCTAGAAGTGACATTTGTCATTTACGAGCATAAATGGCTTAGTGATTCTGCTCACAATCCAGTGCTTTAAAAAGTGTTTTAAAAAAGATATTACTACAGAGGCTCCTGGCTGGCTTAGTTGGTAGATAACTGTGACTCTTGATCCCAAGGTTGTAAATTTGAGCCCATGTTGGGCATAGAGCCTACTTAAAAAATGTATACATATAGAGAGAGGGAAGGGGGACACACACACATACACACACACGTGTGTATGTGTGTGTGTTTCACAAAAACACCTTCCAGACACTTTAAAGTGTCCAGCTGATTAGGTAGAAATGGTCTATACTCCACCTTGGCTATGTCACTGAGACACTTATGCTGAAACTCTGTTAGGTTCAAGTTTTTTTATCTAGAAAGGGTCTTTTTTTCCAATGGCAGTTTTATACTACAATGACAGCATTTAGGTAATATTGGGGGATAGGAAAAAAATAGGAATACAGTCCCTCTTTGAACTAGTAATGTAGTTAGACACTCAAGAAGGTTTCAAAGGAAGCTGATTCCTATCCGATTCCTATACATGCCAAAAGGGAAGTATGGGGGTTCACAGGAGGAAAAGATTTGGGAAGCAAAAGGGAGGTAGAGGGTAATTTCCTGCTCTGCTTTGGCCCATCTTCTGCTGGCAGGCAGGGTATTGGCAAGATGAGCATTTCTCTGGAGCAGCATTGTGGTGTTGGCTCTTAAGCTTCCTGGGATTCAGGGGCAGCAGAAATCATGGCGGGCGCTTCTTGATTCTGACACCCTCACTCTGGATCCCAGATACAATGGAGATGTAAGAGGGGTGGAGATTTAATTTTAAAGTGATAACCAAGATTTGCTGATGAACTGTGTGGGAAAAAGAGAGGAGTCAAGGGTGACTAACAAGTTTCTGATAGTCCTGTCAGGGAATGGAGGGGGAAGTAGGGAGGGTCGAAAACAGCAAAGTCCGGACCGTATGTCCAAACTACTAGTTCGTCATACCCGTTTGTTACCTCGAAGTGACAGCACTTGCCTTGTTTCAAACCTTTACCAGACAAAACAGTACTATTGACGCTTGAACCTTGTAACTACTTTACAAACTCCTGAGGGTCGACATTGTGGCACACGTCGTGGCATAGCAGTTACACCGGGGGCTCTGGGGTACACCCAGCCCGTACTGCTAACTTGCTCTTGGACTAGATGTGCAACCATAAGTGAGTTATTTAATCTGTGTCTCAATCCCACAGCTGCAAAATGAGGATAAAAATAGTAGCTACCTCAAAGAGTGGCTGTGATGTTGAAATGTGACGTGCAGAGGGCTCACAGCTGATGTTAGGTACTGTTACTGTTTCTTACCAGTTCTCTGTACCGCTAAGCAGTTCCCTCTTACGTCGTAAGTAGACAAACAAAAAAACATTTTAATAATCCAATCTTAATAGAATATATTGCCAACAGGAGTCCCCCCTGTCAGCCTTATAATATCTCTTGGAAATTCTCTACCTACCTGGTTTCCAGGCATTCACTGCAGTAGTTCGAGGTAGTCATGAAGACCTGTTGACTATCTAATAAACACTGCAGGGTGCCCTGACATGTGCCTCCGGTGGGTTAAGTATCCGTGATCCTCCTTACCCCCACCCCTGCACCAAACCTGGAAAATGACACACTTTTTTTTAAAGAACAGGAAGCTACATTGCCAAACTTGAAACAAGAAGGGAAGAGTTTAGGTGGATCTGAAACTAAGAAATCCTGAGAGAATGAAAACGTGATCAAATTGAAGAAGAAACCACAGCCTGAAACGCAGGCGGCAAGCACATGGGAAGATACCGCATAAAATACGGGAGCCATGCCAAGGAGGCCTTCATCGCAAGTGGAGGCGTCCAGAGGCAGGAGGGGGCTCCGGCAACTTCCTGAGGGATCCCCGAGGGCGCTGCGGTGGGAGCAGCCAAGCAGCAGATCTGTTAAGCATCTCTGCATACACTCCCGTCGCCGTCTCACACCTTCCCGTCTGGGGAGGAGGACGTGTTTCCTGAAGTAGCGGAAATGGAAACACCCGAGTCCAGGAGACCAGTCACCAAGGAACCCTACTCAGTTGCACATCTTTTTTTATCCCTTACTCGCTGGAAACATGCCTCTCCCTTTAGTCAGGCTGCACGAGCAGGAGCAGCTGATGGTTTAGCCCAGGGGTTCTCAGTAGCAAAGATGAGTTCCCAGGCAGGGAAAAACCAAACAGTTCAGGAGTACCAACTGGAAGAAAACAAACTGACAGAATTTACCAGCGAGGAAACAGGTAACAAAAAGAAGCTCCAGGGTTCTATTTTGAGAATTGAAACCATCCAAAAGACCATACCAAGTGGTGTACAAAATCAGGCTGATGAAATTACGTTACAGAACATTTTACATTTTTTGCACCCAAGTCCAATTAGATTACCCAAGACCACTATTTTGCTTTTCCTCAGAGGCTCTACCTCACATCACACCAGATTTGATTCAGAGACACATAGTATAACTTACTATAGATGAACCTCTTACTATAGATGAACCTTTCCCCACAGCATATTCTCCCTGTGACATCCTGACCTATGACAATGAACCTGAAACCTGCTGTCTGCTTGGATGGGAAGGAAGGCAAAAGCTATAGCTGGTATCACACATCTTACATGATGATTTGGATTCCCACCTGAAATATTGCATAACCCACTATAGGCATTTATTAATTCCACAGACATTTTTGGAATCAGACGCCAGGACTACAAAATAAAAATACAAGGTGAGATGAGAACAAATAAAAGATTCTTGGAGGTCCATACTACATTATATCTACCGAGTAGCTGTGTGACTTCCCTACAAAGGGAAGGGAGGATAGGAATGCTTCACAAAAAAAAAATGGTGTTGGGGCAGCTGGCTGGCTCAGTCAGTAGAGCGTGTGACTCTTGATCTTGCAGTTGTGCATTTGAGCCCCAGGTTGAGTATAGAGATTACTTAAAAAAAAAAAAAAAAAAAAAAAAAAGGAAAAGAAAGAAAAATGGTGATCGATCTTGGTCTAGGACAGTAATGAACCATTCCAGCCTCCAACCTGTGTGACAGTTAATGTTCTTATTTTCATGTTTGTCTTCCAAAGTATTTCTGGGAATCCCGGGAATGCTTGTACCTCAGCCAAACTCTGGCACTGGACTGACTTCCACTTCTCTGCAGCCACCTTTTACCACTTTGTAACTACTTTTCCTCTTCTCCCTATAGCCTGCACCCAACCATGGATAAGACCCTCTCTCTTGATCCTGCAAAGCACATCTAAAATCAGGGTAGGGGCGCCTGGGTAGCTGAGTCCGTTAAGCATCCTACTTCGGCTCATGTCATGATCTTGCTGTTTGTGAGTTTGAGCCCCAAGTCGCGCTCTGTGCTAACAGCTCGGAGCCTGGAGCCTGCTTCAGATTCTGTGTCTCCCTCTCTCTCTCTGCCTCTCTCTCTCTCTCTCTCTCTGTCTCTCAAAAATAAACATTTTTAAAAAACCTTAAAGATAAAAATAAAATCAGGTTATAACTTTAAACAAATCATTTACCAAAGACCTGAGGAAAAGAGAGAAATTACTACACAACCCTCACCGCCCTCCAAAAATCAAAAACAAAACTGAATGTTGTATTCACTGTCTTCTACAATCTTGGCCATGTGCTTGCCTCAAGTCTCTAGCTCTGACTGTGCCAGGTTGCAGGTAGCACTTTACCTCCTCTGGACAGTAGGGATTCTTGAAGCCCTTGTGAGGGGACTTATGAGGTCCCCTCACATGAGTCCAGGCCCCCTGCTCCGAAACGGCATCATCTGCAGTAAATGCAACCCTGCCCACAGAAGACAGGGTTCTTCTTAAGTAAGCACATTATCCTTTCAACCATTTTAATCTAGAATGAAGGTATCATTTTAGCCTCCATCGAATCATAGAACGTCAGATAAACCCAATTTGAGAGACATTCTATGAAACAACTGGTACTCCTCAAAAATCATGAAAGGCAAGAGTCCTCAAGGTCATGAAAGACAAGGAAAAACTGAGGAACTGTCACAGATGGAAAGAGACTATGGAGACACAACAATTAAATGTAAAGGGGATCCTGCATGAGATCTGGAGCAGAACAATGACATAGGGGGGAGAATCGGTGAAATCTGAATAAGGTCATAGTTTAGTAGTTAATAACATTGTACTGATATTAATTCCTTGGTTTTGTAATTGTGCTATGGTTATGTTATTTGTTAACATTAGGGAAAGCTGGGTAAAAGGTATATATGAATTCTCTATACTAGTTTTTGCAATGTTCTGTAAGTCAGACTATTTCAAAATAAGTTTTTTAAAGTACTGTTACCACCCATCAGATCAGAAAAATTTTAAGTCTTGACAGTCTCCATAACTGGAAAGGACAGGGAGCAAATTAAACCCTCAAATACTGCTAGTGTAAGTGTCCACTGGTACAACCATTTTGGAGAATATATAGGAATATTTGACAAACCCTAGCAAAGATGGAGATACGTAAACATAACCAAACGACTCTGTGAACATATCGTAGGGAACCCTCATACATGCACTCAAGGAAACATGTTTACACACGTATGAATGCCCATCACTAATTATTTTAATGACAAATACTGGGGGGGAGGGAGGGAAGGAGACTGGGTAAATAAATTGTGGTACATTCACACAAGGGGACACTATACAGCAGCAAAAAAGAAGGGACTAGGACATCCAGCATGGATGAACTTGACAAGGATTTGTGAATGAAAATTCAGGTTACAAAAGAATACTAGACAATAACACCCACTGTTGTAAAGTTTTAAAACATGCCCCAAATACAACATACTGTTTTGGAATAAATAAACTGTGACATTAAAATACAAAATCTTGGGGCGCCTGGGTGGCTCACTTTGTTGAGCATCCAACTTCAGCTCAGATCATGATCTCGAGGTTTGTGAGTTCAAGCCTTGCATCGGGCTCTGTGCTGACAGCTCAGAGCCTGAAGCCTGCTTTGGATTCTGTGTCTCCCTCTCTCTCTGCCCCTCCCCTGCTCTCTTGCTCTCTCAAAAATAAATAAACATTAAGAAAAAAAAATCTTAAAAAAAAATTAAAAATCTCTCCTGAAGTGATAAAGTGGAGAGAAGTAATCAAGGAAGGATACAAAAAGGACTTCAACAGTATTCTCAATGTTTCACTTTAAAAATTTTTCATGGTACATACACAGACACTTTGTTATACTTTACACTTTTTTTTATTATTTTTTTTTAACATTTATTTATTTTTGAGAAGAGAGAGACAGAGCATGAGCGGGGGAGGAGAGAGAAAGAGGGAGACACAGAATCTGAAACAGGCTCCAGGATCTGAGCTGTCAGCACAGAGCCTGACGCGTGGCTCGAACTCACAGACCACGAGATCGTGACCTGAGCCGAAGTCGGCGCTTAACCAACTGAGCCACCCAGATGCCCCTATTTTTATTTTTTTCAATGTTTATTTTTGAGAGACAGAGACAGAGCGTGAGTAGGGGAGGGACAGGGAGAGAGGGAGACACAGAATCTGAAGCAGGCTCCAGGCTCTGAGCTGTCAGCACAGAGCCTGACTCAGGGTTCGGACTCATGAACCACAAGATAATGACATGAGCCTAAGTCAGATGCTTAACCAACTGATATTTATTTTAAAGACAGGAAAATGGGGACACTTGGGTGACTCAGTTGGTGAATGATCTGACTCTTGATTTCAGCTCAGGTCATGATTTTTGGTAGGAGTATAAATTGGTACAAACATTCTCAAGTGTGGGGCACCTGGCTGGCTCAGTTGGTAGAGCATGTGACACTTGATCTCAGAGTCATGAGTTCAAGCCTGATGTCGGGTGTGGAGTTTACATTAAAAAAAAAAAGAGAGAGAGAGAGAGAGGGGTGCGCCTGGGTGCTCAGTCATTTAAGCTTCTGACTTCAGCTTAGGTCATAATCTTGAAGTTTGTGAGGTAAGTTTGGGCCCTGCATCGGGCTCTGTCCTGACATACAGAGTGGATCCTGCTTGGGATTCTCGATCTTTCTCTGCCCCTCCCCTGCTCATACTCTCTACCCCTCCCCTGCTCATACTCTCTGTCCCCCTCAAAATAAATAAATAAATAAATAAATAAATAAATAAATAAAAACTTTAAAAAATATTAAGGGGCACCTGGGTGGCTCAGTTGGTTAACCGTCCGACTTCGGCTCAGGTCATGATCTCACTGTTCATGAATTTGAGCCCCATGTCAGGCTCTTTGCTGACAGCTCACAGCCTGAAGCCTGCTTCAGATTCTGTTTCTCCTCTCTCTCTCCCTCTCTCTCTCTACCTGCTCGTGTTCTCTCTCTGTCTCAAAAATAAATATACATTAAAAATTTTTAAAAAGAACATTAAAAGAAAAAACTAAAAAACATACTCAAATGTAATTTGGTGATAAATATTAAAAGCCTCCAAGTATGCATACTATTTAACCTATTAAGTCCTTGAATAGTAATCCTAGGGAATTAATCAGAGATAGAAGATAGTCATCACCTTATTATTTATAGCAGTAAAAAGTTTAAAAATGTTAAAGTCGCATAGCAGAAGATTAAGTCATGAATGTATTAGGCAGTTATTAAAAATCACCTTGTAAAAAATGCAGACATAAGAACATTTTACAACATATTGTTAATCATTAGCAGGCTAGAAAATGAGTATGATCCTAATTTTCTGAGATATGTAAGTACATGTATATAAATACATATGTATGTATATGTAGAGAAAGTTGGGAGGTTTTTGTGTTAGTTTGCTCAGACCGCCATAACAAAGTACCAGAGATTGGGTGGCTTGAACAACAGAAACTTCTGGATGCCTGTCTGGCTCAGCAGAGCATACAACTCTTTTTTTTTTTTTTTTTTTTTTTTTTTTTTTAATATTTATTTGGGGAAGAGCACAAGCAGGAGAGAGGCAGAGAGAGGAGCGGGGCCGAGGATCTGAAGTGGGCTGTGCACTGACAGGCTGACATCAGTGAGCCCGATGTGGGGCTTGAACTCATGGACCCCAAGATCACGACCTGAGCTGAAGTTGGATGCTCAGCCGACTGTGCCACCCAGGTGCCCCAGAGCATGTGACTCTTGATCTCGGGGTCATGAGTTCAAGCCCCACGTTGGGCATAAAGCTTACTTTCAAAAAATAAAATTAAAACAACAGAAATTTATTTTCTCACAGTTCTGGAGGCTGATTTCTTCTGAGGCCTCTCCTTGGCTTGCAGAAAGCCACCTTCTTCCTCACTGTGTCATCCCTCAGTCTGTGTTCTCTCTGTCCCAATCACCTCATCTTGTAAGAATACTAGTCATATTGGACTATGACCTATGCTATGACCTCACTTAATCTTGATTACTTCTTTAAAGGCCCCATCTCTAAATACAGTTACATTCTGAGGTACTGGGAGTTAGGACTTTAACATATGAATTTTGATGGAACAAAATTCAGCCCATTATACCTATATATCAAAATATTAACTAGATGTGTCTAAGTAATTTTAAAAATGTTTTTTTGTAAAAATTAGATCTTCCTACACTAATGATAAATGGGACTCTTTCAATCTCAGTTGAAGTCCCCAAAACCAAGAATAATACTATAGGTGCCAATTTCTGTCCCCTTGTCCTAAATGTGGTGCCAAGTCACATCTATTAAACACGTACCCACTTCCTACCTATAGAAGTAAAACATGGAGGATCAAAGAGTAGAGACGGTAACACTTTGAAGAGAGTCACTGGAGCACTTTGGCATTTCCCCCTCCAAGGGTGTGAAAAGAAACTGCTTCCTCCTCCTTCAAGCCAAGGGAGAAGCAGTTTAAGGGAGCCACTCAGGGAACTTGGCATGTATTCCCTGAGCTTGGATGGCATGAGTACTAGAATGAGAAATTTGGCTAGATCATCCTGAGCTAGAAAAGCAGAGGGAGAGATCATCAGGGCTTCATAGAAAATGAGCTGAGGGGCGCCTGGGTGGCTCAGTTGGTTAAGTGTCCAACTTCAGCTCAGGTCATGATCTCACGGCCTGGAGCCTGTTTCAGATTCTGTGTCTCCCTGTCTCTCTGACCCTCCGCCGTTCATGCTCTGTCTCTCTCTGTCTCAAAAATAAATAAATGGGGGCGCCTGGGTGGCGCAGTTGGTTAAGCGTCCGACTTCAGCCAGGTCACGATCTCGCAGTCCGTGAGTTTGAGCCCCGCGTCGGGCTCTGGGCTGATGGCTCAGAGCCTGGAGCCTGTTTCCGATTCTGTGTCTCCCTCTCTCTCTGCCCCTCCCCCGTTCATGCTCTGTCTCTTTCTGTCCAAAAAATAAATAAAAACATTGAAAAAAAAATTTTTAAAAAAAAAAAAAAAAAATAAAAATAAAAAAATAAATAAATAAATAAATGTTAAAAAAAAAAAAAAAAGAAAGAAAGAAAGCTGAATGCATTTCTAATGGCAAAGGTGGGGACATATCTATGCACCTTCTCATAGGAAGGTCTCTGTCTGTTTCAAGGACTTGTCAATGGGCTCTAAGTAGCAAGGAAACTTAATTTTTTCCTTTTGCTTTTGTTTCCCACATCAGACTAGGCATTTATTTATTTATTTATTCATTCATTCATTTATTTATTCATTCATTCATTTATTCATTCAGAGAGAGAGAGAATAAGTGGGGGAGCAGCAAAGAGACAGGAAACAGAATCCCATGCAGGCTCCGCGCTGTCAGCACAGAGCCCAACGCGGGGCTGGAACTCACAAACTGTGAGACCATGACCCGAGCCAATATCTAAATTCAGATGCTTAACCAACTAAACCATCCAGGTGCTCAAAAGACTAGGCTTTTAAATGCCAGAACATGGGGACTATCTATGTAGTAACTGAACTAACGTAAGTTCACTCCTTGGTGAGTTTCAGATAGAGATTATGCCAGTTGAGTTGTCACACAAAGGAAACTTCATTTGCAGCAAGTAAGGAGATCATGGGGAATAATTTACAAAGCCACCATATGAGGACTAAGCCCACCAACCCAATCAAAGGAGGGCCGCGGAAACTTGGAGCAGAGTCAAGGGAGACTTTAATCAACGTTCTTGCAAGAGCAGGCGTCTGAGAGACAGGCACACTCTGGGCAGTTACAGCAGACAATTTATCTCCTAGTGTGCAAGTCCCTTCCCCGATTCCTCATTGGCTGAGTACTACAGAGGTAACAGCCTTGCAGGGCCACGCCTGTGCCCGTGTAAGACAAAAAATAGTCTGATTGGAACAAATATACATTCCCTGAGGTGACAGAGACTTCCAGTCCCTCCTCCTTTTCTTCTTTGGCGCATGCTCATTGCAAAGCCCACTAAAATAAGCCCTCGAAATGCGGAGGGGAAGAAGAACCAGGAAGTGAAGTGTCTAAAGGTTTGGGACTCCATTGGTGGAGGGGGGTGGGGGTTCGTACATATTTCCAATAGGTTGTAAACCTACTATTAACTACACATCACAGCTTTTATTTGGTATTTCTGAAAATGAATCATCTCCCTTATTTCTCACAATGTCCCCCCTGCCTTGCAGGGGTGAGCAGATTGTTTTATTTAAGTTTTGGGATAAATATTCAGAAAAGGAAGCTTTGTCATCACAAACGCCTATACACACATCTTATGTTATGTTAATGAAGCTTGTGTTCCTTCTAGGGTGGAGACTTCAAAGAAGCAGAGGTAAATATCAGACTAGGGGAAGGGACTATGGCTGTGCTCTGAGAGCAGATGTAACCTGGATGGGGTCTTGGGCTCCTAAGGTAAGGAATGCAGGGCCTTGCTTGTTCATAAGCTGAAATCAATCAGTTGACTGGGAGTCCAGGCTTCTGCAGAGACAGACTATTTGTTGGTGGGTCTGAAAAGAAACAATAGTTGATTAGGGAAAAACAGTTCTCTGAAAAACAAGCTTTAAATTTTCTGCTAGTTTAAACTCATTAACCCTATGGGTCACGGTTTCATACCTGCAGAAACAACTCAAGAATGGGCATTAGGTCAATCTTTACTTTTGGGAGTTTTACCATTGATTTATTGTCTTTGAATTTGTTAGGCTATTTCTTGACCTGGTAGAGACTTCCCCCACCCACCCCCCACCCCCACCCCCCCTCAATTCCCTTTGTTCCCTTAAAATCTGTAACTACTAGGTTTTGCATTTCTTTGTGATTCTGACACCTAGGAAGCTCTGCCAGCAGAGCCTGGGCACAGATCACAGTAAATAGCTGGGATCTAAAATGACTTCTCTTGGGTCACAAAAGCTGTGTTTTGTCTTTTTTTTTCAGGGGACCCCTAAATCTTTCTGCTTACATCTAAACCCTGTTGAGAAAACTCTTCAAATAAAGCAGTCTCTTAAAGAATTCAAAGAACGCAATCATTCCCATCCTCATTTACCACCCAGAAATAACCAATATTAACATTAGGTGACTGTCATCTATCTATGGACGGTTTTGTACAATAAAACAAAACTCTCCATTCTTTAAGCAATGACGACAACAACAGGAGTATATAGGAAGACTCTGGACTAGTTCACAGAATCTATGGAGAAGCTGCAAATCTGGTCTTGAAAAGGACAAGAACTTGGGCAGCAGCCAGAGTCTGCGGAACAGAGCCAGATGCATTGGCAGTATTTGGGAGCGCTGATGATCGGATAAATAGGCCCCAGGTATTTTTCATTATGTTCTTATACTCAAGATTTAAATTCTTACCTTAAAAAAAAAGTTTAACAAAGAAGACAAACTACAGGAGGCAGACACTTGTTTCTTTACCCCACAGCTCTTTCTCTCTTAATAATTGCTAGCAGAAACACATTTTGGGGCACCTGGGTGGCTCAGGTGGTTAAGCACCAGACTTCAGCTCAGGTCTTGATCTCTCAGTTCCTGAGTTCAAGCCCCACACGGGGCTCTCTGCTGTCAGTACAGAGCCTGCTTCAGATCCCCTGTCCCATCCCCCCCCCCCCCCCGCCCTCCCCTCCATGTGCAATCTCTCTCTCTCTCTCAAAAATAAATAAACATTAAAAAAAAAAGGAACATATTTTGTTTGTGGCTATGTGAACAGTTATAGGGAATGAATCATAATGGTTTAGAGAATGACTTCCGAATTTAACCTAAACACCTTAAAAAAAGATCTTTCTTTTTCCTTGCAGATCAATAATTCCAGGGTAAGACTGGTTGAAGAGATCTTTGTCAAATTGCCCAATATAGGACTAAAGCCCCTGGTATTGACTATACCTTTCATTATTTTTCTCTCCCAGGAAAAAAGATTAAAATACGAAATGAGTTAAGAACTCCTATATTCAACAATAAAAAAAAAAAGGCCCAATTTGAAAATGGGCAAAAGACTTGAACTAACATTTTTCCAAAGAAGATATACAAAATGTCGATAAGCATATGGAAAGATGCTCAACATCAATAATCAGAAGGGAAATGCAAATCAAAACCACAATGAGGGGAGCCTGGCTGGCTCAGTCAGCAGAACATGTGGCTCTTGGTCTCAGGGTAGTGAGTTCAAGCCCCATGTTGAATGTAGAGATTACTTAAAAATAAAAATCTTAAAAAAAAAAAAAAATGAAATATCACTTCACACCCATTAGAACACACACATACACAAACATATGTATATATGTATTTACCTACACATATATATATGTGTGTATATATATGTATATATATACATACACACACACACATATATGTATATATACTTTTTTAAGTAAGCTCCATACTCAGCATGGGGCTTGAACTCATGACCCTGAGATTAGGAGTCACATGCTCTACTAACTAAGCCAGCCAGGCACCCCTAGAATGACTATTATATTTAAATAAAACAAAACCAGAATAAACAAGTGTTTACAAGGACGTGGAGAAATTGAAATGCTTGTGCACTGTTGGTAGGAATGTTGAATGGTGCAGCCACTGTGGAAAACGGTACAGCAGTTCCTCAAAAAAATGAAACATTGACTATGATCCAGCAATTACACTTCTAGGTATATGACCCAAACAACTAAAAGGAGGAACTCAAACAGATATTTTTACCCCAATGTTCATAGCATCATTATTCACAATAGCCAAAAGGTGGAAACAACTCAAATGCTCAGCTTTAAAAAAGGATGAAATTCTAATACGTGCTACAACATGGATGAATCTTGAAGACGTTATGCTCAATGGAATAAGCCAGACACAAATGGCAAATACTGTACGATTCCACTTATATGAAGTACCTGGAATAGGGGGAAACACACAGAGACGAGAGATAGAACAGTGGTGACCAGGAACTGGGGGGTTGGGAAGTGGGGAGTTACTCTCCAGTGGCTTTCTATTTAGCATGATGAAAACATTCTGGAAATGGATGGTGGTGATGGTACCCCAAGTATGTGAATGTTCTTAATACCACTGAAGTGTATACTTAAAACTGGTCAAAATGGTAACTTTTATGTTATGCATATTTTACCACAACAGAAGCAGTTTTGAAAAGGGATGACTGTTAATTGCTGTTCATAAGTAAGATATATGTGCAACTTTTTCAAAAAATTAAATTTTGCATTGTTGCAAATATGTAAACCTTGCAAATTTCTTGAGGGGAATTATGCCAATTTACTTTTAATGTTGCATATGAAGCCACCTCAAATGAAATAATAAAATTATAGATAATTGTCATTATTACCAATTATATTTGCCCCAGGCAAGGTTATAAAAAGGGTCCAAAGAGTTCACCCCTTTGAAGCAGATTCTGAGTGAGGGAAAAATCTGTTAATAGATGCCCACTCTATGAAAACAAAAACGAATAGGGTGCATCCAGATCTCCCCGGACATTTGGGAAAAAATAGAAGAATAAGAAATGTCAACACACCGCAACAGAGGTTATGTGATATTATATTGGTTGTAGAATATAAGGAGAGCAAAATGACCCTTTGAATGAGCCCTCAATAAGATGATAGATACATACATACGTACAAGCATACATACATACTTACGTACATACTTGTGTACATACGTACATACATAGATATTTTAAAAAACATGAGATTTACTGTCTTAACATATTTTTAAGAGTGCAGTTAGTATTGTTAGCTTGTACATACATTATATAGCAGATGTCTAGAACTTTTTCATCGTGCATGACTGCAACTCTACACCTGTTGAATAGCAACTCATTTCCCCCGCTCCTCCAGCCACTGGCAACCACTGTTCTACCTTCTGTCTCCATGAGTGTGTCTACTTTAGATACCTCGTGTAAGTGGAATCATGCAGTATTTGTCCTTCTGTGACTGGCTGATAAGCTGCACATTGCTTAGTGACAACCAGCATTCATATCCGATAAGGATCAAGTATCCAAAATATTTAAATAACTCTTAACAACTCAACAGCAGAAAGCCCCAAATAACCCAGTTTAGAAATGGGCAGAGCAGGGCACCTGGGTGGCTCAATCAGTTAAAGGTCTGATTCTTGATTTCTGCTCAAGTCATAATCTCAGGGCTTGTAGGACTGAGCCCCATGTCCAGCTCTGGGCTGTCAGCGCAGAGCCTGCTTGGGATTCTCTCTCCCTCTCCCTCTCTGCACCTGCCTGACTGTCTCTCTCTCTCTCTCAAAATAAATAAATAAACATTAAAAAAAATTTTAATAAAAATGGGCAAAGCATCGAAATAGACATTTCTCCAAAAAAAAAAAAAAAGGGAGAGATACAAATGCTAATAATTACATGAAAAAGTACTCAACATTATTAGTCATTTAGGGAAATGCAAATCAAAACCACAGTGAGACACTACTTCATATCCACTACAATGACTAGAATGAAAAAGACATCTATAACAAGTGTTTACGAGGATATGGAAAAATTGTGAGCAGGGATGTAAAACGGTACAGCTGATGTGGAAAAGAGTTTGGCAGTTCCTCAAAAAGCTAAACATAGTTACCATATGACCCAGAAATTCCACTCATATGTATATACATAAGACCATTAAAAACATATGTACACAGGGGCGCCTGGGTGGCTCAGTCGGTTGAGCGGCCGACTTCGTCTCAGGTCATGATCTCGCAGTCCGTGAGCTCAAGCCCCACATTGGGCTCTGTGCTGACAGCTCAGAGCCTGGAGCCTGTTTCAGATTCTGTGTCTCCCTCTCTCTGACCCTCCCCTGTTCATGCTCTGTCTCTCCCTGTCTCAAAAATAAATAAAATGTTAAGAAAATAAAAAATTAAAAAAAAACATATGTACACAAAAATTTGAACACAAATGTTCATAATAGCATTATTCATGATAGCCAAAGAGTGAAGTATCTGGGTTTTTTTTGAAGTGTCTGTTCAACATTTTTGCACATTTTTATTGTTTTGGAAATAGGTGCCATTGACAAAGTTCACATAAAATATAACCACTAACCCTTTACTTCTTAGTGCTGAACCCCACCAAGTTTCTGCTATGTTAAAACGTGTAGAAAAGAATCTGTTGGAAGTGATTTGAATCTACAGTCTAATAGTTGGTATTTTAATCAGGGTTGTTACTAATGATTGCTATTTATTCTTTGATAGCAATTGAGCATTGTAATGTTCATAATCTAGTGGTCCCTATAGTGCTTATAGGAATACATTGGTCCAATCTGTTCTTTCACACCTACTGAACCTGATTCACCATCAATCTGTGCCTCATTTTTTGATCCTTTCGCCTTCACCCAGGCTCGGCAGGCTGGCTGCCAGAGCCTCTCAAGCGACCTGAGAGAGAGTTCATTGCCTGTAAGAGATCAGTCACGTGGGCAGAGTAGCATCCTTTGGGCAGAGATAAAATTTGGCTTTCTTAGTACTTTTCTGGATTGAAATATCTACTAATGCTTGCCAGGATGAACTCCTCAAAACTCTCCACCTGGGCCTCCTTTTCCATGTTCTCATGAAATTGATGAATCAAGGGTTGATGAATTAACTGTGTGTCAGTGATGTCTCCCTATGGTTTGCTTTATAAAACTACATGGATAGAAAAAAAATCAAGATTGGATTGTGTCCTTCAGAGAAGTTTAACAATTGAGATGGATCACTAAACCTGAGTTACCCATTTAGAGCCACTGGCTGCCTGTTTGTCACGGCAGCTGCCAACAGATGAAGAAAGAGGCCAGCGTGGGTGAGTGGCTACATGTGCATCAGGGGGACAAGGCTGTGAGCCTACCTTACCTAAAATTGAAAGGTGAATTGAAGTTCTCATGGAACATCTCCCGGGCAATGCCATCTCAACAGACAACTGATGGTCCCTATAGCTCCTTGGTCCTCTTAGGAAGGCAAATTTTGCAGTTTTTTGTTAAATATTTTCTAATTAAGCTTTGCTAGTATTCTGAGCTTTTCAGTTATCATGGCTTATCCCATTGTTATTTATTTTATTTTATTTTATTTATTTATTTTTAATTTACATCTAAGTTAGCATGTAGTGCAATAATGATTTCAGGAATAGAATCCAGTGATTCATCCCCTACACATAACACCCAATGCTGATTCCAACAGGTGTCTTCCTTAACTCCCCTTGCCCATTTAGCCCATCCCGCACCCAACCCCCCTCCAGCAACCCTCAGGTCTCTGTATTTAATAGTCTCTTATGTTTTGTCCCCCCCATTTTTATATTTTTGTTTCCCTTCCCTTATGTTCATCTGTTCTGTATCTTAATTCCACATATAAATGAAGTCATATGATATTTGTCTTTCTCTGACTGACTCATTTCACTTAGCATAATACCCTCTAGTTCCATCCACGTTTTTCCAAATGGCAAGACTTCATTCTTTTTGATTGCCAAGTAATACTCCATTGTATATGTATACCACATCTTCTTTATCCATTCATCTATCAATGGACATTTGGACTCTTTCCATACTTTGGCTTTTGTCAATAGTGCTGCTATAAACATTGGGGTGCATGTGCCCCTTCAAAACAGCACACTTGTAGCCCGTGGATAAATGCCTAGTGGTGCAATTGCTGGGTCATAGGGTAGTTCTATTTTTAGTTTTTTGAGGAACCTCCATACTGTTTCCCAGAGTGGCTGCACCAGTTTGCATCCTCACCGACAGTGCAAAACGGCTCCCCTTTCTCTGCATCCTCACCAACATCTGTTGTTGGCTGTGTTGTTAATTTTAGCCATTCTAACAGGCGTGAGGTGGTAACTCATTGTGGTTTTGTTTCGTATGTCCCTGATGATGAGTGATGCTGAGCATTTTTTTTTTCATGTGTCTGTTAATGGCTTATCCCATTTTTAGAAATTTCTTAATCAACAGAATCTCATACAATGATATTTTTCAAAATTTGGATGAGGTCCCATGGGGGGATCTGTGAAGCCTCCTACCAAACTCTTTAGAATAAGTTGGCTGATAAAAGGTAGGATGCCAGAAGCCAGGGGGTTCAGCCCCATTGGGGGGCTGTTTCTATGGGTTACTTAGCTCTAGTACTTGGCCCCGAGAATCTAATTCACTTGTCCAGGGTACCACCTACAGGACAGCAGCTGCTGGCCCTTTCCTTGCATTTATAGAGGATAAACATAATTTATCAAAATACTATTCTGGTTGGGCCTATAAGTAGGACAGAATAAGACAGAAATCAGGGGTGGCCTGAAGGCCACTTTCTAGATCAAACAAAAGAAGAAAAATGTCATATCTAGTTCCGAAAGCAAGGTCAGAGCCATGAGATTAATAATGACAGAGATGAAAAAGCAGGTGCTATCGGTGATATGTCAAAGGGAATTTGGGAGGCAATAGGCGGGGTCTTGGGAGTGATAATCAGTAACTGAAGGAAAGGGAAACTAAAGTTGCCAAAGGCTGAGGGAGCAGCTGAAGCAGGAGTCAGGAACTCAAAAATTAAGTCCTAACAAAGGAAATGAAGATTGGAAGAAGATACATTCTCTGCTCTCTGCTCTTGGATCCCGGAATCTCCTCTGTGCAGACAGATGGCTTCTGGATCTACATGTCTGGCTCAGACTTTTTTCCTTAGATTAAGTCCTTCAAATCACATTGTTCTTTATACTGTCCAATATAAATGAAGCATTTCTATAGGATGCAAATAGAAAGCGAAGGAAGTAGATGTCCTGGTTTTAACCAATCGGAGGAGCAGAAATTACCCCTGGCCATCAATAGAGAGATAGATTTGGAGACCAAATTGCCCTTTAAAAAACTTTATTAACCGGGGCGCCTGGGTGGCGCAGTCGGTTAAGCGTCCGACTTCAGCCAGGTCACGATCTCGCGGTCCGTGAGTTTGAGCCCCGCGTCAGGCTCTGGGCTGATGGCTCGGAGCCTGGAGCCTGTTTCCGATTCTGTGTCTCCCTCTCTCTCTGCCCCTCCCCCGTTCATGCTCTGTCTCTCGCTGTCCCAAAAATAAATAAACACTGAAAAAAAAAATTAAAAAAAAAAAAACAAAAACTTTATTAACCAACTACTTTTTAAAATTGAGTAATCTATCGTAAGCATTTTCCTAATCATTAAAGGCATTCATGTAAAAAATTTATTCAAGTGTAATGTACATACATAAACTTGCTCGTATCTTAAGTGTACAATTTGAAGGGTTTTCATAAACTGAACACATACATCCATGTAGCTAGCTCCTCAGACGTGCCTGTATACAAGCATTCATTTTTTTAATGGTTTTATTATTTTTTAAATTTATTTTTTGAGAGAGAGAGTGCAAGTGTGAGCGGGGGAGGGGCAGAGAGAGAGGAAGACAGAGGATCCAAAGCAGGCTCCCAGCTGACAGCAGAGAGCCCCACGTGGGGCTCAAACTCACAAACCTTGAGATAATGACCTGAGCCGAAGTCGGACGCTCAACCTACTGAGCCACCCAGGCGCCCTCAACCATTCATTTTTAATAGCTCTATCATAGCCCATCGTAATTGCTTAACCATTCTCCTAATGCTGACTTTTTTTTTTTTTAATGATAAATAATGCTGCAATGGTTATTTATCTTTCTTCCCAACCTATAACACCACCACTACCATCCCACTTGCCCGTCTGGGTCGGATTCTAGGGATGTCCTTCCAGCAACGTGCTTGTAATGGTCTTAGAGTACTTTAACATCCCCTTGGCAACCTACTGCTTCCCCTTGACTATCCCCAACCTTGGAAAATCCTGTTTGTCCACATTGTCTCCTCTGGGCTGTTGAGTGCAGTGCCGGAGGGTTTAAGGCCACTACAAATTCCTGCCATCTGTTCAGGGCCCTCACTGCTTGTTGTGCTATATTCTGTGTGTGAAGATCGGGCTGTTTGTTTGCTGTCTGTTAGTGAGTGATATTGACACAGCTTTTTTTTTTTTAAGTTTATTTATTTATATTGAGAGAGAGAGAGCTTGAGTGGGGTGGGAGCAGAGAGAGAGGGAGAGAGAATTTCAAGCAGGCTCCGTGCTGACACAGCACAGAGCCTGACGTGGGGCTTGAACTCACAAACTGTGAGATCATGACCTGAGCCGAAATCAAGAGTCAGATGCTTCACCAGCTGAGCCACCCAGGAGCCCCGACACAACTTTCTAAATGATCTATAACTTCTGACTGTCTTCGTCAGGTTTTAAAAATTAGAAGCTCACTTGCAAGTTTAAATTTTGTAAAGAATGAAAATGGTTGGTTTGGGAAGATTAGATGCTGTGCAGTGCTTCCCATGGTGCAATAAACGGAGTCAGCGGATGATTTTAAGTGGGACACAAACGATTTGTATGCATTCCTTTTAGTGAATATGAGAATAAAATATAATTAATGCACTAAACTCGATTTTCACCAATGCCATTGCTTAGAAAGAGGGTAAGTTTTTAAAGTAAGCTGAGCTAAAATTGATTTGAAGAGAAATTGTAATTCTGTAACATGCCGGGTGGCCCACAGATGTGAAAACGATCGTTATGTGACTGTGGCTTCACTACCACTGGAGGTCTTGACAGCTTTCTCTTGGGGTATTTTAAGTCCTAACAGAGGAAGAAACGGAGACAATTATTTAGGATGTGCCAAGAAAAGGGAACTGGACCCTCAACATTGTACTAAAATAGGATTTACTTCTTGTTCTTGGTCTCTTTGTGTGACCTATTTCATGGGTCAGTTTTGTACTTAACAATTATGTAAGTGCTTATCAAGCCTCAGCCAGATTTTCAATTTATTAACATATTCTGAGATAATATCAGCCTTTCCATTCTGAGACCAAATTTTTCAAATTACTTACGGATCAGCATGAGTCTCTAGTTCATGTAACAAACCCACACAATTATATGATTTAGAGGGTTTTTGTTGTTGTTGTTTTTAAAGTAATCTCTACACCCAACACGGGACTAGAACTCACGACCTCGAGATCAAGAGTCACATGCTCTAGTGACTGAGCCAACCAGGCGCCCCTGACTTAGGTTTTTGTTTTTGTTGTTTTTGTCTTGCTGAACTCACGGTCCAGGATCAAGTGGACCAATTGGACACTCAGTGTTTAGGTGTCCATGTATATACTGTTTGTCATTTGGTTCACAGTACCTAATGTTTTTATCTATCCCCTTACCTAAATGTTGTTTCCACACCTACACTGTAAGCCCCAAGGGAAGAAACCATGTCTTTGTCTCTTTTTTTGGGGGGGGGAGGGCGGGACTTCGGTACCAGTATAATAGCTTGTTAAAGTAGATGCCCAAATTTCTATGGCAAGACATGAGGTATACACATCCAATACTTGAAAAAAAAAAAAAAAAACCTTCTAGTATGGAAAAGTTCAAGCATATGCATCATCAACACACCATCTGGCACTTTTTAAACTCTATTTCATGGATGTATAAGATGAAGGCTGGGGAAAGATATCAGGTCAATTTATGCTTTCTCTTCGCTAATAGAAAAAGCAAAACACAATACACCATGGGAAAGACACTGTTGTAAGAATTACACAGCAGCCAGAGAGAGGAGAGGCTCCTGACCTCCACTGCCAGCATTATATAGGCAATGATGAGCTGGGTGTGGGCCCAGGTGACAGCTCTATAGAGCAGCTGCATCGTCCAGGATCTGATAGACAAGTTGGCAAAGGTGTGGATTAGGTAATCAGCTTCCACCATCAGAGCCCAACAGAGGAAACCAAACACCTGTCCTGGATGGAGCCCGTGCCACCAGGCAGAGAAGGCAAATGTCTGCAGCAACGGCCAGGCCCTGCCGTGCTGGAATATGAGGCGTCTGAGCCACCCAGCTGTGCTTTGGTTCCACTTTCTCGTGAACAGGGATATCCTGTGGGTTGTTTCCAGTGTCCAAATGTCCGCATCAGGGACATATCCCTCCCCAGCAGGGCTCTGACCGAATTCAGGTCCAAAGCCTGCTGCATGGAGGAGCACATCATCCAGGATCCAGCAGGAATAGTAGGTGAGTTTGAAGAGCTCGGCTGTGGACCACATGACACGGATGCACTGGAGTTGCCGGCAGTCAGTCAGACCTGCTCCTGCACCCACCACCTTCCTCAGGACCACCTTTAGGCACTCGAGGCCCAGAATCTGCAGACCCATCCGGGTCAGAGCCCAGACAGAGCACCTGGGACCCAAACTGCTGGACCCTTGAACACGAGCCTGAAATCTCTGGAAGGAACACAGGGAGCCTCCTAGGAGAGCAGGGAAAAAGAGCAAGTAGCTGAAATAGGGCAATGTCTTCCACAGATGTTCAAGAACAGAGTTTCTGCCCCTGATGCCTCTTGCTTCTGCCTTCACTTTTCCCTCACAAAGGTCCAGAGAGAGGGATGTGACCCTCTGGGTCAAGAGCATGAGGGAGGAAAGAGTGATGCAGAACCTGAAAGAGATTTATTTAAATGTGAAAACGCTCCCCATATTTATTTCATCCCAGTCCAGTCCCTCACACATGACCCCACAGCAGATAATAGCTCTGAATGATCAAGACCGATGTCCTGGCCTACAGTGCCCCCACAAAGACTCTTAGATTAGTTCAGACCACAAGCTACTCTGGGCAGGATCAAGAGGTAAATGGGGAAATCGGGGCACCTGGGTGGCTCAATCGGTTAAGTGTCTGACTTCAGCTCTGGTCATGATCTCATTGTTCAGGAGTTCAAGCCCCGCGTTGGGCTCCATGCTGACAGCTCAGAGCCTGGAGCCTGCCTTGGATTCTGTGTCTCCCTCACTCTCTGCCCCTCCCCCACTTGCACTCTCTGTCTCCCTCAAAAATAAACATTAAAAAAAATTTTTTTTAAGGTAATGGGGAAATTAATCATGAATCTGAGAGGCAACTAAAAGACTGACAAGGAATATCGTGGGGAAATATTGATTATAATATTTCTAAGAATGGCCTATGCAGATTAGGATCAGGGACCTGGAAGAAATTTGCCATGGAAGAAACAAAAATTTAGTACTGAAGAGACTATAGTAAAGCAGAGGTTTTGAATATGAACCGGTCCCTGATAGTAAGATTTTGCAGGCTGTGGTTTCTGTGCTGAGGAATGTGAGTCAAGCTAGGGGTTCAGGGTGTGCACTGAGTCATTAGCAATTTGAGGGGTGTTCTTAACCAATCACCTGAACTGCTCTGGCTTCAGTGTCACAAGGTAGAGAAGATACTACTGGCAAAGTTATTGTGGAGAAAATTAAGGAAAATTATATGGTGCACTCTACAATCAGGGTTGCTGTCCCGTGGAGAGAAAATGGCACTGTTTCCCAAATGCTGCTGTTTCATTCTGTGAGTCTGAGGATTTTTTTTTTTTAATTTTTATTTTTTTTCAACGTTTTTAAATTTATTTTTGGGACAGAGAGAGACAGAGCATGAACGGGGGAGGGGCAGAGAGAGAGGGAGACACAGAATCGGAAACAAACTCCAGGCTCTGAGCCATCAGCCCAGAGCCTGACGCGGGGCTCGAACTCACGGACCGCGAGATCGTGACCTGGCTGAAGTCGGACGCTTAACCGACTGCGCCACCCAGGCGCCCCAGAGTCTGAGGATTTAAGGACAACTGACCTCATCTGACTTATCCAAACAGTAAGTAAAATTGCCTCCAAATGCCACCAACCCCTGTTCACACTCCTTCTGTTGGGGTGGAATGTGTTCCCCGTAAATTCGTATTTTGAAGCCCTATCTCCCAGTCCCTCAGAATGTGACTGTATTTGGAGACAAGTTGATTAAGTTAAAATGAGGTCATCAGGGGCGCCTGGGTGGCTCAGTTGGTTAAGTGTCTGACTTTAGCTCAGGTCATGATCTTGTGGTTCATGGGTCGGAGCCCCGCATCACGCTCTGGGTTGACAGCTCAAAGCCTGGAGCCTGCTTCCGATTCTGTGTCTCCTTCTCTCTCTGCTCACACTCTGTCTCTCTCTCTCTCTCTCTCTCTCTCTCAAAAATAAATAAACATTAAAGAAAAAATTTTTTAATGAGGTCATTGGGGTAAACCCTAAACGAATATGACTGGTGTCCTTATGAGAAGAGGATATTAGGGCACAGACACACACAGAGGAAAGACCAGATGAGGACACAGGGGGAAAGAGCCATCTACAAGCCAAGGAGGGAGGCCTCAGAAGAATCTGAACCTGCCAACACCTTGATCTTGAACTTCCAGCCTCCAGAGGAAGTAAGTTTCTGTTGTGTGAGCCACCCAGTCTTCATTACTTTGTTATGACAATCAGAGCAAATCAGCACATCTTCCCATTTCAGCTCTGGCTCAGCCTTCCTTCCGTCAACCAGATCCCGTCAACCAGATCCCGTTTAACTTGCTCCTCCAGCCCCTATCAGGTCCTGGCTTCCCACTGAAATGCTAATTAACCACACCCTAGTCAGTACTCCCCATTCCCTACCGGCTGCCATCTTGCCTCTTCTTCTGAGAAGCAAACCCTAAAGCCTTTGGTGAAGACAGTGAGGATAAAGAAAAGGATTCTGGGTGTGGCAGGGATGGCAAAATGAGTGAAGCAATGGCAAGCTAGAATCAGACCGGTGACCCACCTCAACAGGTCACAGCCCCTGTTCTGTGAGTGACCATGGACCCACACCAATTGTGATAACAGAGGGAGCCAGGGACCACAGGCCTCAAGAATACAGACATACCTGTATTAGATACCTCTAATCTTGGTGATCTCAGGGACTCATGAAAACATTTCTTTAGACTGATTCTTTTTCCTACACTGGGTGACCACCCTTCTGGGACGATGGAATAGCTGAGTCTCAATGAAAGCAAAACTCTTGGGGCACCTGTGAGTCTCAGTTAAGCATCCAACTCCTTTTTTTTTGTTTTGTTTTTTTAATCATTATTTATTTTTGAGAGAGAGAGAGAGAGACAGAGTGCGAGCAGGGGAGGAAGAGAGAGAGAGGGAGACACAGAATCTGAAGCAGGCTCCAGGCTCCAAGCTGTCGGCACAGAGCCTGACACGAGGCTTGAACTCATGAACCGTGAGTTCATGACCTGAGCTGAAGTTGGACGCTTAACCAACTGAGCCACTCAGGCACCCCAGCATCTGACTCTTAATTTCAGCTCAGGTCATGATGTCACAGTTTGTGAGTTCGAGCCCTGCGTTGAGCTCTGCACTGACTGTGTGGGGCCTACTTGGGATTTTCTCTCTCCTTCTCTTTGCCCCTCCCTTGCTCCTGCTCGCTCGCTCGCTCGCTCTCTCTCTCTCTCTCTCTCTCTCTCAAAATAATTAAATAAACATTAAAAAAAAAAGAAGCAGCAGCAGCAAAACTCTTGCACAGCAGCTTCCATGGGAAGGTAGCAAAGGTTTACAGTGGATTGATACCTTCCTGGTCCTATTAAAGGGGAGGAGAGGCCGCTGGCCATGTGTCTAAACCACCAACTCTGAGTTCAGCAAATAGTGCTTAGTCACTTCAAGACAGGCCTCATCCAGGGGCCCTGGAACCCCTGGTTCAACGCCCTTTCAGGCACAATGTTAAGTACAGCTAAGTGCCAGATACTGTGCTACACAGGCAACACATGGTAGTTATTTATAGTCACATCATTACATTTATATACATTATCTCTAACATCAAAGATTTGCATTCAGAGACATAAACACACATATACACATACACACACACTTTTTTTTTTTTAGGAAAAGAAATGGAGGCTGAGAGGTTAAATGACTTGCTTAAGGTCACACTGCTCAGATGTGCAAGAACTGAGATTCAAACTCCACACTCAGGGTCTCTCCATGTCCCCCAGGCACAAGCAAAGCCTTGGCTGGTTTAATACAGCCAAGGGAACAGGCCGCTTTACCTCATGGAAGGACGTTCTTGCAGGTAATATTCAGTATAGTGCAGACCCAGGTGACACAGCGTCTGCCAGCTCATCTGAAAGAAGAAAGCCCACCTGTGGACATCCCGGGGGCCGAGAGAGGAAATCAGAACCCCGGCGCACAGAGCAGGGATGAGGACAAGCACGGCGAAGGAACCCATAGCAGCCCAGGCCAGGGCCCCGCCTCCAGCCAGGAGAAAGAGGTACCTGGAAGAAAAAGGACAAGTGTGAGACTGACTTGGAACAGTGTGACAGATGAGTCACTTCAGATGTCATTCTGGAGAATCCCGTGTAACACCTAAGGGAGCCATACTGTTATCACTCCAAAGTCTTCTTTTTGTTTTTCTGAGGGAAAGAACCCTGGGAGAAAAGCCAGAGTCCATTTGAAAACACCTACCTCAGGAAACAAATTTTGATACCCACCATTCAAGTGGGAACAACACCCTCCCCTGACAATCCTGTGGGTGACAGCTCTGGAAGGTTCCCTGGTGGGGACATCTTAAAAAAATCTAGTGGTTTGCTGGGGCACCTGGGTGGCTCGGTAGGATGAGCATCTAACTTTGGCTCAGGTCATGATCTTGCAGTCTGTGAGTTCAAGCCCTGCATCAGGCTCTGTACTGACAGCTCAGAGCACGGACCCTGCTTTGGATTCTGTGTCTCTCTCTCTCTCTCTCTGCCCTTCCCCACTTATACTCTGTCTCTGTCTCTCTATTTCTAAATGTTCTAAAAAATAAACATTAAGAAAAAAATTTTTTTTAATCTAGTGGTTTGCTGCCTGACTGAAAAGTGATGGGAAGCTAGTGTCGAGGATCTAGGACAGCTCTCTGGACATCGTCTCATTGAGATGAGCCTCTTTCCTTTTCGCTGGGTTGCACTGCCCTGAACCATTCCAGAGAGAGTGGGAAAGGGGACTCCATGCCTCTCTCCACTGTTTGAAAACTCAATTAGAAAAAAACCAAAACAAACAAAAAAAAACTCAATTAGAAAATCTTTATAGGTGCTCTTAATCTTCCCTATTGCACTTTAAAGATCTTAGGAGTTGATGGTTTTTCTTAATGTTGTTAAAGACCCACGTCAGTGAAGTGGTTTTTGCAAACTGCCTCCCTCAGAAGCTGATAGATGCCCTGAGGATGTGCAGAGACCTGGGAAATTTCACATTATGAGGACTCAGTTCTTCTTTCCACAGTGTATGGAGGTTAGTTTGTTTGTTTACTTTTTAAAGTTTTTTTTTTTTTTTAAATTAATCTCTACACCCATTGTGGGGCTTAGACTCATGACCCCGAGGTCAAGAGTCACATGCTCTCCCAATTGAGCCAGCCAGGTGCCCCTGTTTGTTTGTTTTAATTGGTGCCAAATTAATAAATCTGAATGAAGAGGTGTGAAAATAGGTCCTGACTGGTCAGGGATAGGAAAATTGAGTCAAAGAGGCCTATGCTTTTGGGGCACCTGGGTGGCTCAGCCAGTTAAGCATCCAACTCTTGATTTCAGTTCAAGTCATGGTCTCATGGTTCGTGAGTTTGAGCCCCACATCTGGCTCAGCGCTGACAGCACAGAGCCTGCTTGGGATTCTCTCTCCCTCCCTCTTTGCCCCTCCCTCCCTTCAACCTAAATAAACATTAAAACAAACAAACAAAAAGATTAAAAAGAGGCCTACATTTTCTTGACCACTGCAGGGTATGTATCATGGCTCAGCGACACACACACATTAGTAAGAATGTCTTTCTTGTGGGGGGACTGATAGGTGGTCCCCATGTAAGTTGCTCTATCACACAGGGCCTGGGCCATTCCCGTGCTTCCCTGCCGTGGAAAAATAAGGGGAACATGTATTCCTTACACAGCAGAAGTAGAAGACTGAAGTGGCAACTGCCCTCAGGCTTTGTAAACATTAAAATGTCTACACGTGTTCAATGTAGGCTACATGATGTATTGAGTACTTATTTTATTATAGGCATTGTGCTAATAATCTCTTTGTAAGAAATAGCTTTACTTAATCCTTAAAATAACTCCATGAGATAGGCATTATTATTTCCATTTCACAGATCAACTTGAGAATTTATTCACATACACAGGACACTCAGGAAGGGAAAGACCCAGGATCCGCCAGGCTGACTCCAAAGCCAGCCATCTCTCTCTCTCTTTTTTAAGTTTATTTATTTTTGAGATATTCCCTCTCTCTGCAAGAGAGAGGCAGCGCACGTGCACGCATATGTGCACACAAGCAGGGGAGGGGCAGAAAGAGAGAATCCCAAGCAAGCTCCATGCTGTCAGCACAGAGTCCAGAGCCCCACGTGGGCTCAAAGTCACAAACCAAACCATGAGATCATGCATGACCTGAGCTGAAATCAACAGTTGGACGCTTAACCTACTAAGCTACCCAGGCGCCCCCCAAAGCCGGCAATCTTAACCCTATGGGAATTAACTCTTGTTTTTGCACTTGCTTTGCTTTATTATTTGTGATTCTTTCTCAATAGGAAAATTTTTACAATTGCTCCCCTCCGAAGTGAGGGTAAGGGCCGTCAACCAGTTGTGAACATGTAATATACCACAGATTCGTCAAACTCAGTAGTTCTTTTTATTAGATACAACTAGATCTTACTTAAAAATCCCCAGTGTATAAAAATCTTAATTTCCAAAATAAGTGAATCATTAGGAGGTGGCCCTCGGGCAATGGATTTTCATGTGACACAAGGATATTCCACAAACTTCTTTAAAAACACGGGCTGCCTTTAATGTATATAATGTATTAACTATACAGGGGCACCTGGGTGGCTCAGTTGGTTGAGAGTCTGACTCTTCGTTTTGGCTCAGGTCATGATCCCAGGGTTGTGGGATGGAGCCCCATATCAGCCTTTGCACTGAGCATGGATCCTGCTTGAGATTCTCTCTCTCTCTCCCCCCCTCCCCTGCTTGTGCTCTCTCTCAAATAAAAAATAATAATAACTTACTAACTACACAAAAATCATTTCAATCAAGTTATCAAGTCTCTAATGATAATAATTTTTGGACCCCAGATTGAGATCCAGCCAATCTAACATAATTTATTTCGACTTATTCCATTTCTCTGAGAAATCATACAAAGGCATTTTAAAAATCAGTTATATATTTAATAAAATTTAATTTTATTTAAAATGATAAAATTCCATGAAATTAGGACTGGTCAAGAGTACAGGACATATGGTGGGGGTATAGACATATCTGTTTGGGGAACTCCTGTACTAACTCAACATCCATCTCTCCCCAGAGTTTATTTTCCCCGTTTTCCCCTTTAATGTAAACCTGTCAAACTTTGAGTCAATGCAGACATGATGTCAATTTCCACTACCATTTCACTCTAATAGAGATATCAATGATTGAGCAATCAATAATCAGTGGTAGTGATAATTACTTAAAAACAACTGTATAATTAATTATTCATTTTTTAAAAAATTTTTAACATTTATTCATTTTTTGAGAGACAGAGCATGAGCTGGGGAGGGGCAGAGAAAGAGGGAGACACAGAATCCATAACAGGCTCCAGGCTCTGAGCTGTCAGCACAGAGCCTGATGCGGGACTGGAACCCGTGAACTGTGAGATCATGACCCAAGCTGAAGTCAGTCACTTAACCGACTGAGCTACCCAGGCGCCCCCGTATAATTAATTATTTAATCTTCATGTCTTCAGGCCAATCCGTGCTTTTTGACCTACTATGGTATTCATAGATGTAAGAGCAAAATTAGCCTTTAAACCTACCTGGCAGGGGTGGAAAATGAATCCATAGTGCAGAGATAATTAAACAGAAGTGCAAAAGGAAAAGCGGCCCCTTGATAAAGTGATACAGGATGGAGGAAGAACAGCTGAAGCCAATCCATTGTGAACTGGGACAAAGATGCTGTCCTTTCCAGAGTCCTTAACAGGTGCCTTCCTTCAGGAAGAGAAATCTCAACCAGGTTCTCTTTGATCTGCTTATATGGCTCAGGAAGGCGTGGGTGAGTAAATAGCAAACAAAAGCACTGGCGAGAAGCAGCATAAAAGTTGGCTTTCTGATAAAGGGAACTGCACTATAGAAACCAAAATGCGTTTTGGTGTTATATTAAGAACGTACAAAAAACATTGCTTTCACAATTCTCGTTTAGTTTACATACTGTGTTATTTGCCTTTCCAGTCATCTGTCTGTCATATTTTCTTCACTAAGTTAAAGAAAAATGTCATTTTCCAGTTGTGGACAGACAACTGGCTGGCTGGGAAGGAGAAGCAAGGATGTGAGCGAGGAAAGGAGCCACCATAATCACGTGAGCCAATTCTTAAAATAAATGCATGTGCGTGTGTGTGTCTGTGTGTGTATAATCTCCCGTGGTTTTGTTTCTCTGGAGAACTGTGATTAATACATACACCATGGAAGTCTTTCAAATTAATTTAGACAGACATTGTTTGAAAACAGGTGCTTATATGCTTGGGGACAATAGAATGTTTTAAATTCATCCATATATTTATTCAATTTTCTTTTTTTAGTATCTATTATGTGTCAGGTACTGTGGTCAGTGCTGGGTAAATGGGGACAAATTCGTGTGGCTACTTTCAAGGAACTAAGTCTTTGGGGGAAATAATAAGATAAACAATTACAGCTGCCGATAGGTCCTTTTTTTGCGTTGTTTTTTTTTTAACTCTACCCCCAAGATGGGGTTCAAACTTACAACCCCAAGATCAAGAGTCCCATGTAGTACCAACTGAGCCAGCCAGGCACCTGGATGATGGGTCCTCTTCTTATTCCATGGAGAAAACCAGCAGTAGAACAAGAATGACCTATTTCTGATTGGGTGGCCAGAGAGGGTGTCTCTGAGTGTGATGGTTAGTGTTTTGTATCAGTTTAGCTAGACTAGGCTACAGTTCCCAGCTATTCAATCAAACACCAATCTAGGTGATGTTGTGAAGGTGTTTTGTAGATGTGATTGAAGTCCATAACCAGTTGACTTTAAAGAAGGGAGAGTATCCCAGATTATCTGGGTGGAGCCAATCCAATCAGTTAAAAGGCTTTAAGAGCAGGCCTGGAGCTTCTCTGCAGATACTCCACCTACAGACAGCAGCTACACCACATGCCTGAGAGTTCCAGCCTGCCCCACAGACTTCTGACTTGCCTACCCAGCCCCCACAATTGTATAAGCCAATTCCTTGCAATAAACCTCTTAATTTATAACTCCTAGCAGTTCTGTTTCTCTGGTTGAACCCTGACCAATACACAGAGTATGTGACATCTGAGACTTAAACCATCATAGGAAGGCAGGGTGGAGAGCAGGGTCAGGTGCAAGCGGTCTGGGGCAGTCAGCTTGGCTTCATAGAGAATGAACGCGTGATTAGAGAAAGAGGAAGAGAAACTGAACATGAAGAAGTAGTCAAAAGAACTGAACAAGAGAAGTAGTCAGGGGCTGGATCTAGTCCAGAGGTAGGTTACAGAAAGGAGTTAGGAAGAAAAACGAAAAGAATGGAAAGTACAATAATTGGATTAGTTTTTAAAGGATGATTTTGTTGGAGGCTCAGTCGCTTAAGCGTATGACTTCGACTCAGGTTATGATCTTTGGTTGGTGAATTCAAGCCCTGCGTCGGGCTCTGTGCTGACAGCTCAGAGCCTGGAGTCTGCTTTGGATTCTGTGTCTTCCTCTCTCTGCCCCTACTCTGCTTACACTCTGTCTCTCTCAAAAATAAAAACATTGAAAAAAATTAAAAATAAGATAAAGGATGATTCTGGCGACAGGAGAATGGCTTCAATGAGGGAGGTGGGAAGGCGGTGGGAAGGGGATGGGGGACACCCCGGGAGAGATGGCGGCTGAGATTGCATTAGGGAGGTGGAAGTCTTGCCGGTGAATTATATACGAATTATATATGGGGAGGTGAGGAAAGTCTAAGATGCTTATTGAGTTTCTAGCTTGAGCAATTTTAAGTGAATGGTGGATCTCTTTACTGAGGTGGAGAGCAAAGCATCAACTAAGGGGTATAAATCAAAAGCTCTGCCCCGGACGTTTTAGGTTTGATACGACTTTGAGGCATCCAAGTGGAGGATGCAATGAAATAACCATGTATGAAGCTCGGTAAAGAGGACAGAACTAGAGATATTAACCCGAGAAAGTCAGCAGGTAGGAGGGTACTTATGGGAATGTTGAGCTCACCCAGCAAGAGCTGAGCTCACACTGAACGAAAAGGGCCCAGGCCCTGGCAGGAATTTAACAGGCAAAGACCGAAAAGCAGGGCCCAGGCAGAGACCGAAAAGCAGACTGAAAAAGAATGATGGAGTACAATGAGGCCATCATGATGTGCGCTGGATTAGACTAAACGGCTGCTTTAAATCCGAGTCTATCCATCTCTGGACTGCGCTAAAAATAAGCCAGCGGCCACGCGAGGTCCGCTCGCACAAACCTCCTCAAGCAGGGAGTGGCGCAACCACTAACCCCGGCAGGCCCCGCCCCCAGGCAGGCCCGCCCCTGCCCTATCCCGATCCTGCCAGGCGCTCCAATCGCTTGTAGAGACCATCGCTGGACCCAGGCGGCTGTGTCGATCTCCGCTCCAACTGGAGACAGGGTCCAAACCATGGCGGAGAAGGCTCAAAAGAGGTGAGTCGGTTGTTTGAGAAAAGTCTATTTCTAGACTCCACATGAGTGGAATCTGCTCCTGGTCGCCAACGGTAGGGACTAAGATGATGTCTTATCCCGGGCGCTCGGCCTGGATGGCTCTTAAAGCCCAGCCTTGGCGGCCGCTGAGGGAGAAAACGACGAAGCGGGCGTAAGGGAGGATTGGGAAGGGATGGGGAATCGGTGCCTGGAAGGTTTTTGTTCTTCGATCCCACCGCCACCGCGCCGCCCTCCTCCAGAACGCGCCTGCGCGGAAAGGGTCTCCGAGAGGCGTTGCGCGGCGAGAATGGCGTCGCCCGCTCCTTCGGGACCCGGAGGGACCCTCCCCCCAACTCCGACCCTCACCCCCTGTCCCCCAATTCGGTGCTGTTTGATGCAGCTGTTCACGGAGGGCGGCTTGTAGCAGTATTCTCTGCTGTGCGTTCCGAGACACCCACGGTAGTGCTGGCCGCACCCCAGAACCCTCTTGCCCATTGTGGGTGCAGTGTGTGTAAACCCATCGCTATCGCTCGTCACAAGGGGGACTGCGCCTGGGCTAGAACAGTGTGAGACATTCTGCTCGGCGTGGCTAAGCTACTTTGTAAATGTGTGAGGACAGCAGTCGGGGCTCCTCCCAACAGCCTTCACTGCTGCGAACAGCTTGGGTGGGAGAATTGCTTAAGTTAACGATTTCGGAAAGCAGCGGCGTTGAGCACCCTCTGCTGCCTCTCCTTGAACGGGAAACCGACACACCTTGTTTCTGTTGCAGTAAATTAAAATTTAGGGTTTTTTTCTATGGAGGCAGGTAACTATAATCTTTTTTCATAAGCTAAAGAGAACCAGGTATACTCTGAAAATTGTGTGCAGTATATAGCCATGTACAGTGGAGTGTTTTGGGTTTTTTTTTTAGTGTATTTATTTATTTATTTATTTAGAGAGAGAGAGAGAGAGCGAGCGAGCGAGCTGGGGAAGGGCAGAGAGTGGGAGAGAGAGAATCCCAAGCAGGCTTCGAGTTGCTAGCACAGCCTATGTGGGACTTGAACTCACAAACTGTGAGATCCTGACCTGAGCAGAAATCAAGAGCTACCCGGGCTCCCCAGATGGCTTGTTATGTAAACAGGTGCTCAGCTAAGCCTTTCATCTCAGCTGCCTGAGCCCCCTCAGCCCCATCACTCGGAGGTGCAGTGGAGTCTACACAGAGATGATTGGACCACGTTTTAGTTGGTCTAGTGATTAATTGTTTTCTGCCTCATGGAGAAGTATGCTGATGGGACCACAAACTCTGCCTGGGTCCTCTCCCTTAGACATAAAACTGGACAGAGGGACACTTGGGAATCGTTCCTGTCCTCACTTGTCTAGGACAAGTTATATGTTAGATAGTGCTGTTTTCATAAAAAAAAATCATAGAGGGAGGCTGAGGGAATGGAAACTTGAAATGGGAAATAAGGTCTAAAACGAGGCATTTTAATAAGATTGCATTATTTTAACACACAAACCCACTCTCAATGAAAAACATCAGAGGAATTGCATTTTCAAATGGTGATCCATTCAAGGACAGCATCATTCAGCTTTCACAGGAAAAATACCCAACATGTCAGGAAGTTTCCAAGAAACTTTCAGCTAACAGAAAAGAAATGATTGGTGTTAGGATAATGATGCTTCAGGGACAAACTGCTTCAGGAAATTTCTAGTCTGGGCTTCAGTTTCCTCATCTATAAGATGAGAAGGTCAGGCCATTTTCTGCTTTCTGTTCCATGTTACTGAAGTTTTTCTTGTACTTGGTAGAAAGATTGTATTTTTTGCTGTGACTTCAGCAGAGTCAGACACGTAACCCCGATGCATCGTTTTTAGAATTTCATTAACTTGTGCCTTGTAGAAAGTCAGTGTATGTCAAAATGATGCAAACAGATATAGCTGTGTCTGATCTCACAAGTATTTCTTAGACTCAGGAGTTAGTTTTGTTTGATATATATTCTTTTTACTTAGAGCTTTAAAAAATGCTTTGTGGTAGGAAGGTTTGTTTGCTGAAATTTGTTGAAGAAAAAAATGTGTCTCCTTTTTTTTAGTTTTCCCTATCAGTAAGGAAGTGGGTGTGATTTAAGAAATATATTTTTGCTGTCACTTTGCACTTGTATCAGGGAATATTTAGGGGGGTTCTAGAATGTAAATGATGGAGAGACATGTTAAAGAGTTTGTACTCTGCTGACTTTCAGAGCTATATTTCTCTCTCTTTTTAATTATTTCAGGAGAATTTAGTGATTCATCACTTAACATATTACACCCAGTGCTCATCCCAACAAGAGCTCTCCTTAATGCCCATCACCCGTTTAGCCCACCCCCCCACCCCTCTCGCAACCCTCAGTTTGTTCTCTATATTTAAGAGTCTCTTATGGTTTGCCTCCCTATTTTTACTTCCTTTCCGCTATGTTCATCTGTTTTGTTTCTTAAGTTCCACATGAGTGAAATCATATATTTATCTTTCTCTGACTGACTTATTTTGTTTAGCATAATACACTCTAGTTCTATCCACATTGTTGCAGATGGCAAGATTTCATTCTTTTTGATTGCTGAGTAATAGCTCATTGTGTGTGTGTGTGTGTGTGTGTGTGTGTGTATACACCACATCTTTATCCATTCTCCAGTTGATGGATGTTGGTATCTTTCCATAATTTGGCTATTGTTGATAGTGCTGCTATAAACATTGGGGTACATGTGCCCCTTCAAATCAGTATTTTTGTATCCTTTGGATAAATACCTAGGAGTGCAACTGCTGGGTCATGGGGTAGTTCTATTTTTAATTTTTTGAGGAACTTCCATGTTGTTTTCCAGAGTGGTTGCACCAGTTTGCCTTCCCAACAGCAGTGCAAAAGAGTTCCTCTTTGTCCGTATCCTCACCAACATGTGTTGTTGCCTGAGCTGTTGGTTTTAGTCATTCTGACAGGTGTGAGGTGCAGGTGTAAGGTGGTATCTCGCTGTGGTTTTGATTTGTATTTCCCTGATGAGTGATGTTGAGCATCTGTTAGCCATCTGGATGTCTTACTTGGAAAAGTGTCTGTTCATGTCTTTTGCCCATTTCTTCACTGGATTATTTGTTTTTTGGGTTTTGAGTTTGGTAAGTTCTTTATAGATTTTGGATACTAACTCTTTATCTGATATGTCATTTGCATATATCTTCACCGGTTCCTGCCAGTTGCCTTTTAGTTTTGTTGATTTATTTCCTTTGCTGTGCAGAAGCTTTTTATCTTGATGAAGTCCTAATCATTTTTGTCAGAGCTATCTTTCTGATCTAGAACTCTCATGAGCTCTGTGTTTTTACTTTCTTACTGAGTCTTTCTCCTTAATTTTCTGTGGACCCTCAACCTGAATTAATATAAAATTTAACAAAATGACTTCACTTTTTTCATTGCCTTACTTTTCTATGTACTGATGATTTTCAAATCTTCTAACAGATATAGCAGATATATCAAATATCTAGTAATTATCACATAATCTGTCTTTTTTTTTTTTTCCCCTTTGGAGATCTTCCCATGAAACCCTCTATCATCTTTGCTCTCTGAGGCTGATGCATGGCTGTTGTCCTGATATTTCCCTTTGTACTAACACACTGGAGCCTCTGTTTCTAGACTCTATCTTATCTATTGGCTTACTTTTATTTAGCTTAGTACATCCTTCGGCAACTTCCCAATAAAGAGTACTTTTTTAAAGTTTTTGCAAGTCTGAAGATGTCTTTATTCTCTGTCCAAACTTGATTGCTAGTTTGGGTGGGTGGATAGCTCTGGTTTGAACATAGTTTTCACTTAGAATTCTGTAGGGATTGTCTGTGGTCTTCTAAATTCTAGTATTGCTACTGAGGACTCTGATGCCATTCTGATTATTTTAACCTCTCTTGGTGTTTTGGGTTTTTGTTCTGAAAACTTTAAGGATCTTTTCCATAGCATTCAGAAATTTTAAGATGATATTACTTGGCATGGGCCTTTTGCATTCACATCCTTTTAGGGTTGAGATTAATATTCTTTAGTCTGTGGGAAATTTTCTTGTATTATTCTTTAATAGTTTTTTTTTTCCATAAATTATTTTCTCCTTTTTATTTGGATTCTTTTTTTTTGTTGTTTGTTTTTGTTTTTGTTTTTGAAAAAGAGAGAGTGCAAGCAGGGGAGGGACAGAGAGAGAGGGAGACACAGAATCGGAAGCAGGCTCCAGGCTCTGAACTGTCAGCACAGAGCCCACCGTGGCACTTGAACCCATGGACTGTGAGATCATGACCTAAGCCAAAGTTGGATGCTTAACCAACTGAGCCACTCAGGTGCCCTGAGATTTATTTGGATTCTATACCTCATATGTTGGTACTCTAATTTTCTCACTTTTTCTGTCCTGTTATCAATTTTATTTTATTTATTTTATTTTATTTTGCATTTTCTACTTTCTGGAAGAGCTCTTTTTTTAACATTCCTAGTGATTTCACATTTTGGTTATGTTTTTAATTTTTAGGAACTCTTTCTTAGACTGTTCATTTTTCATAGACTTCTGCCTTGTTTAATGCAGTAGTCCTTTATTTCTCATGAATTATATGTTTGGTTTTTTTTTTTAAGTTTACTTTTACTACCTGAATTGTCTGTGTTTATTCAGACTATTTTTTTCCTTTGTTTTGCTTTTTTTCCTTTTTAGTTGGAGGCTTTCCTGATTTATCTAATCATCTCTGGCTCTCTGTCCATTATTAAGGATGAGAACTTAAACAACTGGAAGCTCCAGGTATATGCATTAGGCTTACCTTCTGATGTGCTTCAGGGTGGAGCAAATCAGGCAGGAAGCTGAACTTCTCATTGAAGAACTCATGTTGTCTGGTAGTTTCTTTGGAAAAGAATCCTGTTCTATTCCCTTGTTGCCTAAAATTCTGTATGAGGATAGGGAGGCACACAGGGGAAGGGGAGATGGTGGGCTCACTGTTGCTCAGCCAGTCCTCATCACTTACGTCTGGGCCTGATTTCTTGGGTGCAGTACCGCAGAGAGGGGCAAACTTTTTCTATAAAAAGGTAGTTTTACCTTGTTTTTATTGTTAGGATTATATAGTATTCCAGTAAGTTGATTACATTTTATTTCATTACTTCTCTCCTTTTATGGTTTCATTATTCTAAATAACATTGCCAATTTGTGCATATATTTTCCTCCTGTTGAATTCTTGATGGTAGAACTCCAGAAATAGATTTCCTAGGTCAAACATTGTGACTACGTTGATTCCTGATGCATATTGGTACAGTATTTTCTAAGAAGTATCCTGATAATTATCATCAAAAGTGTCCAAATGTCTCAGTTAAATTACATCATCTGATAGCCAAAATAAATGAAAAAGCAAAAACACCTCATTATCCTGAACAAACTAATACAGGAAATGGACTGGAGTGTGATTATACTGAATATTCCAACTATTTGCATTTATTTCATAACATAGCCTTTTATTTCTTACTTACATTGACTTGTGTCATGTTTCTACTAATACAGTATCAACCATCCTTCATGTAATATGACACAGAACAGTGACAGACAGTGGCCTAGAAATACTATAACCAATGCCATTGTGAATCGGCATGATAGGGTTATATTTATGATAGCTGATTGTTTATTTGAAGATTGAAAGTAATGAGAGTGTTACTAATGAATAATAATTTTATCCTGGGTTAAGAAAGATTGTTGCTGAATCAGTGAGAACCGTGATTTAAAGAACAACAACAAAAAAACTGGTCTTAAACAGGGAAACTAGGAGTCTAAAATTCATTAAATGATACGAATTACAAGAAAGTATTTATAGGTAGGGGAGGGCATATAAGGATCATGATTTGAGGGAGACTTTTTTTAAGGAAATAAGGATAAATTTTCAGCCTAGTTATAGAAATGAATCCAGGATCCCCTTAGCACCTGCTGTTAAGAAAATTTTATCAATCTCTTTTCTGTCTTGTTTTATTTAGTTATATATTGAATAGGTAATCATTTGTGGGCTTCAAAATGCAAACAGTTAAAAAATGGGGACGTAAAGAAAAACATTTTCCATCTACCATTGTGTCCTTGCTATCCGATAGCTCCTCTCTCAGAAGGCAGTGAATATTATTAGTATCTTCTGTGTCCCTCCAGAGATAGTTTGGAAATATTGAAGCAAATACAAATATTCAGCAGTTACACACTAGAACAGCTATATTGGTTGCATCAGTTGTAAATGATGCTCAAAAGTTATATCAAAGAAACTGTGCTAAACACAAGTATTTTATTAGAATGGCAAGCATGTCCTATTTAAGTTCATGTTACATGTAATGAAGATTTGCATTCATCAAAGAGGACAGACTTAAAAAGTGAATGAACCCATCTCACAGTAAAACATTTGGAAAAATAAAACCTGGCAGTAACAATTTTTTTTTTTATCAAAGCAATGTCAAAAAAAGGCATGAAAAACAAATAGAAAGTATCATTGACATTTTTATACTATCTACTATCAGTTAAAAATCAGTATTTTCATACATGAATATTTATAGAACTTAATACGAGTGATTACTGCACTCTACATTTCTGGTTCTTACTGGTTGAAAAACATTTGCTAAAGTTTCTGAAAACAAGTTTTTAGAAAACTTAACAAATCAGTCAAGATATTAACATTTTGGTCAAGAAAGTTTCAGCTGTTTTATATATCAAGTTTTAATAGTTTATTTAAAATGCATAATTGGGCCACCTGGTTGGCTCAGTCAGTTAAACGTCCAACTTCAGCTTGGGTCATGATCTCACCATTGATGGGTTCGAGCCCTGCATGGGCTCTGTGCTGACAGCTCAGAGCCTGGAGCCTGCATCAGATTCTGTGTCTCCCTCTCTCTCTGCCCCTCCCCTGCTCTCTCTCAAAAATAAACATTAAAATGCAAAATTCATGGCTTAGAAAAGTAGTTTGATAGGTTTTGTTGATCTCATAGAACTAGAACAGGTTAAGGATATTAAACATTATACTAGAAATCTTAGGGCAATAAGGCAAGAAAAATAAATAATTGGAAAAGAAGAAAAACTGTGTATTCACAGACAGCAAAATTATTTATGTGAGAAATCCCAGAGAATCTACTTGAACTCAGTGGGTTTAGCAAAGTTTCAGGATACAAAGTCAATATACAAAATTATATTGTATTTCTGTGTACTTGCAGTGAACGACTGGAAATCAAAATTTTTGAAAAACCAAATAGAATTATGAAGTCAAAATATCTAAAATGGTATTGTTGTTTTATAGAAGCGAGTGCACATTTAACCATGAATAATATCATTCCTACTAAGAAAAATACTTAGAACAAGTTACCAAATGATTGTCAATTTAATGGGGAAGTCGTTTGGTACAGTTCTTCACATCAGCTCATGGCTCAGCTACAGCTGCATTCAGCTAGATTCAGCTGTGTCAAACAGGACATCACAGAATATCAAAAAGCATCAATAAATTATTTGGAATTTAGTAATTTTGAACAGCTTGCACTCTGGTTTATATCACTTGATAAGCTGATTTATAATATAAATAGAGAATATTTGTAAATTTTGATTCTCTACGTTGATTTCTATATTAATATTACATTGCCAGTTATATATTGTGAATATTCATTCTTTTTACAAAAATAGTGGTGTATTGTATACTGTCCATTTTCTGGCTTTTACTTTTTTTTTTTTAATGTTTATTTATTTTTGGGACAGAGAGAGACAGAGCATGAACGGGGGAGGGGCAGAGAGAGAGGGAGACACAGAATCGGAAGCAGGCTCCAGGCTCTGAGCCATCAGCCCAGAGCCCGGCGCGGGGCTCGAACTCACGAACCGTGAGATGGTGACCTGGCTGAAGTCGGACGCTTAACCGACTACGCCACCCAGGCGCCCCTGGCTTTTACTTTTTTTGACTTAAGATAGGTTGGATTACAGAGAGGGAGGGAGGCAAACCATAAGAGACCCTTAAATACTGAGAACAAATTGAGGGTTGATGGGGGTGGGGGAGACGGGAAAGTGGATGATGGGCATTTAGGAGAGCACCTGTTGGGATGAGCACTGGGTGTTGCATGGAAACCAATTTGACAATAAATTACATTTAATATAAAAATATATATAGCTTGGAAATCATCCCAAATCTTTACATAAAGGATTATTCATTCTTTTTAATGATTGTGTATTAGATTGTGGTGTACCATACTTTACTAACCTGTCCCTTTCTAATGGATATCTAGGTTGTATTCAGCCTTTTGCTGTTTGGAAACAATGCTGGTGTTAAAAGAATCCAAAATCTCTTTTCTCAAGCATTTTAATAGGGCATCATATATGATTTTAGCCTGATGGATAGTATGCCCCCTCAGAAACTTATAGTATATTAAATACCTTACCTTTTATAATTTCTTTTTTTAATCAGACTTTTTTTAACTTTTTTTTCACTGAAGTGTCTAGATAGCTTCTATAGCAGTATTTTTTTTTAATTAAAAAAAATTTTTTTTTAACGTTTATTTATTTTTGAGACAGAGAGAGACAGAGCATGAACGGGGGAGGGTCAGAGAGAGGGAGACACAGAATCCGAAACACAGCACAGAGTCCGACGCGGGGCTCGAACTCACAGACCGCGAGATCATGACCTGAGCCGAAGTCGGCCGCTTAACCGACTGAGCCACCCAGGCGCCCCTATAGCAATATTTTTTAAACTTACCCACGGTGAATGTTACCTTTTTCTTCCTACAGTGTGAAGATTGCTCCTGGAGCAGTTGTATGTGTAGAAAGTGAAATCCGGGGTGATGTAACCATAGGTAAGGAAATTGTTTATTAGTGGTTTTTTCCTCAAAAATTGATGTAATTTAATTTATTTCAATGCTTTACAATTAATTAGGTGTTATATATTTGTCTGTTTCATTGACGTCCTAATTTTATTGAGAAAATGATGTATTTCTCCCATGTTTAGTATTTCTAAAAGAAGTAAGTGTGGGGTACTTGTTAAATATTTTATTTTAGTTTATTTTTAATTAAAAATTTATTTATTTTAACTAATCTCTACACCCAACATGGGGCTTAAACCCACGACCCAAAGATCGAGTCACATCTCCTGACTGAGCCATCCAGGCACCCCAAGATTTTATTTTTAAGTAATCTCTACACCCAATGTAGGGCTCAAACTCAAAGCCCCAAACTCAAGAGTCACATGCTCCACTGACTGAGCCAGCCAGACACCTGGATGGACTCTCTATTTTGAAAACTCCTCTCTGATAAAGGAATGAGGCGATGTAATAGAGTCACTAATTTATTTGAGAAACATCTATTATGTACTACAGTGTGCGCTGTGCTAGCACTAGAGACACAGCAATGAACACAGCAGACAAAGGTGTTGCCTTCATGGAGCTTATACACTACTAGGTAGTTAGTAAGAGGTGGACCATGGAGTTGGACAGACCTGGGTTAGCATCCTTGCTCTTTACCTGCTGGTTTACCTTGCACATATTATTATACATAACCTCACCAGCCTTCATTTTCCCCATCTGTGTAAGTGTGTGTATTAGAATTAGGTTCAGCTGCATATAGTGGTGGCTTAAACACACAAAAGTTTATTCTCTTATATAAATAAGTCTAGAGGTAGGCAATTCAGGGCTGGTCAGTTGATTGTCCAGGAGCTCCAGCCTTGTAGGCCTGAATGTGATAGCTAAAGCACCAAGAGTGATCTTTGATAAGAAAGGGGAGGATTTGGGGCACCTGGGTAGCTCAGTCCATTAAGCATCCGACTTAGGCTTAGGTCATGATATCGCAGTTCATGAGTTTGAGCCCCAAGTCAGGCTCTGTGTTAACAGCTCAGAGCTTGGAGCCTGCTTTGGATTCTGTGTCTCCCTCTCCTCTCTGATCCTCCCCAGCTCATGCGCTCTCTCTCTCTCTCACAAGTAAATACTAAAAAAAAAAAGAAGAAAGGGGAGGAGTGGAAACAAAAGGGTGTACCTCCAAGTTGGATCAGCTTCCTTTACATAGTCTGCCTGAAAGTTTCACACATTCTCTCTTTGTATGTCTGATGCCTTGGACTTAGTCTCAGCCTTGGAAAGCTGGGAGATACAGTCTGAACTGGGTGCATTGCTGCCCCCAATCCAGTGGGATTCAGCTACCAGGGAAAGGGAAGAACGGATATCTAGTGGCAAGTAGCAGGTTTTTCGACATGCAAAATAGGAGTGCCCACCTTTACAGGCACTTTTTGAAGGATTAAGTAAGAATATTTGTGAAAGTCATTGCCTGAAACCTAACACTAGCTGACCACACTGTTAAATCTTAGCAGTATGTAGCCTTGCTGGAGGTGAGGTCCAGCACTGAAATCAAATTAACAGTTTAACATGTGGTAACTTGCTTATATGAACATGATTAAGTTCCCCTGAACTTACATTTTAGCCACTAGTTCTTTTTTTTTTTTTTTAACGTTTTATTTATTTTTGAGACAGAGAGAGACAGAGCATGAACGGGGGAGGGGCAGAGAGAGAGGGAGACACAGAATCGGAAGCAGGCTCCAGGCTCTGAGCCATCAGCCCAGAGCCCGACGCGGGGCTCGAACTCGCAGACCGCGAGATCGTGACCTGAGCTGAAGTCGGCCGCTTAACCGACTGAGCCACCCAGACGCCCCGAGCCACTAGTTCTTTTACGTACGTTTTCACTGCATATTGTGCCTTTGTAGCTTTACGAACTAACATGAGTCCATCCTTACTAGCAGCTGCATGTTACCAGAGTAGAGCTTTCAATGAGTTAAGTACAATTTCAGAGAGAAAATACGCCCTGGTCCCATATGCTAACAGTATCTTTCGTTGTTGTTGTATTATTTATTTATTTGGAGAGAGAGGTGAGAGAGAATCCCAAGCAGGCTCCATACTGTCAGTGCAGAGCCTGATGCAGGGCTCCATCTCATGAACTGTGAGATCATGACCTGAGCTGAGATCAAGAGTCAGACGCTTAACTGCCTGAGCCACCCGGGCGCTGCTAACACTATCTTTAATAGGAAAAAAAAATTGTGAATTTTAGTAAGTCTAAGCCTCCAACCAATTTAGATATCATGTCTTATAAAACAAGTAAAGATTGTACCAGTATTATGGAATATCATTAGGAATTTTCTAGGTTGGATTTTATTTTAGATTGACAGTATTTCAGAGTTTAGAAGGTGACACAGTTTTCTTTTCAGTGCTATGTTAACTTTTTGTTAATTCTTAAAACCATTTGCAAACTTTTTATGAGGAGAAATCATGATGGCCACATGTTTATCAAAGATGTTGTTCTGCATTATTTTTAATCTGGTATTTTTAAAAAAATTTTTTAATGTTTATTTATTTTTGAGAGAGAGAGACAGAGAGACACAGAATCTGAAGCAGGCTCTAGGCTCTGATCTGTCAGCACAGAGCCATCATGGCTTGAACTCCTGAACGGTGAAATCATGACCTGAGCTAAAGTCAGATGCTTAATCAACTAAGCCGCCCAGAAGTCCCTTTAATCTGGTATTTTTATGGTTTTCATCATGATTTGAGGAATAACCCTCTGATTAGCTCACAAGGTATTGTTTTTTTCTTTTTTCTTGTTTTTAAAGTTTAATGATTTATTTTGAGAGAGAAAGAGAGACAGGCAAAGGGAGGGAGAGAGAAAGGAAAAGAATCCCAAGCAGTCAGTGCAGAGCCTGATGCAGGGCTCAAACTCATGAACTGTGAGATCATGACTTCATCTGAAATCCAGAGTCAGGTGCTTAACCAACTGAGCCACCTAGGCACCCCACTCACAAGGTATTCTTTTTTTTTTTTTTTTTAATGTTTATTTATTCTTGAGAGAGAGAGACAGAGTGTGAGCAGGGGAAGGGCAGAGAGAGAGGAAGACACAGAATCCGAAGCAAGCTCCAGGCTCTGAGCTGTCAGCACAGAGCCTGACATGGGGCTTGAACTCTGGAACTGCAAGATCCTGACCTGAGCCAAAGTCAGAAGTTTAACCAACTGAACCACCCCCAAGTATTTTTAATTAGAAGGAAAGTAAGGCTAAAATAATGTAGCTAATTACACAAACTTGCCCTTTCATTTCTACTTCTTCCTCATTTTTAACAAAGTATGGTATACCTATTATATAATAGATAGTATAGAAACCTCTGCTGGCAAAAATGTACACACAGGTGTAGGTACATGTTTGTCTGTAGGTATATTTCAGATTTGAAAAAAAAAAAAAAAAAAAAAACTCCTGTTACTTTTCTCCTTTTCTCCTATGAAAAGAAAAGGTGGACCAGGGACCACAGCATAGGATTGGGACGTGGGAGTATCAGGAGTCAGCACTCACTTTCCAGTTTCTCCTGCTGTCTTTCACTACTTTGTGCTCCTCCCCTTTCCTTATCCTTTTAATCACCAACCTTCCCTAAATGTTGAAATTATATAAGGAATACAGTGTTTAAATCTACTTTTTTTCCAGTAGCTGATAGTACAGAGATGGCTAAAATGTAAATGACAGTTCAACACAGATGTTTTAGCATAAGAAGTAGTCGTAATTTTTAACTAGTGATTTGAGGTTTATCATAGAATGGATATAAATTAATGTTTTTATGCTTATTTTTGACCCAGTGTTTTAAAACAGGAGGGGCGCCTGGGTGGCACAGTCGGTTAAGCGTCCGACTTCAGCCAGGTCACGATCTCGCGGTCCGTGAGTTCGAGCCCCGCGTCGGGCTCTGGGCTGATGGCTCAGAGCCTGGAGCCTGTTTCCGATTCTGTGTCTCCCTCTCTCTCTGCCCCTCCCCCGTTCATGCTCTGTCTCTCTCTGTCCCCAAAAATAAATAAAAACGTTGAAAAAAAAAATTAAAAAAAAAATTTAAAACAGGAAAATTTGCTCTCTTTATAGAAACATCTCAATTTTTAAAACTAAGGAAAAGATTCAGAAGTGATATAGTTATCCAGTGCTCAGTCTTTTATAATTCTTCTCTCATTTTCATTATGTATGTTTCTTATCATTTTGTTTTATTTGTTTGTGTTTATCTTTAACTGTATATATAAGAATGGAAAATTTTCAGAATCAGTATTTAGATAGCCATTTCTATCATTGTTATATTTGGAATAAGATATCCCTAATCTTCTGACTGCTATTAATTCATTTTTCTGATGTAATACATGAGATTAAAAAGCACCAGGGAGATCTGAAATTAAATCAAATGAGAGAGTAGAGATAAGTTATGTGATTAAAACTTACTCTCCCGGGCACCTGGGTGGCTCAGTCGGTTAAGTGTTGGACTTCGTCTCAGGTCATGATCTCACAGTTCATGGGTTCTAGCCCCGCATTCGGCTCTGTGCTGGACACTTGCTCAGAGCCTGGAGCCTGCTTCAGATTGTGTCTCCTTCTCTCTCTGCCCTCCTCCACTTGTGCTCTGTCTCACTCTTTCAAAAATAAATGTAAAAAATTAAAAAAAAAAACTCACTCTCCCCACCATGTTTTTTTCTTTTTTCCCAATTTATGGCTTTTATTGTTTTTGTTTTTGCTTAATTTACCAGACCAAAGTCTTTTTCTGTTATATTAGGGATATAGAGATTTGAACACCTAATACGCTTTGTTTTCTCAGTCAAGTAGCAATAAACTTAAGTGTAGTTGAGTTTAATAGATTTTTCAGAATGTTATGCAGAACTTTACATCCCCCAGTTGGTTATACTTTTACCAAATTATTCTATTCTGAAATATTTCAGAAAGAAAGTAATTTTTCCTTCTCTTTGTTTCAGTAGTGTAATAGAACTTTAAACCTGATCTGTTCTCCTAGAAAATCAGGTATTTGGTTTATCAAAGAAACTAGTCTGAAGCTTTGAAGCATTGTCCTTAAGCAGAAACCCTAGGACTTGAGGCACTGCTGGAGCCTGACCCCTTTCCTTAGAGGCTGCCAGGAAACAGACCTTGGGAAAAATAACAGCTCTCTTGTTAATTACAATGTGGGTAAACAAGGTTTCCTAGCGTCCAGCCTGTTTTTAATTAGGCTGCCTTGATTTTTGGACCCCGCATTATTTCCTTAAATTTTGTTTTGAAAGCTGAAAAGCATTTCAGAAAGTTACTTCTAAGCCCCTTTTCTGTAGTCCCATTATAGGGTGAAAGTCAGTCTCCTGGTCTCAGGACAGGGCTCAGTTGGGACAAGGTACTAGGTAGGAAGGCAGACCTCCACATAGTGGGAAAACGGAGATGGAACCCCTTTGTCCCTTTTATTCTTTCTCTCCATTCAAGTTTTTAATACAGATCAAAAGCTTCCCTTTACTGTGGAAGTCTTTTTTAATAAGGCAGAACAGTGACCTTGACTTGAAATTCATCAAATATAAAGCAGTTCTTACAGGTACTTAAGCTTACAGCTCAAAGGAATTGTTTTAACTTCTAAAGAGAGCTTGTGGCTTTTTGAGCTATTTATTGACATATGTAAATGTACACAAAGATAGCTTCCTGTGGCAAAGGTAGGAAAAATGTCCTTTACCAAATGAGGGGAATGGAAGTTTGATGCAAGGAATGCCTTTCTGGCTGTGTTGCATCAAGCCCAGCCAACCATTTAGAAAAATAATTCATCAGCCAGTAAGGCAACATCAGCTCTAGACACATTTATCCAAACAGGGAGATAAGCCAAATAGGATTTCAGCACATTTGGTAAGCAAATATACAAACTACCCTGCCAGTTAAGAGCTCCAAAAAAGTTCCCAACAGCCTTTAAAAAAAAAAAAAAAAAAAAAGCAACTTTCTATAGTGACACATTTTTATTTTTAAAGCATTTTAACCTCAAGACCCTTAAACTTGGTTTGAAATCAGACTCGTTCTAGGTAAAAGTGCTTCTTACATATAGAAGAGTGTGGAGCAGTCTGTGCCCAGACTTCAGTGTGCTGTGCTGTGGCTGCCCGGGTCTTGGAATACCACTCGGATTCCTGGGCCCTCTGGTGCCAATGTCCAGCACAAAACTGTGCAGAGACAAAGCCCACACTGCAGGTTACACACCTGAGTCAGAATGTCCCTTTAGCAAGTTCTAGAAACCAAAATTTTAGCAGTCACATATACTGAAGTACATGAATACTAACCCCTCTACTCTCTGCCCCAAAAGACCTACAGGAGGTTTAGGGGAACTGTTCAGTTTATTATCAGCCATGACTTCTGTTGCACCACAATTCAGAGTTGATACTTGAACCTTCTAAGTTATTTCAGTCCTGAAACACAAGGACTTGTAGTTTGGCAGTGCTGCCACCAGGTGGAGGCGGTGTCTCATGTAAGCTGGTGATCCTGCATTATATCCCAGGGCCCTCAGATTTATAAACAGATATCCAGTTATCTTCTTGCTAACTTATTATGATAAAAATGAAAACAACAATAATAAAAAACCTGCTTAAAATAGCTCAGGCATTAGGGGCACCTGGGTGGCTGAGTCGGTTAAGCGTCTGACTTCAGTTCAGGTCATAATCTTGGGGTTGGGAGGTTAAAGCCCTGCATTAGGCTCTGCGCTGATAGCTCAGAGCCTGGACCTACTTTGGATTCTGTGTCTCCCTCTCTCTGCTCCTCCCCTGCTCGTGCTCTGTCTCTCCCTTTCAAAAATAGATAAACATTGAAAAAAAAAAATAGCTCAGGCATTATATTTAAAACTTCTATAAGACATGGGACTTGGGTTTAGTTTCATTTTTAAAATTTGTGTTTGTATAGTTAACATATATTAGATCATTTTTTAAAGGGAAAAATGAAAATATTAATTATTTTCAAAGCTATTTCAGAGGAATTTTTAAAGAAAGACAGGTTTCAGTGACAACCTTATACTAGTTCATTCTCCAGTAACTTCTTACACGTCTGCTTGTCGTCAAAGCTGCAGCTTAGGGGCCAGCAGAATACCTAGTGCCTCTGGCTTATCTAGCCACGGCAGACGATCTGCTTTCTATCACAGCATGGTGATCTCTTCCCCGTCTAAGATTTTAATGCCAGGACAGAAAATACATTTATTCTTTTCTTTTACTATCTTACAGTAATATGTGAATTTTCCCCCATTTTTAACAGGAGTTACCACCCTAATAACCTGAGTGGAGGAGAGGAGTTTTTCTGTTTCTCAGACCAGAAGGAGTTGTTTTGCTTATTGATAGTTATTTGTTAGCTTTTAGTGTCAGATAGTGATAAACTTCCCATTTTTAACACCTATGGGCCAGACCCTGTGATCTCCCTTTCAGACATTATTTCGTATAATCCACACTTCAACACAATGAAGTAGGTTATTCTGGATCTCATCTTTTTATAGATGAGAGAACAGGCATTTGAGAGATTAAGCATATAGCCTTTAAGTGGTAGAGACCAGAGTCTAGACTTTCTAGACAAGGAGTGGGGTGCTGGTAGGGGCTTTAATTACAAAGAATCTAAAATAGAATGATTGATTTGTCCCTTTTATCACAGAACATTTTTTTTTTAATTTTTTTTTTTCAACGTTTATTTATTTTTGGGACCGAGAGAGACAGAGCACGAATGGGGGAGGGTTAGAGAGAGGGAGACACAGAATCGGAAGCAGGCTCCAGGCTCTGAGCCATCAGCCCAGAGCCTGACGCGGGGCTTGAACTCACAGACCGCGAGATCATGACCTGGCTGAAGTCGGACGCTTAACCGACTGTGCCACCCAGGCGCCCCTATCACAGAACATTTTTAAGTAAAGTGTGAATCTGGTATTGTGCAAACTACAGATGTAAATTGGTTCACACAGCTGGAAGACCTGTAAGAAATTCTCATTTTGGAGGAATCCAGTGTTTGTTTCAGTATTATTTAGCACCTGTCCCTCAAAAGTGGTAACATCTAAATGCCCGTCAGTAAGGGCTTGGTTAAATAAATTATGATGTGTTAATATGATATGAAGTACTATTCAGCCATTAAAAAGAAGAGCTAGCTAAATGTACTTTTATGGAAAAATCACCATGATTTTTTAGGTGAATTAAGAAAATTGCACAATAATAAGTACCATTCCTTGATTAAAAAAAAAATCAGGGGCGCCTGGGTGGCGCAGTCGGTTAAGCGTCCGACTTCAGCCAGGTCACGATCTCGCGGTCCGTGAGTTCGAGCCCCGCGTCAGGCTCTGGGCTGATGGCTCGGAGCCTGGAGCCTGTTTCCGATTCTGTGTCTCCCTCTCTCTCTGCCCCTCCCCCGTTCATGCTCTGTCTCTCTCTGTCCCAAAAATAAATAAACGTTTAAAAAAAAAAATTAAAAAAAAAAAATCAACTATGTGCTTATAATCCATATTTTTCCACCTTCAAATTATATTCTATTTATTTTTTAACTTCATGGTAAAAGATATTTATATACAATGATATTTACGGGTCTTAAGGGTATAGTGGAACTTAAGTCTGGAATAATATACCCCAAACTTTTAAGAATAGTTACCTCTAGGGAACAGGATTAGCGCAAAGAGAGGATCTTTCACTTTTGCTTTGTTTGAATTTTTATAATGAGTATGTATTACCTTTGTAAATATGTGTATTTCTTAACAGAAAAAAAGGCACATGTGTTCACAATCATGGTCAACTTGAGAATCTTCCCAGGGACCCAAGAGATCCCATCTTTTATCCTGAATAGGAGAATTTGCCAAAGCAATTTTACTTGGGCAGCTCAGGATTTGGGGAGCCAGGGGTGACAGAAATAACAAAGCCACTCTCATGTTATTTCTTATCAGACTGTGCGTCTTTTGACTGTGCATCCTGTCTTGGACCCCACCCTCCTTATCAATCCCCAGCTCTTCATTGTTAGGGGGAAAAATAAAGTTGCACTGAGGTTCCTTCCAGTTCTCTGGGCACCAGGAACACCTTCTTATTTAATACATTCGTGTGTGAGTATGTTAAGTAGTTCCAGTTTTCAAGATAACAAAACAAAATAAAGAAGAAATGCAAGCTCAAAAGGGCAAAAGTAGCTTATATTTCTTTTTATTTCCCTCTAACATATAGCACTGGATCTTGCCTGTCACACGCAGCTAATGATTATTGAATAAATTAACTTACATAGTTGAGTACTGAATTACAGGGACAGTGCATCTTCCTGACTACCTTCCCACCTCCTGTCAACACTTCTACCCACGCTGTCTTACTTTCAGAGTTGGTTACTTTATGTCCACTTATTTACCAATAAAAATAGCCATGGCATTGGGGGTGGGTGGGACTAGTGTTGCAGGGAGTGGCAGTAATGAGGTTATATTTTCTCAGGAGTGATTTCATTATCACCAAAATGCTAGGCCTTTGGGAAATTAAGAACCCGGGGAGGGAATGTGTTAGCTGTCCAGAATCGTGTCCCTGTTTAAGCAATGCCGGCCACCTCCACCCTGGTGGTGAAATGGTTGTGGTAAGACCCCTTCCCGCTCCTTTCAATTTGAGGTAGGAGGCATCCCCTCAGTCTGCCTATTTAAGAGCCTTAGGATTACAGTAATTATATTGGCTCCTTCCACTGTCTCCCTGTAACCTTTTCAACCTTTAACTGGTTAAAATCATGTCTAGACCAGACACAACAGTATCTCTGCCTCCTTCCAGTGGTTAGGCTTGTTATTGGGATGGTGACAAAGTAACAAAGATAAGGTTTCCATGTTTCCCTTCTCCCATTCCACCCATGTTTCCTCTTAGCCACTTAATAGGAAGACTAACTCTATATAGTACACAAGCATGAGAAAGTGTTAATGTGGTTCACTAGCATGAGAAAGCCCAACATTATAAGCAAAGGGAGCCTTACTTTTATGAGAGAAAGCAGGGAAGGGAATTAATATTATTGCCAACAATGTGCCAGAATACTGTGTCTACAAACATGATCTCACCTAATCCTTACAGTGCCTCTGTAAGATGGTATTCTCCCCACCCCCATTTCACTGCTGAGATAACAGAGGCTTCCAAACAGCTGGTTAGCCAGGGCTGTCTGGCTCCAAAGCCTGTGCTGTCTCCACTCACCTTGCCTTGAGATTTGGCACTAACTACTATTGATAACAGCTGAGGAGATAACATTTGTAAAGTGCACCTAGTGTGGTGCCTGGCACATACTTTAGAAAATGTTCCTCCCAATAGCCTCGGCCCCCTCTTGGTCACCTTCTCCCCTCCTCTTGGAAGTGTAGCCTCCACCAATAATTTCTTTTCACCGTATTTTTAACAGGACCTAGGACAGTGATCCACCCTAAAGCACGGATTATTGCGGAAGCCGGGCCAATAGTGATTGGGGAAGGTAACCTAATAGAAGAACAGGCGCTTATCATAAATGCGTGAGTAAGACACTTTCAGATACCCTGAACTAAGTACCTCGGGTTGTGTTTTTATTAATTCAGCTATCTATAGGAACCTTTTACGGTAGACATCTGGAAAGCCTACTATTTTAGAACTAGAGAAACATTAAGGATCTTTTCAACACAAGTGGTTAGTAAATAAGGAAACCAGAGACCAGATGGGTGAAGAGACTCATCCAAGGTGAGATAACTTGTTGGTGACTGACTACAATCTCCTCCTCTCAGTCTGATAATCTTCCCCTTACGTATCACTACCTCCTCTGTGCGCTAAGCAAACATTTCCTGACTCCAGCGACCAAGTGCTGTGCTGACCACCCTTGAAGAGAGTCTTTTGGTTAGATTTCTCACTTCTGGCTGAATTGTTATTACTCCTGCCCAGACACATGAGCTTTACTCTGATATATATTTTCATATGCTTTGTGGGGGTAGCACCCAGAATTATATTTGAAAATTTGGGGGCCTTAGAGGCAATTTTTTTAAAAAATTTTTTTAATGTTTATTTTTATTGTTGAGACAGAGACAGAGCATGGGGGGGGTGGGGCAGAGAAAGAGGGAGACACAGAATCTGAAGCAGGCTCCAGGCTCCGAGCTGTCAGCACAGAGCCCGACGCCAGGCTCGAACCCACAGACCGTGAAATCATGACCTGAGCCGAAGCCGGATGCCCAACTGACTGAGCCACCCAGGCGCCCTGGCAATTTTTAACTTTCAAGAATAAAAAGTAATAAAATATTCAAACATGTACATGATCTTAGTGAGCTAGACTATAATACCTATGAAATTTTCATAAGCATTTAATAAAGCTTTCTAGATAAAATTTTGGCAGGAAATTCAAGCTTATACCTAATTTATAGCAACAGTGTATGGAATTTGTAAGAAAGACCTTGGGAAAATATTTGACTGTGATAAAGAGATTGATTTGTCAAAACACTTACTTAGGATTTGGGAGTTTCTTACTATATTAAGCAGTTTCTTTTTAAAATCTTATTTTGGCACCTTTATTGTAAGTAAGTTAGTAATAGCTATATTCTGCAGTAACTCAGCTGTCAGAGATAAAGCACCATTTAAAAAATGGCTTCCTCTTAGACCACAAACATTTTATGTTCCAAATATTTCAAACTACCTAAGAGCATATAAAATAATTACGTGAATTTCTGTTTATATTTCACAATCTCGAATGATTATTGAGAATGGAAATTTTTCGAGCCGGGCATGATTTTGATTCCAGTTTAATAAGCTAAAAATTATAGCCAGCATCATTTTTACCTTGTCCTGGAAAAGGCCCTCTGGGCTATGGGCTTTAAAAATAAGCAAAGGAAAAATTAAAAATAAAAAAAATAAATAAAAATCAGCAAAGGAAGGCTGACCTTCTAAACTTACCTGTGACTTCTTTACCTTTTAGTAGTTCTTTTTCAACTCAGAATCAAGTCTTCAGCATAGATGATAAATAATTCACTTGGAATAAGAAATTACTTATATAGTTACATATTTTAAGCTTGATGGAGATCAAATTGACAGAATGAACCCAAATTCTAAAACAAGAGAATTGCTTATTGCATTATTGACTTTGATGATTTGTCTCTTCTTTTTATAGTCACCCTGATAATATCACCCCTGATGCTGAAGATCCAGAACCAAAACCTATGATCATTGGCACCAATAATGTGTTTGAAGTTGGCTGTTGTATCCTTTACAATAGTTTAAAGTAAAACATTCTTCCCAGCTGTTTTTAATATCCAAAATCTATTCCATAGAAATCATCATATTTTACCTGTCAAATATATCAAGTATGTTATAAGTATGCATTCACACACACACACACACACACACACACTGCTCCTAGTGTTACAGCTTGTTCACAGGTAACAATAGGTAACAATGACTGAGTGGCAGTAGACATAGAAACAGAAGAATCCTGGCTTCTGTCCTGCTTTAAGAACCACAGCTCTGTCCATTCAATTCCTATATAGTTTAGGTTAACAGTATGTTGTCTGCTGCAAAGAAATGGTAGAAAGGGATGGAAATATTTCTTTTTTTTTTTTAAGTTTATTTTATTTATTTATTTTAAGGGGGGGAGGGGCAACGAGAGAGATGGGAAGAGAGAGGGAGGGAGAGAGAGAGAGTGAGAGAAAGAATCCCAAGCTAACAGCGGATCCTGATGTCAGGGCTTGAGCTCACAAACCATGAGATCATGACCTGAGCTGAAATCAAGAGTCGGACACTTAACCAGCTGAGCCACCCAGGCACCCCTGGAAATATTTCATTCTTTGTTTTTTTTTCCCCAGAGTGCTACTAGTTCTTTCCTTGATTTTTGTACTCGAAAAAGCTAGTAAACTCTTTTCATGTTGTCAGCAAGATACAATTTTATGACAGAAAAACTTGGAGGAAAATAAAATCTATTTAGTGATAGCAAAATATGTAAATAAATTAAGCTACAGGCACAAAATGGACTATTCGGATCATTAAGCAGTCATCTTAAATTACGGTTTTAAAGACTTTAATCGTATGGAATAATGCCTGCAAATTTAATTGAACCAAATAAAGTGAGCTGTAAAAGTTTATACAGTTTGATTCCCAGTTATGTTAAGGGAATTGTATGTATTTACATAAAGATATATCAAACTGTTAGCAGTGTTATCTTTAAGTGATTGGGTGATAAATTTAATTTTCTTAAAACAGTTGTGAAAATATGTTACTTATAGAATGGGGGTAAAAGATGCTCATTTCCTTAAAAAACATAGAAGGTATTTATATCTACTTAGAGATGCTTACATTTAAAGATTAAACCTTTACTTTCAGGCTGCCCTGAGCAAAGGAGCTCTCACCAGGCTGAGCCTGTGTGGCCCTGCCCATGCTCCTACCCTCTGTCCCAGGGCAGGATAAGGATATAGTGAATTGGTAGGGGGAAAAGATGCACATGTTTACAATGTTTACTTAACTCTGGCTTACAGATTCCCAAGCCATGAAAATGGGAGATAATAATGTTATTGAATCAAAAGGTAAGCTGTATTCAGAATTTTATTGTGAAAATGATTACCTCCTTTTTCTTTGTGGTGTCCTAGAAAACAACGCAAGTATAACCTCTGGCAAAGTGGAAGGAAGGCATGGTTGGAAGTGGACTAAAATAGGAGATTAAATCTTTGCCTTTAAGGAACCTAATAATGTGTTTAATACATTGAACTAGAAATTCAGCTGTGTACGTAAGTTGGGATTGGATTAAACCATAACGTTCAGATGAAAGATTTGAAAAGATTTCTGCTAAATACTAGTGTCAGTGATAATTTAGTTGATTAATATAATTGCAGAATTAAAGAAAAAAATCATTTTCTGTATCAGTTTGCTTTCTTTAATTTCAGGACTACTTTAGCCAGTCAGGAACAAATATAAGCAATTTATCATAAGTGGAGCTGGGCAGGAGGTCATGTAAAGTCACCACTACGGGAAAGCAGCTCCCAAGAGTGTGCCCCACTAAAGTCCAGAAAGAACCTGAACAATAAGATGTCTTTAGAATAATAATTTATCTTTGGTAGTCCTAACTGACATGAAAGAATAATGCTTCTTTTTTTAAATACTAAAGTTAGACTTGTTGTTAATCTACTTAATGGTTTTTGTTTTAATTTGATTACCAATTATTATCGTTGTTATTTTCTGCTTATTATATACTTACTATGTGTCAAACCTGGGCTCGGCACTTCCCATTTAATATCTCACTTATTCCTTACAACAAACTGTAAGTAGGTTGATCTTTCATTTCATAGATAAACTCAGAATTTATAGTGACTTGCCCAAGGTCACACAACTAGTCAGCAGCAGAGCTCTGTGTTTAATCCATCTAATACTAGTCTGGTGCCTGCCTCTATGCTTTACCAACTCTGAATTGAAGTATTTTCTTTAATTTTTTTCTTAAAGCTGGTTTACTTTTTCATACTTAAGACATTTTGGAAAAATGTAACATTCTAATCATTTGTCTTAAATTACAGTTCTTTCTATGTTTTTATTGCAGCATATGTGGGCAGAAACGTAATCCTGACAAGTGGTTGCATCATTGGGGCTTGCTGTAACCTGAATACATTTGAGGTCATCCCTGAGAATACAGTGATCTATGGTGCAGACTGCCTTCGTAGGGTGCAGACTGAGCGACCACAGGTACTGGAACCTGTCTTTAAAAGGAGTTCTTTTTTTTTTTTAATGTTTGACAGAGACATAGCATGAGTAGGGGTGGGGCAGAGAGAGAGAGAGAGACACAGAATCAGAAGCAGGCTCCAGGCTCTGAGCTGTCAGCACAGAACCTGATGTAGGGCTCGAACCCATGAACTGCAAGAACATGACCTGAGCCAAAGTCGGGTGCTTAACTGACTGAGCCACCCTGGCGCCCCAAAAAGGAGTTCTTTCTGAAAGAAACAAAGAAAAACTTAAATACAGAGAACAAACCGGTGGTTGCCACAGGGGAGGTGGAGTGGGGGGGAGAGAGATGGGTAAAACAGATAAAGAGGATTAAGAGGTACATACCTCCAGTTTAAAATAAGTAAGTCACAGAGATGAAACGTACAGCACAGGCAATATAGTCAGTAAATTGTAATAATGTATGGTTGTCATGGTGACTACATTTATCATAATGAGCACCAAGTGATGTATAGAATCATTGAATTGATAAGTTGTACACTTGAAACTAATATAACACTTGAATAATGTTAAATATACTTCAATTAGAAAAAAATTTCTGGCGCTACTAATTTTCAAAAAACTACCACATAATTGTTTTAATGGGACAGCAAGTTTGCCATTTAAAGAGCAGATGAGAGGGACGCCTGGGTGGCTCAGCCAGTTAAGTGTCTGACTCAGGTCATGATCTATGGTTGTGGGGTCGTAGGTCACAAGATCTGCACTGAGCGTGGAGCCTGCTTGGGATTCTCTCTCTCCTACTCTCTTTCCCCCTCCCTCTCTCTGTCTCAAAATAAATAAATAAACTTAAAAAAAAAAAAATTAAAAGCAAATGATTAAAATCAGAGATTTTAAATTCCTAAAACTAGAATTTATTTGCATTGAAATTATTCAGTCTTTAAGTTATTATCAAAAATATGTACAAAGATGACAATGACAAATTGATAATGAGCAAAGAAAATCCAGAGATGTTGCTCCTGATCTTAATGTATTTTCACTGAAAATGTATCACCAAACTTTATAAACTGTTGATTCACTCTGAAAATACCAATCCTAAAGGGTAAGGAATGATCCTACCAAATTTATACTGGCCAACCAACTTTGGTCCGTCTGTTAGTTTACCAACATAGCTGACTTGAAAATAAACACAGTTTGTGAATATGCAAGTGTGTTTTGATATTTTCCTGGCTTACGAGAAATTATCTCTTCCTACTAAGAACCAAGAATAATTAAGAATATGTATTTAGAGTTTCATACAGGAGATAAAATAGGGCATTTGGGGCTTCCTTTGGACAGAAGACATTCTGATTGAAGTTTTGAACTTCATTGTTTGGCACACAATATATTTCTTTAGTTACCCAGCCTCTTTCCCCTCCTCCAAAAGAAAATATTTTTCAAGACATCTATCATTTTGCATCTGATTCTTAGCCGTATTTTATCAGATGTTAAAACTCCAGCTGTCTTTGGGTTATTCTGTTTCTGTAATGTTTGGATTTTATTATTATTATAAGCAAGTATTACCTCTATAGACCAAAAAGGCAGTAAAACAAACCAGGGTTGTTTTCACTATCTTTCTGCATAACAGCAAAAATGATTGAAGAAGGAGAAAAGAAACTGGAGTTGGGTTAAAAGAGATAAGAATTCAGTGAGTAAGAATATCTGAAGTTGAATACAGTTTTCCACATCTCATCACAGGTCCTTATTAAAGAACTTACTGAATCAAAATGTCTCGGGCAAGGACCTAATAATCATCCCTATTTGTCACAAGTACCCCTAGTGAGTTTTGCAACGAGGGAAGTTTGGGCGGCACTGGTGAGTGAAGAGCAGAGAGTACAGCTGTGTACTTGTAGGGCCTGTGGAAAACTGCATTCCAAGAATTCTACTTAGGTTGTTGTCTATGATGAGAACTTTTTAACTTTTTCAAGGGCAGCGTAAAGCCTGTAACAGCAGGGTTGAAAATTGAGTCATGTATATTTTTAATTTTTTTTTTAAAGTTTATTTATTTAGAGAGAGAGTGTGCGAGAGAGTGAGTTGGAGCAGGGGAGGAGCAGAGAGAAAGGGGGAGAAAGAAACCCAAGCAGGCTCCTTGTCGTTAGCACAGAGCCCGATGCGGGGCAGATCGTGACCTGAGCTGAAATCAAGAGTCAGATACTTAGTCACCCAGGTGCCCCTCATGTATATTTTTATATGTAAAATCTTTTGGCTTTTTCGTATTTCCAAACTTAATGTATATTCATTGTAAATTAACAAAAATAAATAAATAAGTAACCAAAATCCCCACAAAAAACAGGTAAGCAAAAATCAGCCAGTGGAAATCACCTATACTTCCCTGACCCTGAGCTGCCTGGTACTCTTGCTTTCTGCTTGTCAGTTCTTAATTCTCTTATCTTTTTAGCCCCAGACACTACAGCTGGATTTCCTGATGAAAATCTTGCCAAACTACCACCACCTAAAGAAGACTATGAAAGGAAGCTCAACTCCAGTTAAGAACTAAGAACAATATACAACATCAAGATAACAGTTTGTCTTTGACCACTGTCTTTTGAGAGGGCCACAGTGTTTATGCACTCTTAGCAATTCACAGATTAATACATGTTGACTTTATTTTATAAAATTGAGTCAGAGAGGAAAGTAATGGATTTTCATTATAACTGTCCTCTGTAATTACATAAAATGCATTATTTTCCTATATCCTTACTCCTTTTCTGAGAATTTGCAGGTTTGGTTTATTTTTCTTTTGTCATATGTTGGCCATGATTTTAGTTGTGTAAAAGATTCCCTGTGATAAGAAAGGGTATATTACTATGTATTTATATTCTAGCATATGTTGTATTCAATAAAAATGCTAGTGACGGGACTTTCAGTGAACATACTTTGATCAAGTTTTCTACTTTTGTTAACTTCGCTAAAATAGCTCTTTTAATTTTTACTGTGTACTAGCCATATTAAAGCTAATGTGTTTATCTTTTCCTTTTGTTACTTTGGAGCGGTTTGATATTTCAGGTGAAATTTCAGCAGCTGTTGAACTAATTTGACTTCATCTTATTTCCAAGAAAAAAAATCTATTTTCATTTTAGTAAAACAGGTATTAGAAAAAGATGTATTCTGTAGCATACAAACAAAATCAGTAAGAATGATCTCTGATGGAAATGACAAGTAAATGGCCCTTGAGTAGTCCTGAGTTTCTGAGGATAATAAAACTAAAAGAGATTTTGATATATTTATAAATTTATGAAATTACTTTGGCACATTACCAATGACTGTTGATCTTATTATTATTTATCTTAATTACATATTATTTATCTTAGTTACTTAATGGCAACATATTGAGGATTTTATTGTAATCCTAAGTTTTTTTTTTAATAATTCAAATGTGTACATTTGATGGAACATACTTTTTTCTGAGTCAGTAGCTGTTGGTTAATATTAAGACATTAAATACCAAAATATTTCCTATTGAAATTAAATAATTGTATCCAAAAACTATTTTTGAAGTTCTGAAATGGAACAGGTGCAAATTAGCCTTTGTTCCAAATTCAAATGGTTAAATTTTGGTAAGAATACTCATGACTCAAGTTAGAAAGCTATACTACCGCATATGGTGGATTGAAAAAAGGAAAATAACATCACATAAATGCCCTATTTTTGATAACCGATTTATTCATTTTTCCACCCCTGGTGGTCTCAACTTAGGATTTTGTTGATCATGGAAAATTTTTCTAGATGAAAGATAAAAAATTACAAAACTGCTTTCATGTAGGCTATGCCAGTTTTAAAATATTATCTCTGGACAAGCTCTGACATGCTAATAAATGTCCTCTGTTCCTAACTGTACAGGTAATATGTGAAAGCAACAGTGAGACATTTCCCAAGGACTCGGTAATAAGATACCCCCAGAGAGTTAAACTAATTAAGTCATTTTGTGGGAAGGTAAGCCTCTGTTTCCTAGGTACTCTGTGGTTTTTAAGTGATATTATCTCATTTGAGGAAAGAAAATATGATCAGAAATGGTCAATTTGTCAAGAGTTTGGAGAAGCAAAATATGACTGTGTACATACAGTGTTCTCCCTGGAAGGGAGGTACTGAACCCAAGACATGTGAGCAGTTTAGTGACCGGAAGTGTTCTCTTGTTCAGCTAGTATCAGTTTATCAAGACTTGCCATGGCTTGAGAAGAACATGCCTGAGACTCACAGCTTTGGGCTCTAATTACAAGCTTAACTGAACCATCTTCCGATTTGCTAATATGACCTCCAAGCTATCATTCAAGAAAGGGAAGAACTCTGGCTCAGAGCACCAGAATTCCATTCAACACATAGCAAAAATTTTTTTTTTTTTAAGTTTATTTATTTTGAGAGAGAGAGTGCACACACAAATGGAGGAGGAGTAGAGAGAGAGGAAAAGAGAGAATCCCAAGCAGGGTCCGCACTGTCAGCAAAGAGCCTGAATTGGAGGTGGGGCTCCAATTCACGAACTATGAGATTATGACCTGAGCTGAAATCGCATCGGATGCTTAACTGAGCCATCCAGGCACCCCTACACGTGGCAAATTTAGAGAAGCTTTCTGAGTTATACATTAGTCTCATGTGAATTTAATTTGTATAGTTCGGGCCCCAAGTCTGTCCATTTAGTCTATGAATTCTGAATATTCTGATAAAACACAGTTTCTGATCCTTTAGGACAAAGAACCAAAGCCTGGACAATGTATTATGAAACTTCGCTCTTTGGGGCTTCTCCATAACCAGGTTGCCACTTTCTCTAATAGTCTCTCTCACTGAGACTGCACTCCAGCTTCATCACAGACATTCTAGGCAATTATGCTAATGGTAGGACAAACCCTGACAAGCTTGTGACAAAAATGGTAGCAGTTGGGCAGAGAGAAGAAAGAAACCATCTTATCACAGCATCTTACTGCAATGTGGTGATAGCTGTTGGGTCAGGATGATAGATTTTCACCAGTTGGATAGTATCAGGTCCAGAAAGGGTACTCTACACTGCTGTCTTACTCATCCATGAATACACACTATAATACTTACTTATGCTATGTAGAAAGTTACCTTGAGATGTAGCAACGAGATCCAGTGAACATATCTTACATGCTTTCTGCAGGTCAAATCTAGGAGTACTTCAACTGGTGCTTCTGGCTCAGTGTGCCTCATGATGTTTCTCAGCCAGTCAGTCAGACCTGCAGTCATCTGAAGACTTGACTGGGGCTGGATGGTCCACTTACAAGATGGAGCACGTGAGCCTTGCCATAGGGCTGGTGGGTATCCATGAAATGGCAGCCAGTTTCCCTCAGCTTCCTTCAGATCCAGGTGAGGAAGGACCTTGTCTCTAGAGTTGCATACCATCACTTCTACTTAGAAGCAAGTCATTAAGTCCGTCTCTCACTCAATGGAGAGAGGATTAAGATCCAGCTTTTCAAGGGAGGAGCATCCAAGAATTCACGTTCATATTCTAAAACCATACACACCTCCCTTTATACCTGGGTTCCTTACTAGTGCGCAGTCAGCATCTCAAGGCTCTCCACATCAGGGAAGATGGGTTCAGGAAGAACTCTTTCTTAATGGGCATGCCACATGACCTCATCAGAGGTCTTCAGCTTATAAACTTCTCTAAACATCATCTTCTTAGAAATTTAGATTACTCATCCCTAAATATATATTTCATTAACCATAAGTTTAACTTCTCTAGGCTTAGTAGAAATTATTAATAAAAATCCTGAAGGGTAAGACTGTTGAGTAAGAGAATGAAAACAATACAAAAACTCTTCTTCTTCTTCTTCTTCCTCCTCCCTCTCATCCCCCTCCTCCTCTTCTTCTTTTAAATTTTTTTTTTTAAATTTTTTTTTTTTTCAACGTTTTATTTTATTTTTGGGATAGAGAGAGACAGAGCATGAACGGGGGAGGGGCAGAGAGAGAGGGAGACACAGAATCGGAAACAGGCTCCAGGCTCCGAGCCATCAGCCCAGAGCCCGACGCGGGGCTCGAACTCACGGACCGCGAGATCGTGACCTGGCTGAAGTCGGACGCTTAACCGACTGCGCCACCCAGGCGCCCCTCTTTTAAATTTTTTAAGTAACCTCTCCACCCAATGTGGGGCTCAAACTCATGTCCCCATGATCAAGAGTCACATATTATACACACGCTCTACCAACTAAGCCAGCCAGGCATCCTTACAAAAACTATTCTTTTTTTTTTTTTTTAATTTTTTTTTCAACGTTTTTTTATTTATTTTTGGGACAGAGAGAGACAGAGCATGAACGGGGGAGGGGCAGAGAGAGAGGGAGACACAGAATCGGAAACAGGCTCCAGGCTCCGAGCCATCAGCCCAGAGCCCGACGCGGGGCTCGAACTCACAGACAGTGAGATCGTGACCTGGCTGAAGTCGGACGCTCAACCGACTGTGCCACCCAGGCGCCCCCTTACAAAAACTATTCTTAACATATACTTAGGCATTAACTTATTAAATGTGTATACAACCGACTACGTGACAGGCACTGTTAAAAGCAGTTGACACTTAACTGGTTAGTTATACACTAAGTCATTTAATTCTCTTGACAATCAGGTGATATTATCACTGTTTTACAGATGTGGAAGTTGAAGCACAGACAGGCTAAGTAACTGTCCAAGGTCACTGAGTAAATGGCATTTGGCTCCAGAGTTCATGATCTTTTTTTTTTTTAATTTATTTTTTTAACGTTTATTTATTTTTGAGACAGAGAGAGAGCATGAATGGGGGAGAGGCAGAGAGAGAGGGAGACACAGAATCGGAAGCAGGCTCCAGGTTCTAAGCTGTCATCCCAGAGTCCGATGCAAGGCTCGAACTCACGGACCGCGAGATCGTGACCTGAGCTGAAGTCGGACGCTTAACCGACTGAGCCACCCAGTTACCCCAGAGTTCATGATCTTAACCCCATTCAATACTGCCTTTTAGAAGACCTGTTAAACCTTTTTAGAGATTCCATAATTCAGCGGGCTTCCTAAATGCTAGTTAGAAAAACAGTTGTAGACTTGCCTTGCTTATTAATCTTTTTTTTTTTTTTTAAGTTCTTCAATAGCGTGAGATAAAACAATAGGAAAACTTAAAAAGAATTATTTGGTCTTCCCCCTGAATTCAGTAAAAATTACTAGAAAGGGGGATGCCTGCCTGGTTCAGTCAGTAGAGCATGCAACTCTTGATCTCTGGGTTGTGAGTTCAAGCCCCACATTGGGTGTAAAGATCACTTAAAAATAAAATCTTGGAAAAAAAAAAAAAAAGAATTACTAAAAGAGGGGTCATCATGTTGAGGCTATAGGACATTCTATCCAAAAACTTTAAATTGGTTCTGCTGATTATTAATTAACCGTGGTAGTAAATCATGGTGGTGTTTTTGTTGTTTTTACTAATAAACGTAATATAATTTCATTTAGATGATTTAGGGGTGGGAAGGAAATACTTATAATTCTATGGCCCACCCTTAAACATCACTGCTTGAACTCCTTATATCATTTTGGTAGCTAGTTCTCAGTATACAGTCCAACCGTTAATGAAGGTAAATGAAGATCTCTTTCAGATACTTGAATCTTAAAGCTTCATAATCCGCCCTGTAGACCTGCTGTTTTATCACAAGAGGGCACCAGGAAACAGGATAGTTTTGCCCCTAGTGATTAGCAAATAGGTTCCCTTGAAGAATTTTGTTTTTTAATGTTTATTTAGTTTTGAGAGAGGCAGATCAAGCAGGGGAGGGACAGAGAATGGGGGAGGCGGGGCGGCGCAGAGGATCCAAAGCAGGCTCCAAGCCGAAAGCAGAGGAGAGGGCCTGATGCAGGGCTCTCGAACTCATGAACCGCAAGATGACCCAAGCTGAAGTCTGACACTTAACTGACTCAACCACCCACACGCCCTGAGAATTTTATTATCCTTAGTAATCTGACCCATATTTTTTTTATTTAAAAAATTTTTTTACATTTATTTTTGAGAGACAGAGCACAAGCAGGGTAGGGGCAGAGAGAGAGGGAGACACAGAATCAGAAGCAGGCTCCAGGCTCTGAGCTGTTCTGAGCTGTCAGCACAGAGCCTGACACAGGACTCGAACCCCCAAACCATGAGATTATGACCTGAGCCGAAGTTGGACACTCAACCGACTGAGCCACCCAGGCGCCCCATAATCTGACCCACTATTAAAGCTACCAATATTTTCTTCCTTTTTCCTTCCTGCCTTCCTGCCTTCCTTCCTCTTCTTTCTTTCTTTCCTTCTTTCTTCCCTACCTCCTTTCTTTTTCTTTTATTTTCGTTGTCAAATGATCCTTTATTGAAATATTTTCCTTATTAGTAGTTCTTAACTAGCTGGGCATTCCATTGTACCACTATTGATGTCATCTGTGATGTCATGAGGGTGGTGGCCATCAACATTGCATCCCACAGACTGGGAAGTCTCCAGGATCTCTTTAATGGTTCCAGAGAGTTCTCAGGCTAAAGATCCGTGCCACATTTATCAGGCAATATTGACAATCTCATCAAAAGTGAGATTTCTGGGGTGCCGAATGGCTCAGGTGGTTGAGCCTCTGACTCTTGATTTTGGGTGAGGTCACAATCCCAGGGTCATGGGATTGAGCCCCGAGTCAGGCTCTGTGCTGAGCGTGGAGCCTGTTGATGATTTTTTCTCTTTCTCCCTCTCCCTCTGCCTCTGCCTGTGCCTGTGTGTGTGCACACACTGTCTCTCAAAATAAAACAAAATTAAAAAATTTTTTAAAGTGATATTTCTACTGTGCTTACTGTTCTTGTGCTTCTTTCTGTCTGTTGGTGGTTCCTTGAGGACTCTGGTAATCCGGGTGGAGGCAGAAGGTACCACTTCAATCTGGGCCTGTCTGTTCTGAATGGTCCGCTTAGCTGTAATCCTCAGACTCTTCCAATCACCAGTTGCCTTGGTGATGTTATCACCAACTTTTTTTGTAGACAAACGCAGGGGGCCAATCTTCGGGGCCAGGACAGATGTGGTGCCAACCTCCTCACCAGTGCACCTCAGGTGTGCGACTTTGATCTCGCCGGGGTCAAATTTAGGCGCCATGTTGGAGGCGGCTGGTGTCAGGTGAACCTGGATTTGGGACGACCGAAGACAGTCGCACCTTGGCCTCTTCTGAGCCGAAAGCCGAAAGCTTGACTTCCATATTTTCTTTTTTTTTTTAATTTTTGTCTTTTTTTAATGTTTTATTTATTTTTGAGACAGAGAAAGACAGAGCATGAATGGGGGAGGGGCAGAGAGAGAGATGGAGAGACCCAGAATCTGAAGCAGGCTCCAGGCTCTAGGCTGTCAGCACAGAGCCCGACGTGGGGCTTGAACTCACAGACCGCGAGATCATGACCTGAGCCGAAGTCGGCCGCTTAACCGACTGAGCCACCCAGGCGCCCCTTCAATATTTTCTTAAACATAAACTAGGAACAGTTCCTTTCCTGCCTTCTTCAAAGAGATGTATTTTAATATTTCTGAGCATTCACCATGTTGGACCCGGTGACACCAAACACATCCAATGGGAGACCCCGGCATTATGCCCTGCTGCAGAGAAGCATTACTGGCCCTCCTGGCGGCTTAGCAAAGAAGGGTTTGGTCAAATCGTATTCGTTAGCATTCCCCTCAGAAGAGTTTCACAGCTTCATATAAATTTGAATGCTAAGTTTCTGAATTGAGATTTTCTGTCTCTAAAACCAGCTCAGCTTTCCTGTGGTTCATACCTTTGAACCAGTCCCTGTTCTGTGTGAAAAATACTCCTGATGCTGAAGACCCACACAATTTTTACAACTAGTAAGTAGGCTAGTCTCTGACAGGCTAGTCACTTCTTCCTGACACGTATGCTCTCCAAAAGTCAGTCATTTGTTCCCAAACTTGTTTATGCAAGTTGTACTTGGTAATCATATAATTTAATTTAATATTACCCAAATGAAACAAATAGGAGCATGAAGAGAGTTGTGATGTCCATGAAAATAAGTTGAATACTTAGAAAGTCCTGGTAAAGACCTACCGGATACCCAGAAGTAGCTCTAAAGGATTGTCTGTCTCAAGAAAAAAATGCTGTGGGATTAGGTATGGGCAAACAAATGTGTAAGTTCGGGTGGAGGAAAGGTCAAAATCCAGCAGAATTCTGCCCTCAGTTTTCTCTACAAGTGTCTTGAGTCCTCAGTCCAATGAAACTAAAATTGATAGTGCTGCTTGCTCACATTAATGTATGTCTTTTGTACAGCCCTGGTCCATAGACTCCAATCAGAAAAGGCCTTTTAGCCTGATATCAGAGGAATGGTGGATGAATGGAATTGTATGTTTTTAATTAAAAATAACATTTTAAAGGGTGCCTGGGTGGCTCAGTCGGTTGAGCGTCCGACTTCGGCTCAGGTCATGATCTCGCGGTCCGTGAGTTCCAGCCCCGCGTCGGGCTGTGGGCTGACGGCTCAGAGCCTGGAGCCTGCTTCGGATTCTGTGTCTCCCTCTCTCTGACCCTCCCCCATTCGTGCTCTGTCTCTCTGTCTCAAAAATAAATAAACGTTAAAATAAATAACATTTTTATGTTTATTATAATTTTGTGATTCTCCACTCGGATCAGCAGATCCTGACGACCTAGGGAAGAGAGCTTCTTCCGTAGACTTGTAGGAGCTGGCCAACCACACGTAGGTAGCGGAACGATTGACCTCAATGCTTGTTAGTGACTTACGTATACTGTTGAATGAATAACCTCTTTTTTTTTTTAATGTTTATTTATTTTTGAGAGAGCATGAGTCGGGGAGGGGCAGGAGTGCAAGGGGACAGAGGATCCAAAGTGGGCTCTGCACTGACAGTAGAGAGCCTGATTCTCACGAACCGTGAGATCAAGACTTGAGCCTAAGTTGGGCATATAACCCACTGAGTCACCCAGGCACCCCATGAATAACCTAACACACAGAACCCTTTATCTCTGGGTTAAGTGCACTTGATTTTTAATACAGCAGATTTTTAGAACTTAATTACCTATAATATATCTAGACCTATTAGCTGAAAGAATGGTTTCAGGTCCTTCAACTTATCCTGTAACTGCCTAAAATACATTTTTTTTTTACTTAAGGCTCGCTGGCACAATTGTAGATGTGTCATATATATTGCTTAAATGCGTAGAGCCTCCAAAAGAGAAGTCTTTGACTCTGTGTTTACCCCTGTAGTTAGTGAACTTCTGCCATTGTGCTCAGTATATTTTATAATTAGAAAAAGAATGACCCACACTTGGTCCCGTATGATAATCTTTACATTTGAACTTTATTATAATGCAGTAAAAAAAATTGGAAAGCTTTTTACCGGTTGCAGATAAATTGTTAAATTTGTGCCAGATGACAGAAAATCAAATGCATTTGAGTTTTTATTTAAAAAAAAAATTTTTTTTTTCAACGTTTATTTTATTTTTGGGACAGAGAGAGACAGAGGATGAATGGGGGAGGGGCAGAGAGAGAGGGAGACACAGAATCGGAAACAGGCTCCAGGCTCTGAGCCATCAGCCCAGGGCTCGTGGGGCCCGTGGGGCTCGAACTCACGGACTGCGAGATCGTGACCTGGCTGAAGTCGGACGCTTAACCGACTGCGCCACCCAGGCGCCCCTGAGTTTTGAATACTGAAATATGAAAGGGGAAAACTTGTACTGTAAATGGTACTCTGCTAAAGTTGACTTCCTCTTTCTACAATGTGTTAGGGCCCCTCCCTATATTTCAACCCTTGCCCAAAAGAAAAGCCATGTTATTAGATCAAGGGCAAGCATCCATCCCCCTCTTCTTCCTCCTCAGCAGAGCCTCAAATTTTACTCAGCTGTCCATCCAGTCCACAGGTGAACCTTAATCAGTCCATGCCAATGAGTGTTGGGCCTTTCCCTGGTCCACAATGTGCCTGTAACTTAAATTTGCCTAATACAAGCTGAAGGACGAACTAACTTGTCATTGAGGGAGTTAGTTTCCTCTACCTTCTGGATGTGAATAAGGGGACATACTGCCTATTTGCTGCTGGGAGCCACCTTACCACCACGAGGAGAGGTAGCAGAATGACAATATAGAAAAAATGGAGGTGCTTTAAGATGTGGCTGAGCTTAATCTTAGAGCCTGCTTCACTCTGGACTTGTTAGGTGAGATAATACATTTTCCCATTATCTCAGCAAGTGTGAGCTGGGTTTTCTGTTACAGAAATTTTATATCCTAATACAAAATACCAAATATTTTCAAGAAATTTTGCCCCAATTTTTTTTAAGTTTATTTATTGATTTTTGAGAGAGGGGGTGGGGGTGTTCTAGTGGGATAAGGACAGAGAGGAGGGGAGAGCCTCAAGCAGGCTTGGCATTGTCAGCTCAGAACCCGACTCGGGCCTCAAACTCACGAATTGTGAGATTGTGACCTGAGCCGAAGCCAAGAGTCAGATGCTTAACTGACTGATGGACCCATGCACCCCTACCTCAATTTTTTTTTTAATGTTTACTTATTTTTGAGGGACAGAGACAGAGCATGAGCGGGGGGGGGGCAGAGAGAGAGGGAGACACAGAATTCGAAGCAGGCTCCAGGCTCCGAGCTGTCAGCACAGAGCCCGATGAGGGGCTCGAACTCCCAGACTGTGAGATCATGACTTGAGCTGAAGTCGGTCACTCAACCGACTGAGCCACCCAGGCGCCCCACCCCTGCCTCAATTTTTAAGTGGCCTGCTTTGCTGATGTAGTCAGTATGTGCCTGGTCTAACTATTGTGCAGTCCAGCACTGCCAGGTGCTGCAGGGATGGCAAATTGAAGAGGGGCAAGTGTGCATATGCAAGGAGACCAGATAAGAAGTTTTGTGGTGGCTTTGGGATGGACTGTTAAAGATAGGGACAAGTGGAACACTTAGACATTTAGGAGGTAAAATTGATAAGATTCAGCGATTGACTAAATATTGGGGGAAGGGAGAGACAAGGTGGCAAGCATGACCTAGGGTTTCTATTTTGTGTAAGTAGATGGGTGGTGGTCTACTCACTGAGCTCGAGAGAGCACAGGAAGAAGACAGGTTGATATTAACAAGAATTTGATGTTGGAAACATTGATTTTGAGATGCCTTTGAGATATCCAATGTAGATTTTTCTATAGCAGCTCGAGACATAATTTATCCTTTTAAAATCTACAGTTTTGAGGATTTTAATACATTCATAGAGCTATACAATCATCATTACTAATTTCTTTTTTTAACATTTTCACTCCAAAACCCCATACCCATGAGCAGTTTTCTCATTCCTTCTTCCTCCAAACCCTGGCAACCGCTGATCTACTTTCAGTGTCTGGATTTGCCTGTTCTGGATAAGCAACTCATCACATAAAATGTGATGATAAAGTTAATGGCTGGGTTTCTCATCAGAAATCATGGAGGCTAGCTTTTTCTTCTCGGGATGGTGTCCATAGGCACTCAGAATGGCCTAGTGTTTGACATACCATCGTTGGCTGTCCTACGATACAGCCTCTAACAAAACCAGGCTGTCCTGAACCCCTGGTAATAGAATCGTTTACCTTTATACCAAGAAGATTGGGAAAGCATCCAATTCCGCTTGTGGGGTGTGCCCAGGCCGACTTTGAGGAATTCATGCTATGAGACCTAGAGGAGTTCTGAGGTTGTCTAAAACGAAAAAACATATCATCAGGGCCTATGGTGGTTCTGTGTGAGCTAAGTGTGTTTGTGATAGGACCAATTGTGCTTTCCTTGTTGATGAGCAGAAAATTGTTTTGAAAGTGTTGAAGGCACAAGCACAGCGTCAGAAAGCTAACTAAAAAAGTGAAGTTTTTTTGAGTAATAAAAAATTTTTTAAAATCACAGAGGCTAGAAGGCAGTAGGTGACGTATGTATGTATGTATGTATGTATGTATGTATGTATTTTTTGATTTTGTGATTTTATGATTTTATCTTAATCTCCACACCCAGTGTGGGGCTTGAACTCACAACCCCGAGATCAAGAGTTGCACGCTTCTCCAACTGGGCCAGCCAGGTGCCCTTAGGGTGATATACTTAAAGTCCTGGAAAAAAAATTGTCAACCAATTGAAAAGAGGTACTTACAAACAGGTATTTGCACACCAACAATGTTCACCAACGTTCATAGCATTATTCACCAAAGGTAGAAACAACCCAAGTATTCATTTATAGAAGAATGGATAAAAAATGTGTAGTGTGTCCATACAGTGGAATATTATTTGGTCATAAAAAAGGAATGAAGTATGGATCCATCCTACAACATGGATGAACCTTGAAACATGCTGAGTAAAAGAAGCCAGACCCAAAAGGCCACACACACAGTGTGATTCCATTCATATGATCTGTCAAGAATAGGCAAACCTACAGAAACAAAAAGTAGAGTGGTAGTTGATGGGTGATGAAGAGAAGGGCAATTGGGGACTACAGGTTTCCTTTTAGGTTAAAGTAGAAATATTCTAGAATTAAACAGGGATGGTGGTTGCATAGCATTGCGAATATACTAAAAATCACTGAATTGTATACTCTCAAATGTTTAAGGTGGTGAATTATGTTACATGAAATTTACCTAAATAGACGAATTTTCTGTTTCAGAAATGGGAAAGGATGATGAGACTATTTCCCCATATCTGATATTAAAGGACAAAACTGGATTTATGGCAGTCTCTAGTAAGGGAGAACTGCTTGTCAGGCATGGTCTCCAAGAGCAGAACAGACTGCTGATCTCCTGTAGGGTTTTTGAGAAGTGTGGAATTCATGGATTGATGGCCTTTCAGAAGTGTGAATGGGTTGACATCATCTGTGGGAGTGTGGTTGCTCAGGTGAGACATACTGATTTGCAGGTGCTCAGGTGCACTTTTACCACATCGGGTCCATTCTTATTTATTGACTGATTTTCAAAAGCAAGAGTGAACACTGGTTGGTTTGCAAAAGTATGTTCAGTTCAGCTGATTGTCACAGATAGATTGAAGAGACTTAACAACCAGTTATGGTGGCTTCTTGTTACCATGGCTACAGAACAATCCATCTTTCCCTAACTTGGTAGGAGCCTTCTTTTTCTCATACCAACCTCTTCCATGTCTGTAACCTCTTCCATTCTCTCCCTCAGGGTCTGATCAATGAGAGGGAAAGGGCAGGAATCTCCTTCAATACAGGCTCTGTGCTTCTTTACTCATATATCTATTCAACAAATTGTGTCATGGCATACAGAGGAGGAGAATAATACAATCCCTGTCCCAGAGTCTGGGGGTGGAACTCAGCTACACTCGTTCTGTCTAGAAGAGGGAGGGAGGTTCCCAGAGGAGAAAAGCCTTGAACAGACCTGACCCTGACTCAATCCTGGCACTTACTCTATCCGTGTAAGTATGCAGGACAAATCAGGAAAAAAGGCTTTCAAGAGAAGCAAGTTAACAGTATATCGTGATTAAGTTTTTATGTCAATTCATCTAGATAAGAAATTAATATTTATTAGTTACTTGCCTTGTGTTAGGCTTTGCTAAGTGCTTTAAATGGGTTTTACTAAAACCTCACAAAAACCTTATGATTAGGTACCACTCTTGACATCATTTGCCAATGAGGAAATTTACTCTCAAAGGGCTAAATAATTTGCCCAAGGTTATGTGGTAAGCAGCAGAGGCTGGATGCAAATACAGACCATCTGACTTAATAGCTACTTGGAACCTTTGATAAATTACAAGTTTAACATAGGGAAGAAAAGCGTAGCCTACAGAAGAGGGCATTCAATTTCAATGTGAAGTATATCTAATCCACCTTAATAAGACAATTTATGTTTCAGGCATCGATCAGGATTTGCATTCAAAAGTATTTTAAATATTATGAAAAAGTATTTGGATAGGGTGGCTTAGTCAGCTGAGTGTCTGACTTTTGATTTCGGCTCAGGTCATGATCTCATGGTTTGTGAGATCGAGCCCTGTATCAGGCTCTGCGCTGACAGCATGGACCCTGCTTGGGATTCTCTCTCTCTCTCTCTCTCTCTCTCTCTCTCTCCCCCCCCCCCCGCCCCCGACCCCCTCAAAAATAAATAAACTTTTTAAAAAAAAGGTTTTTGGTACAATATATATCCCATAATTTAACAGATAATAACTGTTGAATTCAACAGTTATTCAACAGAATTGAATAATTCTGATTGAGCCATCAAGTTAAAGGAACTGAAGGAAATTTACAGAGAAAACTGGTTTTATCCTTCAGAAAGAAGCTTATAAGGGTGACACAATGAGGATGATAGGTGTATACGTACATTTATTAAGGGTCAAATGAGAACACTAATCAGGGAGCCTGGGTGACTCAGTTGGTTAAGTGTATGACTTCAGCTCGGGTCATGATCTTGCTGTTTATGAGTTCGAGCCCCATGTCTGGCTCCGTGCTGACAGCTCAGAGCCTGGAGCCTGCTTCAGATTCTGTTTCTCCCTCTTTCTCTTCTCCTCCCCTGCTTGCACTCTGTCTCTCTCTCAAAAATAAAGATTAAAAAAAATTTTTTTTAATAAAAACACAAATTACCTAAGTACTTACCCTGTGGTACATGGCTTATATGCAAAAAGTGGGTTTTTTTCCCTAAAAAAAAGTGTCTGTAACTTCCATCAACTTCTTAAAGAATTCTGTTACCACCCCCCACAAAAAGCTAAGAATGACTGCTCTGAAATTTTCAGCAGGGGAAAATGACTAATACATCCCTAATTTTGCTTCCATTTACATTTCTTTCTCAATGTTAATTACTGGTTACATTACACAGTTTGCTTTGGTTACCATATTTTCTAGTCAGGGCTTTTTGGGTCACAAGGTAAAGACATTACTTAAAACTAATTTAAGCAAAAAGGCCTTCATGGAAGGTTCTCGATAGTTAATGGAATCCAAGGGCATCAAGCAGAACTGGGACCCACAGAGGACTGGACCAGGAAGCTGGCAGTCAGCTTAGCTTCCCTTACTCAAGTTCTCTCACATTGTCCCCTCTGTTGGCTTCTCAGCAGACCAGCGATCACTGCTTATACGTGCATGTGACCCGCCACAGTTGCCCTCACTCCCTGGTTTGCTCGTGCTCTGTTCACTGGCCTGCGGAAATAACGACACAGCATCTCACAGTGCCCCGTTCAGAACTCTCAGGACGGAGTCTCTGCTGGACCCACTGCTGGTCTCGTCAGCCACAGGCAGGAAGGCAAGTGTGAGTGCGGCTGCTGGGTGTGACCATGGGCAACTCCCAGAAAGGGGAGCAGAGGCTGAGAGGCACCCCATCTGTGTCTCCTAGTCCACTCCATTGAAAGTGAATTTGCTTGTCTGTATGCCTGAATTTCAGGAAGTTTTCATTTATAATAGTCTCTATAATCTTAAAATATTCTCTTTTCCTATGGAGAGCATTAAGAGAGAAGACTTTACATAAAACCATGATCTTACTTTTAGATTGAACTCTCCATCATGTTGATTTAGGTCTCTTATCTGTATTGCGAACTTGTGGAATTTGTGTCACTTTCTCATGTTACAGTTTCAGATCCTGGTCCCGATCATCATCCACCCACCCATACACACATTAGCTGAAAAGATAGATGCCTTCCTCAATATTTAGCTTAAAAGTCGTCATGGTTGGTATATTGGTTAATATCAGTCATCTGAAGAGGTGAATCCCAACCTGTAGTGTCCCATATGTATTTTATTTCGCAAACCCTCTCCCTTCTCCAGGAGTGCTATGAGATCTGCCATTTTTTGAAAAATGAATTTAGGGGTGCCTGAGTGGTTCAGTCAGTTAAGCATGGGACTCCAGCTCAGGTCATAATCCCACCGTTCGTGAGTTTAAGCCCCACGTCAGCCTCTGCGTTGACAGCTTGGAGCCAGGAGCCTGCTTCGGATTCTGTCTCCCTCTCTCTCTACCCCTCCTCCCCCTCAAAAATAAATACACATTAGAAAAAGAAAAATGGGGCTGCCTGAGTGGCTTGGTCAGTTAAGCATCCAACTTTGGCTCAGGTCATGATCTCATGGTTCGTGAGTTTGCTCCCCACACCGGGCTCTGCTCTGACCGCGCAGAGACTGCTTGGGATGCTGCCTCCCTCTCTCTCTGCCCCTCCCCTGCCCACGCTCTGTTGCCCTCTCTCTCAAGAATGCATAAACATTGAAAAAGAATTTTTTTTTAATAATGGGACCCCAGCCCCAGAGGAGGCTGCCACCTGATTTAACACCACCAACTGATAGCAGTGAGCTGCCACCTGGAGGTGACTTATGCTGCCCTTGAGTTCATTCTCCCTCTCAGGTTTCTGACAGCTCCCTCGGAGTCAGCTTGCCAAGGGTCGGAGTCCTTGTCAATGAGCAACTGTCCTCTCTGGAAATCTAAATTCTTTTTGAACAGTTTACATTTCATTCGGGTCACTGTGCAAAAGTATATTGGATTAATTATGGAGGGCCACTCAGGTAGAAATGAAACAGCTTAGAGAAATGATCACATATGTACTGTACTATATATACAGGCATATAAACTGTTCCTAAAGTACAAGTGTAAAAATTATGCATCTATGAATACAAATTATCTATACTGAAAAGGAGAGTAAGTCAGACTTCATTCTAGAAGACAGCCCAGCCCCACATGTCCTTTCCGATCCACCTTCCAGGGAGGTGTGGAAATGACAAAGCCTCCCTCAGGAAGGCCTACCAGACAATACTTAGTAATAGAAGAAAGACCTTTGCCCCTACAGGGCCCAAAGCAAGGCTTTCCAATTTTGTTTGCATAAAATACCACTGCTTACAAAGTAAACATTAGCAGAATAATTTAACAAGAATGGCTGTTGTCTTCCTGCCAGGTAATCCATTGATTATTTAGGATTTAAGACAAACTAAAGCCTTCGCAATTAATTACTCTTTAGAAACTAATTCCAAAACTGTATGCAGAATGCTGCCTCTTTCCAAAAGAAACTTGAAGATAAAGAATGTGTATGTATACAGGTTAACAAAATAGAAATGAACATAGCAAGCCGGCACATGAGGAGAAGCAGATGTGCTGACCCTGAGGAACCACTGACTGCCGTGATTGATCATTGGATTTGACTTTGAGAGCAGGTATACAAATCAGAAAATGGAAAACCTGAAAGCAATGGAAGGGCTAATGAATGGTGGTTAATGTTATAATTCATAGTTTCACATTTCTCAAATACCCATGTTTTTCACCACCTGAATTTGCAGCTGCATCGATATTTAAGGCTTTCATATTGTAACAAGACGCCACTGGATCAGAATCTTCTAGTACATTCCAGCACGAGCTCTACTGGACTGTGTGTCAGCTTGCTCTTCCAACTCAGAATCATTTGAGTCTTGTGTTTTAGGAAATAGAAAAGGAGGATTAAACTAGCGATGAGCTTTTGCCATATGTTTAGCTCCTTCATCTCTGACTAGAAAATTTGAGGTAATAAGGTCCCCAACATTTTGGCCTGAAAAACATCTCTATTATTCTTGGGAGTCATGACAAATAAAAAAAAGAATAAGTTACATTGTTCTCATTACATAGAATAGACACTTTCAACTGGAAGATTCTCAAGATGTACTTCTGGCGCAGGTCAGAGAGACTGGAGAATCTAACCAGACAGGATTCTCCTCTTACCCTTTTCTGGATCTGAGATCCCTGCCCTGTAGAGCCCAACGCCCAGTACAGTCCCCAAGAGCCTCCCAGAAATGGCGCCTGCGTGGAGGGCTGGGTGAGAGTCCCGCGTATACAACAGTGGTAGGCACCAGAGGACAGCTGCAGACCTTAGGTGCTAGTAAATAAATAGATGAGAACAAAAAACATCCAGAACAGTAATGACCCTAATGGTTCAAGTTCAGGCCAGAAAAAAAAAAAATTTTTTTTTTCATTTTTTTTTTTTTTTCAACGTTTATTTATTTTTTGGGACAGAGAGAAACAGAGCATGAACGGGTAGGGGCAGAGAGAGAGGGAGACACAGAATCGGAAACAGGCTCCAGGCTCTGAGCCATCAGCCCAGAGCCTGACGCGGGGCTCGAACTCACGGACCGCGAGATCGTGACCTGGCTGAAGTTGGACGCTTAACCGACTGCGCCACCCAGGCGCCCCCAAAATTTTTTTTTTTTTTTTTTAACGTTTATTTATTTTTGAGACAGAGAGAGACAGAGCATGAATGGGGGAGGGACAGAGAGAGAGGGAGACACAGAATCGGAAGCAGGCTCCAGGCTCTGAGCCATCAGCCCAGAGCCCGATGCGGGGCTCGAACTCACAGACCGAGAGATCGTGACCTGAGCTGAAGTCGGACGCTTAACCGACTGAGCCACCCAGGTGCCCCTCAAAATTTTTTTTTAAGGCGAATAACTTGTCAAAATAAAATTGTCAAAATGAGACTTCACAGATTTCACCTATACACAGTCTCCTCCTTTGATCACGCGTGTGGCATGTTCCTCAATCTCTATGATCATCCAATTCTCATCAGAAACTATATCAACTATTTAGCAACTCTGCCTTAATGAGAATGAGAAGATGTGGGGTGAGGAGAGTGACAGCAGACAGAATACATTCTATTTTCTGAATTAAGACGAGAGGCAAGGAAGAAATGTGGACATGATCAATTTCTATCAGTAATCAAATAAAAAACACGAATTTTCAGAAAAGAGAAATTATAGGTTAAATGCCACTTTACTTTTCCTTGAAAAATCTGCATTTGGTCCCAATCCACCAAAACGAATGTAATCTTGGATTTATCTCCGGCCAGGTACTACCCTATCTTGCTTCGTTCATGGTTAAAACCTTCTAAAATCTACCTCCTGTCCGTTGGAATTTTTATTTAACCAAAGAAATCAGCATAATAACATATGTATATATTAATACTAATGTATGTATTGTTGCAGTGTGATTACGAGAACGGTTTGACTTGTAGAACATTTACATCATCATTATGTTCTTCAACTCTGTTCCATCACATTCCTCTTCAGAGGTGGGGCACCTGGGTGGCTCAGTCAGTTAAGCATCTGACTCTTGATTTTGGCTTAGGTCATGACCTCAGAGTTCATGAGTTCACGTCCCACTTTGGGCTCTGCACTGACAGTGTGGAGCCTGCTTGGGATTCTCTCTTTCCCTCCCCTGCTCATGTTCTCTGTTTCTCTCTCTCTCTCTCTCTCTCTCTCTCTCTCTCTCTGTCTCTCTCTGTCTCTCTCTCTCTCTCTCAAGTAAATAAATAAACTTTAAAAAATTATTTAAAAAATCTGTTTGCACATAGAATTCTAACAGATGTGATTCGCTCATGATGGCACACAAGTGCAGAAAACCCTTCGTGATGCTGTGACATATTGTTGATTAATTCCTTTAGTTAAGGAAAATTTCCAGCTGACACATGGTAGCCATTGGAAGTGCTTAACCACGAAGATAGGGGCTGTCCCTCCAGGACGAGAGCACGCGTGCAGTTCTTCCAATAGCGAAGGCCTGCTTTCTCCCCTGAACTGCTGAGCGTTGGGACCTTCATCAATCAGCACAACACCCAATCTCTCAGCCAACAAGCAGCAGATTCTTAAGAAGCTTTTTTCTTATTTTTCTCCTGGAATGCTGCTACCGCGAGATCAAAGCCACACTCAGAAATATCTTTGCATAGTATCTACACTGATTGTTTTTCTCGGTGCAAAACGAGAGAGTGCGTTGGCCCAGTGGTTCAAAAGCTCTTATCACAGAGATGAGTGAAGGGAAGTTATGAGCCCCTTCTTTCTTGACCTATGATCCCAGGGGCCTGAGCTCTAAAAGGTCAAGGTGGCAGCCTCCCTGAGAGCCATAAGCTATGGGCCAAGAGCAAACTTAGCTGGGTCTGGACTGAGAGAAGTTAGTACACAGAGGCACAACGGTCCAGATGTAAGCGCCTGACTTGCAATAGAGGCCCACACACTATTTTTGCCGATTCCCCTTGTTCCCACTGTGCCTGCTTCCCCCCCTCACACGTTCCACTTGCCCTTAACCAGCCTGGTCCGTCACATGGCAGATTCCCAGCCTCTGCCCTCTCCTTGTTCTCTTCATGCCTCATTTTCCACTGCCACCGACCTCAGCTGCCCCCTGAATGCCAGTGCTCCTTGAGTGTCTGTCCTGGGCCCTCCTTGGATGATTTCACCTGCGCCCCCAGCTTCAACTGCCTCCGGTATGCTAATTCCGTGCAGCCTGGATTCCCAGCGCATCTAGCTCCCCCTATCCAGGCCCCAGATGCTTTCTAGAGAGCCCCCCTTCCATGCCCTTCTAGCATTGCATTTGTCATGTGCTTTCATCTGATGGGGTCTCCCAGAAATGTTTCACGTGGGAGTCCGGAGTGAGTCCCACTTTACACAGCAGATAGTGGTTGGCACCAATGGCACAATTGCAGACCTTACACAAACTGGCAGATTCTATCTGGGCACAAAGAACAAACCTCTGTTCGTACGTCCTCCCTCAGCTCTTCATTTTGCCTTCTGCCGCGTCGTTAGGCGATTCCATTCTTAGATTCGCGTGAGATGATACCAGAAGGCAGTTTATATAAAAACGTTAGCTCTCCTCATGTATCCTAGCATAGTGTGTGGTAAGCACCTATTTTCCCAAACCAGCAAGCCTTCTATCAGACCTGACTCCTTCCTGTACCATCAGCTCTACCTCGGAAAGCTCAGCTCAGCTCGGCTCTACCTCTGAAATCTCTCTTGACATCTCCCTCTCTCTCTATTCCTCTGCCAAAAGCAGCCTTCATCATCTTTATCTTCTAACCATCTCCAGATTGATTGTCACCGTTTCCTCTCTCGTTCATTGAGTTGACTTCCTAAGACATGAACGGCATCAGGCCTGCGCACATTTGGTGGCTTCTGGGTGCTTGTAAGCACAGCTCAGTTCTGGTGCCTGGTGCCCTCAGGCCACCTTATCAGCTGCCTCTCCTGATCGCTCCCCAAGGACCCCATCCTTGAGACACCCCTAACTTCTGGTCCCAGAGCCACCTCCTCCCGTGCCCCATGCCACTACTGGCCACACTGTCTCCTTAGCTGTCTCTTCAGCTCTGAGTGTCCTTGCGTTTGCCAGTCAAACATCCACTTAATCAAAAACCCAGCTGGGAGCACTTGGGTGTCTCGGTTAAGCATCCAACTTCGGTTCAGGTCATGATTGCAAGGTTCGTGGGTTCGAGTCCTGTGTCAGGTTCTGTGCTGACAGCTCAGAGCCTGGAGCCTGCTTCAGATTCTTTGTCTCCCTCTGCCCGTCCTGCCCCTGCTCACACTCAGTCTCTCTGTCTCTCTAAACATCAACAACAACAACAACAACAACAACAAAACCCAGTTCAGACATAAGCACCCCCGACTCCCTTGGACACACTCAGCAGTTCTCCCCTGTGCTCCCCTGGGCCTGTGGACCCACCCCCGGGAGGACAGGCCTGGGCTGTTATCTTACACATCCACATACAGGCCCCACTTCCTCGTGCGATGCATTGGGAGGTCAGGTGCTCAAAACTGCCTGTTGGTTTTGATTTCACCAGAATAAGAAAGCTGAAAAGTCCCAGATCCACTTCCTAACAGCCTCATTACATTTTAATTGCTCCTCTCCCCACCACAGATTATGTTTAAATGAGAGTCTACTCTGACATATTTATTGAAATGACTTCTAGAAGCAAAGAATAAGCCCTTATAAGGAAACTCTTCCAGTGGAAGCCTGTTCCTGAGGTAACAGGAATCCCCCATCGAGTGGGCACACTGTCTTCACCTGGACAACCTGGAGTCCAGCAGGAGAAGGGTGGGTGGGAGAGAGGGGAGGAAAATGTGTTTCCATTAAAAGGAAAAAGAAGTGGTGTTGTGGGGCACCTGGCTGGCTTAGTCAGTGGAGCGTGTGACTCTTGATCTTGGGGATGTGAGTTCGAGCCCCACGTTGGGTGTAGAGATTACTTAAAAATAAAATCTTAAAAAAAAATTTTTAACGTTTATTTTTGAGAGAGAGAGAGTGAGTGGAGGAGGGGCAGAGAGAAGGAGACCCAGAATCCAAAGCAGGCTCCAGGCTCCAAAGTGTCAGCACAGAGCCCGACAAGCGGCTTGAACTCACAAACTGCAAGATCATGACCTGAGCTGAAGTTGAACGCTTAACCGATTGAGCCCCCAGGCACCCCAAAATAAAATCTTTAAAAAAAATAAATGGTGTTGTAAAACCTCCCAGAGTTAGGACCCTCACCGCCTAACAGCATAGCCTAACCCCTCATACGTGTCTAAGCATGTAGGTCAGTCAAACTACAGCGGTAACTGGGCTGAGAGAACTGCAAAGAGTGAGTGAACCTGCGTGGTGTTCAGACAAAGACACTTGACCAGCTTTTACTGACAAATCCGTCCTCCAATCTCAGTGACAAATCCTTCAAGGTCAGAGGCCATGCCCTTTGCAACTTTAACCCCACACCCACGCCCCCCCTTTCCTCACATCCTACCTAGTCCCTGGTGGGCCAAAAATAAAGGTTTGCCAAAGTGAACCTAATAATAGCTCCAAGGCAGGCCAGAAGGACTAGAAAGTAGAATGGCTTCTACAGTGACCAAATCTAAAATTTATTCTCCCCTAAATCCCTGGGCAGGGATGAGATTGCAATATTTCATGGCAAGTGATAGTAACAACATCACCCATCCTCCAAGTCTTATCCTCTTAAAACACACAAAAAATCGTGTATTCCTGGGGCGCCTGGGTGGCTCAGTCACTTAAGCATGCAACTTTGGCTGTCCATCCTGGGTTAACCTTTTGAGTCTCTGTGTCCTCACCTGTCAAGAGGAATACAGCAGGGGCCTCACAGGAAGGGTGTCAAACACTTGGCTCAGTGCTGGGCACATGGGATGTAGTCTATATTAAAAAAAAAAATTAATGTTTATTCTTGAGAGAGACTGAGTGCAAGTGGGGGAGGGGCAGAGTAAGAGGGAGACACAGAATCCGAAGCAGGCTTCAGGCTCTGAGCTGTCAGCACAGAGCCCGATGCAAGGTTCAAACTTGTGAACCATGAGATTATGACCTGAGCCGAAGTCGGATGCTCAACCAACTGAGCCACTCAGGCGCCCCTATTGTTTTTTAAGATTTTATTTTTAAGTAATCACTACACCCAACATGGGGTTTGAACTTACAACCCTGAAATCAAGAGTTGTATACTCCACCAACTGAGCCCGCCAGGCGCCCCACGGATGTGGTCTATTTTATTGTTTTTATCGTTATGTGAGTCTTCAGTAAATTTGAGATGAGAGCAGAGATTCTACATTAGGGCAGAATACTATTGAAATATTAATGGATCTGGCAGTTTGGCAAGGTACAATGGAGAAATAGGTACCGACAAAAACAAATTAGTAAAGCAGCATGTTAAAACCTAAGACTGACAACACCTAGGCAGGACTTTTTTTTTTTGGAAAACTGGCAGGTGGGGAGGAGAGGGTCTAGGCTCAGCCCACCATGTGTAACAGGAGAGGGAAACGAACAGGGGGTCAGCTCTCAACCATCATTTAGGTTCTAGGTGGCAGCAAGTTCTCACCTGGAGAGGAGGAAGCAGCCCAGAAATCTAGGCATCCAGTGATCCAGAGTCTGGATGTTAGATGTCCTGTCTAGAATTCTGGCTCCTGAGAAGAGAGATCGAGAACCATTCAGAAACCTTGTTCTGAGGTGATGGAGCTCTGGGCTTCTGAGGCTCTTCCCCACCCCACCCCATAGGCTACCAAGCACAGCTTCCCACAGGAAGTGGGGGGACTGCTAATTTTTTTTTTTTCCATGAGGCTTGATCCTACAACCTTGGGATCATGACCTGAGCTGAGATCAAGAATCAGTCAACAGACTGAACCACCCAGGCACCCGTAAAGCTCTTTTTTTCTTAAGTTTATTTATTTATTTTCAGAGAGAGAGAGAGAGAAAGCACAAGTAGGGGAGGGGCAGAGAGAGAGAATACCAAGCTGACTCCACACTGGCATCATGGAGGCTGATACGGGGCTGAAACTCACAAACTGTGAGATCATGACCTGAGCTGAAGTCAGATACTTAACCGACTGAGCCACCCAGGTGACCACCCCTAAACTCTTTAATTACCTATTGCTTGAGCCCTGCTCAGGAACCTGCATTGAGGGATAGAGGTCAGTGAAGTCAGTGGTCCCAGCTATGAGCAGTTGGTGGAGAAAGTCAAGAACACGGGATGGAAACCACACATCCTGAATTCAGTAGGTTGAATTATCAATTGTCGGTGTTGGTCAATGTTTTTCTTCCCATGCGAGTCTTTGTGCAGAGGTACTTAGCATGCAGATAGGCACATACTGTTAACGTGCAGATATTTTATAATAATATCATCTGGTATTTATATGGTAAAAAGGGAGGTGATTGTTATGCCCATTTTCCAGATGAAGCCCTAGCAAGATTATAAATGCTAGCAGGCAGTTAATAAGTGGCATATCTGGGAGTTGAAAAAGGAATCCTCTTCAAAGGATAAGTGTATAAAGAATGTGGCATATATGCAATGGAATATTATTCAGCTGTAAAAAGAAGGAAATCCTGTCATTGGCAACAGCAGGATTGAACCGGGAGGATGTTAGGCTAAGTGAGATAAGCCAGACACAGAAGGATGAATATGTATGCTCTCACTTATATCTGAAATCTGGAAAAGTCAAACTCCTAGAATAGAGGAACAGAATGGTGCTGCCAGTGGCTGGGGGTGGGGAAATAGGGAGATGATGGTCCGGTTTATGAACTTTCAGTTATAAGATGGGAATCTACTGGACAGCACAGTGATAATAGTTAATAATACTGTACCATATGCTTGAAATTTGCTAAGGAAGTAAATCTTCAGTGTTCTCACCACCCAGACACAAAAGGTAACTATGGGAGTGATGGATGTGTTCATTAACTTGATTGTGGTAATCATCTCATAATGCATTCATACAGTATATTAAATCATCATGTTATACTCCTTTAAAAAAATCACATTGTACAACCTAAATATATACAATTTGTATTTGTCAATCATACCTCAATGAAACTGGAAAAGAAAAGAGACATAAAAAAAAAAAAAGAAAGAAAAAAGGAATCCTGGGTACCTGGGTGGCTCAGTCGGTTAAGTGTCTGACTCTTGGTTTCGGCTCAGGTCATGATCTCATGGTTTGCGAGTCAGAGCCCCGTGTCGGGCTCCATGCTGACAGCGCAGAGCCTAGTTGGGGTTCTCTCTCTCCCTCTCTCTCTGACCATCACCTCCCCTGCTCGCCCACACACTCTCTCTCTCTCATGTTTAATGAACTGAGCCACCCAGGCACCCCTGCAGCTCTTTTTAAGTCCCAGCCTTCTCTCTGGTGAACTTGATCAGTTAACCCTGAGGCCAGCTCCTTCTCCCCCTACTTCTCCTTCCCCTCTCCTCCCCTCCCTTCCCTGCCTTTCTGTGGTTTGTGTAAACTGTGAGCCACTAAAGGCTCCCTTTCTTTCAGCTACTTTGAGTTGGGTTTCGGTCACTTACACATAAAGAATACTGACTAATGTGTAAATATCTCCATTCAGGGGCAGAAACCAAAAGACACACAGAGACAGAGCCAAGCGATGTGTGGGAAGGCTGCCTCCCCAGCACCCACACTGGCACACAGTCGGTGTTCAAGAGGGACTGAGCGAATAAAACGGCAGAGAGGCAAGCACTGAACCTCTCTTGAGTGGGCAGAGAGGTGCCCCTGCCTGCAGGGCTGCTGTTGGTCCCAGGCTCACTTCTGGGTTCTCTGAGTGAGTCCTAGCCGTGTCTGCCCTTGGGTTGCCATGAGGCCGGGAAGGGCCACCCTAAGATCCCATCTGCCTGTTGCCACACAAATGTTTACAATAAACTTGGCTACCACCCTCCACATCCTTGAGGTGAATCCCAGGCTCTGGATTTCTTGCAGCCCAAAGTGCCTCATGTGCTGTATGTCCTAATGACAGTTGCAAGATACAGATGGTCATCGAGTCTTACAAATGAGATTAGGGCTCAGGGACATCAGGCAACTTGCCTAAGGGCACAGTGCTAGCAGGTAGCAACATCGTAGCTTTCATCCAAGTCTTCTCCAAGTGCACGTTGCTGCCTTAATCCCCTCCAGAAATATTTCTCCTTTCCTCTCCTACTGCCCCCTACTCATCAGGAATAGCCATGGGGCCTTTAAGCATTTTGGGGAGAACTCTTTCTCTGAGAAGGGAGCAGGAATAAAGGCCAGTGAGGCAGGGACACATCAATCTATAACATTCCATGGCTCTCAAGGGATCTGGTACCTGTGCTGCCAGATCCCCTGAGGCACATGGCCCTGGGCCCATGCCCTTTGTTTATCCAGATCCTGCTTCTGAGGCCACCCCCAGCCTGCCCACTGAGGCTCCATTCTTCACCCCAGTTTGACTTGGTTCGTGCCCAGCTTCTGGTTTCAGCACTTGGCTTCTTGGTGGGTCAGGAGTGCACTCACCCCAAAGGCTCCAAAATCGAATGGGAAGTTCCAGGCTGGTCTTCTTACTGTCTGCTCTCCTTGGAGTTCCACCCCACCCAGGCAGCTGTGTTGTAAGTCTGAAGCATGCACCCTCATTTCTTCCATCTTCCTTTTCTTCCTCACCCCCATACCAGGAGCTACCTTGAGGCCGTGCGCATTAGGCCACTTAGGATTACTTTTCCATAATTACATATCCTCCTGGTGTTCTCTGATTGTGCAATGTTTTTGTCTATTGGATCTCTTTAAAGAGTAAGGGCTACACAGCAGCAAGAGTACATCATATAGTTCTTTTATAACCTTGTATATCCTGGGACAGAAGTTAAGCCCACAGGAAGTGCTCAACAAACAAGCACTGCAGATTTAGTAACTCAAGAATCAGTTACATATGAAGGTGGATCGAGACAAACCAGACCTAGAGAGAGATAGAGCCAGTCTGTTACTCAGGAAAAAAAAAAAAAAGAAAAATGGATTTGAGTGCCTGCTATACTCTAGTAAGTGAATTACTTTGAAAGAGAAAAGAATACAAAATGAGAATACGTCACGTCTCTCTTCTCTGTGCAGCACTGTCTACTGGGGGACCACAAGCAGAAACTAATGATTTAGTGCAATGTGATAAACACAATGGTGAAAATTGCTACAACATTCCATAGAAGGAAACAGAGGACAAAGTCACTGTTATGCCTGAGAGAATTTGAGAAGACTTTACAGAACACTTGATTTGGGTCTGGAAACATGAATAGCAGTTTGCCAGTCATGACTGAGAGATTGCTTTCTTTGGAAGTTACGGCCATATATCCCATTATATGGACGCCAACCCATCTGCCCAGCCATTTTATTTACCTATCTTTATTATTTTTTAAAGATTTTATTTTTAAGCCATCTCTACATCCAACCTGGGGCTCGAACTCACAGCCCTGAGATCTAGAGTCACATGCTCCTCCAATGGAGCCAGCCAGGCGCCCTAAGCCTAGCCATTTTAATGCTGGACCAACAGCGGGGGCAAAGTATGGATTGTAGAATGTCCCTACGGGACCAGTGCCCTGGGGCTTACATGTGTGAGCTACAATCTTAGTTTCATGTAACATCTTCCAAAGCAATTAAAAATACTTTACCCAGATTGACATTGAATTCCCTTCTCTGCGCCCAATTAAAAAAAAAATAACGATAACAGCCTTATTAGATCTAAAAAAAGACCTGATTAGAAACAGCCTGTTTAAAAATCAATAAACTTTTCTTAATCCCTGCAGTGGAAAAAGAGAGAGGCTCCTCTCTGTCTTCCCTAAAAAGTCAGTATTTATACAAAGCATTACGTTGCCGGATTCAGAGACACAGAGGTGCCTGGGTTTCCACCCAGCTGCCTGCACCCTCTGAATCCTGCATGACTTATTTGGCTATAACTAATCTCAGCTCCAGGCTTGCTTACATTTTTGGGTTACCCTTTCGCCTGGAATGCATCTCAGTGTTCTCATTAGTGCTGTCTTCTTAGCCCTGGCCCTCGCTTTGCTTTTGTTGCTGTTACTTTCTGTCCTGCCATTAGTAATCTTGACTGCTCCCAGCATGCAGCCAGGCCCTGGTGTGTTCCCCATCACGCTGACACTCTCTGTTCCCGCGCCAGACGGGCCCTGGACCCCTCCCTCCGTCCCCTGTCCCCACAGCCACTGCGGATCTTCCTGGTTATCTACAGGCAGATTTTTTGTTAATTCTTTTTCTAATTATAAAATGTATTTTGTACATTTCCTGGAAGACTATAAAGAAAAATATTAAGAAAACCCTCATAATCCACACTCAGAGTTAAGCACTGTTTTTTTTTTCCTGGAATAATCCTTATTGAAAATATATTTTATTGTGTGTTTTATTAAAAAAGTAATATATCTCTTGATGTGATGTGATAAGAATGGCACTTCACTTCTGTGTGTTTCTTGTTCCCCCCAATTTAAAACCCCCTCTAATGAGAAAAACATCAGACAAGCCCAAACTGAGGGACACTATAAAATATCTGACCAGAACTCCTCAAAACTGTCAAGGTCATCAAAAACAAGTCTGACAAAATGTTACAGTCTAGAGGAGACTAAGAAGACGTGATCGCTAAATATAATCCTGGAACAGGAAAGGGACGTTACAAAACAACTTTTGAAATCCCATTAAATAACGGACATTAGTTAATAATCATGTGCCAGTATCGGTTCATTATTGGTGATGAACATAAGATGTTAACAATAGGGGAAACAAGATACTGGATATATGGGAATGTTCTGTATTATCCTTGCAGTTTTTATGTAGATCTAAACCTATTTTCAGATTTAAAGTTTATTTTTTAAAGAAGTACATGATCACTGGGGAAAAGAATTCAGACAAATGCAGAATTGTGTGGAATAAAAGGCAATCGCCCTCTGCGTCCATCTCTCCACCTCACGTCTGGCACCAGCCTTATTTTCCGGAAATGCTTCCTCTTTATGGCATAGTTGAGCTCACGCTGCCAATGCGGTTTTGAATGCTGGCTTTCTTGTCAGCTTTACAGCATGAGCCTTTCCCCGTGTCCTGAAGGACTCTTCTTAAAGACAATTTTATAGGTTTTGTGATATTCAAGGCACTGTCTTCTTGCCTAAATTAGCTGTGATCTAGCCCTTATGTTTCCTGAAGATTCGCTTTCATTACCCATGTCTTAGAATGTCTTCTCCTGCAGAAAACCGCTCCTTTGCTTTCTCCAAGCAACAAGGAAGACAGCAAGCAATGGCTTCATCCACGCTCTCCTGGGACCTCCATAAAACTTGTTTAATGTTTCAACAGAGATCAAATTTAAAGCCTTTCTTTTCTTGGGGCACCTGGGTGGCTCAGTTAAGCGTCCGACTTCAGCTCAGGTCATGATCTCACGGTTTGTGAGTTGAGCCCCACATCAGCCTCTGTGCTGACCGCCCAGAGCCTGGAGCCTGCTTTAGATTCTGTGTCTCCCTCTCTCTGCCCCTCCCCTGCTCGTGCGTTCTCTCTCTCTCTCTCTCTCTCTCTCTCTCTCAAAAATAGATGAACATTTTAGAAAATTTAAAGCCTTTCTTTTCTTGATCTCTTCCTCTGCCTTTATTTCTCATGATGGAGGGATTTATAATTCACTGGAGATAACTGTCATTGCTGATGGCTAAAATGTGTGATGTTTCATGCATGGGATTGAATGATGTCCCCCCGCAAATTCATATCCACCCAGAACCTTAGAATGCGACCTTATTTCAAAACAGGTCTTTGCAGATATAATACAGGAAAATGAGGCCACACTAGATTAGGGTGGACCCCAAATCCAATGACGGGTGTCCTTCTAAGAAGGCCATGAGAAGACACAGAGACACAGATGGAGAACACCATGAGAAGATGCGCACAGGAATTGGAGGAACGCGTCTACAAGCCAAGGAACATTCAGGATTGCTGGCAACCACCAGCAGCTCAGAGACAGGCATGGAGCAGACTCTCCTGCCAAGGCCCTAAGAAGGAACCCATCCTGCCAACGCCTTGATTTGGGACTCCCCGTCTCCAGAGCTGCGAGAGAACACATGTCTGTTGTTTTAAGTCACCCAGTTTGTTGCATTTTGTTATGGCCGACCTTGTACACTACGTACAGGGGGCCGTGGCCTCGGAGGAACCTGGGTCTAAGCACTTGTGAGAGGAAAGGGGCGATCGTTCTCACTGTGAGAGGGCAAGGAGGTGTCCAGTGGTATCCACCAACATCGCATGTAATGGCAGTCGGCAAAAGTCCAATCAGACAGACAGGTCGGACAGAACGCAGACCGCAAAGATCACTTTCTCCCCCTTTGATCTGTGTCCGTATTATTTCCAGAAGGTTTAAGTTGTTGTTTGCCAGAGTTTGCCTTTAATACACAAAGCATCCAGGTTGACATGTGTTAATTTAATTTGGCTGTGACAAAATAAATTACTTTAGCACTTGATTTCTTTTGTTTTTTTTTCAAGTTTATTTCTTTAGTTTGAGAGAGAGTGCACGTGCAAAGAAGGGGAGGGGCAGAGAGGAGACACAAAATCCCAAGGAAGCTCTGCACCATCACGCCATCGGCGCAGAGCCTGATGCAGGGCTCGAACTCACATGAGGTCATGACCGGAGCCGAGATCAAGAGTCAGATGCTTAACCGAATGAGCCACCTAGGCGCCCCAGCACTTCATTTCTTTTAAATTATTTATTGTGAATGTGCTTTGAGAACACATACACACACACACACACACACACACACACACACACACCCCTGTTAACAGTGATTGCTATATGTATTTTATAATTTTTCTAAAATGACCTTATATACATTTTATGAAGAAAATATTTTAATAAAATTTCCTTTAAAAGAGGGTGCTGCATCTGCTACAAAAATTGATTGTGGTTGCAGAGATTCTCCTCAGATGAGAGGCTCGAGGTTGGTGAGGAAAACGCAGGTGGGACGTTGGCAATAATTTTTCTTTTTTTTTTTTTTAATGTTTATTTACTTTTGAAAGAGAGAGAGGGAGGGAGAGCACAAGTCGGGGAGGAGCAGAGAGAGAGAGGGACATACAGAATCTGAAGCTCCAGGCTCCAAGCTGTCAGAACAGAGCCCGACTCAGGGCTCGAACCTGCAAACCAAGAGGTCATGACCTGAACCGAAGTTGGACGCCCAACCGACTGAGACACTCAGGCGCCCTGGCAATAACTTTTCAATGGTGAGAACCGGGGACCTTTCAGGTCCAAAAGGTAATCTTGGTGGTGCTATGAGGTACTATGAGGTCCTGAGGCGAGTGTGTGGTGATGAATTCCTCTTGTGGGGGTGGGGGTGGAGACGGTGTTAGAGAGCAGAGCCTTGAAGAAGTTTAGTGACTGTTAGTACAACTGTCGGGTCAGAATGGCAAGAGAAAATGCTTCTCTCTCTGGGCTGCCGTGAATGAAAACAGGAGGGAGGGTGAAGTTTGTGGGCACAAGGGGAAGCTCCCGTGGTTCGCCACAGGAAGGCAGGCCACCCCTGCCTGGAGGCACCTTTGTGTCCTCTGACGATCCCAGTGTCACTTTCTGTGTAGGTTATCTATTGGTGTGTAACCTCGAAACTTAGTGGCTTCACACAATGGTAAACATTTATTACCCCAGAGTTTCTGTGGGTAAGGAATTCAAGAGTGAATTAACATAAATCTGGCTTAGGATCTCTCATGAGGTTGCAGTGAAGATGACCACCAGGGCTGCAATCATGCAAACAATTGACTGGGACTGGAGATCCGCTTCCCGAAAAGCTCACTCATACAGCAGGTGAACTGGTCCTAGTGGTTGGCAGGAAGCCTCAGTTCCTTGCCGGTCACCATAGGGTTGGTTGTGCCCAGAGAAAGTGATCCAAGAGAGAGCAAGACAGATGCTGCAGTGTCTTTTACACACAGTCTCAGAAGTCACACATTGTATCCACCATGTCCTATTGATTGTACTGTTGGCCCTACTCAGTGGGAAAGAGAACTACAAAACCAGAAGGTGAGGATCGTTGGGTGCCATCTTGGAGACTGGCTGCCACGCTGTACCCAGAGCTAAGCCACCAGTCTAGCCACATCATTGGATCCATGGCTGACTGAGAGCCCGAGTGCTGGTAACTTCCAAAACCTGAGCAACGGTATATTCTTTCTGAACCCTCAAAGTGAAGCATTCAGAATATGTCCAGCCACATTGGGAACCTGGGAAAGATGCTAAGGATTATCCCCAAAAGGTCAGAATTCCAAGACAAACCTCACTCTACCCTTACTCATTTTCCCCCAACTCTTTTTTAACCACCTTTTCCTTTTTCATATGAATTTTATATATCGTTAAATGCACAAATCTTAGGTGTACAATGTCCCAGTTTTGTATAATGCCTCATTCCTGCATAACCCAAACCCCTACAGAAATATAGAAAATTCCTTCATGATCCTTCCCAGTCATCCCACCCACCACACACACACACACACACACACACACACACACTCAAGCAACTACTGTTGTGATACCTTTCCACTGTAGTTTTACATGTTCTAGAATTTCAAATAAATAGAATCACATAGTATGTATTCTTTTGAGTCTAGTTTTGTCTTTAATCAGTATGTTGATTCATTCATGTTGTCATGCACCAGTGATTCATTTCCCCTAGCATCATTTTTTAAAATTTCAAATCTACAGAAGAACTGAAAGTTAATACAATGAATCCCTATGTATCCTTGACCTAGATCCACCAATTGTTAATGTCTTGCCATATTTGCTTGAATACTTTCTATTTCTTGTCCTTTCTTTTTTACTGAACCCCTTGAAAATTGCAGGTATCAGAAAACTTCATCCCTAAATACTTCAGCATGTGCTCCTTAGAACAAGGACAGTCTACATTATCATAAAACCATTGTCATGGCCAAGACGTTGGACATTGATACAATAATATTATCCAACATACAGTCCATATTCAATCTCTTTCATTCTGCTTAGAGGAGAGCAGGCCCAAGTCTTAGGACATGTGGTGAGATCTGGGAATAGAGGGTCAGCTGTCTTGACCTTGACACTTCATCTTCTTTCTTTCCCCCTCACTTCTCCATGGCCATCCAGTGTGTCCTAAGCCCTGTCTTGGGTAGTACTCAGCTTTCCTGGGGAGTTTACTTCAGCCCTATTTATAGGAACTCTCTTTCCCTCCCTTGGGTGGTCAAACCCTCCTCAGTGCACCCCACATGCTCACATGCACCCCTCCCCAGGGATCAACTTCTGTGATGGACATTCCTTGGGGTAACATAGATGCTGGGAAATAATCCTCCCTCCTCATTTTTTGGTGTTTGAGTCTCACTGCTTAAATAAACTTCCCTCCTCTCAGTCCCCTCCCCCAACAACAAGGCACAGGAAAGTTTCCTGGGGCTAGGAGTAAACACATCTTTCTAACACGCACACATACATGTGCATACACTACACCAGCAGCCTCACACTTGGGTCTGATTCTCCCCACCACCAGCCCAACCCTCTGAGTCTCCATCAGGGTGAGGCGGGAGCTACCGAGCCCCATCCAGGCACAGCCACAGCCCCCCAGTTCGGCAGCATTGCTCTGCACCCTTGGCAAACTAATGGGGGCTCGTACTCAACCCCAGAGCCCCAGCTGTCCCTCCCAACCTCACTGCTCACTTGGCCTCAGGGCAGAGATAACACACCTTGCCTCAGGCAGTAATTGATCATTCTCATGATTGGTCAGTTCTAAATATTTAGGTAGGGTTCTGCTGCAGTCCCCTGCATCGGGGCATTGCCAACATGCAGTGCTGGGCCTCTGGCTGCAGCTGAGAGGCAGGTGAGGGACAAGGCCACGAGTGGAATTCACAGAGCCAGCGGCACACTGGAGGCCCGGCCAATCTGCTAGAGCAGCTTCCTTTCTGCATGAGTCTGTGAGCCCTGCCCGCCTGCCCGCCGAGGAACAGCCCGGGAGTCTGCAAAAGGAGCCGGATGTTTCCTTGGGAGACTCCATTCTAGCCTTAAGCCCACGTCGGAAAGCCTGGCCTCACGAACAAGTGACAGCAGCTCCGTTTGCTTCCCTGTCTAGCGGTTGGAAGCAGGGAATCAGAAAATTACCTTTCAGTGCACAGAGGTGTGAGGCGATCAGAACACATGTCAACATTTTGTTTTGTTTTTAATATTTATTTTTGAGACAGAGAGAGAGACAGAGCATAAATGGGGGAGGAGCAGAGAGAGAGAGGGAGACACAGAATCCGAAGCAGGCTCCAGGCTCTGAGCTGTCAGCACAGAGCCCCACGCGGGGCTCAAACTCACGGACCATGAGATCGTGACCTTAGCCGAAGTCAGACGCTTAACCGACTGAGCCACCCAGGCGCCCCCACACGTCAACATTTTGGCAGAAAACTCTGGCCCTTTCCTGTTGCATCTGCCTGCTATTCATAACTTAATTCACTGCAGACGTCCCCCCACCCCCAAAAAAGTTCTGCACAAGCCATGCAGTGGATTCCAGGGTGCCAGGTGCCTTTATTTCAGACATTCACACAGTCGGGCTTCCTGCTGGTGTGACATCTGCAGTAGGGGTGCTGGTGCCCTGTAGGGTGGGGGTGTGGCTAGCTACCAGGAGAGGTCACCAGATACTTTGACAGCCAACTCAAAAAATAGTCCTTTTGTCATTTCCAGACCCAGGCAAGAGATCTAAGGAAAGGGTGACAGACCCTGTGTACAGACCCTTCACTAAGGGCCAGCACTCATTTGGAGCACCCCTTTCTATGGTTTTTCCCTGGGTCTTTCATTCTAATGTTTAGTCATAAGCTGTATTAGAGACTGGAGGTTGCTTACAAAAGCATAAAGAAAGATTAATAGCTCAGGTATAGTATAGGCACAGAGAAAAGCACAGTCCTTTACAGACACAAGAAGGGGACCAGAATTTTCTGTCTCCTGGAAGCCCAAGCTAAAGGGCAAACAATCATTGCAGGGGGCACACAGGGCCCTTAGGTGTGAGCAGACTGGGTTTTAGGAATAGAATGTCTTCTCTTAAAACTGAGGACTGGGGTGGGGGGCGCCTGGGTGGCTCTGTCGGTTAAGCATCCGACTTCAGCTCAGGTCATGATCTCACCGTTCATGGGTTTGAGCCCTGCATCCAGCTCTGTGCTGACAGCTCAGAACCTGCAGCCTGCTTCGAATTCTGTGTCCCCCCACCCTTCTCTGCCCCTCCCCCACTCACGTGTGTACTCTCTCTCAAAAATAAATAAACATCAGAAAAATTTTTGAGAACTGAGAAAAATCTCCCCAGTGGGCCCAGCCAGAGTCCTGCTACACCATCTCATTTGGGAAGACTGCTGATTTTTCATGATAGTTTGGGGTTTTGGATTTGGTTTGGTTTGGATTGGTTTGTATGGTTGTGGTTTACCGCCCCTCCCTGCCAAACGCGGCCTTTTTTTCTTTTTAACTCAAAGTCACAAGTTGATTCCAATAACTTAACATTGCCATGGTGACTAACTCCTTTGGTAGAAAGGAGAAAACTGTAAGTGGTGCAAATGGACAAGAAAGAATCACGGGAAGAGGGAAAGGGTGGGAGAGGCATTTTACAGTTTATCAAGATCAAAGGACAGAAACATGGCTGCAAAAAAACCCCACAAAACCTACAACTCCCACACCGGAACCACGTCTAAAGTTTGCCAGATCCGCTCTATAGCACCCATCCCCGTGCTGGGCCCAGAGGAATTCCAAACTGTTGTCATTTATCCCATGTGGTGAGCATCTCCTGTTTGTAACTTGAAGTATTTAACTGCTGCTTCCTTCTTCTTTTCACCTGTCTGAGGAGCTACAGGCCAAGTTCAGCAACAGTGTTGCAATTTGCCAGCAGGTGCAGCCAGCTAACAACAATCAGAGAAGCCTGGATATGCAAAGTTCTTTTTCCCTGCCTTCCAACTTTCCACAGAACCAAAACGCGGCAGGTGTAAAATCCCAGCTCCTAGCTGGGACATCCCCGGCCTTTCCGATTTGATCCAACTCACTTTTTATGGCCTTAGTTCTTACTAATTCAAGCACCCACTTAATCAGAGAGGTATCCTGAATATTTTTTTAATAAAGTGCAATGCTGGGTGTGGAGATGAAAAGATGAGCTTTCATCTCTGCTCTGGAGAAGCCCGTTGCCTAGTCCGCCTAGGAACAGGCTAAGCTGCTACGCTAAAGCAAAGAGACATCTACACAGGCACACACAGCAGCTTAAAGAAGATTCACTTTATTTTTCACACAAGAGACCATTGTCAGAGGTGAGTAGTCCAGACTGCAGGGGCCGCTCAGTTCTATCAGGTCAGCTGGAGACCTGGCTTCTTCCCATCTTGTTACATATCATCCATAGGATGTTGTCCTTGGTTGCATGGTCAAAGCTGGGTCACAACCACATCCACTCTTCAGCCTGGGAAAGAGGAAGAGAAAAAGGGGAGAGCGAGCAATTTCCTTTCAAGCAAGAAACACAGACGGTGCACCCACCCTTTTGTTTACATTCTAGAGCATGGGCCTAGTCATGTGGTTGCATTTAGCTGCAAGGATGGCTGGGAAATGTAGTCCTTAGCTAGGCGGCACTGTGGCCAAGTAATAATAAGTTGCAACTAACAATCTGGCTAGAAAGCATCTCTTTTTTTTTTTTCCCTCACAGCCTAACTATTTTTAATTGATCCATGAAATAGTTTTGTATCTTATAGCATCGCTCTCAATTGTAATTGCACTGTCAGGGTAGAGAGATGCCAGTTCACAGAAACTTGTGGGGAAGAGAATGTCCTGTAGCAGTTTACTGTGTCAGTTCGTATTCTGGGACATATTTTACTGCCCGTCAGAGATGACAAGTATCATCACAATGGCAGTCGAGTTGATAAAATTCCAGCGATATGAAACTTAGTCGACTTTCAAGTTTATTTTTCGCATGAGAATGTGATGTTTCAGGTGGCTTCTTGAGGCATGAGTAGAAGCTGGTCAGGTGGGAAAAACAGGAAGAACATTCCAGAATGTGAACAGCATGTGTAGAGGCCTGTAGCCATGGCGAGGTCAGGTATATTCACACACTCATTATGGGGAGCAGGTGTGTATAATACGGGGGAAGAAAGGCAGGGGAGCAATTGGAGAAATGGAGTCGAATCAGACGATGCTGAGCCTTACACTCCAAACTAAGGAACTGGGATTTTTCCCTGCAGAGCAGATGCTGTGGGGCACCCAAAAAGAGTACCAAAGATACTACACTCCCAGGATCCAGAGCCACTCCCAAAGATAAGCAGAAGAAAGCCTTAGGCAGTCTCCCTGAGAGCTGCCAACTGCTGATAGCACCCGGCTTCACATGGACTACAACCCACATTTCTGTCTGCCCTATCTTCGGGCCTCCTTACCTGCCAAGCCAAGTTCTCAGGACACAAAAGGAGACCGACAAGAAGGCAATAGCTGTCCCTGAAAAGAATAAGATCAACCATCAGTAGGTGCCCCAAAGCAAATTCACGTGTCACAATTCAAAGACTGAATCCTTATAGATGTTTTTTGCTCGCCAATCTGAATTTGGAAAGGGAAGGATCCGGTGAAAATTTACCTTCCTGTGTCAAGCAGGCACTGCAGCTAAAGATCTGGGAGAGCTGACTTCCGGTAAGAATTCTCACCCTCTGCAGGCTCTGCGGGTTTTCCCAGGATCCCATCTGCAGGCTCTGCAGTGAGTGTGGGGCCCCTGCGGGTCTCATCCTGATCGCCAGAAACTGTAGAGGAGGAAAAATAATTTCCCCTCTTCCTGTTATGGTGAGTGCTTGGCTGAGACCCCTTTTTCTCTAGGCCACCTCATAAGTGACTAAGCTCATTTAGGTTGAAAGTTCTCCAGAGTGGCCACTAGTTCCAGATTATCCTTCGTAAGGTTTGCCTCCTTGTTCAGCCTTAAAAGAAAATTGTGTTTAAGTTGGACCCAGTCTGACCCCAAACCCATTCTGGCTTCTAGGTCCAATCCAGCCTGATCCCAGACCCAGGCCGGTTTCTAATTTGGATCCAGTCCAGTTTCCAGGTCAGACCCAGTCCGTTCCCGGACCCAGCCCGGTTTCTAAGTGTGACCTGGTTTGACTCTGGTGCGTTTCTGGACCCAGTCTGGAGAGAGAACTGCTCAAATGAAGTCTGAAAGCTCACGACGCCAGACCTGCAGGGCCAGGATGCCGAGGGACTTCCCGGCCACCTCCAGAGGCAGCGACACAGCAGAGAGCTCCAGGGGCTGAGCAGGTACCTACATCTGGTTGCTCTTTGCTTCTGGGGGGCTCTCGGGGTCTCCTCCTGCCCCCAGAACTGTTAAAAGGTAAACAGAGGCATATTAAAACTTTTTAAGCGTTTATTTGAGCAAAAATCGATTCTAATTGAGCAGCCTCCAACCAGCAGAGAGAAAGTGAGGAAAGTCAAAGTCTTGTGGGCAGAAGGGAGCAGGAAGGAAAGAGCTGGTTGGTATCTGTGAAGTTCCTTTCCTTTAGGCGATGGCAGGGGCCTATCAAGCACATTACCTAACTATGCTGACCAGGTGATTCCCAGGACAGCTGAAACGGGGGTTCAGTCCTAACTGGCTTAGCATAAACGATTTCATTTGTGCCTGTTGCCTTACTCTTAACATCACACACAGCAAAAGTGAGAGTTTCAAAACACAAATCTGAGCTTGGCACCCTCCTGCTTCCAACTCTCCATTAGCTTCCTGTCGCTCTTAGGACAGAGAGCAGCCACCTCCCTAAATGCCCGCAGGGATCTTCATGGTCTGCCTCCTCCTTCTCCAGCCTCCTCACATGCCACACTCCTCCCAGACACCCCAGCCCTTCTTATTACTCCATACCTGCCATGATGCCCTCCAGGAGAGAACATTGGCATGAGTCACACCCCTTTCCCTGCCAGTTTCACCTGGTGAACCCTTGAGGGTGTTCACATGTTACTTCCTCAGGAAAGCCTGCCCTAAACTCTGGCTGGGTCTGTGCCCGTAATTACTCACGTATGTAACCGTCCTGCAAGTTCCGGCTGTCACAGGTGCAATCTTCCATTAGTTTGTGCGATTCGTTGATTAATGTCCTGTATTGACAGCTACATTTCCTGTGTGGTTCTTTTCTTCCTCAGCTACATTAACCACCAGTGAAGGCAGGGGCATATCTTACACTCATTAGTCTCCTTCAAAGGGCTTAGCCTATTGCTGATGTCTGGTTGTAACTGGAATGGTTAGTAGATTCTAAGCCCCTTTGCATAAAATGTGGGTTTACCTATAAATAAGGCAGATCTTTCCTTAATGATACCCCATATCCTTGTGTGTGTGTGCAATCGCAGTGGTCTTGGCTTATGCTATATCTAGGTGGTATAGGCAGCTGCCTATTAGCCCGTGAGTCACTAGAGTTACAGAGAAGATGTGATTCATCCATCCTTTTATGCGTGTACATGTGCATTCAATCAACAAACATTCATTGATATCAGGCAGAATGGTAGGCAATGGGCAATGCAGAGGCGAATAAAACAGCAGCTGATGGCAGGGGCTTCTCTGTACAGTTATACAAGTTGTGCACTGCATAAAGGTGCCAGTGAGGAGAGAGGAGCATATAAGCTGAAACTCAGGCATGCCTCATAGCAGGTAGGCTAAATGTGCCTGGAGAGGGTGACTTTATCAGTGATTCAAATGGGGCAATATGAAAAAGTTTGAGGCCCTGGTTAAGGGCTAGTTTTTTCAAATCGTGGGAGAGACGAAGAATGCTCTGTGAGGTTAGCACTATAATTAAGGCTCTGAGGGCACAGAGGAAAGAGTGACACAGACCAGTGGAGGGCTGAGCAGGACCTGAGGGAATGAGTTACCAGACTCATTCCAGACTTACCCCTGGGGTAAAGTGAACACATTCTTTGTGTGTGTGTGTGTTTGTTTATTTATTTTGAGAGAGAGGGCATGTGCACAAGCAGGGGAAGGGATGGAGAGAGAGGGAGAAAGAGACTCCCAAGCAGGCTCTGCACTGTCAGCACTGAGCCCAACACAGGGCTTGATCTCACAAACCATGAGATCATGACCTGAGCCAGAATCAAGAGTCGGACATTTAACCAATTGAGCCACCCAGGCGCCCCTGGACATTGTCCTTTGACTCAGGTGTTCTGTCTCAGAAGAGGCCTGAGGACACCAGGGACACCCAGGGAGTGTGGGTAGAGAGGAGGAGGAAGGGAGAGTCATTAACAGAAGAAAGGAGGCCCAGAAGCTTATTTTACCGGTTTGCTCTGGTTTGCCTTTGAACATATACTGTGGCCACGCCCTCTCCCCATCAGGGATACCTACGCAGAGCTGGACAAGTGAACCCACACAGGCAGGGAGCACCCAGGCCCGTGCAGCTGTGCTGTGCTAAACCTGGAATGTTAATAAGCTGATTTGCAGTAGCCTCCTCCCAGCCTTTCCCACCCCCCAGTTGCAATGGGTCACCAAGGGAGGGTTGCCAGGTAGGCAGTTCTGTGTAACAGAGAAGGTCTATCTTTGTAGTTCAGGTTGTGCTGGTGAAGAGGAGGGCAAAACAGAGGACAGGACTGAGTTTGGTCCCACACTGCCTCAATCTGTGGAGCCTTTCGTTTCTGGAGCCGAGGATTCTGCTCACCTATTGAGTCCAAAAGCCAAAACTCCCTTGCTAGGCCTCCAGCAAGATGTATTTCAGAGACTTTTTGAGTGATTGATAATATTACGTATGTTTATTTCACTGAGTAAAAGCCCCTCACGTAGGTTATTGGATTTCAGATGGGAAGCAATTTGTAGGTATGAAAGGGCCGTCTCTCATAGAAGGGACGAGGGACCGCCCGAGGTTGCATGCCTGGTTGGTTGACTAACAGAGCTAGGATGTGCATCCGTGTCTGGGTGATTTCGAAGTAATGCTCCACTTTCTCATCCAGAGAAAAGGAGCAGCAACATCTACCCTCTGGGGTGGTTGTGAGAATCTACATATGAAAATCTACACGAAGTGGCCAGTAGGGCTCCCCGTGCATAATATGTGCCTTATGTATTCAGAAACTCTTAGTTTCCCTCTTCTCCCTGCAACTAAGAGTGACCAACCCCCATAAGGCGTAATAAAAAGAACATGGCCTGGCCCTGGGCTCATCGCTCTGGCTGCGATCGCAAGGTGTCTGCCTGCTGCTTGGTGCTCCAAGATGGCATCGTCTGGCCACCACGCTCCTTCTCTCGTGCCTCTCCCAGTAAAACACAACAGGCTATGTGTATACGAACCAGCGGGGTGGGGACAGTTCTAAGACCATCATCAGTTATTATTAAAAAATATGTAATTGTTCCATTTGAACGCGACGCCTGTCTAGGCAGTGCCAGGGACAGGCAGTGGGAATAAGCGAGGGGTGGAAAACATCTTCTGATACCTCTAACCTAGCAGCTGTAGGAGGTCTCAATAGACACAGTGGCTCTCAACCTTACCAGATCCAGCTCCCCTTTTTTATAATAAGTTCTCTGTATTTATTACTGTCATGAAATACAATTTTAAATCAATGTAACTTACCTTTGCTGGGGTATTGACTGGGAGGGGTTATAAAGGAACCTTCTGAGGTGTTGAAAATGTTCTGTATATTAATATGGGTGGTGGTACCATGGCTATATTCATACATAAAAATTCATCGAGCAAGGGATCTCTCTGTTATTTTTTACAACTTTATGTGAGTCTATAATTATCTCCATAAAAATTTCAGTTAAAAATGGCGTTCAGGGAAATTTCATTTTACATGTATTTGCCATGATTTTAAAAAATGAAGTATCAGGGGCACCTGAGTGGATCCGTCAGTTAAGTGTCTGACTCTGGGTTTCAGCTCAGGTCATAATCTCACGGTTCATGGGTTCGAGCTCCACATCTGGGTCTGTGCTGACAGTGTGAGACCTGCTTAGGATTCTCTCTCTCTCTCTCTCTCTCTCTCTCTCTCTCTCTCTGCCCCTGCCCCATTCGTTCTCTCTCTCTCTCTCTCTCAAAATATATAAACAAAAGTTTTAAAAAAGGGAAGTCCTTTTAAAAAATTAAATGTGGGGTGCCTGGGTGGCTCAGTTGGTTGGGCTTCTGATTTCGGCTCAGGTTATTATCTCACAGATCATGGGTTCGAGCCCCATATTGGGCTCTGCACTGACAGCAAGAGCCTGCTTCAGAGCCTGTGTCTCCCTCTTTCTCTGCCCTTCCCCTGCTCTCTCGCTCTCTCTCTCTCAAAAATAAATAAAAATAAATAAAAATAAATAAATAAAAACATTTTATTAAAAAATGTTTGTATAAAATAAAATAAAACATTAAAAAATGAGGTATGTTTCATACACATCAGATTGGCAAAAATTGAGAAGTTTAATAATATGAAATCAGGCAAAGATGTGGAGAGAAGGGAAATTCTTAGACACTTGTAGGAGCTTAAGTTAGTACAATGACTGTGGAGAACAATTCAGTATCACCTAGTAAGACTGGAAATGTAAATGCCCTATGAGCCAGCAGTTCCTGTTCTAATACACTATTGAGAAACAGTGCCACGCAGGAACAAGGATATGTATAGGAGGCATTCGTGGGGTATTGTTAGTAATGGTACAAAATTGAAAACAAAGTGTTCATTAGTGTCTTCTTTTATTTAAAAATAAAAAGCAAGTGGGGTGCATGGATCACTCAGTTGGTTGACCATCTGACTCTTGATTTTGGCTCCAGTCATGATCTCAGGGTTGTGAGATCAAGCCCTGAGTCAAGCTCCAAGTCAAGCCCTGAGTCCAGCCCTGAATCAGCTCCACGCTGAGCAGAGAGCATGCTTAAGATTCTCTCCCTCTCTTCCTCTACTCATCAACCCCGCTCACACACACACACACACACACACACACACACACACACACACTCTGTCTCTCTCTTTCTCTCCCTCTAAATAAATAAATACATACATAAATTTTAGAAAAGCAAGTACTGTGCAAAAGTCAACGTGGAACAGGAAATGTGGTTGGAAATGTTTGATTTGAGTCTATGGTTTGAGAAACGGTGCGGTGCCCAACAGGTACATTCATACCATTGATGAGTAATTTGGTTGTTTAAGAGTAAAATAAAAATATAATTTTTTTTTAAAATTTCCATTTCCATGTTGCCCGCCCAACAGTGACAGATAATGTACTCTGCCATTAACACATCCCTGTCTATTTAAAAACGTCCAGAGAGGGGCGCCTGGGTGGCTTGGTTGGTTAAGCATCCGACTTCAGCTCAGGTCATGATCTCACGGTCCGTGAGTTCGAGCCCCGCGTCGGGCTCTATGCTGACAGCTCAGAGCCTGGAGCCTGTTTCAGTTCTGTGTCTCCCTCTCTCTCTGCCCCTCCCCTGTTCATGCTCTGTCTCTCTCTGTCTCAAAAGTAAATAAACGTTAAAAAAAAATTTAAGAAAAGTTTTTAGTTTAACCATCAGTTTAATGCAGAATAATAATGTAATACCCTTATTGCAATATAAAGGGAAATAAGAGGAAAATAATTTATGAAAAGTAGTTTGACATAAAAATTATTGGCCACTACGATTCCAGAAGAGTAATTGCAGGCTTACACTTAGAAAAAGCATTTCCCAGGGGTGCCTGGGTGGCTAAACAAAGGAAAAATCATCTCCATAAGTGTGACAGTACAAGTATAGACTGATTCAAGTGTGTTGAACTGGTGACCTGAATACGTGCAGAACTGCCATTGGTGACTTGATTTCCCAAAATAGTAAGGATAGCAGATTACATTTTCCCAAAAAGGCTCATTTCTAGTCCCACATGCTCTTCCAGAGCCTTGACATTACCCTATCAAGTGACAGAATTTATTACATTTCACTTAAAACTGGGCAAGCCTTTGTGACTGTCTCAACAAAGTGATGTTACTTGATTTATGACAGTGGTCATAAAAAGTGGTATATGGCAGTCAGCTTTTGGAATGGTGCAATAAGGACCTCTGAAAATCTACTTTTCCATAAAAGCAACAAGAACACTGGGGGGCGGGGGGGGGGGATTGTCAAAATAAACTTCGTCACAGTTTGGAAATGAAACAAAACCTTGCAACAATCCTAAGAGCATTTATTCAAGAAAAACATTTGAATCTTGCTAACAACAGTGAACTTTGTGGCATTTTAACTCACTCTAGGCCCATCCCTTCTTTACAGCCCTGCAGTAGTCTTGAAAAAGAGCTTTGTAACTGGTTGTGTTTTGTTTTATTTTGTTGTGTGTGTGTTGTTGTTGTTGTTTTTTGTTTTTTTTTTTTTTTTTTGGTAACTTTTAATTGTGGAAACCAGCAGCCTGATAACAAGAGGATGGGGCAGAATGGGTTTGGAGACCTCCTAAAAGCCACATTCCCAGAGAATTGTCTTTGACTTATCTGGCAGCTCCCTGGAAGTCAGAGCTCTCCCATTCAGAGCATTTGTCAAAAATAATTAGCAGTGGTTGTTTAATATCACAGCTGCCTGAAGTGGTGATAACAGTTGAGGCACACAAGAGGCTGACCAAAAACTTAAAAGGCAAAGCTGTGGAATGAGATGTCCACAGGGAGATTAAAAAAGCTCTGACATATTCACAGGAATCTAGAAGGCCAAAAGCACATGCAGGGCTGTGTGCATATCTTCAAGATGTCCAAGAAGGCTCTAATCTCTCACTTTGAACTTGAGGCTCTTTGCAAGCAGGTAATGAAGGCTAAAGCAGAGTTGTAAACTCCTGGAGCATTGATGGTGAGCCCAAACATGCACTCAGAACCCCTCAGCACAGGCTGGTAGATATATTGGTTTAGAGAATTTAATATCTACCCAATCGCCCCTGACCAGTAAGCTAAGTGAGCAAAGAAGTCAGGGGCCACATATGACAAAAAATAGAGACTTTGCAAAATTAATTTCAGAAAATCACTAAAACAAATAGCAACACAGAAACTGCAACAGAACTAAATGTTAGGGAGGGGGAGCGTGATAGCTAGAGTTGCTGATTATATTCTTTAAAATGTCTAGTTTTCAACAAAAAATTAGGACGTATGAAAGAAACAAAAATATGGCTCATACACAGAAAGAAAAGCAGTTCATAAAAACTGTCCCTGAGGAAGTGTAGACACTGGACTTACTAGACAAAGATTTTAAATCAGCTATTATAAATATGTTCAAAAAAAAAAAAAGGAAACTATGTCTAACCAACTAATGAAAACTGTGAAAACAATGTCTCACCGTATGTGTGGGAGATGCAGGAGAGAAGCGTCAAAGGAAAAGACCTCTAAAGGGAAGGGCTGGAGAAGGTGCAAGGCCTTAGGACATGTTTACACAGCTGAACCAGGCTGAGGCTTGTAACGACCATCTAGAGCCATTAACATTTGTCCAGGCCTGGATCCTCCTTCGCACCTAACACTTCCTGGTGTTATAGAAACCATTAACTCAAAATTCAACCTTGAAAAGCTAAACCATTAGACTGATTAACACACTTGCTTAGCTGACTTTATGCACGTAGTCTTTAGCAATTATCCTAATAAAAAGAAGCTGCATTCTGGAGTCGGGGCCTCATTCCGACTTGAGTGTGAGGACCTTCACTTAACTGCATTTTGTTTGCGGACTCATCTTTGGCGACTCCGGCCATACTCCCTGCAACCGAATGGGCAATAGCAACTTAAGATATAGAAATTATAAAGAACCAAATAGAAATTCTGAAGTTTAAAAGTACAGCAACTGAAATAAAAAATCCACCAGGAAGCACAACAGTAGATTTGAGCAGGTAGAAGAATTAGCAACCTTGAGGGTAGGTGAATTGAGATCATACAATCCAAGGAATAGAAAGAAAAAAAGAAAAGAAAAGAAAAGAAAAGAAAAATGGACAGAGCCTCACAAATCTGTGGGCTACCACCAAGTAAACTAACATAGGGGCACCTGGTTGGCTCAGTCAGTTAAGGGGCCGACTTTGGCTCAGGTCATGATCTCCCAGTCTGTGAGTTTGAGCCCCACATTGGGCTATGTGCTGACAGCTCAGAGCCTGGAACCTGCTTTGAAGTCTGTGTCTCCCTCTGTCTCTGCACTTCTGCTTGTTTTCTGTCTCTCTCTAATTATCAAAAATAAATAAACATTAAAAAAGATTTTTTTTTTAACCAACATACACATAGTGGAAATCCCAAGGTGAGAGGTGAGAGACAGAAAGAGGCATAAAGAATATTTAATGACCAAAAATTTTGCCAAATTTGATGGAAAACATTAATCTATAAATTCAAGAACCTTACCAACCCCCAAGTGATATAAACACAAAGAGATCACCACCTAGACATATAATAATTGCACTATTGAAAGCTAAAATCAAAGAAAGAATCTTGAAAGTAGCACCAGAGAACTGGCTTATCACATACAAGGAATCCTCAGTAAGATTAATAGATGATTTTGGGGCACCTGGGTGGCTCAGTCAGTTGGGCGACCATTGGCTCAGGTCATGATCTCGCGGTCCGTGAGTTCGAGCCCCGCCTTGGGCTCTGGGCTGATGGCTCAGAGTCTGGAGCCTGTTTCAGATTCTGTGTCTCCCTCTCTCTCTGACCTTCCCCCATTCATGCTCTGTCTCTCTCTGTCTCTAAAATGAATAAACATTAAAAAAAATTTTTTTAAATAAAAAAAAAGATTAATAGATGATTTCTTATCAGAAACCATGGAGACCAGAAGACAGTGGAATGACATATTCAAAGTACTTGGGGGAAAAAAGACTGTCAACAAAGAATTCTATATTCAGCACAGCTATCCTTTAAAAAGGAAGGAGAAATTAAGACATTCAGAATTTTTTAAAAAGTGAATAAAAGAATTCATTGTTAGCAAACCTGCCTTAAGAGAGATGCTTGGGGTACCTGGTTGGCTCAGTGGGTGAGGCATGCAATTCTTGACCTTGGGGTGGTGGGTTTGAGCTCCACATTGGGTGTAGAGATTACTTATAAATAAAATCTTTAAAAAAAAAAGACAGAGGGGTGCCTGGGTCACTCTGTCGGTTAGGCATCCAACTCTTAGTTTCGGTTCAGATCATAATCTCATGCATTGTGGGTTCTCATGATCTGTGCTGAGAGCACAGAGCCTGCTTGGGATTCTCTCACTCCCTCTCTCTGGCCCACCCCCGCTCATGCTCTCTCTCTCTCTCTAAATAAATAAGTAAACTTAAAGAAAAAAGAGGGAAAGAGAGAGATGCTCAAGAAGGCTCTTCAAGTTGAAATGAAAGGACACTAGACAGTAACTCCAATCTGCACAAGATAGAAACAACACCAGTAAAGGTACCCATATACCTTTGTGTTCTCTGATTAAATGGAATGAAATTAGAAATTAATAACAGAAAGAAATTTGGAACATGCAAAAATACATAGAAATTAAACAACACACTCCTAAATAACCAATGGATCAAAGAAGGAATCAAAAGTTAAAAAATACTTTGAGATGAATGAAAACAAAGATGCGACATACCAAAACTTATGGGATGAAGCTGAACCAGTGTTTAGAGGAAAATCTGTAAGTGCCTGTATTAAAAAACAGAGGGGCGCCTGGGTGGCTCAGTCGGTTGGGCGTCCAACTTCGGCTCAGATCATGATCTCACAGTTCATGAGTTCAAGCCCTGTGACAGGCTCTGTGCTGACAGCTCGGAGCCTGGAGCCTGCTTCGGATTCTGTGTCTCCCTCTCTCTCTCTGCCCCTTCCGGGCTCACACTGTCTCTTTCTCTCTCAAAAAAATAAATAAATGTTAAAAAAATTTTTCTTTTTTTAAAGAGAAAAGATGGGGCACCTACTTGGCTCAGTTGGTTAAGCATCTGACTTCGGCTCAGGTCATGATGTCACAGCTTGTGAGCTCCAGACCAGTGTCGGGCTCTGTGCTGACAGCTCAGAGCCTGGAGCCTGCTTCGGATTCTGTGTCTCCCTCTCTCTGTGCCTCTCCCCCATTCATGCTCTGTCTCTCTCTCAAAAAATGAATAAACATTAAAAAAATTTTTTTAATAAAAAAAAAGAGAAAGAGCTAAAACCAATAACCTAAACTTCCACCTTAAGAAATACAAAAAACAAAACAAAACCCAGAGCAAATTACACCCAAAGGAAGATGGAAGGAAACAATAAAGATTAGAAGATTAGAACATAAATAAGAGTAATAAAGAACAAACAATAAAGAAAATTAATGAAACTAACCCAAATAATTTTGAGAATGTAGAAGACCCAAAAAACCTTAAAACTATTTTAAATAATTATTTTTTAATGGTATATTAGTTTTACCACATCAGTACATATAAAAAACAATTGCATTTAGAAGTTTTTACAATTTCTTTTTGTTTCTTTGTTTCTTTCTTCTTCCTCCTTTTTCTATTCTTTCCTTTCTTTCTTCTTTCTGTTCTTCTCTGTCTCTGGTTATTATTTTGCTCTGAAGTCTTCCTTATCCTATATTAACATAGCTACTCCTGCTTTCTTTAAAAAAAAAACAGCTTTATTGAGTTGTAATTTATATACCATAAAATTCACGTATCATCACTGTTGAATTTCAGATCATTGTCATTACTCCAAAAAGAAATCTCATACTCACTGGCGGTCACTCTCCAGTCTCCTTTCTCCCCCTAGTCCCCGAAGAGCAATACTCTTCTTTGGTTTCAGTAGATTTACCTGTTCTGGACATTTCATAAAAATGGAATCATACAATATATGATTTTGTGACTGGCTTCGTTATTCACCATAATCTTTTTAATTTAAATTCCAGTATAGTTAACATATAGTGTCATGTTAGTCTCAGCTGTACAATATAGTGATTCAACAACCCTACACATTATTCCATGCTCATCATGGTGAGTGTACTCTTAGTCCTCATCTTCTCTTTCACCCATCCCCCCCACCTACCTCCCCTCTGGTAACCATCTGTTTGTTCTCCATAGCTAAGAGTCTGATTTTTGGTTTGTCTCTTTTTTCCTTTGTTTGTTTGTTTTGCTTCTTAAATTCCACATATGAGTGAACTCACATAGTACTTGTCTTTCTCCAACAGACTTATTTCATTTAGCATTATATCTCTAGATCCACCCATGTTGTCATGGATACTTAGGCTGCTTCCATAAATTGGCTGTTGTAAATAATTTTGTAGTAAACATAGGGGTGCATATGTCTTTTTGAATTTCGTGTTTTTGTATTCTTTGGGTAAATACTCAGTAGTGGAATTATTGTCATATGGCCATCCTATTTTTAACTTTTTGAAGAACCTTCAAACTGTTTTCCACGATCGCTGCGTCAGTTGGCATTCCCACCAACAGTGTATGAAAATTCCTTTTTCTCCACATCCTTGCCAACACTTGTTATTTCTTGTTGGTTTTAGCTATTCTGACAGGTATGAGGTGATATCTCACTGTAGTTTTGATTTGCATTTCCCGGATGATGAGTGATGTTGAGCATCTTTTCATGTGTCTGTTGGGCATCTATATGTCTTCTTTGGAGAAATGTCTGTTCATATCTTCTGCCCATTTTTAATTGGATTATTTGTTCTTTTGGTGTTGAGTTGTATAAATTCTTGTATATTTTGGATACTAACCCTTTATCAGATATGTCATTCGTAAATATCTTTTCCCGTTCAGTAGGTTGTCTTTTAGTTTTGTTGATTGTTTCCTTTGCAATGCAGAAGACTTTTATTTTGTATAGTCCCAATAGTTTATTTTTGCTTTTGTTTCTCTTGCCTCAGGAGATGTATCTAGAAATATTGCTAGGGCTGATGTCAGAGAAATTACTGCCTGTTCTCTCTTCTAGGATTTTTATGGTTTCAGGTCTCACATTAGGTCTTTAATCCATTTTATTTTTGTGTATGGTGTAAGAAAGTGGTCCAATTTCATTCTTTTACATGCAGCTGTCCAGTTGTCCCAGCATCATTTGTTGAAGAGACTGTCTTTTTCCAATTGTATATTCTTGCCTTATTTCTCTAAGATTAATTGATCATATAATCATGGGTTTATTTCTGGGCTCTCTTCTGTTCCATTGGGCTATTTATCTGTTTTTGTATCAGCACCATACTGTTTTGATTACTGCAGATTTGAAATATAACTTGAAATCTGCAATTGTGATACCTCCAGTTTTGTTTTTCTTTTTCAAGATTGCTTTGGCTATTTGGAGTCTATTGTAGTTCCGTACAAATTTTAGGATTGCTGCTGGTATTTTGATAGGGATTGCATTAATGTGTAGATTGCTTTGAGTAGTATAGACATTTTAACAATATTTGTTCATGTTTCCATTTTAATTTTGTATCTTCCTTTCCTTGAACATTTTTTAGAATTCCACCTATTTATTATTGTGTTTTTTTAGTGTATCTCTTAATTAGCTTTTTAGTGGTTGCTCTAGGTATTATATTACATATACATACCTAGTCACAGTTTTATTGATACACATAAATAACAGTTATATTCAGAAACTATTTTCAAAAATAAAAATCCTCTCTTAAAAAATAATAACAGATAATCGGAACAAATGCTATACTGGATCACATGCTGGAAAAAACACAGAAGGAAGGTAGGACCAACTTGGACAACCTTAGTCCTTCGCCTGTTGTTTCTCAGCTCCAAATCCACCCTTGAATACTCTTCTCTATCATCCTGGGTCTGGACTCTGCAATGTCCCTTTAATAGTGTGTCTTGCTTCCTGGCTTCCTGCTTGGCCCTGCCAATAGTGGGCGCTTAGGGGGAGACTTGGAGGTTGTAGAACTAGGGAAAGGGTCTTCCTTCTTGTGATAACTTGATAACTTGCCTTCCAGTTAACCCCCCCCAACAACAGCACTGGCTTCAGGAACAGCTGTTGGCTCCAGCCTCTATCTAACTGGATGCTCCTTGAGAACCAACCTCATCAAGCCCCCTCAGAGATATCAATAGCACCTGAGTGACGCTCTCTCTCCATGAGCCACTCCTCCACACATCTGGGTTCTGGTATCTCCCAACCCCTTCCCTTTAGTTATCTTAGCGCTAGGAAGTGTTAGTTGCTTCCTGAAACCCTCTAGATGACCTCAGTATTCCTTCTTGCTCGTTCAGCCTTCCAACACCTATAACAAATTCTCTATATTAAATCCTCACTGTTGATATACCTCATGTGATTTCTGTTTTCTTGACTGGACCCTGAGTGATAATAATGGTGACACAGAGGAAGGGGAAGGGCAGAGAACTAATAATATATTGAGCTTTTACTATGTACCAGTTGCATAATTAATAAATATCCATTGATAATTTTATATGTCTATTAATAAATAACTATCACTTATTGAGGATCTGCTATATAACTCTACATGGCTACTTTCTTCTCATTTAAAAAATTTTTCTTTTATGTTTTTTTTTTTGAGAGAGAGAGAGACAAAGTACAAGTGGGGGAGGAACAGAGAGAGGGAGAAACAGAATCCAAAGCAGGCTCCAGGCTCTGAGCTGTCAGCACAGAGACTGATGCGGGGCTGGAACTCACGAACTTCGAGATCATGACCTGAGCTGAAGTCGGACACTTAACTGACTGAGCCACCCAGGTCCCTCTTTCTTCTCATTTTTTAAGTTTCCACTTAACTTTCATCTCAGGGAGATTTTCACTGGTCACCTTATCAAATGCAGATCTCATTTGCTGTTATTCTCTACCTTACCTCCTAAATTTTGTTCATCATAGTACACAGAACAATGTACAGTGATTTTAATTGTTGTTGTTGTTGTTGTTTTAATTTGTCTTCTTCATTCAAATGTGAAAGAACAGCCCATTTTGGTCTTGTTCACCCTAGTATCCCTAAAGTCTAGCATAATGCTTACCTCAGAGACACACATACGTATTTAAAAAAAATTTTTTTTTCAACGTTTATTTATTTTTGGGACAGAGAGAGACAGAGCATGAACGGGGGAGGGGCAGGGAGAGAGGGAGACACAGAATCGGAAACAGGCTCCAGGCTCTGAGCCATCAGCCCAGAGCCCAATGCGGGGCTCGAACTCCCGGACCACGAGATCGTGACCTGGCTGAAGTCGGAGCTTAACCGACTGCGCCACCCAGGCGCCCCACATACGTATTTTTAAAAGAGGAGTGTGACATTGTGATATAATGAGAAATATATATATATATTTGATCTTTGTTCCTGGTTCCTGGCTCAAGAGTTTCAAAAACCCTTGGAATTTCCTGAGTGATAGAAGTAAGAGAAATATCTTTCTTTTTCATAATAAGCCTCTTTTGACCATGCCTGGGTTTATGCTGATGAGGTGACTCTTGGCCCTAGATAACTTTAGGCTGGGGGTGGTTGCCAGAGGGACCAACCATGTGATTACAGGGTTTGGTGCTGAAAGTTCTGACTTCTGGGGAGACTGAGTTAATCGCCATGACTTAATCATGCCTATGTGATAGAACCTCCATAAAACCCCTAAATTATAAGGCTAGGGGAGTTCTGGGTTGGTGAGCACAACAAGGTGCTGGGAGGGTGGCCTTACTAGAGACAGCATGGATGCTGCCCTCCAACTGCCCTCCAACTCCATTCCCAGTGAATTTCTTCCATTGGCTATTTCTGAGTTGTATCCTTTATACTAAACTGGTAATAGTAATAAACCATTTTTCCTCAGTCCTGTGAGCCATTTAGCAAATTATTTTTTTTTAATTTAAAAAAAATTTTTTTTTTCAACGTTTATTTATTTTTGGGACAGAGAGAGACAGAGCATGAACGGGGGAGGGGCAGAGAGAGAGGGAGACACAGAATCGGAAACAGGCTCCAGGCTCTGAGCCATCAGCCCAGAGCCCGACGCGGGGCTCGAACTCACGGACCGCGATATCGTGACCTGGCTGAAGTCGGACGCTTAACCGACTGCGCCACCCAGGCGCCCCGCCATTTAGCAAATTATTAAGACTGAGAACAAGGTTGTGGGAACTATCCCCCACAAACCCCCAACTTTGTAGCTGATCAGTCAGTTATGGGAGGTCTGGATTTACAATTGGCCTCTGAAGTTGGGGCAGTCTTGTGGGACTGAGCCCTTAACCTATGGGGTCTGTACTAATTCTGGGTAGTTGGTGTCAGAATTGAATTAAATTTTAGAGAACTCGGTGTCTAGAGAGTTAAAGAACTGGTTGATGTTGGGGGGGGAAGCCCACACATTTGGTATCAGAAGTATTCTAAGTAAAAACAGATCATAGTAATAGGAATTAATGTATCCATATGTATCACTGCTTAACAAGCTATCCCAAAACTTAGTGGCTTAAAATAAAACCATTTATTATTTCTCATGAATTTGTGGTTTGGCTGGATGGTTCTACTGCTGGTCTTGCTCAGGCTAACTCAAGAAGCTGCATTTAGGGGCACTTGACTGGCTCAGTCAGTAGACATACGACACTTGATCTTGAGGTTGTGAATTTAATCCCCACATTGGGCATAGAACTTACTTTAAAAATAAATAAAGATTTGGTTTAAAAATAAAAAAAGGAAGCTGCATTTAGCTGGTGGGTTGGCTAGAGCTGGAAGGTCTAAGATAGCTCCACCTGGCAGGGATACCTAGAAGACTGCAACCTCTCTTTTTCCCTAGGATAAACTTCTTTACATGGCATCGGGATTCCAATAGGGTAAGCCCCAATGTGTTTATCGAGCCTCTGCTTGTGTCACAATTGTGTCTCATCGGTCAAACAAGTTAGAAGGCCAAGCCCAGAGCCAATGTGGGAGGAGACTACCCAAAGGCATGAATACCATGATTACCAGGGATCCTGACTCACTGGGAGTCATCAGTGTAATAATCTGTAATTTTACAGACATTGTCATTAATCCTGACATCAGCTTGCCACATAGCTGTTACTGTCATGTGGTCTTCGTCTGTAAGGTGAGGGGAATGGGGCAGTTCTCAAACCTTCTATCGCACAGTGGCTGTGGGAGCAGACTGCCTGAGTTTGAATCCCATCTCTGCCATGTACTGGTTGTACGAACTTGGCAAGGGGTACATCCTCTCTAACTCAGCTGTAAAGTGAGGATGATAGTATCTACCTGTTGTTTCTTATTGGCAATGGTCCTTGGCGCATAGAAGTATGAAATCAATGTTGCTAATATTATTGCTGCTGTTATGGGTGTCTCCTGCTTCCTGTAGTCCTTTCTGACTCTCTCTTCAGCATATCCCCATCTTGAGCATTTTTATCAGGTTCTACTCTTTGGAGTATGTGCCACAGATTCCATGGGGGTTGGAGTCAGGACTGGTTTGGTCATACTGCATCCCCAGCACCTGACATGGTGTTACAGGGTAAATTGTGTGCCTTCAAAATTCATGTTGAAGCCCTAACCCCCAAAGTGACTGTATTTGGAGACAGGATCTCTAGGAAGGTAATTAAGGGTGAGTCATAAACGAAGTCATGAGGATGGGGCCCTGATCTGATGGGACTGGTATCCTTGTAAGAAGAGGAGACACAGCGAGAGACAGAGATCTCTCACATGGGTGCACACAGAGGAAAGGCTACATGAGCACACAGTGAAAAGGCACCATTTGCAAACTGGAAGGAGAGGTTTCAACAGAAACCCAGCCTCACAGCACCTTGATCTTGGAATTCCAGACTCCAGAAGTGTGAGAAAATAAATTTCTGTTGTTTAAGCCACCTTGTCTGTGATATTTTGTTATGGCAGCTCTAGGAGACTGATAATACACAAAGAGCGCTCAGAAACCTTTGTTGAATAAATAAATGCAGGGATGATAAGTCCCTTGCTCTCAAGAATCATACTGGCTAATAGAGGCCTGTCAACAAGTACTTGCAATGTAATACTTGCAATTATCAAAATATTTACTGATTCAGGGGCGCCTGGCTGGCTCAGTGGGTAGAGCATGTGACTCTTGATCTCAGGGTTGTGAGTTTGAGCCCCACATTGGGTGTAGACATTACTTAAAAAAAATAAAATCTTAAAAAATATATATTTATCGATTCAGCAAGGATTTACTGATCCTTTACCATTATCGAGGCACTGTGGTGGGTGCTGGGGATAAAGCAGTGAAGCAGTCTCTGCTCTCACATTCTAGTAGGGGGAGACAGCCAGCAGAGGACTAGATAGCATATCTGGAGCTAATGTGTGCAGGGAGAGGAATAAAGCAGGGCAAGAGGGATGGAAATGGATTGGGGGTTATTTTTCATATAGAATGTCTGCAAAGGACCCTCTGACGCATGGCATTTGAGTGGAGACCTGATGTAGATGAGCAAGGAAAGCATTCAGATATCTCAGGCTGAGCCAACAGCAAGGGCAAAGGCTTGAAAAGGGAACGACTTGCTGATTTCACACAAAGGAGGCCAACATGGCTAGAGCAGCAAAGGGCCCAGGCAGGGCCCCTCAGTTGCCTGGGTCCCCTTCAAGCCCTGAGAGAAGCCTAGCGGTGCGTTCACATGGTCACATGTTTTGTAAAATTTACAAAAATAAGATATTTCAACTGCACTTAATTATGACTGCTGACTCCGTCTTCCTCTGTTTCCCCTCCATCACACTTCCCCCCCCAAGCTGGATAGTGTTGGACACTTGACATTCAGCTTTTTAGAGATCTAGGTAAGGGAAAATTGAGCTGGGAAGATTTTTAAAAATTATTTATTTTGAAAGAGAGAGAGAGAGCAAGCATGAGTCGGGGAGCAGCAGAGCAGCAGTGTAGAGAGAGAGATCATCTCTACACTGTCAGTACAGAGCCTGATGCTGGGCTCGATGCCATGAACCGCAAGATCGTGATCTGAGCCGAGATCAAGAGTCAGTTGCTTAACTGACTGAGCCACCCAGGAGCCCTGAGTTGGGAAGATTTTTAATCTATTGTGATTGGTTTTCTCATTGTAAATAAATATTCATGCCCAGACATAATTTTGTATGATATCTCTTTTTTTTTTTTAATTTTTTTTTCAACGTTTATTTATTTTTGGGACAGAGAGAGAGAGACAGAGCATGAACGGGGGAGGGGCAGAGAGAGAGGGAGACACAGAATCGGAAACAGGCTCCAGGCTCTGAGCCATCAGCCCAGAGCCTGACGCGGGGCTAGAACTCCCGGACCGCGAGATCGTGACCTGGCTGAAGTCGGACGCTTAACCGACTGCGCCACCCAGGCGCCCCTGTATGATATCTCTTAAAAAGCCCTCCAAACTGTAGAAGCTTCAGGCCCCACAAAACCTGGATCCCCTCTGAAAGTAGAAGTCAATGGAGATGAGGACAGGAGGGACTCTCCTCTGAGTGTGACAAGAGGCTGTTAGAGAGTTTTGAGCAGAGAAGTGACATGATTTATGCATTAAAGGATCACGCTGTCTGCCCTGTTAAGACCACATCACCATGGCGAGGAGTCACGGTGAGCCAGGTTGCTATGGCACAGTGAATGCAAACCTCTGCATTTGAATTGAGGCAGAGGGGTTTGTTAGTACCAGCAGCCTCACCCTTGGGTGGGGAGGAGGTTGCCATGGGCATGGCCAGATGCAGAGTGGAGGGAGATAGGTGGACGTGAGCTGGTGGGGTCGGCGGGGCAGAGAACAAAGGGCAGGTGCCGCCCCTCATCATCTCTTGTTTCCATAGGCCTTATTGGCTTCTATTGTATTGTATTTATTTATTTTTTCAAATTTGATTTATTTATGCAATCTCTACACCCAACGTGGGGCTTGAACTCACAACCCCAAGATCAAGAGTCACATGACTCTTCCGACTGAGCCAGCCTGGCGCCCCTACCTTATTGGCTTTTAATAAACAGGCACCATGTTGAAGTGAGGAGGAAATGACTTCACCGGTATTTTCTTACACTCTTACTTGGCCCACACAGACTCTATGGTTCTAGCTGTCTTCTTAGTTCTTGGTCACAAGAGAGGGATACTGAGGACATCTGGGTGACACCAGTGCAGCACACTGTAGGGAACTGGCTGTCCCTGCCACCCTAAACTGCAGTTCTAGGGCCAACAGGCTTGCACCTATGGCCCCTCTTCCTCTATGGACACATTGGTCTGGGGCAAGGAGGGCTTCACAGATTTCTGTTTCCCAAAGGCAGGTGATCCTATTCTTGGGGGTCTACTCTGTGTCCAGCATGTCCCATCATTGTCCCTTGTGTACCTCATCTCAGGTCCTCACGTAAATAGATCCTGGGTGGTCTCACATCCTGGCCCTTCAGGCGTGCCTGAACATGTCTGGGTTCCCAGTGGTTATCCCAGTTAGCCTCTCACTCTGGAATCTTCGCCATCCATGTAAATATGTGTATACCATATATAGGGTGTTATGTACATTCATAGAAGTGTTTGTATATATAGATGATGTGTCACATCTCATTGAGCTAAAACTCTAGAAACATGTCTTTGAGTCTGTATGCTAGAATTTCTGTTTATACCCATGTTTGCATGATTGGATTGTAGGAAAGAACAACATTACTTCTCTACCTTAGTGTAAACATGAAGAAGGAGTTCATTTCTGTTATTACAGTCACTCTTATTTTAGCTAAACTGGGTGGAGAAGGGAATTTTCCATTGAGGTTTTGGCACTCCACTTGAAAGCCCATTGTCTGACAGTATTTCCTTTGTCTTCCTTCTCTTGCTTGTGTTTTCTGCTATATGTCAACACAGTTGTTCAAATATTCAGTATTCCAAATTCACATTAGTAAAGAGCTTTACGATTTATAGTGTTTTGGCATGTAGCAGTTCATTTAAATGACGCGACAACATTGTAAAGAAGGGATTGTTTCTATGCAGTAGATGGAATATTTGAGGGCCAGAGACCTTAAGCCCTTACCCAAGAGCACACAGGTAGTGAATGGCAGTACTGGGACCTGAACCCTACCTTTATGTGCCAAGCCCAGTGCTCCAATATGAGACCGTTAGTGATTCATTATGTGTTTGTAGGAGAATGTTCAGTTGGAGGGTTAATGACTGTTTGCCACAGAGCAAGAGGCTGATGCTAAGGAAGTCGTTTTTACTGTTGCTATCAGATACATATCATTAGCAGTTCAAAAATGTCCATTTTCTAACAGGGCTGTGTAATTTTTCAAAACCAAAGTTTCTGCTTTGAATGAAGAAGCATAATAAGAATCAATAAGCAGTTTTAAACTAATTTCTATAAAAAAAAAACACCCCAGATATTCCTACTGGCTTATCAGTTAAAGTTCTTTGAGGACAGGTAATAAAGATGAACCTGAGCCAGCACAAACAGAAAGGAGGAAAAAATAAAACCACAGGTTGTCTCAAGGAACCAAGGGCAGGAATGCAGCCAGGCTAGGACCAGAAACCAATAGGACTCTTTCTCTATACCTCTTTTCTTTGCCTCTTTTCTTTGTCTTTCTCAACTCAGACACATTTTTCCTGCCTCTCTGGACCTCATGGAGGAATATGGGAACATGGCCACCCCAGTGTTTCTGGGGGTTGGGGCACCAACAGAGGCTGACCAGCAGTTTTCTGCTCCCAATTCTCAATTCCAGGAGGGAGAACCTGAGGTCCACCTTGGGCCAGGTGTCCACCTCTGCTCTAGTTAGTGACAGCCAAGGGGAGGAGGCGGTCATATAATAGTAACATGGCTGCCCGGGACCTACCCTAATGCACCGGGGGCAGTTCCCAAAGAATGAGGAATTGTGAATTTTGCATGTGCCCCAGAAAGCGTTTACCATAACTGAGTAGCAGAAGAATCGTCATAAAATTTGGAATTAACCAGTCAGTAATAGTTCGGTTACAGTGTAATTTTCACAACTGCTTTTAAGGAGTTCAGAAACTCTTAAAAATAAACTTTGATATCATATGTTCACTTGTATGTTTAAACTTGGGAACCTCTTTAGAGACCACCTAGTCAAAACCCCCTTGAAACCAGTGATGAGGGGCCACCTGGGTGGCTCAGTCGGTTAACTTCCGACCCAACTTTGGCTCAGGTTGTGAGTTCAAGCCCTGCGTTGGCCTCTGTGCTGACAGCGCGGAGCCTGGAGCCTGCTTTGGATTCTGTGTCTCCCTCTCTCTGCCCCTCCCCTGCTCACAGTCTGTCTCTCTCACTCTCTCAAAAATAAATAAACATTAAAAAAAAATAGGAAAAAAAAACAGCGATGAGACCAAGATTTGGAGGGTTAAGTGACATTACTAAAGTCACACAGCAAGTTGGTTGAAAAGATGAAATTGTGACACTTATCTGACTTCCCAACTTGTGCTCTTTTTACCGTACTAAGTGTCTCCATATAATCTAGGGGTATCATTACTGGTTTGGGGGAAAACCTCATGTACGAGGTAGCACTAACTCGAGAAGCAGAACCACTAGGAGTGACATCAAATAAGGGATTTATTGTAGAGATTTAACTCAACTGAGAGAGCGGGTGAAACAGTCTCAGTCCAGCTGTTCCTCCTGTGCCTGGGGCCAAGTGCTAGGCAGAGCGGTGGGAAGGAAAGACGAGTGCAAAATGGCAGACAGGAGGGGCAATTGAAAGCATATCTGCCTCTCACCGGAACCCTGGCTCCAAGCCCCTGACTCCGTCACCATGGAGGACCTGTAGGAGAGGCCGGTGCTCTGGCAATGGTGCCACACTGGGACCTGGCCTAGGTCTAGGATGTGGAAGAGCTGAGAAAGAGAGCCCATGGGAGCTGTGGCATTTGCCAGTCTGCTTCCCTCCCTACAGTGGAGCCACTGGATCCACAAAAACTGGTGTGTGCCGTGAGAGGGACTGGCTTGCCTGGACCTTCCGAGAGCAGACATGGCTACTGCTCCACTCCCATCTTCCAGTTCTTGTGCAGATCCCTTTTGTGGCCAACCCCAGCTAGAAACATACGGGAAGGAGAGTAGTGAGTACGTAGGGCAGCTCAGCCAGGCTGACGTCGCAAAGCCACCACACGACCACACCGTCAGCTCTGTGGTTGGCAGCATGGATACCTTCCCAGCATAGCATCTGATTTTTATTTATCTGGTAATTTGTTTATTTATGTATTTATTGAGAGAGAGAGAGAGAGAGAGAGAGAGAGAGAGAGAGCACGCACGCACACACGAGTGGGAAAGGGACAGAGAGAGAGAGAGAGAGAGAGAGAGAGAGAGAGAGAGAGAATCTTAAGCAGGCTCCTTACCCAACACAGGGCTGGGTCCCACGACCCTGAGATCGTGACTTGAGCTGAAATCAAGAGTCTGATGCTCAACCAACTGAGCCACCCAGATGCCCCCCAGCATAACTTCTTAGAAGAGACCCTTGTACTACATGCCAGGACAGGAGTCCAGTAAAAAGCCAATGAGTCCTCTCTGTGTATTTGGTGGGGAAATGAACTGACTTAGAAATATCTACTCCTTTCTGCTGATGAGATTATGGAAGAAGAGAAACAAAGTTTTCTGATTAGGTGTTTGTAGGAGCAACTCATGATCTCCCATGGCAAGGGACTCTCTAGCTAAGTGCAGTGGAGATATTATGCCTATGGTAAGGGGATGCCCACACTCTATTGGACAGGAATCACAAGAGGGACAGCAAGTTAGTCTGACACCTCAACTTATTGCAAATTGAAAACAAATGCTTAAAACCAAGAAGGCTCTCAAAGAGGAGACACAGCATAGAGAGACCAAGAAGAAAATTACTTCTACTTTTTAGCAAGAAAAGACTTGATTATAATTTTGAATGATAAAAACTAAATCATTGCAGAATGTTAATAGAGAAGAAAAACATACCCACGATCCTAACACTACTATATCATTACTTTTAAGCCTTATTTTCCAAAGGCTTGGTTTTAACTCCCCTTTGATCTTGTTGTAACTCTGCTTAGAAGCCTTGAATGGCTTCTGATTGCCTAGAAATAAAGTCCAAATCCCTTAGCCTGGCATGTAAACTCCTTCAAAATGTGATGCCAACATAACCTGTCAATCCAACCTTCCACAGTTCTTCTGAAGAACTCTCTGCTCTGGTCAAATGATTTTACTCACAGTCTCTGGAATCTACCTTGGTCCTCCCTATACTTTCCTGGAACATTCTCCCAACTTCTCTTCTCCTTTCTGACTTGTAACTACTGTCTTATAAGGTCCAGCTGAAATCTCATTTCCCCCGGCCTCTCCCTGGCCAGCCTCACTCAGTGGTCATCCTTCTTTGGAAAGGCTTCAGTAAGTATTGACCTTAAAACTTACCGGAGAGCAGCTGTTGGCTGCTTTATGTCTTATATTATTCTCTTCCGCATTTAAGTCAATCTTTACAAATAAAATTTTTTGTGTTTACGTATCGTCTCAATTAGATTACAACCTCTTTGAAGGGAGGAGCTAGATATTATAGCTTAAAAATTACAGGGGCGCCTGGGTGGCACAGTCGTTTAAGCGTCCGACTTCAGCCAGGTCATGATCTCGCGGTCCGTGAGTTCGAGCCCCGCATCGGGCTCTGGGCTGATGGCTCGGAGCCTGGAGCCTGTTTCTGATTCTGTGTCTCCCTCTCTCTCTGCCCCTCCCCCGTTCATGCTCTGTCTCTCTCTGTCCCAAAAATAAATAAACGTTAAAAAAAAAAAAATTAAAAAAAAAAAAATTACAAACACTTGGGGCACGTGGGTGGCTCAGTGAGTTGAGCGTCCAACTCTTGATTTTGGCTCAGGTCATGATCCCAGGGTTGTGGGATTGAGCCCTGCCTCGGGCTCCATATGGAGCCTGCTTAAGATTCTCTTTCTCTCTCCCTTCTGCCCCCTGGTGCACTCTGTCTCTAAAAATTAAAAAAAAAAAAAAAAGTATCTAAAAAGAATTACAGGGGCTCCTGGGTGGCCTAGTCAGTTGAGTGTCTGACTTCAGCTCAGGCCATGATCTCACAGTTCGGGAATTCAAGCCCTGTATTGGGCTCACTGTTGTCAGGACAGAACCCACTTCAGATCCTCTGTCCCTCCCTCTCTCTTTGCCCCGCCCCTGCTCATGCACTCACTCAAAAATAAATAAAACATTAAAAAAAGTATTTTTAATTACAAACACTCAATGAAGCATTGCATGAAGGTACAAGTGGATAACTCCATAATAAAAAAGAATAAAGATACTCATTCCACAAACAAGTAGCAAATAGCTCCTAGTTTACTCCTAGGTATGAGGTTCCATGCTAAGTATTGACTTTCAGAGAGCAGACTCCCCCCAACTCACATTTTGGCCCCTCTCTGTGCCCCTCCCCAGCTCTGCTTTATGCAGAGGGAGGGTAAATTTGATGATTCATCATGAGGCATTTTAAAAGTTGTCATTTATGGCACCATGGCACTCCCCCTCACACTTTCTGCTCCCCTGTGGTAAGCACTCTCTGAAGCAGCTTCCTCCTCCAGGCAGTGTTAGGCCCTTTCTGCCTCCTGCCTGCTGAGATAATAAGCAGAAGAAAGGGTCAATTTCAGTTTCCCTGAGTGGTCAAGTCTGGCCAAGTCTCTCTGTCCTTGCTCCTCTCTCCCTGCACTGGGGTGGGTCTGTTAGCTTAAGGCAGCTCTGTTGAGGCCATCTTAGGGGCAAGAGGGCAGAGAACAGAAAGTCCCACTGTGTCATCCTGGCCTCAGCCACATTCTCCAACCCACGTTCACCAACGGGACCCAATTTGGGAGTATGGAGGACTTGGCCAACGATTACCAAGTCATGCTTTGTTTCCCATTCGACTTTTCTTCCCAGCAGATCAGCCCCTTGGAGGTGTGAGCCACAGGCTTGAGGAAGTCCTGTGCCCCTGGCCATAATGCAATCAAACAATGGCAAAATCCCACTTCTAACTTCTAATACAGCCTGTTTTAGTCATAGAGTCTTTATAAGGTCTTTGAATAATTTTAATCTTACATCTATTCATAAATGAAATAACCTCTGAATTGTTAAAAAGCTATTTAAATTTTTTTTGGCAAAAAATAGCATGCAATTACATAGAAAATATCCTAGAATATCCTTATCTCAGATCTGTGATTCCTCCCTGCCCTCACCCCATAACAAAAGCCTCCCTAGAAATAAAGGTAAACTAGGTCAATGTTAGTCTGGTGCACAATACAACATTAGAGACACAGAAAATTTTGTGTTATGTTTGGGGAAACAAAGCTTGCCAGGCTTGGATGACTTTTGAAGCAAGAGTACATGGCTGCTCCGGTGGGCTTTTGCTTTCAGCCTCATGCTGTTTCTGTTATTGTGACATTCTCACCTTACGCCTATGAGATTTCTGTATTGTTATTGGCAAAGCTTTATTCTAATTTTGAAAACTTGTCTACAGTTTTCTAAGGCATCCTAGAGTTTGCTTAGGGGCAGACAGACACAGCTTTAAGGCCATTGGAACGGAAGGAGACAGCAATAACAGGAGGCTTACAGAACAACTTGAGCTGCTGGTGCTGACCATGAACTTGCTCAGTCCTATAGCATTGAAAAGAATCCTACACAGTGGAAGTTGCAGAACAGACCAAAGCTGAAGGGGTCAAAAAGGCCAGGAAGTGCAAAATGACAAGGGAAGCCACGGGGCTTCATCTTCAAGGAGCTGGCAGCTATATGCTGTGAGAATGAGTTGGCAATGGCCGTTTGAGGAAAGGGATCAAATCCTCCAAAGTCTTGAAGATGAGCGGAGGGACTGTAAAATCAAGAAGGTGCCAGAAGAAGGAAGTGGGAAGTCACCCCTCCCCGCTGCTCTGTCTTGCGAGCAAACACATCCTGGACGCTGCTCACAGGATGATGTAAGATTGTTGTACTTTTTGACTTCAACTCAATTTGAGTTACACATTCCGGAATAGAATGTTGGCTTCAGTTAGGAAGAATAAACATTAACACAGGCAGTCTCTGAGTGGAAGGGCGAGTGTTGACTTGTAGGGCTGAGGAGGAGGGGATAGAAAGTCTGTGGGGACGTTAGAGAGGAAAGATGATGGTTGGATGGCTCACGGTTGGCTGAACCAGTGGCCCAGTGATGTTATCAAGTAGCCAATTTCTTTCTCTCTTGGCTCTGCCTGCTTCACTTGCAGCTTCATCCAAAGCTGACTTCCCACATACAGACAAAAATTGCTATGGTAGTCCCAGCCTTCACTTCTAATCTCAACACCATCTAGTACAGCCTTGACCAGTAGAAATATAACGCAAGCCATAGTGTGTGATTTAAGTTTCTGGTAGTCATGTTTAAAAAAACAAGAAGGAAAGAGTGAAATTAATTCCAATAATATATTCTGTTTAACCTAATATCTACAAAATATTATCTCAACATGAAATCATTTAAAAATGATTGATAACAGGGGCATCTGGGTGGCTCAGCCAGTGAAGCAGCTGGCTCTTGGTTTTGGCTCAGGTCATGATCTCCTAGTTTGTGGGTTCAAGCTCCACACTGTCAGTGCAGAGCCTGCTTGGGTTCTCTCTCACTCCCTCTTTCTCTGCCCCTCCCCTGCTTGCGCAGGGGAGTGTGTGCACAGTCTCTCTGTCTTTCAAAATAAATAAATAAACTTAAAAAAATTATTGATAGCATATCTTACATATGTTTTCTTCTGTACTAAGCCTTCAATGCTCCGTGTGTATTCTACACTTAACAGAACATCTCAGTCACACTGCTTGCCTTTCAAGTGCCCAAGTAGCTACTGGCTACTGTACTGGGCAGGCCAGGTCTAGAAGAAGAGGGAGAGTCCTCCTGTCCCAGCATTCTTAGCTAGAGTTGACATTCAGTCTAATTGGACTGGATCAGGCTATACATCTATGGCTATACCAATGACTGTATACCAGGATAAGGCTGTGTGCCTGTAACTATACACCAAAGACTGTAGCCAGAGGAATGGATCGGGTTAATTGGCTGAAGCTAGGCTTGCCTGTGGTGAGCATAATAATGCCCTCCCCCCTTAAGATGTCCATGCCCTAGTTTGTGGAACCTATAAACATACTAGGTTATATGACAAAGGGGAAATGAAGTTTCAAATGGAATTACGTTTGCCAATGAGTTGATCTTGAGATGACACTATCGTGCTGCACCCAATGTAATCACCAAGATCCTGATAAATGGAAGAGGGAGGCAGAAAACAGAACCAGAGAGATGGCGGCATGAGCAGGACTCAGCTCTGTGCTGGTAACTTTGGGGGGAGAAAGGGGCCACATGCCAATGGATGTGGGCTGCTCTAGAAGACGCCAAAGGCAAGATGGTCCCCTAGAGCCTCCAGAAGAAACACACCCCTACCAACACCTTGACTTTAGCCAAGAGAGACCTGCATTCAACTTCTGATTAAGACAATAAACACGTATTGGTTTAAGCCACTAAGAAAACTAAACAATGATCTACCCCTGAAGTATTTGGAAAGAATGGAAACCTAATTTTTAATGGACATTTTGAGACATAAAGGAGTTTTTCGTTTCAAAAATTGAGTTTTTAAGTGTCAAAACTATGAAAGAATCTAAAATTTGTGCCATAAACAATTGACTAGAAAGAGAGCAGACAAAGGGCTGGACTATATCGCTCCCTGGGAGGGCCAGACAAGAATTCCCAGGCTAGAGGAAGAGAGTTAAAGAGACCATAAGAGAATAAGATGCTGCTCACCTCTTAATTTGGTCTTGGCACCCTGTTCCCTCTTTGATGCTCACTCAACAATAGAATTCCATATACATTATTGGAGTCCAAGAGTAGACAGATTTTATGCCCCACTTTCTACTGGAACCCTGTGAACCAACAGAGTAGGCTTAGACAGAAACAGCCAAGGTAACCTTCCAATTTTTCTCCAGTTCTAATAGCCCATGTTCGTTACAATGAGAGTATAGAGTGCATGGACAAACAACCAGAGACCATCTTAAGATATGGATGTCAAGGATGCATGCCCGGAAGACAGATGTGATAACAAGACCAGATGGGAAACGGCACCTCAGGAGTGACCTGGGTGAGCCCATGATGAAGGACCAGCTGCCGCCACCACATCAAGCCCTGGGACTTGAATCATCTCTGTAGAGGTAGAGAGTGAAGGAAAATACAAAATGGCCAAGTTTAAACCTGAAATGACTGAAAATATCTACAGCTGAGTATTCTGACTCTTGATATCACAGAGAATGGAGATTCAAGAGAGACACAAAATTTACCTATAATAAATTGCCTTATTGCACATGTGAATTTTGTCACCATATTTATAATATAAAGATACTGGAAATAAATATCCATGGGGTATAAATGCTTGGGATTGTTATGTGCTCTTGTTGAATTGACTCCACTGCTATTATAAAAAGATACTCTTTATCTCTGGCAAGTCTTTGCTCTGAAATCTACTTTGTGTGATATTAATACAGACACTCCCCCTTTCTCTTGGTAAATGTTAGCATGATACACCATTTAACATCCTTTCACTTAAAACACCTTTCTATTTTGAAATTTGAAAAAATTTCAAACTTGGAAGAAGTTGCAAGAATAAAAGAAGGGCACCTGGGTGGCTCAGTGAGTTAAGCGTCTGATTTCCACTCATCATTTCCGGTCATCATGATCTCAAGCCCCACCTGGGGTTGTCTGCTGTTAGCACAGAGCCTGCTTCAGATCCTTTGTCTCCCTCTCTCTCTGCCCCTCCCCCTCCTCAAAAATAAATAAACATTTAAAAACTAATAAAGCAGATCTTGAAAAAAAAAAAAGAATAACAAAAAGAACTCCTCCCAACAACTTCCTCCAGCTTCATTTAGTGTCCTGCAGTGAATGGCATGCAGCAGAAATCCAAAGTACTAATGGCAGGTTCTAGAGCACCCTCTCTAGGCAACTCTGTCCTCTACAGTCCTCCACCCTACAAATTCTAGCTGCCTTGGCCTCCCCAAATTCTCAGTTCTGTCTCCTCAGCTCAGGTTGTGCTTAGATTCCTTCTCCCTATGGTTTGGCCTGGAAATTCTCTCCAGGTAATAAAGAGGGTGATTTTAGGGCTCATCTCATTCATTTGCATTCTCTCAGGGGTCACTGTCAAGACACTGTCTGCTGTCTAGTGCCCGAAAACTGGTTTGCTTTTTTCTATATATTTTCCCCCATGTTTTTAATTGGTTAAGGTAGGATGGGAACTCTGAACTCTGGCTCCATCATAGCAATAAGTGAAAGTCTAATGTTTTTACAAGTATTTTATTTAATACTTTAATTATTTTATTTTTTTTAATGTTTATTTTTTGAGGGTGGGGGAGGGGCAGAGAGCGAGAGAGACAGAGGATCTGAAGCAGGCTCTGCGCTGACAGCAGAGAACCCCAGGTGGGGCCCAAACTCTTGAACTGTGAGATCATGACCTGAGCCAAAATGAAGACTCCAATGCTTAACTGAAGAGCCACCCAGGCACCCCTAATTATTTCATTTGAAAATTAATGTTTAACCCTTCACATGTATAACATATACCTTTGTATACATGAACTGTTTCATAATTTTAAAAATTGTGACCAATAAGCCATAAGGGCTTGTTGAGGCAAAGTAGGAAAATAATGCAAAAAATAAAAATAAAAAAATAAAAGTCAAGTCATTAACAGTATGATGTTTTAGGATCTGGATAATCAATATTTATATTTATCATATTTGGTCCCAACGAGGCACAATTGCTTTAAGAATATGAACAGAAGATTCAAAATGAATTAGCAGGCATAAAAGAAAATGTTCAATCTCACTAGTAATCTAAGAAATATTATTAAAAGAAAATGCCATTTTCTTTTAAAAATAATTAAATTATTTTTGAAATGGGGGCACCTGGGTTGCTCAGTCGGTTAAGTGTGAGACTTCAGCTCACGTCATGATCTCACAATTCTTGAGTTTGAGCCCCGCATCAGGGTCTGTGCTGACAGCTCAGAGCCTGGAGCCTACTTCAGATTCTGTGTCTCCCTCTCTGCCCCTCCCCCACTCATGCTGTGTCCCTCTCTCTCTCTAAAATAAATAAGCATTTATAAATAAATAAATATTTTTTAACATACTAAATATTAAATATTAAAATGATAGTATTTGATGTTAGCAAGAGTTCAATAAAATGGGAATAGTCTCAGTAAGGCTATAAATTAGTACAACACCTAGGGAATAAAATTCAAGAGCCCTTTACACTCTTCATTCCCCTTAAATATTTCCCTGTAGTGACTCTAACACAGGAAATAATCTTAAATATGGGGGAAAAAAAGCCTTTTGAACAAAAATGTTCATCCAGCATCATAAATACTTTGAAAAGTAAGAAACAATCTAAATGTTCAGCACTTGGGGAATGATTATAAAAAAAAGTGACAGGTTCGCTCAGTAGAATATTACATCGTCTTCAAGGACTGGTAGTCGGAAGGTCTAGTCAGCTGTAGGACAAAGAGAGGTGGTTCCAGAAGGTTATCAACTCTCCTTTCAGCTTGTTTAGGCAACATAGGCCCTTTCATTTCTCATGCATTACAAAGCTGAAAGGTCTGGAATCCAGGGATTTGTTTATAATCAAACAATGGATTTATTAAGCTTTTAAAAATTAGAAGATGAAAAGTGTGTATTGCGGTAAGAGAATACAGCGTAAAAGTATCACCGTTTCTAGCACATTTCGCGGCCAAAGTAGGTGCTAATAATTATCATAGTCATACCTAAGATTTTCTTTAGTGCTGGATATTGGGGGGCTTTGCTGAGTTCCTTATACTATCTCATTTGATGCATTTTGGAAGTCCTACCCATGCACAGTGTTGCAATTTGTTTTCCCCCTAGGCATCATTCCTGCCAGGGGGATGATGCTGAGGGGTGGTAGCTTGTGAGTTACAGCCTGGGGATCCTGGCAGCCAGGTCCCGGGGTTTATTTACTGCACTTCTTAGCTTTAAGGAGAAGCATTGGGAGGGCTATAGGGGGGCGCTGGGTTTGCAGAGTCAACGACCTGCTCGCCCATCCAGGCCAAGCTCCCCAGACACCGGAGCACAGGGGCCCGTGGGGCCCTGGAAGAGGCTCGGAGCCCCTGGGCCCTGCCGGCCCAGGCCCCGCCCTCCCCAGCACATCCGCCCCACGGTGCCCCCTGCAGGTGCTGCTGAGTCCCCAAGTGCAGTCGCGGCACGGGAGCCATCACGGAAAGGCCAAGGTGGGCCTGGTTTGTGGCCTCAGCGAACTTGGAAAACAGAAATCCCTGGGAAGCAAAGAAGATGCAAATTCTTCGGCTGGAACTGGCCTTTTGCAAGTTCCTCTTTCCCTCTCTCCCGCCCCGCAGACCTGCAGCTTTCCAGTCCTCCGGGTTCACCCCAGTTTTGCCCCCTTTCAAGCCAAACAAGGACTCTGGAGAATTCTAAGTCACACTTCGGAAAAGCACTGGCAGGGCCTCCTGCCCTCCTCTCAAGGGTGTGGTGGAGTCAGTCTCTGCGTGGCTCAGGGTCAGGAACACGCCAGCCCAACCAGCCCTGGGGAGGAACTTGAAATCCCAGGCATTCCCTCTTACTCCATCTCATTTCTGTCACGTTTCTACATTTTAATTTTTCTCATGGAAAAAGAAACACATCACATGGTCTAAAAACTAAACACTGCTAGAATTTGAGACTTTTGAAAATGCTTACTTATTTAAGTAATCTCTACACTCAACCTGGGGCTCAAAGTCCTGACCCTGAGATTGCAAGTCACATGCTCCACCGTTGAGCCAGCCCCACACCCCAACACCTCTAGAATTTGAAAGGAAAGCAAGAGTCCTTGCTGCATTCCTTTGGCTTCTAATCCCCCTCTTTTCAGGTCCCTCCCCCCCCCCCCCCCATTTATTCTGCGTTTCTAAAATGCAGGCCTGCTCAGAGATCATCTCTCCGTGTTTCCGTGGACTATGCCTTTCTAAGATGGCAGATGTAGACCTGGGGCTTCACCCCCACTGCCTCCCACCCGCGCCCCCTCCTCCCTCTCACGGATTTCGATTACATCGATGTTCAGGGTTTCCCCGATTGTGACCTTTATTCACAGCTGAGACCAAGTCATGTACTCTGTCCTCTGTGGCCTCTTCCACTCACTTTGTCCTTGTGGGTTTATGCTCTTTTTCATTCCTTCTGCTCCACTAAAGTGGATCCTGGGGAGTCATCAGTCTTCTCGTTTTTGCCAGAAGTCATCTTCTTCAGTCTCCAGCCAGTCTTCTCTCCTCCAAAGCCATGACTTGTGCCCATTCTTCCGTCTGTGAGCTGATAAAAGCTTGAGTCATGTCTCTTCCCAAGGGTCCTTGCATCATTTTATTAGGAAACACTGGATGGCAAAAAATACTCGGGCTCCAAGAGAGAACTCTGTCGAGTGGAATTTCAGGCTGCCAAGAGAGAAGTATGGGGACCTGGGCACTTGTTCTGGATGTTTGGGGCCAGCAGGGGATTCCTCAAGCCACAAAGGGGTTAAGGGTCAGCCAGCAGGAAGGACTAGGAGGGGAGGCAGAGGGAGAAGATGAAGGAATCCAGGCCTCTGAAGGAAGGCTAGTTGACTGGAGCTAACTAGTCGCCTCCATGACTTGCTAAATATAACTTTAAGTAATTTGCAGTCCCTTGGGGTCATTCTTATAGGAGGAGCGAGTGAAGGAAATAAGTGGTTGTTTGCAGTTCCAGGTCAAAGGTATCCTGGAGAAAGTACCCTGGCCACATTCTTCCACAATTCAGTCTGTGAGTTCTGTGTCATCGTCGTTTTCGGGTTTCTCGCTGAGGAGTCTCAGAAGCATGCCTGCCCTTGCCTGCCACATGATAAAGATCCCTGCTGTCCTTGGATAACTTTGATTGAGGGCCTGCATTCTGCTCAGTTCCTTATCTGAAGAACATTCCTGACTAACACAGGACAGATTCCGAAGGAGTGCTGGTGTGGACAGAGGTCTCTGCTGACCGCACCCGGGCCGCCTCAGGCGCAGGGTCCCCACCGCGTCTTGCCTCCCGAGTGGGGCTCCAGGAAGGGCCGCACCGCCGGCAGGGGCATTTGGAGGGACGTGCTGGGACACTCTGGTGTCCCCTGCCCTGTTTATTTACAGGGGCAGCCAGAGGCCTGTGTCACTTGTGCAATGTTCAGTGAAGGAGCTGACCGTGGACTCTGTCAACTGGAAACTTGTGTTCTCTGTTAAAAATAACAACAGAAAGAAAAGCTGTTGGGACCAGGGCAAAGTGAAGGGAGAGCTGGATCTGGAGACCAGTTATATTTCACGAAAAAGGAAAACCCTTTCTCTATCTTTGGAGAGAGGTTTTTGTACTCTCAGAAGAGGTCTTAATAAAATGCTCTTCCCTTTTATGCCGGGCACATTGGTTCTGTTTATGAAGGAAAGCAGACATTTTTCCTGACCACGTGTTTTATTGCAGAGGATTGTTCACACACATATGCACATGAGCATGCACACACACACACACACACACACACACACACACACACACATATCTGTGAGTACAGCCCTACATACTTTGCAAACACAGCCTTTATGGGGCTCACTTACATTCTCATGCCTTTGCTTCTGTCACTGCATTAATTTGCTTCCCTACTGTCTTAGCTGCTTTCCTGAGGCTTCAAATCACAAGGCACTGCTGGGTGTTCAAAAAGGTCTGTCCCTGGGCACCTGGGGGGCTCAGTCAGTTAAGTGTCCAATTTGTGCTCAGGTCATGATCTTGCGGTTCGTGAGTTCGAGCCCCACATTGGTCTCTGCGCTGACAGCTCAGAACCTGGAGCCTGCTTCGGATTCTGTGCCTCCCTCTCTCTCTGTCCCTCCCCCACTTATGTTGTCTCTCTCTGTCTCTCAAAAATGAATAAACATTAAAAAAAAAAAGGGTCTGTCCCCCTCTATTTTCGTATTGGTGTCCTTCCCAGCAAGGGGCCACAGGAGGGACCATCACCTTCTCCCTTCTCCCCCGCTGTAGGGAGAAGACAAAAGGAGCAAGAAATCTTCAGATCATGAGACTTTGGAAAGAATATGCCATGAAGGGAACTTGAGCTTATCTCCTAAGGTGGTCCTTAGATAACCTTTGCTTCCACTTTCAGCTCTCAGTCAGAACTGACATTACTTTGGTTTTTTATTTCTTTTCCAGCAGGCTGAATAAGAGAGTCAGGGAAGCATCTCTTTGCTCTGGAATCTTTTACACTTAACTGTCTACTGCAGGGATCACAAAGGAGACACCGGCCCCCATCTCCAAACATAGCAAAGGTGCAGTAAGCCGTTGTTGTCTTGTGCACACACGCACATACATGCACACGTATGCCCGCGGACACACACACGGGCATAGGTATGCACACGCTTGGATTTGCTAAGCAAATAAAGGTCTCAAGGGTGGAGGGAGAATATGTACCCACTAGTGAAAACAATCTTGAAAAGAATTTCGGGAGAATACATCTTCCTGTATCTGCTTCCTTGTCATCAGTGTGAGTCTTGAGCCACCTCTCACTTTGTTAAACTCACTGTGGACTGTTGTCAACCAAGCTCACCTTCGTTCTGCATTCTTGTTCTTCCACAGCTCGGCCTGAGCTCTCCTCAGGGCGCCCGGGGAGACCAGCCAGCTCTTGGAAATAAACCATCCCAGATCCTTCATCTTTGTTTCAGATGCTCCTTTCATTACCTCACCTTAATAAAAAGCTGACTTTATCTACAGGCTGACACGGTCCTCCCCGCCCTGTGCTGCATTCCAACACACACCTCCTGTCTCCGGCCTTCCCCGTTCCAAGCTGACAGGCCGTGAAGTGCCTCTTCTTGTCCCTCCTTCTCTCTCTTTCCTGACTCTGTCTTCCCTCATCGACTCTCAGCGAGCCCTGTGCAAGTCCACACCATTCTGCCTGTCCACCTTTCCCAATCCTTCCTGTCTACCACTGTCTAGGATGGCCTTCACGTGTCCTACTCTCTCCCTCCCCCCCCTTCTAGAAACATCTATAGATATCCTTTTTTTGTTTTAAGTTTATTTATTTATTTCGAGAGAGACAGAGACAGTGCGAGTGGGAAAGGGGCAGAGAGAGGGGGAGAGAGAATACCAAGCAGGCTCCACACTCTCAGCGCAGAGCCCAACATGAGGCTCAAACTCACGAACCATGAGATCACAACGTGAGCTGAAACCAAGAGTAGGACACTTAACTGAGTCACCCAGGCACCCCCTAGATATCCTTTTGTAACAGTTCCTCAGCCGTCTCTGGCCTAGAGACCTTCATCTCCACTGATTTTATGTCATCAGGACACAAAGAAGTCATCATACAGAGCCACTCCAGGCCCACACTCTAGAGTCCAGACATTCTCCTTTCAGCTCCACAGGATCTCACTTCCCTTGTTCCTACTGAACCAGTGATCCTATCACTTCTCTTCTCACTGTTTTCTGAGTGTCCTCCAGGCTTTGCTTGTGTCCTCACCCAGACCAAAGATGTCCTACCTTCAAACTACGCAATCCCTTGGTGGGGGATGGGGGAGGCCCGTTCCTGGCCTCACGCATTTCTGTAAGCTTCTCACTGCAGCATTCCTTCTGTGTTTCTCTTTCACAAACTTCAAGGGGTCTCTATGCTGCATAAGCTGTGCCTTCCATTTTCTCTCCTCTGCTGCAAGACCACCAACTGAGGAGGCTGGTTGCTGGTTTTACTTCTAGTTCCTATTAGTTAATTAAAGTTTATTTATTTTGAGAGAGAGAGAGTGGGGGAGGGCAGAGAGAGAGGGAGAGAGAATCCCAAGCAGACTCCACACCGGCAGCACAGAGGCCCATCCAGGGCTCAAACCTCACCAATAGTGAGATCACAACCTGAGCTGAAACCAAAAGTTGGACACTTAGCCAACTGAGCCACCCAGGCACCCTAGTTCCTATTATTTAACCTCAAGGAAGACTTCAGTGGCCCTTGGCAGTGTTTTAGTCACCTCTGACTTCTTCTTATCCCCCACACAGAGCCCTCCAAGGCTCTTACTCTACTCCCCGAGGCCCAGCTCAACTCTGTCCCCTGCTTTCTCTCCTGAGATCCTTCTTTACAGACAACATTGGGATTATCTGACGTAAGGAGCTTCCTCCTGTCTTTCCACTCCCTGTCAGCCTTCTCCTCATTAGAACACTTGTTGTTTTCAGCTTGGAACACTGTACTAAGCTCCTAACTGCACAACCCATCCTTTCCTCCTTTCCAACCCCGTGTTGAATTTATTATTCCAAAGACCACATTCCTCTCTTGCATAAAAATCTTCAGGTTTCCCCGTTGCTGCTAAATTATGTGACCTGCCAGGCATGGCTGTTTTCCACACATACTCCATTTTGTCTGACACTAAATCTGTGCTTATATTATTTTCTCTGTCTTGAGGGCCTTCTGTCTGTCATTGCCACATGATCAAATCTTATCATACCTTAGAGGCAAGCTCAAAAGCCATCACCGACAAGAAATTGTCCCTAGACCCTCTTTGCTAGAAGAGATTTTTCCCACCTTTGCTTTCTTATAGCTCTTGAATCCTCTTGCAACATTTATAACTTCCCACCCTGTATTATGGTTGACAGACAAAACTGTAAGCTTCTTAAGGGTAAAAGCCTCCTAGCAACAGCACAGCAGTGACATACCATGTGGGGCAATTCAGGATGCTTTTATCACAAATGGCAGGAACATAGCTAACACAGGCCAAAAAGAGAAATTATTAGGCAAACACACACCGCAGATCACACAGCAGTGGGAAGTACAGGGAAACAGCTGGGCCTCAGGGACTACTAGAACGAACTAGAAACATGAATTCAACAGCAACATATGCTCTTTGTCTTTGCTTCTCTCTACCCGTTGGAGCCATTCTCCATGTAGTGGTGCCATAAAAAGTCAATCAGCACTCAGGGTGGTTCTTTGTCATTTTAACCAGGTACCTTATTCTTACCTATTCATTAAAATAGGACTTTTAATAGTTCCACTTGGTCAATCTAACTCCAAGTAGAATATATACTTGCAGGAAACTGATTCTTCCTTAAGGGGCCTTTAAAATCAAACTTCCCTCTAATCTAAGGTAATAGGCCTTACCTCCAATTAAAATGGGTTGATAAAATGCCCAGGTGTATACATATGGCTAACAACAACAACAACAACAAAATGGCATCGAGCCCACTAATAAATAGTGTACAAATTCCTCTGTATGTTGATCAGTTTCCTCCCCTCCACTTTCACCAACATCCTGTACCTTGATTCCCAGCATTTGTGGATTTGCTCTATGGAGAGAATCTTTGTTTCCTTTGACCATGTTGGTCATTATTCATTACGAAGAATTTTGGACATATTCCTGAAGATCGGCTTTTCTGGCATGGTCCCTATGGCCAGGGCTGTGTGACTCAGATCGGAAAGTATGTCAAGGATGAGTGGATTTTTTCACTTTGAGTTTTTTCACACTTTGAGGTCTCCAATATTCAGAGTAATCATTTTGACCCCTTTTATCAATATCACCTCCACTGAAAGTCAATAATAACTGAATTACCCAGAACCTCTGTTCTTGAGTCCTTGAGAGCTGGGAGGGGGGTGCAAGAAAAATCTTTCATTTCAACTGAACACTATGGTTAAGGGAGGAAAGGAGTGAAGAGTTGTAAGAATAGGACAAAGTGGGCCTTTAACACTTTACACAACAAACATCTATATGAAAAGGGGATTAATTTATCCAGATGAGACACCAATCAAATATCTAGACAAAACACTGAATATTTTTTTCGCATAGATTTGGAGTCACCAGACTCAGAAAATAAAGATGTAAGATGCCCAGTTAAATTTGAATTTGAGATAAACAGTGAAAACTTTTTAGTATAAGTATATCCTATGTATACAAACTATGTATCAGCATAGGACATACTTATACTAAAAATTATTTGTAGTTTATCTGAAATTCAAATTAATCGGGTATTCTGTACTTTATCTGGTTATTCTATTTAGATTAAATATTTTGGCCCTGTCTAGACATGGTCTGAATTTTATTTAAAAAAAAAATTTTTTTTAACGTTTATTTATTTTTGAGAGACAGAGAGATAGTGTGAGCAGGGGAGGGGCAGAGAGACAGGGAGACACAGAATCCAAAGCAGGTTCCAGGCTCTGGGCTATCAGCACAGAGCCTGACACGGGCTTGAACTCACGAACCATGAGATCATGACCCGAGCCGAAGTCAGATGCTTAAATGACTGAGCCACCCAGATGCCCCTGAATTTTATTTTTAACCCAGTAATCATTTTTTCAGTTTATTTATTTATTTTGATTCCAGCATGCAAGCAGGGGAGGGGCAGAGAGAGAGGCAAAGAGAATTCCAAGCAGGTTCCACACTGTCAATGCAGAGCCCAGATGTGGGGCCTGAATTCACAAACTGTGAGAGCATGACCTGAGCCAAAACCAAAAGCCAGTAACTTAACTGACTGAGCCACCCAGGCACCCCCCAATAGTCATTTTTTAAAGATATTTATCCATTGGGGTGCCTGGGTGGCTCAGTCGGTTAAGTGTCCAACTTTGGCTCAGGTCATGAACTCACAGTTTGTGAGTTCGAGCCCTGCATTGGGCTCTGTGCTGGCAGCTCAGAGCCTGGAGTCCACTTCAGATTCTGTGTCTTGCTCTCTCTCTGCCCATCCCCTGCTCGTGCTCTGTCTCTTTCTCTCTCAGATATAAATAAACATTTAAAAAAATTTTTTAAAGATATTTATCCATAGAAATGAAGCCCTTTCCATGGCTTATCTACCTTTCCACCATCTTTGAAATGGAAATTTAGACTGCTCTTCTCAATTCCAAACTTTCTTCTAAATGGCTCACACCCTTAGCATGGAGCACTAAAGCAACATAATTTAATCCATAGATAGATTGCATTAATGCTCTATTCTGTTAGTATGTGCATTATTAATTTGATTGCCTCTAATTTTTTTGTTGTTGCAGTTTTATACCTTTATTTGACAATCAGCCATTAGTTCTCATCCACATTAACTGTCTGTGGGCTTTTGAAAGTGGTGACAGGTACGTAGATAACCAACACCTAGAGCCTATTTGGTGAATCTTCATCCTTATTACGTTTTCTGGACAACCACACATGGTTACAGTATGGCACATTCCTTATTCCTTTGGCCCAGACAGCTTTGTTGAGCCTGGTGTCAAAGCACACATCTGGAGTTCCCATCTCTTTCATGACAAATTTCCAGATCTCTTTGAATGCTTGAGAGGCACGCTTCTTGAACCCCGCTCCATGGATGCGCTTGTGAGTGCTGATAGTGTATTCTCTGGTCACTACCTTGATGATGGCAGAATGGCCCTTCTTCTTGCTACCCTTCTCTGGGGGAGCCATTCTGCCTGGCCCTGGTTGGAAAAGCTGATCACCTCTAATTTTGAATACATTGTAGAGCTTAGTCCAGCATCAGAATATCGAGTAAGAACTAAATAGAAGTGAGGCACTCATCTATGCAAGGACCACTTATCAAGTACACATTTCATGTGTTGATCTTTTTTAGGCTCTACAAAGGTACACAAAGATACATGAAATTAATTCAACAAACTCTTTATGAAAAATCTATTTTGCCAGGCCATTATTCAAGGTGCTAGGAGTGCTATAGAGTTCCCATACTTGAGGGACTCTGTTCATTGAGAAAGAACTCATTGGATAAGAACCAAGATCCCCACTCCCAAGGGATATGCTGTTCTGCTAACTACCAGGGTTTTTCTTTTGCTGAATGGTGTATACAAACTGGTTAAAGACTGACTTTTTTTTTCTTTTAAATGTTTGTTTGTTTGTTTGTTTGTTTGTTTGTTTATTTTTGAGAGGGGGAGCAGAGAGAGAGGGAGATAGAGAATCCCAAGCAGGCCCTGAGGCGAAATCAAGAGTCAGACCCTAACCAACTGAGCCACCCAGGTGCCACTAAACACTGATTTTCTTAAGAGAACAAAGAGAACTTTTAATGTTGGGTGGGAGATGGGGTGCCTGCGTGGCTCAGTCAAGCATCTGACTTTGGCTCAGGTCCTGATCTTGTGCCTGCATTGGGCTCTGTGCTGGCAGCTCAGAGCCAGGAGCCTGCTTCAGATTCTGTGTCTCCCTCTCTCTCTGGCCTTCCCCCGCTCACGCTCTGTCTCTGTCTCTGTCTGTTTCTCAAAGATAAAAATAAATAAACATTAAAAAAAAGTTGGGTGGGAGAAAAGAAAAAAGAGAAAGAGGCAACTGGCAGAGGCGGGCTCTTTGGTAGGAAGAGGGAAAATGTCTGATAGGGTAATGGATTAAATGTCTGCTTGGTGATATGTATGGGATGTGACCGCTCCTTCCTAGACTCCAAAGAATTCTTCACTAGAACACCAGTTTTCTTATTAATGTGTTGTAGTATTAGCTATGTTTTGGAGGATATGACATAGTGGTGAGTAGGGCCTCAGAGTGAATGTAAAGTGAGAGCCAAGGCTCCCCATGGGAGGCCCGGCCCATCTGGGTTACATCTTGGGGATCCTCATCTTGCATATTTGATATAAGTTAAAGATTCCAGCTGCATTGTAGATTGTCGTTGCTAAGAAGACAACTCACCATCCATGCCAAACATTTGGAATTTTGTGTAACAGAGTAAAGATACTTCTGGCATGAGCCACAATGGTTCTTGGCATCAGTTAAGTTTCTTTTGTTTCAACGGAATCAAGGCCAATTAAGCAAGAAAAAAAGAAGAGGATGTGGGGGAAGGGATTGGTGGTAGAATGTATTAGAAGCACAAGGGGATGGGCTGCCTGGGTGGCTCAGTCGGTTAACCGTCCAACTCTCAGTTTTGGTTTCGGCATGATCTCATGGTTTCATGAGTTCGAGTCCTACATGGGGCTCTGGGCTGACAGCACAGAGCCTGCTTGGTGTTCTTTCTCCCTCTCTCTCTGCCTCTCCCCCTCTCATGCTGTCTCTGTTTCTCTCAAAATATACAAATAAACTTAAAAAAAAAAAGAAGAACAAGGGAGAGCTCACACCTAGGAAGAGCTGGCCAGCTTGACCTTGGGGGTCAGGGAGACCAGGGAACAGGGACCAGGGCCTTCCTTCAGTGACCTCAGGGGCCGTGGAGATTTTCTGGAGCGGCTGCTATCATGTGTTTTACCCCTATTGTCATCTCTGTTCATGTTATTAAGTTCCCGTGAGAGAATCTAATTAATACAGCTGGAGTCAAGGGTCTCAACTCTCTGTGTGGCAAAATCATTTGAGTTAGACAGTCTTCTCTTTCCATGTCTCCAACATGTCTCAAAACTAGATAGAAATGGTGTAATCTTGGATGTTTATACTGTGTGTCCTTCTTTTGGTTTAACTGAGAGTCTTGAATTATTCCATCTCTCTAACACACATTAATTTGGAAGTTATATACACTCTGCTTCTATTCTTTCGGTGGTTACCCTAGAAATTCCAACCTGCACCCGTAAGCCACCAAAGTCTAAGTTAATCAACATCTTTCCTCTCCTCTCAGGCAATCCAAAAACTTTAGAATACTTAAATTCCATTCCTCCTTACCTACTTATAAATTGACTTTTTCATATAGATTAAGTCAACTTTTTTTTTTAACGTTTATTTATTTTGAGAGAGAGCGAGAACATGTGCTTGCGAGAGAGCGGGGGAGGGGGACAGAGAGAGGGAGAGAATCTTAGGCGAGCACTGCACTGTCAGCACAGAGCCCGATGAAGAACTTGAACTCACAAACCGTGAGATCACGACTTGAGCCAAAATCAAGAGCTCAACCGACTGAGCCACCCACACGTCCCATGAAGTCAACTTTTAACACACAACCAAGAATTATTCCAACATTTTATTGTCAGTGTTCATTTGCGTCTGCCGTTTGCTTTGCTCTTCACTCATTGTGGGTCCCAAACATTCCATATGGGACCTTTTTTTTTTTTCTTCCTGCCTCAAGTATTTTCTTTAGCATTTCCTTTAAGAGCTTTTGTTAGTGATGAACTAGCAATTTTTATTTCTCTGCAGTATTTATTTTGTCCTTATTCTTGAAAGACTTTTTTTACCCCTGCCAGATAGAAAAATTCTAGGCTGGCACATTAGTTCTCTCCGTGCACTAAAGGCGTATCACTGTTTTTCTCACTTCCATTGTTTGCTGTTGAAAATCTGCTGTCAGCTGAGCTGCTACTCCTTTAAAGTCAATCTTTTCTCTCTTTTTTTCTGGGTGCTTTTAAGATTTTTCTTTTTATCTTTAGTTTCCTGCAACTTCAGCATGATGTGCCTAAGTATGTTTTACTTACCCTGCTTGGGATTTAATGGGTTTACCAAATCTCTGGGTACGTGTCTGGCAGTTCTGAAAATGTTCAGTTATTATGAATTTAAATATTGCCTAGTTCTTTCTCTCCCTTTTTCTAGAACATCTATTTAACATTATCTTGCGTGTCTCTCAAACCCTCTTTCCCATTTTTCATCTTTTGATTCTGTGTTGCATTTAGAAAAAATTGTTTTTCTGTTTCACTGTTTCTCTAATTGTGCTTAATCTACCCCCTGAGTTTTTAATTTTGATAAACTTAAAGTTAGTTAGTTTTTAAATGCACTGACACTTTTTATAGTAACTTATAACTGCTAATTCATTAATCTACATCTATATGGGTCTTTTTGTGGCTCTTTGTTACTTCCATTGGTTTCCTTGTATGCTTGAATGTTTTTAATTATATGCTGCTCACTGCCCTTAGAAAATTACTTGTGGGGGCACCTGGATGGCTCAGTCAGTTAAGCATCCAACTCTTGATTTAGGCTCAGGTCATGATCTCTCAGTTCATGAGATCAAGCCCCATGTCAGGCTCTGTACTGACAGTGTGGAGCCTGCTTGGGATTCTCTTTCTCCCTCTCTTTCTGCCCCTCCCCTGCTTGTGCATGTGCTCTCTCTCTCTAAAAATAAATAAATATATATTTAAATATATAATAAATATATATGTTATATATATTTATATAATTTATATAATTATATACCTTTCTGTACCTTTCTGTCCGCTACCACTTTATACTTCATTTAGGGTTTAAAGTTTCTTAGACCACTCAAGTCTTTTGAATCCACAGGAGTAACTATCTGTAGTTAGAACTTTTTTTGTGGATTTTGGTTTTCTCCCTTGCTCCTTCTGGCCCAGTTAAATCTCCTCACCCTCCCAGGGGTGAAAGCAGGAAGGTGGTTTCACTATTGAGAGTCCCCCTTAATGTGAAGGCTTCCACTAAATCTTTATGTTTAGAAGACCCTGGACCTAGCATCTGTGCCTCTCACACCATGAGTCTGTGAAAACCACTGCTCTGTCTCAGGCCAAATTCTCAAATACCATCAGGACAAAAGTAGTTCAGAGAGCTCTGTTTACCGCTGGATTTTTGCTTTCTTTTCGCTTTGGGCCTGATATTTCTTTTCCATCTCATCAGTAATGTGGTCCTTTTATGAAAATCTTAAAACTTTTTTATTCATTATTTTTAAGATGCTCTTCGCCAAAAGGTATCTCCTAATAACCTGACTTACCATAAAAGACAGTATCTGGCCACAGAGAGTGAACGTGCCTCAGGCCTTCAGTTGATTTAGCTCCTTTCTTGGAAGTTAACACCTCATTCTCTACGGTGAGGCAAGGGCATCCACTCTGTGTCAGTCAAATGTTTAACGATCTTTGGAAAACTAGAGTTTTACAACTGTCTTGAGGCAAGTAATCCTAAAGGGATTGGAGATAGTCAGAATTTCCACTCTGGAATCTCTTAATACTTCCTCCATCCTGTACTCAAAGCGCTCCCTCCACATCTAAAGTGCACTCTTGGGAAGAGAAAACATCTGATGGATAGGCTGCCTGCTGTAGTCCTTTCCCTGTGGTCTCTGGCTTTCAGCATGGTGAATATGCTGAGTGTTCACCACACTTTATTCCTCCTGCATGGAATCTACCTGAAGAAAGATGGGCACGTGCACCTCACAGTCAAGTTCTGTCCTTGTTTGATTTTGGAACCTGCGATATCCATATGGAGCCTATGTGGGATTGAGAAGGCCGAGAAGCAAGGCAGATGGTGGGGAAGAAGATCTTCTGGGGGAAATGGAGAATTTGGAATACTGTTTTGCTCCTAGTATTCAAATGCTCATTCCTATATCTCCAACATTTTCAATAGGTTATTAATTTCTCATTATTGTGCTGAATTATCTCAGTTTGGGGGGGATGCTAAAAAATCAATGCCATGTCGAGATTGGTATTAGCCTACCTGGAAAGCTGATCATAACTGCTTTACTACTTTGTTTGCCTGCTTGGCCCCTATTGCAATTTGAGTTTGCAATGTTTGATGAAGTCATTAATATTAGGTGTCCAAGAGAAGGAGCCCAGTGAAGAGATTGGTAACTTCCATTTAAACAGCACAGAGGAATGAAACCTTTAGCTAGGGAGATTTTGAAAACGGATGTTGCTTAAAGAGAAGACAGACATGATCATCACTTATAACTATAGAACCAGGTTTAACAAGCATTTATACAGGACCTATTATGCCCTGTGCACCAGGTTGGTATTTTTTTTTTTTTAATGTTTATTTATTTTGAAAGAGGGAGAGTGTGTGTGTGTGAGCAGGAGAGAGGCAGAGAGAGTGGGGGAGAGAGAGAATCCCAAGCAGGTGCTATGCTGTTAGCACAAAGCCCAACTCAGGGCTCGATCCCGGGATCTGTGAGATCATGACCTGATCCATAATCAAGAGTCAGACGGTTAAGCAACTGAGCCACCCAGGCACCCCCAGGCTAGGTATTTTTAAAACCACAGTCCATTAAATTCAGAAAAAAAGAATCATGCCCCTTCTTTGGTGTTGAGCAGAGAGATGTGAAAAAAGTAAACTATTTTAGGATTAAGGAAGGAAGAAAATTCTCACTAGACATTATCCCATGTAGGGGAAAATATTTCAGGAATATTTCCTGGAGGCTCAAGGGCACATTTTAAAACTTAAGTTTGAATAATACACTACTCAGTTAAGCCTTTAGTTTTTCTAAAGAATGTGGTAAGAGTCCCGGACATAAGAGATTTACATTTTCTCCGTATTAGTTCATCTTACGTGTTAACTTTAAGGAAAGATTGTGCAATGCATGGGGTCTGTGAAACCCATAGTTCGTGGGTTAAGGATTCTCGGCACACAGTGCAACACATGGTGTGCCGCTCTACTAAGGAAGGAGGCACTAGGTCTCTATATGGGGAAGCTTTTCCATCGGGAACAACGCCCTACTTCTTTCTTTTTGGTGGCGTACGTTCTACACTATCTTCCTCTGTAACGATTCACGTGTGCTTTCCGCGTCATGCTAAATCTCTGCTTTCTTCTGGGGAGGTATTTTCTCACAGCACCTAGCTCAGTGAGTTGCCCGTGATAAGCAATAAATAATCAAAGGCAGTATGGAATGTAGAGATGTAAGTGCCGGACCTGGCTCTGCCACTCAAGACAGGATAAGCTCCAGTGAAGCGGATGCTTGCTCTTTTTCTCTACTAGTTTTTGTTCATCCTTCCTTTTGACCAAGAATCCCAGTTCTTGTCAGTCATATGTTCCTTGCTGAAGCAGTCAATGCCCTTTGGGAAAATCTGACCCTACTCTTGGCTCCAGGAGTGAATTAGTCAGGGTTCTCCAGAGAAACAGAACTGAGAGAAAGAGAAAGAGAGAGAGAGAGAGAGAGAGAGAGAGAGAGAGAGAGATAGGGAGAGGTATAAAGAACTGGCTCATGTGATTATGGAGGCTGAGAAATCCCAGTCTCTTGTCTACAAGCTGCAGAACCAGGAGAGCTGATGGTATGAATTCCATTACGAGTAAAGGAAGAAACTGATGTCCCAGCTCAGGAACAGGTAGAGAAGAAATTCTTCCTTACCTCACCTTTTGTTCTAGTCAGGCCTCCAACAGATTGGATGAGGCCCACCTACATTGGGGGGGAGGGGGTCAATCCGCTTTATTCAGTCTACTGATTCACATGTTAATCTCATCCAGAATAATGTTTAACCAAATATCTGGGAGCCCCACATCCCAATCAAGTTAACCATCACAAAGGACAAATCCAGTTTGGCTTAAACCAGTCACCACATCATGTCACCCTGTGGGCTGCAGTGATTGATCAAAGAGGGGCAAATACCCAACTCTAGGCCAATGAAGTGCAAGACAAGGGGACATTTGCTAGAGATTACAAGGAAAGAAACTTTTTCATCCTTCTATGGAAGTGATGTACACAGATGCTCTTATGTACCTGGACATGAATGAAAAAGTCCGTGAAATTTGCTGGTAATCATCTTATGACAACACAGAACCTGGCCTTGATCTATAACAGGCAGTGTAGAAGGCAGAGAAAGATGGGAAAATAAACTGGACCATTGTTGAGATTACTTCACATTGTATGTGAAGCCTATGAAATGAAATGGAATGAAATGAAATGAAATGAAATGAAATACAATACAATACAATACAATACAATACAATACAATACAATATTCCTAACGAATACAATTGGAGGTTGGATGTTATGATCACCAAAGATGCCTTTCAGCTTATAACATTCAATGAGTCTAGTGAGAACTCTACCCAAAAAGTAAACCATTTTTATTACGAAAAGTGAGTATTCGGTAGGTATTAACCAAGTTGGACCACCTGCACCAAGAAAGTACATCCATTCGGCCACACTGACTCCTCACCTGGAGGGGAGGACCTGGGGGAGGACCAGAGGGAGCCTCGTGCACCTCGACGTTACGGGCGCAAGACTGAATCTAGATGCTGAGAATATGTGAAGATTGTGTACAAAAGTCTCCACCTTCATGGTGCTTACATTCTAGCTGAGGGAGACAGACTATAAACAAATACACGAATAAATAAGCAAATAGCTAAAAAGACCGCGTGTTGGACAGTAATGAGTACTCTGGAGAAAAGGGTATAGGGAGTGCAATTTTAAACGGTGTGGGTCAAGGAAGGTGTATTTGCTGTCTGGGGCTGCTCTAATCAAGTACCACAAATTGAGTGGCTCGAATAACAGAACTGTGTTGTCTCACAGAAGTGTGCAGTCAGAGTCTCAGCAGGGTTTGTTTCTTCTGAGGCCTGGTTCCTATCCGTCTCCTCGCTCCTGGTCACCTCAGACATTCCTTGGCTGGTGGATGGCTATCTACTCCTTGTGCCTTCACACCATCTTCCTTTTGTATGTGTCTGTCTCTGTGTCTGAATTTCCCCTTTACATAAGAACACCAGTCAGGGGAGCCCGGGGGCTCAATTGGTTAAGCGTCTGACTCTTGATTTCAGCTCAGATCATGATCCCGGGCTTGTGAGATGGAGCCCCGTGCCAGGCTCTGAGCTGGCAGCACGGAGCCTGCTTGGGATTCTCATTCTCTCTCTCTCTGTCTCTCTCTGCCCCTCTCTGCCCTTCCTGTTCCCCTCTCAAAATAAATAAACTTAGAAAAAAAGAAAATGTTTAAACAAAAAAAAGAACACCAATCATATTGGATTAGGGGTCCACTGTAATGAATGACTTCACCATACCTTGATCATCTGGAAGCACCTTCTTCCCAAAGAAGGTCATATTCACAGGTCCTGGGAGTCAGGACCTCAACATCTTTTGTGGGGCCACAATTCAAACCCTGACACGGTTTTACTGTGCAAATGACATTCAAACAAAGGTGGGGGGTGGGAGTGAGTCACATTGTGATCTGAGGGAAGGGCATTAACAGCAGAGGGAACAGCAAATGCAAAGAAAGATGCTGCTTGCTCCTTCAGAACATTTTGGTGAGTTCCTATAGAGTCTGGAAGGTCAAGGAGAGAAAGTCTGCAGCAGAATAAAGCACCAAGCTCAGAGATAACCCATCTACCTCTCAGTGGTGTCCTCCATAACTTCATAGTCCATTTATTCAAAATGTCAAAGACTCTTCCGCTTCCCAAGAGTATAATATAAGGTCACTGAAAGCCAGGAGTGAGTCCTCTACCTCTTCATATCCTCGTGATGCTCAGTGAATGTGGGTGATGTTGAGGGTGCATTTGCCACACCGTCCTTTGCCTGCACTCCAGGAACTGGCTTACACCCGAACACACAGGAAGAGGCCATGTGGACAAAAGGGAATTTGGCTGGAGGCGCTCAAGGTGACAAAGGTAAGAGAGTCAGGTTTCTCATTAAAAGGTGCCTATAGAATTTTGTCGTCATCTCTCGCTACACTGCTTGCACAATCAGCTTCAGTATGTGACCGTCATTGGTTTTTTAACTCACATTTTCTTATCTTTTAAAATCCTATCCTGCCGGTGAAAATTAGAGAAGTAAGAAAGAATGGGCAAGTTTTCTGAAATTAAACTTTAGAGCAAGGGGACCCGTCTTTAGTGGAAATCTGACAGCAACTGATCTATTTCAGCTTTAGGAAATGGCCAATGCAGCACCAAAGTTCTCTCTGAAGTACGTCAGAGGCGGAACAAGCAGTTCTGTAGACTTCCATTGAATCATCCCTGACCTCCTGCCTTCACTTATCTCCAAGCTGGAATGGTCTCTTGAGCCATCAGCCATCACCCCCCGCCCGCCACCACCCAGAGGGCCTCCCCCTGTCCCTTCTGTCCTGCTGTGGCCTCAGATAACAATCCTTTCCAGACAGGTTTTGTTCCCACCATGTTTGGAATGCTTCAGAGCAAAACTGAATGTGAATAAGAGCCTAAGTCCCCTCTGTTGTTACCTTCCTCTCACCGTCACACCTCACCCTTAGCCGGAGGGGACTGGTGGTTTCTGCTCAGGACTGCCCCAATCCCACCTCATTTGGTCCAGGCTTGTTAGGAGACTCAGTTCTTTGTTCCCTTCCTCCTTGTGGCTCTGGGCACGCTTCCTTGCTGCCCCATGCCGGCAACAGTCTCCTCCTTGTCTGTCCAAAGCCCGTTGTGTATCCAAATCCTCATGTAAGACTCTGGCCCTGCAGCTATTTTCGGGTGCCATGTACCCTTGGCCTTTCCCTCAGGCTGGGACAGGAAAACAGAAACATGTTTAAAGGGTAGCAGAGGGAGAAAAAGAACAAATATCAGCTTGGTCCAGAGCCTTGTGCTTTGTAGGGTTTTCAAAGTAGAAATGTTTACACGGCTCCCTTTCTAGGGTTCCCTTCTCTCCTCCGAAATGGAGGGGCTTCGTGGAAAAGGGGGTGGGCCACCCTACGCCTCTTGTGTCTGTCTCAGCAGGAATGCTGGGACGGGAAAGGGTGAAGAATGAACAAAAGGCCTTGTGTATGCCCAACAGAATCTCCTTGGAACCCATAAATACCCAAATATCTTTAAAGGGCTCAGAAATTAATCTGTATTGAACATCCTCCAGGCGCCTTGCACATTCATACTCCTTGTGTAGTTTCATCTTCACACACACATGCACACACATGCACACACACACACACACACACACACACACACAACTATTGTGGGGCAGGTTTTATTATCCTCATTTACAGATACAGAAACTGAAGCTGGCCGTGCTAAGTGCCTTGCTGGGTCACACTAGCTACCTAAGGGGTGGAACTTGACTGAATTTAGTTCTGAGTCCAAAGTCTGTGCCTTTTATTCTCGTGACTTATTCATTTTGGAACTGGAAGCCTGTATCTCCCACTCCTCTTCACCCATTCTGTTTATCTTATACCCCCTTTCCTCTGGCAACCATCAGTTTGTTCTAAGTAATACATATTCTTTATAGAAAATTTGGGAAGACAAAATGAAATATAAAAGTAAGCAGTAATTCTACCATCCAGAGATAGTCACTGTGTCCTTTAAAAAAATTTTTTTATTTAAATTCAAGCTAGTTGGTATACAGTGTAGTATTGATTTCAGGAGCAGAACCCAGTGATTCACCTCTTACATAAGACACCCAGTGCTCGTCCCCACAAGTACCCTCCTTAATGCCCATCACCCATTTAACCCATCCCTCCACCCAACACCCCACCAGCAACCCTCAGTTTGTTCTCTACATTTAAGACTCTCTAATGGTTTGCCTCCCTCTCTCTTTTTATCTTGTTTTTCCTTCCCTTCCCCTATGTTCATCTGTTTTGTTTCTTAAATTCCACATATGAATGAAATCATATGATATCTGTCTTTCTCTGACTTATTTCACTCAGCATAATACACTCTAGTTCCATCCACATTGTTGCAAATGGGAAGATTTCATTCTTTTTGATTGCTGAGTAATATTCCACTGTACATATATACTACACCTTCTTTGTCCATTCATCAGTTGATGGACATTTGGGCCCTTTCCATAATTTGGCTATTATTGATAGTGCTGCTATAAACATTGGGGTGCGTGGGCCCCTTCAAATCAGCACTTTTATATCCTTTGGATAAATACCTAGTAGTGCAATTGCTGGGTCCTAGGGTAGTTCTATTTTTAATTTTTTGAGGAACCTCCATACTGCTTTCCAGAGTGGCTGCACCAGTTTGCAACAGTGCAAGAGTTCCTCCTTCTCCACATCCTCACCATCTACTGTTTCCTGAGTTGTTCACGTTAGCCATTCTGATGTGTGTGAGGTGGGATCCCATGGTGGTTTTGATTGTATTTCCCTGATGATGAGTGATACTGAGCATCTTGTCATGCGTCTGTTAGCCATCTGGATGTCTTCTTTAGAAAAGTGTGTATTCATGTCCTCTGCCCATTTCTTCACTGGATTATTTGTTTTCTGGGTGTTGCGTTTGAGAAATTCTTTATATTTTTGATACTAACCCTGTATCCACTATGTCATTTGCCAACGTGTTTTCCCATTCTATCAGTTGCCTTTTAGCTCTGTGCTGCTTCTTTTGATGTTTTGGTTTTTGTTTGTGTGAATTTATTTATTTATTTATTGGGGGCAGGGGAGAGAGAATGAGGGAGAGGGGCAGAGGGAGAGAGAGAGAGAGAGAGAGAGAGAGAGAATCCCATGCAGGCTCCCTGCTCAGCACAGAGCCCGATGTAGGGCTCAATCCTGTGACCCTGGGATCATGACCTGAGCCAAAATCAAGAGTCAGATGCTCAACTGACTGAACCACCCATGTGCCCCTGTGTTTATTTTTAAATAGACTTTTTTTTTTAGAGAAGTTTTAGGTTCACAACAAAATGGAGAGAAAGGTACAGAGGGTTCCCATATTTCCCATACCCTCATTTATGCTATTGAAATAGTTGCACCACAGTGGTGTATTTAACGCAATCGATGAGCCAATATCGATGCGTAATTATCATCTAAAGTCCACAGTTTACAGTTCATTCTTGTGAATGAGGTGTACATTCTGTGAGTTTTGACAAATATGTAACAACATGTATCCATTATTATAGTATCATATACAACAGCTCCACTGCCCTAAAATTCCTGTGCTCCACCTATTCATCCCTCCCTCCCCCAGCCTCTGAACTTCCTACTGTCTCCATAGTTTTGCCTTTTTCAGAATGTCATATGGTCGACATCAGACAGTATGGCTTCCTTCAGCCAATCAGATTGGCTTCCTTTCACAAAGTAATATGCATTTAAGTTTCCTCCATGTTTTTTCATGGCTTGGTAGCTCATTTCCTTTTTAGCCCCAGATAATATTCCACTGTCTGGATGTACCACAGTTTATTTTTCCACTCACCCACTGAGTGAAGCAACCCATCTTGGTTGCTTCCAGTGTTGGCCATTATGAATAAAGCTCCTATGAACATCAGTGTGCAGGTTTTTGCCCGGACATAAGTTTTCAACTCATTTGGGTAAAACCAAGAAACATAATCGCTGGATCATAGGTGAGTGTATATTTAGTTTTGTAAGGAGCTGCCAAACTGTCTTCCCAAGTGGCTGTACCATATCGCATCCCTACCAGCAATGAATGAGAATTCCTGTTGTCCCACAGCCTCACCAGCATTTGGTGTTGTTAGCGTTTTGGATTTTTACCATTCTAATAGGTGTGTGGTCATATCTCATCCTTTAACTTTGCAATTCCCTAAGGATGTGTCTGTTCAGATATTTTGTCCCTTTTTAATTGGGCTGTTCATCTTATTGTTGACTTTTAAGAGTTCTTTACATATTCTGGTTAATAATTATTTTATCAGATGTCTTACGTAAATATTTTATACTATTCTGTGGCTTATTTTCTCATTCTCTTGACAGAGTCTTTTGCAGAGCAGAAGTTTTTAATATCAGGGAAGTCCAGATTTAAATTATTTCTTTCATGGATCATGTCTTTGGTGTTACATTTCAAAAGTCATTGTCATAACCAAGATCAACTGTATTCTCTCCTACTATCTTCTAGGAGTTTCATAGTTTTGCCTTTAAATTTAGGTTTGCTCCACTTTGAGTTATTTTGTTGTGAAGGATATAAGGTCTGTGTCTAGATTTTTTTCTTTCTATGTGAATGTCCAGTTGTTACAACACCATTTATTGAAAGGACCATCTTCTCCATTGTATTGCTTTTGTTCCTTTGTCAAAGATCATTTGGTGAGATTTATATGGGCCTATTTCTTTTCTTTGTTCTGGTCTAATTTTATGTTATGCTATACTATTTTATGACCTGCTTCTTTTGATGTTTTGGAGTGTGTGTGTGTGTGTGTGTGTGTGTTTTATAGAAAGAGAGAGGTGGGAGGGGCAGAGAGAGAGAGAATCTCAAGCAGGCTCAGCATGGAACCCAAAATGAGGCTTGACCTCACAACCCTGGGATCATGACCTGAGCAGAAATCAAGAGTCTGATGCTCAACCGACCAAGCCACCCAGGTGCACCCCCCCCCCACACACACATATGTTCCTCCATGTTTTGATAAATTTTGAAAAATTACATTTTTATTTTTGTTTAGTTCAAAATTTTAGAAGTTCTCTTGACATTTATACTTTGAACCATGTGTTATTTATTTATTTTTAAATATTTATTTATTTATTTATTTATTTATTTATTTATTTTGCAATCGCGCGTGCGCATGGGCAAGAGTGGTGGGGCGGTGGGGGGGGGGGCGCGGGGAGAGAAAGCGAATATGGGAGGGGCAGAGAGAGAGAATCCCAAGCAGGCTCCCTGCGGTCACCACAGAGCCCCATGCGGGCCTTGGTCCCATGAACCAGGGGATCATGACCTGAGCCAAAATCAAGAGTTGGACACTTTAACCAACTGAGCCACCCAGACGCCTCCAACCATGTGTTATTTAGATGTGTACTGCTTAACATTCAAATATTCCGGGACTTTTAAGGTACCTTTACGTTCTTGACTCCTAATTTAATTCCACTGTGGTCTGAGAGTACACATTGTATGATTTCTCTTCTTTTACACGTGTTAAGGTGGGTTTTATGGTCCAGAATGTGATCTATGTTGGTAAATATTCCATGTGAGCTTGAGAAGAACGTGTATCCCACCATTGTTAGATGGAGTAATCTATGGACGTCAATTATATCCGGCTGATTGATGGTGCTGTCGAGTTCAACTATGTTCTTTCTGATATTCCGTCTGCTGGATCTTACTGATAGAGGGGGTGTTGAAGTCTCCAACTATAACAGTGCATTCATCTGCTTGCAGTTTCTCTGTGCAGTTTTATCAGTTTTGCTTCACATATTTTGCTGCTCTGTTGTTAAGCACATACACATTAAGGATTGTTATTTCTTCTAAGTAACTTAAGTCCAGGTTTATGCTATGTTGTACAATTTTATGTCCTGCTTTTTCTCTCACTAAAAACATGTTTTTTTCCTAAGCAAAGCTCTTTTTGTTCCATAAGCCTAATATTTTTCTAAGTTTATGTATTTATTTTGCCAGAGAGGGAGCGAAAGTGCACGTCTGCGCATGCCCTTGCGCGAGCAGGGGCGGGGCTGAGACACAATCCCAAACAGGTTCAGCGCTCTCAGTGCGGAACCCTTGGCGGGGCACCACCTCCCAAACTGTGAGATCACGACCTGAGGCGAAATCAAGAGTCCGACGCTTAACCGACTGAGCCACCCAGGGGCCCCTAGAAGTCTAATATTTTTGTAATGAACTTAATTCAGAACAATTTGTGATGACTCCCAGTCCTGCCGCAGCAAGATTCCGTTCAGGTGCTCCGGGACGCGATGGGAAGGGGTACAGGACGTCAGAAGGAGAGCAAGCGGAGAGAGAGCCCTCGCAGACATCAGCAAGAGAGATGGCCGAAGAACAGGTGGAAGCTAGTCACGGGGTGAGGCAGCAGGTCAGCAGCAGCATAGAAGGAGCCAACCGTGCTACTTCCATCCTAACACCACCTGACTCCTAGTACAGAGTGAAGACCAGGAGTCCGAGGTGAAAGAAGTTCGAGTGCTTCTTGAGAGAGAAGTCAAGGGCATGCGCGAAAAGAAGGCCAAGAGTCAGAGTCCCTTAAACTGGAAACCAAGGTCAACCCTACTCACCCTGGCTGAGTGTCCAGGACATCTGCTGGATGGGGCCTACCAGTCTCTATTCTGAAACTCGGGGAACTTTCCCATCAGTCACATCAGACTTTCTGGGCAGCGGAACTAGTTTAAAAGAGAGCTATGGTAGGAGTGCCTGCGGGGCTCAGTGGGTCAAGCGTCCGACTTTGGCTCGGGTCATGATCTCACGGTTCGTGGGTTTGAGCCTTGCCTTGGGCTCTGTACTGACAGCTCAGGGCCCGGAGCCTGCTTCGGATTCTGTCTCCCTCTCTCTGCCCCGCCCCCACTTGTGCTCTGTCTCTCTCACTGACTCTCAAAAATAAATACACATTTAAAAAAAATTTTTATAAAAAAAGTGAGATGCGATAAATGTTGGACTCTTTAGTAATTGCCTTTGGGAATCGCTTCAATCACTGTCCCATTCTATTGGTGTGGGGATAGGCCAAACATTTCCTTATCTTCTGGAACCCTGGCTTTGATTGGCATGTCTATGCTCAGAATGGAAAAGGGGGAAGGGCTCTAAAGGCAGGACCGGTCATTGTTTTTTTTTTTGTTTTTTTTTTTTTAATTTTTTTTTTTTCAACGTTTATTTATTTTTGGGACAGAGAGAGACAGAGCATGAACGGGGGAGGGGCAGAGAGAGAGGGAGACACAGAATCAGAAACAGGCTCCAGGCTCTGAGCCATCAGCCCAGAGCCCGACGCGGGGCTTGAACTCACGGACCGCGAGATCGTGACCTGGCTGAAGTCGGACGCTTAACCGACTGCGCCACCCAGGCGCCCCAGGACCATTCATTGTTAAAAGAGGAGGTTGGGTGAGGGGTGGAGTCAGTGGCAATGCCCTGTTGCTACTCAATCAGCTGGGTTTCAGGCTATTCTTCGGTTCTGGTTCCGAGGCCTCCAAGGTGTGCCCACAGTGCAGTTACACCCCGAGCTTCAGGACTTCCAGGCTCCTTAAATGACAGGGCCCCTCAGCACGCTTTCAGTGCCAACCAACTCACTTAGCTACAAAGATAAGACCGGCCTTATCTTGCTCTCTGAGAGAGACTTTGGCATCTTTTATGGATTAAAATTCCTCCTGAGCTGTGTTTTGTTTTTGTTGGAATACAGCTGTTGCTTTTCCATAACAGAAAAATAGAGAACACTCTATAATTGGCAATAGGATCCTCCAGTAAGCAACACCTTGAAGCAAGGAGACATCGTGTGGTAGAATTCAGAGGAGGACTTTTTCAGCATGAACATGTGAAGCCTCAAACTTTAGATCAATGTCTGATTCACACAGAGGAAGGGCAGTAAGAACAGAGCAGAAGCAAAAAGAAGCACAGTGATATGGTCAGGGTGCAGAGTCAGACTCCCCTGGGTTGTCTCTTGTTTTGTGATTGTCTAGCTTGGTGCTCGTTATCTTCTCTGAGCTTTATTTTCCCAACGTGGCCTCTCAGAGAAAGGTCACTTATTCAGCAACTGTTTATTGAGGATCTGCTAAGTACAGTGAGCTCCTGTAGAGCAGAGCCATGTGCCCTTCACCTTCCATCTCAGAGGCTTAGCACAGTATCGAGCAAATTTTAAGCATTCAATGAATGCTTGTTGAATAAGCAGATAAATGCATGGGTGGAAAAAGTAAATGAATGAAGAAGAAATGAATCACTATAGAAATACTAACCTTTGAGAATCTGCTTGGAAGAGTTGAATGAAGGTCAAGATGAAGGGTAAGGTTTTTTTGTTTTTTGTTTTTAGTTTATCTATTTATTTTGAGAGAGAGAGAGGGAGAGAGAAAGAGGCAAGGAGGAAGGGGAGGGACAGAGGAGAGAGAGAATCCCAAGCAGGTTCTGCACCGTCAGTGCAACTCGGGGCTGGAACTCACGAACCGAACCGTGAGATCATTACCTGAGTGGAAATCAAGAGTTGGACACTTAAGGGCGCCTGGGTGGCTCAGTTGGTTAAGTGTCTGACTTTGGCTCAGGTCATGATCTCATGGTTTGTGGGTTTGAGCCCCGTGTAGGGCTCTGTGCTGACGGCTCAGAGCCCGGAGCCTGCTTCAGATCCTGTGTTCACTCGCTCTCTGCCCCTCCCCTGCTCCTGCTCTGTCTCTCTCTGTCTCTCAAAAATAAATTACAGTTTAAAAAAAAATTAAAAGAGTTGGACATGCAACCAACTGAACCACCCAGGTACCCCTTGGTTTTTTTAATTTTTATTTTAATTCCAGTTAGTCAACATACAACGTTATATTAGCTTCAGGTACAATACAGTGATTCAAAACTTCCATTCATCACCCAGTGATCATCACTAGAAATGCACTCCTTAATCCCCATCGTCTCTTAACCCATCCCCCACCTCCCTCCCCTCTGGTAACCATCAGTTTGTTCTTTGTAACTCAAGAGTGTTTCTTGATTTCTCTCTCTCTCTCTCTCTCTCTCTCTCTCTCTCTCATTTTTTCCCTTTGCTTATTTGTTTTATTTCTTAAATTTCTGACAGGTGTGAGGTGGTATCTCATTGTGGTTTTGATTTGCACTTCCCTGATGTGAGTGATGTGGAGCATCTTTTCATGTGTCTGTTGGCCTTCTGGATGTCTTCTTTAGAGAAATGTTTCTTCATGTCTTTTGCCCATGTTTTTGGTGTTGAGTGATATAAGTTCTTTATATATTTTGGATACTCTTTACTAGATATGTTATTTGTAAATATCCTTTCCCATTCCACGGGTTGTCTTTCAGTTTTGTTGATTATTTCCTTTGCTGTGCAGAAGCTTTTTATTTTCATGTAGTCCCAACAGCTTATTTTTGTTGTTTCCCTTGCCCCAGGAGAGATATCTAGGAAGAAGTTGCTACGGCTTCTGTCAAAGAAGCTACTGCCTGTGTTCTCTTCCAGGATTTTTATGATTTCAGGTCTCATATTTAGGTCTTTATTCCATTTTGAATTTATTTTTGTGTATGGTGTAAGAAAGTGGTTCGGTTTCATTCTTCTTCATGTTGCTGTCCAGTTTTCTCATCACCATTTGTTGAAGAGACTGTCTTTTTCCCATTAGATATTATTTCCTGCTTTGTTGACAATTAATTGACCATATAGTTGTGGGTTTATTTCTGGGTTTTCTATTCTGTTCCATTGATCTGTGTGCCTCTTTTTGTGCCAGTACCAAACTGTTTTGAGGACTACAGCTTTGTAATATAACTTAAAGTCGGGAATTGTGATGCCTCCAACTTTGCTTTTCTTTTTCAAGATTACTTTAGCTATTTGGGGTCTTTTGTGATTCTATACAAATTTTAGGATTGTTTGTTCTAGTTCTGTAAAAAAATGTTGTTGGTATTTTGATAGGGATTGCATTAAATGTGTGGATTGCTTTGGGTAGTATAGACAACAATATTTGTTCTTTCAATCCATGAGCAAGGGATGTCTTTCCATTTCTTTGTGTCATCTTTAATTTCTTTAATCAGTGTTTTATAGCTTTCAAAGTACAGGTCTTTCATTTATCTGGTTAGGTTTATTCCTAGGTATTTTATTATTTTTGGCGCAATTATAAATTGGATTGTTTTCTTAATATCTATTTCTGCTGCCTCATTATTGGTGTATAGAAATGTAACAGATCTCTGTACATTGATTTTTTTCTTAGAATTTTTTTTTTATTAGGTAAACTCTATCCCTAACATGGGGCTTGAACTTACTACCCCAAGATCAAGAGACACATGCTCCACTGGCTGAGCCAGCCAGGCACTCCTCTGTACATTGATTTTGTATTCTGCAACTTTACTGAATTTGTTTACCAATTCTAGCAGTTTTTTGGTGGAGTCTTTCAGATTTTCTATATATAGTATCATGTCATCTGCAAACAGTGAAAATTTTACTTCTTCCTTACTGATTAGATTCCTTTTATTTATTTATTTTGTTGTTGTTGTTGTTGTTGTTGTTGTCTGATTGCTGTAACTAGGACTTCCAGCACTATGTTGAATAAAAGTGATGAGAATGGACATCCTTGTCTTGTTCTCTACCTTAGGGGAAAAGCTCTCATTCTTTTCCCCATTAAGGCTGATATTAAATGTGGTTTTTCATAGATAGACTTTATTATGTTGAGGTGTGTTCCCTCTAAACCTAATTTGTTGAGTGCCTGGGTGGCTCAGTCGATTAAGCATCTGACTTCAGCACAGGTCATGATCTCACAGTTTGTGAGTTCAAGCCCCACATCGGGCTCTGTGCCGACAGCTCAGAGCCTAGAGCCTGCTTCAGATTCTGTGTCTCCCTCTCTGTCCCTCCCCAGCTCGCACTCTGTCTCTCTCTCTCTCTCTCTCTCTCAAAAATAAATAAACATTAAAAATTAAAAAAAAAACTAATTTGAGGGGTTGTGGGTGGAGATGGGCTAAATGAGTAAGTGGCATTAAGGAAGACACTTGTTGGGATGAGCACTGGGTGTTATACATAGGGAATGAATCACTGAAATCTAATCCTGAAATCATTATTGCACTATATGCTAACTAAATTGGATGTAAATTTAAAAATGAAAAATAAATTAAAAGTAATTACTTGAGGGTTTTTTTCATGAATGGATGTTGTACTTTGTCAAATGCTTTTCTGCATCTAGTGAAGTGATCATATGGTTCTTATTCTTTCTCTTATTGGTGTGCTGTATCACACTGATTGATTTGTGAATGCTGAACAACCCTGGAAACCCAGGGGTTAATCTTGCTTGATCATGGTGAATGCTTTTTTTTAAGGTATTGTTGAATTTGGTCTGCTGGTTTTTTTTTTGTTTTTTTTTTTTTGAGAATTTTTTGCATCTATGTTCATCAGGGATATTGGGCAAGGCCAGAAGTTAATCAGTTCCATTGTGTAAGGAGCAATGTGGCCAATTGGACCGATTCCACTAATATCCGTAATGATTAATTTCTTAGTTAATAATTGTCATGCCATGGCAAAGAAGCCTGAAAACTGGAAAGTCAATAATTTCATCATTTTGGATTCTTCCTATGTGTCTGGGCCCTGCTAAGAGTCATGTGGTACATGGAAACATCAGCAAGGGAATGCACATTTTTAGCCTTCTCAAGTTTTTAAATAAATTCAGATAAAATAAATTTAAATAAAATCTCCTGGGTTACCTGAAGAAAGCTGAAAGCACTCAAGAAGATGTATTGACTGTCCTGAATATCTGGGTGCTCTAAACAGATCCTCATTTAGGATTCGAGACTCTCAGAATGGGGCTGTCATACAATAGAGTCACCCCACATGTAACTGGCTGGGGGACTAGGTTAACAGGGACAGCTCTAGGGATTTTTGCTTTGTCATTTCCTCTGTAAACGTAACGGAAAAGTCCATTTAGCTGGGATTCTGGAATATTGCCCACTCCTGCCCTATTTGACTGTAAAATTCAACAAGAGATCATAGATAATAGACTGTAGTCCAAAAATACCTTTAGGGAATCCTGTCAAATGGAACGACTGACGTCAATGACTTCTGCATGGCCTCTGATATTTAGTCCAAACAGTGAGAAGGGGGATCACAAATCCAAGTGCAAGTTCTGCTGAGCGGAGCTAAGTAAAAGACATGCAGCAGAGCCAAGGCTCAGCACAACCCAGGTAACCCTGATGTTCACTTACCTATTTCTGCATAATAAACCACTCCGGGACTTAGCAGGTTAAAACAACATTCTATCTCATGGTTCTGTGGGTCAAGAATCTGGGAGAGTTCAGTTGGACACCTTTTCTGTTCCACACGACATCAACTGTAGTCAGTCAGTGTGATTGGATGGCGATGGCCTCACCTGGAAGGTCCAATATGGCTCCACTCACATGTCTAGAGCCCTGGTAGACTTCACTAAACGGCTTACCAGAGCGTGTTCATTTGGCTTCTATAGCATGGAGTCTCCAGGTACTCAAGGACTTACATGGCGGCTCAGGGCTCTGAGGGAAAGTGTTCCAAGAGACTTAGGTAGAAGCTGCAATTTTTCAGAAGGTCACTTGTGTAGCATTTTTCCCAACCAAGCAAGTCACAAAGGCCAGCTCAGCTCCAAGTAGAGGGGCACTAGACTTTACCTCTCAATGGGAGAAGTAGGAAGAATTTGTGGCCATTATCAGCCTAGAACATTGAGGAATGGAAGAAATTTCTACCCAGTGGAAGCAGAGACCTACACAAGCATCATTTCACTTTTCTGGGTCCTTCTTCAGTAACAGGAAGGATAGTGTAGAGATGCAAGGCAGGTTTGGAACCCGTCATCCCAATCCCTCTCAGAGACCACGGGATGCTCTAAACACCCTGGAGACTTGGAGACCCAGGACCTTACCTGGAAGCAGCTTTCTCTGAAACAAACAGCTTACTTTGACCTCTCTCACTGAGCTTCAAGCCCATCTTGTCTACAAATTCTTACACCATTGGAGGTCTTGAAAGACTGGAGGGCCACCTAGGTGGCTCAGTCAGTTAATCGTCCAACTTTGGCTCAGGTCATGATCTTGCATTGGTGAGTTCAAACCCAGCATTGTGCTGACAGTGCAGAGCCTGCTTGGGATTCTTGGGATTCTCTCTCTCTCTCTCTCTCTCTCTCAAAATAAATAAATGAACTTTTTAAAAAATATAAAAAAAGAAACTGGAGATGCTCATCCTACAGGAACACATTAGACTCAGTGAATGAATCAAAGTACAGGCCCCAAACTGGCACGTCCTACAAACATTCAAGTGCAGGCCTTTCTTCACACTTTAAATTTTTTTTTTTAACGTTTATTTATTTTTGAGACAGAGAGAGACAGAGCATGAACGGGGGAGGGGCAGAGAGAGAGGGAGACACAGAACTGGAAGCAGGCTCCAGGCTCTGAGCCATCAGCCCAGAGCCTGACGCGGGGCTCGAACTCACGGACCGCGAGATCGTGACCTGGCTGAAGTCGGACGCTTAACCGACTGCTCCACCCAGGCGCCTCAACACACTTTAAAGATATATTATTTCATAAGCTTTTCTATTATGTTCTTCCAGTTCCCAAACACTATCAATCAAGATCTTGGGTGAAGACAGTCCATGCATTCCACAATAGACGTCTATTTATCAACCAAGGGGCAAGCGCAGAGCTGGACCCGGCAGTACAAAGAAGAAAGGAGAAACACATGGTCCCCTCACACCAAGTGGCTCTTGGGCAACAGCAGTAGCCCAACACTGTATAAATATCTTCTCAAAACCCTGAGAAGGGACTATCATGTAACGTCATGTACAAATGAGGAAGGAATCAGGCTCAGAGAGATGAAGTGACTTATCTAAGAGCACACAGCAAGGTGCTGGCAAAACTTGGATTAGAATCTGGGCCAGGTTGTGCAATCTCTCAAGAGTTAAAAATTCTCTCGTAGAAAAGCAAGATGCACTTCTGGGTAAAACAGAGAGGCCTACTGAGGGTGCTTGTCTTTGACATCCTCTGTCTCACGTGTAGACTCGTGGAGCTAAGGGTGGAGGACAAGGAAGGAGTTCTGATATCACAGGCAGAACTACTTTTCAAGTCAAGCTACAGTTCCTCCAGGCCCCACTGTCTTATTTAGGACTTTTGAAAAGTATCTACCCCCTCTAGAGCTCAGTCTGGCCATATATATAAAAAGAGCTATAGGGGCGCCTGGGTGGCGCAGTCGGTTAAGCATCCGACTTCAGCCAGGTCACGATCTCGCGGTCGGTGAGTTCGAGCCCCGCGTCGGGCTCTGGGCTGATGGCTCAGAGCCTGGAGCCTGTTCCCGATTCTGTGTCTCCCTCTCTCTGCCCCTCCCCCCGTTCATGCTCTGTCTCTCTCTGTCCCAAAAAAATAAATAAACGTTGAAAAAAAATTTAAATAAAAAGAGCTATAAAACTGTTCATACACTTTGACCCAATTGTCCCATTTTTGGAATACACCCCAAGGAAAAATGCAAAAGAGAAAGGAAAGCAAATAGCACAAAGATGTTTGTGGTAACACCATTCATAACTGGAAAAATGGGACGCAGCCCAATGCCCAAAATTGGGAAAAGGTTATGGAAACCATGGTACATAAGGACAATGGAACGTTATGTCGCGAATAAAAGGAATTAAGGTTGCAGATTCTGTTGAGACACCAAAATGCATGTTTAACATCATATAAAGAGAAAAGAGAAGAATGCAAAAGAGAGTGTACATTCTGTCTACGAAATATAAATCAACCTGTGTCCTCATTGATAAGGATCCAAAGTGAACTGTGAGCTGCAAATCGCTGGTGCTCCAAATTACAGCACTTTTCCCTCTAAAGTCCACAGTACCGTGAAAATTCTGAATTTTGGTTTGGGGAAAGAAAGGGCAAAAAAGATTCATCATTCCATTTTTCTTGTCTTTTTTAGTTGACAAACCATGTTATGTTAGTTTCACCTGTACAACATAGTGATTCGACAATTCTACACATTATGAAATGCTCACCAGAGTAAGTGTGGTCACCATCTGTCACCATACAATGTTATTGCAATACTATGACTATAGTTCCTATGCTGTACTTTTCATCCTTGTGACTTATATATTTTATGACTGGAAGTTTGTACCTCTTAATACCCTTTATTTACTTTACCCGCCTCCCCTCCAGCACCCACCAGTTTGTTCTCTGCATTTATGAGTCTGGTTTTGTTTGTTTTGGTTTTTTAGGTCACATATAAGTGAAATCATATGGTACTTTTCTTTCTCTGACTTATTTCACTTAACATAATACCCTCTAGTTTCATTCAGGTTGTCATGAATGGCAAGATTTCATTCTTTTTTATAGCCAAGTAATATTCCACACACACACACCACATCTTCTTTATCCATTCACCTGTCAGTGGACACTTGGGCTGCTTCCATATCTTGCCTATTGTAAATAATGCTCCAATAAACATAGGGGTGCAAATATCTTGGTCATGGTGAAGAGAGGGGATTTCCTGATCTGAAGGTTTAATGTGTGTCTCCCGCGTGATTTGTCTACAAGAAGCCCCAACTCCATACTCATCTACTTAATAGAAATGCAGAGCTCAGTTTGGGGGGGTGAGGATGCCTGGCCTATACTCTCCAGGCTATGTCTTGATAATTACATATAGTTCTAGGCACCGCACCCCAGGGGAGACTGACAAACTGAACCTCATTTTAAGGAGGATAACTAGAATGCGGACTCACTACAGACCCTGGCTACAGAAGAAGCTTGGGAAGCCTAAGGACTTCTGGCCTGCAACAGAAAAACCTACTGGGGAAACAAGAAGTGCTCTTAAAGCCCTTGGGAAGCATTTATGTGGAAGAGGTTTGTTTGGAGCTGGGAAGCTCTGAGACTCATGAACAGAAGTTATGGAGGAGCAGAGTTCAAGTCAATATAAGTAGAGTCGTTCAAAAGAAGCAGTGAGTGGCACACCAGCAGAAGTATGAAAGCAAAGCATAGAAGTTTCCAACATGTAACAACTAACAGCCTGTGCCCCCATGACCCTCCAGCTTCACATTTGCCAACTTAAGTGGCTTTATGCTTCAATCAGGGGGCAGGTACAGTTTCTCTGATTCATGAAGCCCAGAGGGGAAAGCATATAGTGAATATGGAATATTCTGCCCTTTATATACTGAGATAATTCTATTGACCCATGTCAACGGGACGTCTGTTTTCAGTTGTTTTCCTAGGACTGATCCTAAGTGTTTAAAGTGCTATGGGGAACCACAGACAGGCCAGAGCTACCACCTGCTGATTTTATTTTTTCCAGTGAAAAGTTAATTGTCCTGAAATGAGCAGCATCTGTGACCTTTGACCTCATTAATCAAGCAAACAGGGAAAAAAAAATCCAGCAAACAACTATCCATCACTTTTTGGTGTCTTCCAATCAACTATGCTGGGCCATCTGAAGAATGCAAAGAAGTATTAGCCATGATCCCTGCCTTCAAGGAACTCACATAAACATGATGTTCTTGTCTAGTGACTTCCATACTTTTTAGATTAAAAACTCCTATCAGTAAAAAAAAAAAGAAAGTGAACATGTAAATATGTACCCCCTTTGTATGTACGTTAATGTACAAATTTTTTTTTTAGTTTATTTGAAAGAGAGAGCATGCACGCACGTGTGTGCGTGAGGGTGAGTGAGTGGGGGAGGGGCAGAGAGTGGGACAGAGAGAATCCCAAGCAGGCTCCACGCTGTCAGAGCACAGCCTGACCAGGGACTCAACCCCACAAACCGTGAGATCATGACCTGAGCCGAAATCAAGAGTGAGTCGCTCAACCACCTGAGCCACCCAGGCGCCCAATGTACAAATTTATACATGAGCTACTGTCAAAACATACATTGAATATTCATAAAGTTTAATTTTTTCTTATCTGTTGATAAAAGTATATAAACAGGGGCACCTGGGTGGCTCATCTGGTTAAGCTTCCAACTTCAGCTCAGGTCATCATCTCTCCGTTCGTGACTTTGAACCCCACACAGCGTTCCACGCTAACATTGAGGAGCCTGCTTGGGATTCTCTCTCTCCCTCTCTCTCTGCCCCTTCTCCGCACACACTGGCACTCTCTCTTTCTCTCAAAATAAATAAACTTCAAAAAAAGTATATAAACAGAAGTTCCAATATTTTCTTCCCAAACTCCTTACATTATTTTGCTTCCTCACCGCCCACTGCCCTCAAAGTGAACACTCACTCTGGAGACCATAGTTCTTACAACTGAGAAGTAAGTCTGATAATAGCGGGCAAGCTGCAATGGAAACCAGCCCTTCAGGATTTAAGGGAATGGGATATCTGATAAATACCACCATCTCTGAAACATTTTTAGGTCTATTGGTAGATATTGGAGTTGAGGTTTGAGCAACTTTTCCCAAACCAGATTAAAAGAGTGGACTAATAAAATTTTTAAATATAGGTAACTTCATAACAAACTTTATAAAAGGAAGCTTTAAAGAAAATAAGGGCTCTGGGGCACCAGGGTGGCTCAGTCAGTTACACATCCAACTCTTGGTTGTGGCTCATGTCATGATCTCCTGGTTTATGAGTTCGAGGCCCGCATCAGGCTCTGTGCTGACAGCATGGAACCTGCTTGGGATTCTCTGTCTCCCTCTCTGTCTGCTCCTCGCCACTCATACTGTCTGTATCTCAAAAACAAATAAATAAACTTAAAAAGAAATAAGCACTCTCATCATTGGATTTCAGTCTAGCTAGCACTTAATGATTGATTCATTAATTCAATATTTTTTTACTGTTTATTTTTGAGAGAGAGAGAGAGAGAGCATGTGTGAGTGGAGGAGGCACAGAAAGAGAAGGGGACAGAGGATCTAAAGCAGGCTCAGCGCTGACAGCAGTGAGCCCGATGTGGGGCTTGAATTCATAAACTGTGAGATCATGACCTGAGCCGAAGTCAGATGCTCAACCAACTGAACCACCTCGATGCCCCTGATTCAATATTTATTAAGAATCTGCTATGTACCACTTAGGCACTGTGTGTTAGGCACTGGGGACACAGTAGAAAGAAAATAAGGAGCAGACAGAGAGTCTCTGAGCTTGTGAGATACTAAACAAGTATGAGGCAGAAAATACACACACTAGCAAACAAATATCTAATTACAAATTGTGGCTCATGTCATCAGAAAAATAAGCAAGGTGGTGTGAGGGAGCTGTTGGTAGGAGGTAGATGACTGGTTTAGATCAGGAGCCCACCAGGCATCTCAGAGAAACCAGATCTATCCCAAGAGCTGAAGACTGAGAAGAGATGTCTGCACAGAAGACGGGAAAGCATATTGTCAGACACAAAACATGACACCCCAAGCCCCCTACACCCAAGGACAAACTTAAACCATCTTTCAGATACCCTTGGAGCCCATCATGCATGTGTAAAACGCCCTCTGCAGAGCTTGGACCAGAGCTATGCTCGTGTTAGGTACTCAGTACACTCAGTGAACGGACATCTGGCCCTAAGAAGAGCTTTCCTATTATTGGACAATTGAGATCCCCATCAATGCCTCACATACACTCTGCTTTCCTTGATCGAGGCTTCTTGGCAACCGTTACAGATGACTCAAAGACCAGATGATTGACAGCTATAGACAAACCACCCACTCGTCCTGCCAATGATGAGCACTCTTAGCTGAGCAGGGTTACCATATCCCATACCTGGAGGTAAAGAAAACTGTGGATTTGCTCTAAACTTGTTCAAATGCCCAGCAAGAACACCTGCTCTGTTTCAGAATGAAACAGAATGAGCTCGTTGTAGGTTCCATGCACACCAAAGATGTTAATATATAGTAGGTAGGTTGGATTTGTGATGTGGTATCATCTGGGAATCACATTCTGTCCATTAGGTCGAGCTAAGTGCTGTCAGAAATGCAGGGCAGAGCGTGAGGAAGAGAGGGAGCAAATAAGTGGTTCTGGTGCCTTAAGTGAATCCATCTGGACCAGCAGGCCCCTTGGTGGTGGCTCTACACTGGCGACATGGCTGAGCAGCCGGCAGACTCAATCTTCAGAAGTTTGGAGTTCAAAACACCAGCCCTTTGCTGTTAAGTTTCACTTGCATTTTATGTTCACTCATATGACAAGTAAGCTTCGGGAGAAATCACCAGTACACACTTTATTTTTTTTTAATGTTTATTCATATTTTGAGACAGAGACAGAGTGTGAGTGGGGGAGGGGCAGAGAGAGGGAGACACAGAATCTGAAACAGGCTCCAGGCTCTGAGCTGTCAGCACAGAGCCCGACGCGGGGCTCAAACTCACAGACCGTGAGATCATGACCTGAGCCGAAGTCGGACGCTTAACTGACTGAGCCACCCAGGCACCCTACCCAGTACACACTTTAGATTGAAAATAAGAACTGCAAATCTGCCCTTGAACTCAAAACGTGTCTCACATTCTAGGGTCTTGTGGAAGACAGCAAAACCACTGCAGTTCTCAGAGGTACAGTTAACGCTCATTTCAGTTCTGAATATCTTTGATAAAAAAAGAGGAGGAAAGTCCCTTGACTCTGTTTATAGAGAGATAATCCCAGGGCTAGTAGAGTTGGGCATTAAAAAGTATTACAATGGGGCGCCTGGGTGGTGCAGTCGGTTAAGTGTCCGACTTCAGCCAGGTCACGATCTCACGGTCCGCGAGTTCGAGCCCCGCGTCGGGCTCTGGGCTGATGGCTCAGAGCCTGGAGCCTGTTTCCGATTCTGTGTCTCCCTCTCTCTCTGCCCCTCCCCCATTCATGCTCTGTCTCTCTCTGTCCCAAAAATAAATAAACGTTGAAAAAAAAAATTAAAAAAAAAAAAAAGTATTACAAGAGAAAGATGTCTTTCTAACAGAACCAGGAATAGCAAAGACACTTCTAACATGAAAACCTTGTCTCTTTAACTTCAAAGCAACATGAAATGCGTCCCATGGTACTATAAGAAAGTAATTTGAGCCTTTCTCAAGAATGATTCACAAACTTAAAACAGGTAGCGGCCAAATGTGCCAAAATTCAACAAGAGAAGAACATTTTCCAGAAAGGGTAGACTGGAATGTGTTTGATTTTAATTCCCAGCAAAACCCCAAAAAAGTTATAAAAAACAGATGGTAAGCTAGCACCAAGAAAAGGAACAAATAAAAGGTATAACCAAACTAATTTCAGTTATTTCTTTTAATTTTTTTTAATGTTTATTTATTTTTGAGAGAGAGAGAGAGACAGAGCATGAGCAGGGGAGGGGCAGAGAGAGAGGGAGACACAGAATCTGAAGCAGGTTCCAGGCTCTGAGCTGTCAGCACAGAACCCAATGAGGGGCTCCAACCCACAAACCATGAGATCATGACCTAAGCCGAAGTCAGATGCTTAACCGACTGAGCCACCCAGACCCCCTACTTCAGTTTTTTTTTTAAGATTTTAAAAGATAAGTGTAAAAAAACATGAAAAGGTCGTGTACGCTGTACCATGATTTGCGATAGACATCGAACAAAATCTCTCGAGGTATCCTCTTGCTCAGAGGAGATATGCAGGCTCCACGGGAGGTCGTGGACCCCGTGAGTCCAGTTGTTCACCCTGCATGATCCGAAAACAGAGCGATCCCAGGGACCTACGAGGTGTTTGTCCTTGGTCCACTTCCAATAGTGTTGTCAGCCTCCAAATGGAAACATGAAATACCAGTTTATCAGGTTTACTATTGACCCCAGGTTATGAGAGACTGCTGCCATATTGGAAAATGCCACCCAGGCATCCCATCACCTGCTCACCAGCTGCAGCACCTTCTGTGAGCTTCAATTTCCTTCTTTGACTTTCAGGAAAAGGAGAAAAACTTCATGAGAAGGAAACTACACAACAGAAGCAAAATACCTAGGAGAGAGCTGGTGTACATGAGGGTTTCCTCCTGGTCTTAGAAGGTGCCAGGATTCAGTATTGTCTCAACAGCTGAGATGGGTTGATTAAAAATCCAAAACAGGGGCCCCTGGGTGGCTCAGTCGGTTGAGTGTCTGACTTCAGCTCAGGTCATGATCTCACAGTTCGTGAGTTCGAGCCCTGCATTGGGCTCTATGCTGACAGCTCAGAGCCTGGAGCCTGCTTCAGATTCTGTGTCTCCCTCACTCTCTGTTCCTCCCCTGCTCACATGCTGTCTCTCTCTCTCAAAGATAAATAAAGATTTAAAAAAATTTTTTTTAATCCAAAACAGAATATAATAGGGCAAAAAAACACTTTATCTTCTTTAAGTATACAAAGGTAGGCTATGGGAGAATTAACCTAATATCAACTTGGATTAAACAATTGTTTTTAAGTTCTTGGAATTGTGTAATAAGCTACAAGTTCAGAGTAAAGAGGTTGTATTTTTAAAAGATATGCACAGAGACACCTGGATGGCTCAGTCAGTTAAGCATCTGACTCTTGATTTCGACTCAGGTCATGATCCCAGGATTGTGGGATTGAAGCCTGCCTCGGGCTCAGCGCTGAGTGTTCAGCCAGCTTGGGATTCTCTCTCTCTCTCTCTGCTCCTCTCTTCTGCTCTCTCCCTCTCTTTCTCTCTCTCTAAAAAAAAAAAAAAAAAAAAAAAAAAAAAAAAAAAAAATTATAAAAACGCATGCACAGTCTGAAGATACGGTTTTAGTGGTGTGGTGTGGAAAAGGGCTAATGGCTGATGTGGCAACAAGACAGAATTTGCTCAATAAAATGACACATTTTCTAGAAGTAAAAGCTATGAATGAAATTGTTTTCATTCACAGGGATAGTGGCACCTCCATCAGGCTCCTCAGGGGAGTATTCTTGTGCTCGAGGTCTCTCAAGGTCTCTCTCAATACTTGTGTGTGGGGGGGCCTCTCTCTGGGCTCTGGTCTTCCGGGAGGGAAGGATGCCTGGACTGGGTCTGAGTTCTGGGCTCCTGCAGAGGGAAGCTTGTCCCATATTTGGAAACTGACCTGGCATCATTACCAGGTAGCTGTATGATTCTGTTTCTCACCAAGGTCAGGGCAGTAATTAAAGTAAACAGACTCAGAGTCCCTCCCAGTTTTAGAAAGGTATGCATGCCTCAACCTCCACTCACATTTAAGCCATGTTGAGGGAGTATCAAATACATAATTATGTGATCGGTTCTTGTCACACCGAAGTCTTGTATTTGACAGCACTGATAAGTCATCAGTTCAAGCTACTGTATGTTTACTAAGGGATAAAACCGATTATTTCTTGATAATGAAGTATTCTGTAATTCAGATGTTACAATTTAAGTGGCCTTTTCCTTTCTTCTCCGTTAGCCGAAAGTATCTTGAAGATCTGTAACCTAGCCTCATAAATTCATATCAGGAAGTACAATTGAGTTCTTCCTGGAGCCTTATTATTATTATTATTATTATTACTGTTTTTTGTTTTGAGAGAGAGAGGGAGCAGGGGAGGCGAGAGAGAGAATGCCAAGCAGGCTCGTGGTGAGCAGGACTCCATACTCTCACCTGGAATCATGACCTGAGCCAAAATCAAGAGTCAGTCACTCAACTGACTGAGCCACCCCTTGAACCTAATTGTTTTTAAAACGTCATAATGACATAGATAACATAGTGTACCTTTTCTTTTCTTTTTGTTAAGTAATCTCCACACCCATCTCCACACCCAACATGGGGCTTGAACTCCAGACCCAGGGATCAAGTGTCCTATGCTCTACCAACTGAGCCTGCCAGGCGCCCTCATTGATTTCAAATTTTATTGTTTATAGAATCAAGTTATCGGTGCATCATGTATACAATGACCATAGGCAAAAGGACAGTATTTATTTATTTATTTATTTATTTATTTATTTATTTATTTATTTTTAAGGTTTATTTATTTATTTTGAGAGCACGCACACAGCAGGGAAGGGCAGAGAGACAGAATTCCAACCAGGCTCTCCACAGTGCAGAGCCCAATGCACGGCTCGAGCTCATGAACTGTGGTGCCCCTGAGCCGAGCCACCCAGGCACCCAGGACAGTAACATATTTAAGTAAAAGTAGCAGACTGCATCAGGTATGTGCAGAAAGACACTTTAAAAACATTTACAAATATAGATACTCAAAATCTGCTTTCTTTATATAAGACCTTATTCTTCATCTACGACCAAATTTAGTACATGCCAAAGTCATTAAAAACAAAGTCATTGTTCAGTTATAAAGTGTAAAAATGCATCAGCTTTCCCCCCTCAACAAAAAAGGAAACACTTTAATCATTTTAAAGTGATCAGAACCAGCCAAATGGATTTTTAGGGAGTTTTCCAAGAGCAAAAGAAAGGGGGAAGTGAGCTGCTGTGGAATAAGAAACATTCTGGGTACCTGAATGAATTGTATCCAAAAACATCAAAGATTAGGTTAGCAAAAGTCAAAGTACAGCAGGTCTCATGAGCTCAGAATTGCTACTGAAATATTTGGATACACATATGGTCTGTTATACAGTTTATATTGCTATAAATGTGATACTCATGCGAATCTGGTGTTAAGACATATTAAGAGTGCAACCTTTGTAAACCAAGTGTATTGCAATTTTCTATTGTTAGAAGTTGTTATCAGTAATTTTGTCTCTCAGCCCTTCCCTTGTCATGTTTTACACTAAGCAGGGCTTCCAAGTTAAGAAAATATTCAAAACAGTTGAGAAAATATTTGAAACACTTTTGAAACAGTTAAGAAAATATTTGAGACACTTTCTTTAGCTGCCTTTTATGTGAGACTCCTTGAATGAATTAAACCTGCTTAGTGCTGCCCACACTCATGTTTCCATTGGCAGCTGTCTTCTCTACATTTCACTGGTATTTTTCAATTCAAGGCGTCTCCTTCCATGGATGTTGTCTATGAACTAATCCATCTTCTAGGCACTGGCTTGCCTTTCTCTCAAAATTCTGTTTGCCTGGAGTTCTTCCTTCCTCTGCCCAGAAATCTGTTGCCTTTAGTCTTTCTCTTCTACTGGTTAGCTCTCTGATTTAAAATGCAGATATTGGGGTGCCTAGGTGGCTCAGTTGGTTGAGCGTCTGACTTTGGCTCAGGTCATGATCTCGTGACTCATGAGTTCAAGCCCTACCTCGGGCTCTGTGCTGACAGCTTGGAAGCTGGAGCCTGCTTCACATTCTGTGTCTCCCTCTCTCTCTCTCTTCCCCTCCCCCACTTGCACTCTGTCTCTCTCAAGAATAAATAAATATTTTAAAAATTAAAATAAATAAATAATAAAATGTAGATATTGAATTTAACGTGACTTCTCAGTGCTGTTTGGAAGGGTTTCTAGCAGCAAAATATCCCCCAACCGAATACAGCAGGGAATTAGTCTAGTGTGCTATATACCTACTGCCATGAGGGTAAATATGAGCGGTGAAATTTAACTTCTAAAAGGCCCCACTGAACTATTACTTTTTATTTTGAAAATCAAATGGGATTTTATTACGTGGATGTTATATGTGCATCAAATCAATAAATGAGAACCGCCTTGGGGCGCCTGGGTGGCTCAGTCAGTTACAGGGCCAACTCCAGCTCAGGTCATGATCTCACAGTTCATGAGTTCAAGCCCGCATCGGGCTCTGCACTGACAGTGTGGAGCCTGCTTTGGAGTCTCTCTCCCTCTCTCTCTGTCTGCCCCTGCCCCACTTGCACCGTCTCTCTCAAAATAAATAAGTAAGCTTATTTTTTTAAAAAATAAACAAGAATCAACCCATTTATGTTCCATTATATTAGTAAGTCTTGCATTTCACTGGGGCTCTGTTTTGAATTTGCAGCACTGCCTAAGCTCAATGGCAGATATCTCAGTTTCCAAAAACCCTTTGGCTCTCTCCATGTACATAAATGAGATCATTCTTTTTTCTCAAGGGGGACAAAAAAAGAATAATGACAATCACACTATTTGTAGATCAAACCAAGGACACGGGTGGAAAATTTGAGAAAAGGGATGGTAAAGAAACAGGAGTTGAGGTTGATGCTACAAGGCTCCAAGCCTGGGCCACCGGGAAAATTAATGAGCTCAAGTGTGAGGACAGGTTTGACGATCTATAAAATGCTAAAATAAAGTCCATGGTTGGGAGAGGTACAGAATAACCAGCCGAGAAGGGAAAGGCTGGGGGAAGAGTGAGGAATTCAGTTTGGAAAGTTCCCATCTCGAAGAGTGAGATGGTCAAGCAGAGACTGGACAGGATCATGGTTTCTAATGTCAAGTTGAGTGAGGTAGTGAGTTTGGAACAGAATATCAGGAGTCTTCCTCATAGGGCGATGCTTGAGGTCCCAAGTGGATTAGGAAGAATGTGTATAGGAAGTGTCATCAGTGATGATAACACTTTGAATTCCACAGTATGTATCTTTTCATTTTTTTAAGTTTTTGTGTTTTGGGGTTTTGTTTTTTTTTTTAGCAATCTCTATACCCAATGTAGGACTCAAACTCACAACCCTGAGATCAAGAGTCTCACGCTCCTCCAACAGAGCCAGCCAGGTGCCTCTGACACTATATTATCTTCTCAGTGCCTTTTCCTCCCATATGTAGTCAGTTGTTATGTCTCTTCTATGCCTGTCTTATTTTAGCTTATATACTCCCAAAGAGCAAGAATGTGTTTTCCTCACTCTGAACAGTGTGCAGTTCGTCACTGGCGAGTAGGCTCTTAACTTGCACACTCCTTATCCAGACATGAGTTGGTTTGGCATGGGCTTGGGGAGAGGGGCGTCAGGCTCCAGGATACAGAGCACGGAGCTAAGGGTGAGTAGAGAGGGGTTAGAGAAAAACAAAAAACAAACAGAGCAAAAAACAACAAACAAAAAACCCACTTAAAAGCCAGCCCCATCGTGAAGGTGCTGAGGAAGTGTAATCCAGGTAGAAGACCACCAGAGGGCATACAGAGCCAGGTAGTAAGGGAGGGCAGAAGGTTTCCGAGTAGGGAGGAAATGCATATTGCGTGATGGATTTTCCCAACCTCCCCCTCCACTTATGCATTCCCGTTCTGGTGGAAGCCTGGACATACTGTCTTCATATTTTACCCAGTATTGCAAGGCTTTAGATATCATCCAGATCTATACTTTCCCATGTGTAATTTAAAGTCCTTCAAGTCCATTGTGTGTTTGGCCATCTGCAAAGAACCAAACGGTAAAAGCATCTCAGAGGCAGGGATGCGTCAGTGGTCTCTCCTGGGACCCTTCAGGAACTGTCCCAGCCCTCCTACAACCTGTCAGTGGGGTGTCCCCTGGATCCCCAGATTCATGGACTTGGTTTCCTATACCAAGGGCCTCACCCCCACTGTACCATGTTTCTCACAACACTGTCTTCATCCCACCAGGCAACCATCTCACAGGTCATCTATACTTATTGGGCACACTGTTTTCTGCCTTGGTCTCTTTTCAGGTCTGTCTGCATCTTTCTTCCTTGACTCAGCACTTTCTCAGAAAACCATGCCTCGGGGGAAATGCTTGACAAGGTTCAGGAATCTCAGTACTTCTCTGCAAGCAGGCCCTGCCTGGTGTACCTGGTCATTGCAGGGTTCACCTGTACCCTTGGCTCGGGCTGGTTGATCCATGTTGCTGACGGTCTTGCCCCCATATCGTCCACTATGATGATGCATGAAGAGTTGAAGGTTGAAAGAGTTACAGTTGTAATGAGAACGCATACGATCATGAGCAAACAAATTTAACACCATATAACTCAAATGAATAAATTAAAACAGCTCAGCTTCATGTGAATCTGCAGCTTTGGGGTCATATTTTCCTTTTTTGCATAAAATTAGAACCAGTTGCTGTGTTTACAGAAAATCCTTTGCTCTGCCAAGCAAATTGGCAGAGAAGATGTTCTTGCAATAAAAAGACAATATCCTAATATCTTTTCCTAGCTCCAACCTATAAAATGCAGTCTCTGTTGCATTGCCAAACATCAGGGAATTATAATTTCCTCCCATCGCTACCAACTCTGCTACAGACAGAAAAGGAAAAGCCAACATCTTTATTAATTCTTTGAATAAATTGTTACAATGCACATGTCAGAGGCTGGAAATTGGGCTGGCCACTAGGAGAGTTACAGTTGCAGGGAAGCTGTGATCCCTGGCCCACAGGCACTCACCATCTAGCTGGGAAGATAAGACATGTACAATTAGACACTCTCCTGGGCAGTGCGCCATAAATGCCATGGGAGTGAATGGTAGGGAGCTCAAGAGCCGTAGGATTTCAGAGGAGGGAGAGAAAATTTCTGGCTTAACAGAGGAAGTTCGAGTTGAGCTGGGCTTTTGTTTATTCAATAAATATTTATTGGGTGTCTCTGAGGTCTGGGTACTGTGCTAATTGCTGGGGAAACACAAGAGTGGGCATTACAGACATGGTCCATGGGTCCTCTGGGAGCCTAGGAGGGAAATAGACATTAATCAAGTGATCACACAATTATTTAATAATTACTCATGGTAAGTTGTATCAAGGAAGCAGAGGGAACTATGAGGGCATAAAGGAGCAGGCAGGGAAGACCTCTGTGGAAGGGATGTGGTTGCTTGGATTTATAAATGAGTAGGAGTCAACTAGGAGAAAAAAGAAAAAGAGAAGTGAGTATTTCTGCTAAAAGGAACAGCACAAGAAAAGCTCTTGAAATAGGAGTAAACATGACAACTTAAAAAAATTTTTTTTAAATGCCCCTGGAGGTAGAGCCAAAGTGATAGGCAAAAAGGAAGAACAAGAAAAGACTGGAGCCAGACCTTCAGGGTCTAGTGAACAAGGACTTTGGTCTTGATCCCAAGAGCAGTGATAATCTCTGAAGGGATTTAGGAAGAAGGCTTACCATCAGATTCATCTTAAAAATGTTATTCTGGCCTCAATGTGGGGAATGACTGTTAGTAGAGCTCCGGACAGGGTGTGGGAGACCAACCATAGCCAATCGCCCTAGTCCAAGCCATGGATGATGGTGGCATTGGAGGACGGAAGTGGTTGCATTTGGGAGATACTTGGTGGTAAAAAGCTGGTACCAGTTCGTAGCAATAGATCCTTAGATTGTGGAAGCCTTTTCCTCAATCCTGATATTTTCTACCTATGAAAAGCGTTTATCTCAGCCCTCCTTCTTGGGAGGGGGCTGATACAGAGAGCAAATATTCTCTTCAGTCCCCCCTGCCCCCCACCCCCCGCCGGCAATAACTAAGCTCTAAGCACTGCTCGAGACCAAGTGAGTGGGTCTGCTTTCTTCTTTCCATCTGGCCCTCACCTCTTCTTCTTCTTTTTAATTTTTTTAACACTTATTTTTGAGAGAAAGGGACAGAGGGTAACCAGGGGAGGGGCAGAGAGAGAATGAAACACAGAATCCAAAGCAGGCTCCAGGCTCTGGGCTGTCAGCACAGAACCCAAAGCCGGGCTTGAACCCACGAACCATGAGATCATGACCTGAGCTGAAGTCAGATGCTTAACTGATTGAGCCATCCAGGTGTCCCAACCCTTCGTTATCAATAAAGCCACTATAAGGTTTTCAATATCCTGGCCTCCATATCTCCTCTGTTTTATTTCTCAAATTTCTTAATGTGGGCAAAGAGATGCTATTTAGTAGGGAATCCTTTCAGACTCCCAACAGACTAGATATGGGGATTCCTTGGTGGATGAATAAGATTTTGATAAAAATGGAAGGAAAAGCATTATAGGTGTGGGAAAGGCACAGGGAAAGGAACAAAATGAGGGAAACACTTAAGGTGTGAGTGTGGAAAACTGAATGAACTAGTCCGACTAGAGCTGAAAATCTATGTGGGGAAGTCACTATAATCCCGAGGGAAAGATAGGCTGGGTTAAGATTTGGAAGGTCCAGAGGGCCTGCTAAAAATTTTGGATTTTATCCTATAAGCAAAATAAAAACAAATCACCGTAAGGTGTTCAAGCCGGCGGCATGAGCCAAACAACGGGAGGTATGTAAGGTAAATTGGAGCGTAGAAATCAGTTAGGAGGTTATGACAAGGTCCTGCACTACTGTGAGAATAATAGAGAAGGAGTAAATACAGACAAATGAAAGGATTAGCAGGCCTTCTTTGGAAGATAGATGAGATGGGTGGCACGAAAGAAGAACTCGAGGTGGCTCCACAGTTTGCCTTTTAAACTGACAACTTTTGAATGTGCAAACTATTACCTATCTGTTCTACAGGATATCTTAGTTCCTTAAAATATTTCTTAAAGAATACGGGGAAATACTTTTTATAATGTGGAGTTTAACAAGTTGCATACAAGGCAGGGCACCTGGGTGACTCTGGGTTAAGCGTCCAACTTTGGCTCAGGTCAGGATCTTACAGTTCGTGAGTTCGAGACCTGCACTGGGCTCTCTGCTGTCAGCACAGAGTCTGCTTTGGATCCTGTCTCCCTCTCTCTGCCCGTCCCCCACTCACACACATGCTCCCTCTCTCAAAAATAAATAAATATATATTTTTAAAAAAGCTCAAGGGGCGCCTGGGTGGCGCAGTCGGTTAAGCGCCCGACTTCAGCCAGGTCACGATCTCGTGGTCCGTGAGTTCGAGCCCCGCGTCGGGCTCTGGGCTGATGGCTCAGAGCCTGGAGCCTGTTTCCGATTCTGTGTCTCCCTCTCTCTCTGCCCCCTCCCCCGTTCATGCTCTGTCTCTCTCTGTCCCAAAAAATAAATAAATGTTGAAAAAAAAAATTTAAAAAAAAAAAAAAAAGCTCGAATGGGGCGCCTGGGTGGCGCAGTCGGTTGGGTGTCCGACTTCAGCCAGGTCACGATCTCGCGGTCCGTGAGTTCGAGCCCCGCGTCAGGCTCTGGGCTGATGGCTCAGAGCCTGGAGCCTGTTTCTGATTCTGTGTCTCCCTCTCTCTCTGCCCCTCCCCCGTTCATGCTCTGTCTCTCTCTGTCCCAAAAATAAATAAACGTTGAAAAAAAAATTAAAAAAAAAAAAAAAAGCTCGATTCAGGGGCGCCTGGGTGGCTCCATCGGTTAAGCATCGACTTCGGCTCAGGGCATGTTCTCACGGTTTGTGGGTTCGAGCCCTGTGTCGGGCTCTGTGCTGTCAGCCTGGAGCCTGGAGCCTGTTCAGATTCTGTGTCTCCCTCTCTCTCTGCCCTTCCACCGCTTGCACTCTGTCTCTCTCTCTCTCTCTCTCTCTCTCTCAAAAGTAAATAAAACATTAAAAAAAAAAAAACAAAAGCTGGATACAGGGGCACCTGGCTGCCTCAGTCGGTAGAGCATGCAACTCTTGATCTCGAGGTTGTGAGTTTGAGCCTCATGTTGGGTGTAGAGATTACCTAAAAATAAAATCTTAAAAAAAATTTTTTTTTAAGCTGGATACAAACCTGGATGTCCATTATGATTATAGTTCATTAAAAATAGTGTGCAGAAGGAAAAAAATCACTTTGAATAAATAAACCAAAATTTTCAAATGAGATTATCATTGAGCAGTAGAATTCTATGTGGTAGTTCTTTTCTCTTTTACCTATTTTCAAATACTCTAACATGAGCTTATATTACTTTACAATTATAAAATAGAATATAAACTTTTTAAAGGAAAAGTATAGTTTAAAAGGACCAAATCCATATTCCTCTCTTAAACTAGGTACTAGGGGAGCCTGGGTGGCTCAGTCGGTTAGGCAGCCGACCTCTGCTCAGGTCATGATCTCGCAGTCTGTGAATGCAAGCCCTGCGTCGGGCTCTGTGCTGACAGCTCAGAGCCTGGAGCCTGTTTCGGATTCTGTGTCTTCCCCTCTCTCTGGCCCTCCCTGGCTCACACTCTGGCTCTCTCTCTCCCAAAAATAAATAAACAGTAAAAAAAATTAAAAAGGGGCGCCTGGGTGGATCAGTCCATTAAACGTCTGACTTTGACTCAGGTCATGATCTCATGGTTTGTGAGTTTGAGCCCTGTATCAGGCTCTGTGTTGACAGCTCAGAGCCTGGAGCTTGCTTCAGATTCTGTGTCTCCCCCTCTCTCTGCCCCTCCCCAGGCTCACACTCTGTCTCTGTCTCAAAAACAAACATTAAAAAAAAATTGTTTTTTAATTTAAAAAATATAAACCAGGGAGTAAAATAAAAGATTTTCTTTTTCCACCTTTAAATGTGGTATGTTCTTTTTCTTATGCCTTTCTGTGATTTTTTTTTTTTTTTTCTTTTTAAGTAGACTCCACACCCAGTGTGGAGCCCAGTTCTGGGCTTGAACTCAAGACCCTGAGATAAAGACCTGAGCTGATATCAAGAGCTGGACGCCTAACTGACTGAGCCATGCAGACGCCCGGAGAGAACACTAGTGTGATTAAAGGAACTGATAAATGACCAAGAATTCATGAGTCATCAAATATAATTCCCTGAAGAATAAGGAGAAAACCTTAAACTACCCCTTGAGGGTAGTATTAAGCTAATATAAACAATTAGTCATGTAAACCTACCAAGACTGAATATTCAGTACTTCATTTACTGTTTAGTTATGTGAAGACATACCAATGCTGTGAAACGGAAACGAGTTTTAATAACAAATAGCAACAGAGGCTTCTTCGCTAAGGTAGGCAGAAACCCAACCAGGAAGACTTGAGAATGATTAAAATCTTACAATGAGCTGAAGACAAAGTCAACAGAGGGAGCCCCTGGATGATGTAACTAACAGTCTGGATCACTCCAGATTCAAATTAGTCCAAGTGCGTCAGGTGATCTTGAGAGAGAGCTGGCCGAGAGGTGGGGAGGGGCTAATGACTCAATCAAGCTGAGACTCAGGTATAATTAGGTGAGCCCTTATACTAACTGGACACCACAAATCTGTGATTTGGTCTGCATGAGGCTTTATTTTTACCTCAGGCTCTGTCCTGTGTCAGAATTTGCCAATTATTTTCATGAATCCCATGACAGTTTTGCATGGATCCAAATAATGCCTCTTACTTTTTAATATCCCTACTTAGCCATTAGATTTTGATGGATTGACTTTCATTTTTAATATTGAACTTATTCTGTATTTTAGACCAGGGAGCATGAAGCTATTATGCAGCTAATGAGTTTCATCATTATATACAATAGGATGAACAGTGTTTTATTTAAATCTGGCAAACGTTAACAATCATGCCCAGAACATTTTTGTTTTCAAATTTTCTCCACGCTCTGTGGCACACGGCAGAGTTTCGTGGTAGATCTGGAGAAGGAAAAGGAAGAGTGAGGATTGACCAAGGTAGGTCCAACTCATTGTTTCACTAGAGGGAAGCTTTGCGGATGGATGAGTGGGTGGGTACCCACCGGCTGCACATCCACTGAGGTGCTGTCATCTGGAAGGTGCTGAGCACACCTCCTGGCCCCCATGAATCTTTCCTATAGATTTATCACAGTGCCTGAGGCTCCACCATTGCAATTTTCCCCTGGAGTCTTGAAGGCTAATCACATTTATGGTCCTGCTTTGAAAAATCACAAAGCACCTCTGGGAACACTTTGCTAATACCTCAGAGCGGGTGCTGTAACCAGCTGATCCAGATTGACCGGTAGACCTTTCACGGAAGAAGCAGTAATGTTAAGAGCTTGGGCTTCAGAGTTTGTTTTTTAATTTTTTTTTAAGTTTATGTATTTATTTTGAGAAAGAGGGGGTTAGTGGAGGGGGGGGCAGAGAGAGAGGGAGAAAGAGAATCTGAAGCAGGCTCCGCTCTGTCAGCGCAGAGCCTGCTTCAGGGCTTGAACTCGAACTTTGAGATCATGACCTGAGCCAAGGTTGGACGTTTAACCATCTGAGCCACCCAGGCGCCCCCAGGGCTTCAGGGTTTAAATGTTGCCTCTTACTTGCTGAGAGCAACCTGGGTCATATTATGAACTTCAAGGCTCAGTTTCTTCATCTATAAAATAAGGATAATAATATTTACCTGGAAGGGCAGTTGTAAGGGGAAGATATATGTAAAATACTTCACCATAACAGATGGTACCTATTTCGGGAGAACCAGGTCAGTCAGCAAGAAGCCGTTAACTCCCAACTGAGCACACGCCCCTCCCTCAGCTCATGAGCATTTCCAGCAAAATAGTGTTTAATCTAGAGGTCCCAAACCTCACACTATGGAGATTTGTTTGTTTTACATAAGCTAAGAGGTACTCAGACACCAACCCCTCAGAGACTCTGATTCAGGAACTACAAGAGGGGTGGAGGAGGTCAAGAGTATAGATTCTGGAGTCAGATTGCCTGGGTTCAAATTCCAGCGTGCTGGCTTATGTCCTTAGGCAAGTCATTTATCTTTTGCACCGTCTCTTCATCTGTAAAATTAGGATAATATCAGTGAAGTTTTACTTCATAGAGTTGTTAATGGAATTAAATTAAATATTATTACTATTAAGCATGGGGAAGGTTCTAACATCTGATGTTTTAAAAATGGGGCACCTGGGTGGCTCAGTTGGTTAAGTGTCTGACTTCAGCTCAGGTCATGATCTTGTAGTTTGTGGGTTCAAACCCCGCATCAGGCTCTGAGCCTAGAGCCTGCTTGGGATTCTGTGTCTCCCTCTCTCTCTGCCCCTCCTCTGCTCACTCTCTTTCTCTCTAAAATAAATAAACATTTAAAAAATCATTAAAAAAAATAAAAAAGACCGTAGATCATGAGATACAGCTGAGCTGGTGAAACACTTTGCCACAAAGCTATTTCTTTTATTTTATTACTATCTTATTTTAAATGCTTATTTATTTTTGAGAGAGAGAGAGAGAGAGCAAGCACGTGTGGGAGCACAAGAGGGGGAAAGAGGGAGAAGAAGACTGAGGATCCAAAGCAGGCTCTGTGCTAACAACAGAGACCCCAATGCAGGGCTCAAGCTCATGAACCCTGAGATCATGACCTGAGCAGAAGTCGGTCACTTAACCGACTGAGCCACCCAGGCACCTCACCACAAAGCTATTTCTAATCATCTTTCAACCATTGGTCTTTAATATGATCTCAGAGGTAGAAACAGGAGATTCAAGGACATGAAAGAATAACTTTTGGCAAATGACTGATCACTGACAAGGAAGATGAAAACTAGGAGGAATTGCCTTTTGATCATTCCTTATGTGGATACATTTATGAAACACTGGACCATTTTCAAGGTAAACCATTTATGTCAAGAGGCACAGTCAAAAGATTGGAAGGGAAACCTGTAATTACAGCACTGCACATGACAAATCAAAGTAAATTAATCATTGCCAGAAATGTTTAAAACTGCTTGAGTTATACACTGAAAGTCAGGGGAATAAGATACACCCCATCTTAAAATGGAGAGAATTCCATCAAATTAGATCCAGATGCATCCAGAGCTCTATACCTGTAATACAAGTAGACCAGCTGCTTTAAGAATCAGAAATCAAACGTAGACAATACATGAGGGAATGTCAGTACTTTTAGCAACTAAACATGTTCTCCATACTTCCAAAATTCAGAGGTGCAAGCAGGCATTTCTTACAGCTTCTCTCTTACTTGTTTTTCTTGACTGTCTTCTCCAAATTCCTTTCTCTTCCTTTTGTATACTGTTATTTACCCTTTTTTTTTTTTTTTTTTTTTTGAGACAGAGAGAGGCAGAGTGTGAGCAGGGGAGGGGCACAGAAAGAGGGAGACAGAATGTGAAGCAGGCTCCGGGCTCTGAGCTGTCAGCACAGAGCCCAAAGTGAGGCTCGAACTTGTGAACTGTGAGATTATGACCGGAGCCAAAGTCGTATGCTTAACCGACTGAGCCACCCAGGAGCTCCTGTTATTTACCCTTCTAAGCAATTGCAAAATCATCCCTGTTGCTAATGACCATGGCATCTAGGTCTATATACATTTTTAATTAAAATTTTTGTTGAGGTAATTGTATGTTTATGTGCATTTGTAAGAAATGATACCAAGAGACTCCTTATACTTTATTTAATTTCCCCTAATAATAATATTTTGCACAACTATAGTATAATATTACAACCAGGTTAATTGACATGGCTAAAATCCACTGATTTTATGCAGATTTCCCTAGTCTTACTGATACTCAAGTGTGTGCATGTGTATTTATTAAATTCTATACAATTTTATCATCCAACCCCACGAGAATCATCTTCATATTGCCCCTTTAAATGATCTCTACTTCCTTCCAGCCCCACCCGAATCCCCAAGTCCCTTACTCTGGGATCCATCTTTCCTCTATTTTTAAAACTTTGTCACTTAAAAAATTTTACATAAATAGGAGCTCCTGAGTGGCTCAGTTAGTTAAGCGTCTGACTTCGGCTCAGGTCATGATCTCACAGTTCATGAGTTCAAGCCGCACATGGGACTCTATGCTGACAGCTCAGAACCTAGAGCCTGCTCAGATTCTATGTCTCCCTCTATCTGCCCCTCCTCCACTTGTGTTTTTCCTCTCTCTCCCCCCCCTCAAAAATAAATAAATAAACTTTAAAAATGTTCTACATAAATAGAATCATAGAGTATGCGTTTTACACTTAGTGTAATTCCCTGAAAATTGACCCAAGTTGTCATGGGTATTGATAGTTCATTCCCTTTTCATTGCTGAATAGTACTCCATAATATGGTTAGTCCACAGTTTACTGACCATTAACCTATAGGAGGACATCTAGGCTGATTGTAGTTTTTGTCTATTACAAATAAAACTTCTATGAACATTCATGTAAAAGTTTTATTTTATTTTATTAATTTTTTTAATGTTTATTTTTGAGAGAGAGAGAGAGAGAGAGAGAGAGAGAGAGAGAGAGAGAGAGAGCACAAACTAGGGAGAAGCAGAGAGAGAGGAAGACACAGAATCCAAAGCAGGCTCCAGGCCCTGAGCTGTCAGCACAGAGCCTGACGCAGGGCTCAAACTCACAAACCACGAGATCATGACCTGAGCAGAAGTCGGAGGCTTAACCGACTGAGCGACTCAGGCACCCTTTATTTTATATTTTAATGATTTTTTAAGTTTATTTATTTATTTTGAAAGAGACAGAGAGAGTGAGTGGGGGAGGGGCAGAGAGAGGGAGGGAGAGAATTCCAGACGGACTCTACACTGTCAGCATGGACCCGATGGGGGGCTGGGATTCATGAGCTGTGAGATCATGATCTGAGCCAAAACCAAGATTCTGCTGCTTAACTGACTGAGCCATCCAGGGGCCCCTCATGTAAAAGTTTTAGTGTGAATATAAGTTTCCATTTCTCTGTGACAAATGCCCAAGGGTATAATTGCTGGATCATATGGTAAATGCATATTTAGTTCTATAAGAAACTACCAAATGTGCCTGGCTGGCTCAGTTGGTGAAGCATAGGACTCCTGATTTGGGGGTCATGAGTTCAGGCCCCATGTTTAGTGTAGCAATTACAAAAGAAAGAAAGAAAGAAAGAAAGAAAGAAAGAAAGAAAGAAAGGAAGGAAGAAAGAAAGAAAGAAAGGGAGGGAGGGAGGAAGAGACTGCAAAACTCTTTCCCATTGTAGCTGTACTATTTTACATTGTCACCAGCAGCATATGCGTGACCCAGTTTCTCTATATGCTCATGTGCATTTAGTATTGAGACTTTTTAAATTTTTTTCATGTTTATTTATTTATTTTGAGAGAGAGAGAGAGCATGAGCAGGGGAGGGGCAGAGAGAGAGGGAGAGAATCCCAAGCAGGCTCCACACTGTCAGCACAGAGCCTGATGTGGGGCATGAACTCACAGACTTTGAGGTCATAACCTGAGCTGAGATCAAGAGTTGGACCCTTAGCCAACTAAGCCACCCAGGAGCCTCCTAGGAGATTTTTTTGTAGACTTCTTGGCATTTTCCACATAGAGAATCATGTTGTTTGCAAATAGAGGTAGTTTTATTTCCTCTTTCGAATCCATCTACATTTAATTCTTTTTCCTGCCTATTGCAGTGACTAGAACTTCCAGTATTATGTTGGATAAGAGTTAGTGAGAGCAGATTTCCTTGCCTTGTTCCCAGTCTAAGGGTGAAAACTTTCATTCTTTCATCATTAAGTATGATGTTAGCTCTAAACATTTTTGTAGATGCTATTATCAAATTTGGGCATTTCCCCTCTATTTCTTTTTTTTTTTTTAATTGATGTTTATTTATTTTTGACACAGAGAGAGAGAGAGCATGAGCGGGGGAGGGGGGAGAGAGAGGGAGATACAGAATCCGAAGCAGGCTCCAGGCTCTGAGCTGTTGGCACAGAGCCTGACACGGGGCTCAAACTCACAGACCGCGAGATCATGACCTGAGCCGAAGTCGGACGCTCAACCGACTGAGCCACCCAGGCGTTCCTTTTTCCCCTCTATTTCTAACTTGCTGAGAGTCTAACCATGTATCATTGCTGGATTTCCATAACAAATTGATATGGTAATATGATTGTTCTTCAGCTTGTTGATATGGTGGATTACATTGACTGATGTTTGAATATTGAACCAGCTTCATATACCTAGAGTAAATCCTACTTGGTCATGATTCATAATTCCTTTTATGAGAGATTTTGGCCTATTGTATTCTTTTCTTGTACTATCTTTGATTTTGTTATCAGGGTAATACTAGCTTTATAAAATTAATTGGCAAGTGTCCTCTTCTATTTCCTGGAAGAGATTGTGTAAAATAGGTATTAATTCTTCAGGAATTTGGTAGAATTCTCTAGTGAAATTATCTGAGGCTGACGATTTTTTTTTTGGAGGTGGGGGAGTTTTTAAAAAATAGACTTAACTTTTAAAAACAGTTCTGATTTACAGATAAATTGAGAAGATGGTACAGAAAGTTTCCATATATCCTATATCCATCTTAAATTAGTATGGTACATTCATTATAACTACTGAAAAATATTGCTACATTATTATTAACTAAGCTCTACATTTTGCTCAAATTACCTTAATTTTTATCTATTAGCCCTTTTCTGTTCCAGGATTCCATCATCCAGAACACATTACATTCAGTTGTCATATTTCCTTAGGCTCCTCTTGACTATGAGTTTCTCAGACTTCCTTTATTCTTGATGACATTAACAGCTTTGAGGAATACTGATCAGGTGTTTTGTAGGATTTTTCTCCACCGGAATGTGTCTGATGTTTTTCTCAGCACTAGACTGAGGCTATGGGTTTGGGGGAAGAAGACCACAGGGGTAAAGTGCCATTTTCATCACATCGTATCAGAGATATACTATGAACATGAATTATCATTGTTGATATTGACCTTGATCTCCTGGGTGAGGTATTGTTTGTTAGGTTTCTCCACAATAAATGTACTTGTACTCCCTCCCCCCCCTTTCCATACTGTCCTGTTTAGAAAGAAGTCACTATGTGCAGCTCATAGTTAACTAGTAGGGAGTTATGTTCCCCCTCCTTGAGGGCAGAATATCTATATACAGTATTTGAAATTACTCTGCATGAGAGATTGGTGTCTTCTCCCTCTTTTATGTGTTTATTCAATCATTTATATGAACTCTTAGAAATCCATTTTGGGTTATAAAGTAATACTAATTTTATTGCTATCGGGGGCCCTTCCAGCTGGCTCTTTTGTCCCTTTGACACACTCCCATAATGTGGAGTTTTTGGTTTTTGGAAGGTGGTGTGGGGGAGCCTTGTAGTTATGCATTCAATTTATTTCGTGGTTATATGGTTATTCAGATTGTCTATTTTGTTGTGGTTAAGTTTTGGTAGTTCGTGGTTTTCAAAGAATTGGTCCATATCTTCGAAGTTTCGAAGTTTATGAGAGTAAAGTATTTATTTCCTTATTAACTTTTTAATTTCCCACTTCATTTCTGATATTGGTGATTTGTGTCTTTCTTTTTTATTTGTGTTCTTTCAGTCTTGCTAGAAAATTATCAATCATTTCAGGGCACAAGCTTTTTGTTTCATTGATTTTTCTCTATTTTCAATTTTATTAATTTCTGCTCATTTCTTTATTATTTCCTTCTTTCTGCTTGCTTTGGGTTTATTTTTGCTCTTCCTTATCTAGTTTCTCAAGGGAAGAACTTAGGTTGTTGATTTAAGATGTTTCCTCATTGCTAATATAAGCATTTAGTGCTATAAACTGCCCTCTCAGCACTGTATCAGTAATCAGCTACATCTTACATGTTTTGATATGTTATGTATCCACTTTCATTCAGTTCTGAATATTTATTTTTTAAGATTTTATTTTTAAGTAATATCCATACCCAGTGTGGGGCTCGAACTCACAACCCTGAGATCAAGAGTTCCACAGTCCACCAACTGAGCTAGCCAGGCACCCCTCTGTGTAGTTTTTATTAGTTCTTTTGAGTCTTCCTCTTTAACTCATACAATATTCAGGAATGTGTTGTCTAATTTTCTTGTGTTTAGAGATTTCCTGCTGTCTTTCTGTTATCAATTTATACTTCAATTCCATTATGGCCAAAGAATAGAATACACTCAGTATGATTTTAATTCTTTTAACTTCATTGAAGTTTTTTTTTTTTTTTTTTTTGACCAGGGTACAATCTAATCTATCTCAGTAAATGTTTTGAAAAATATTTTTTAAATGTATATTCTATTGTTGGAGGAGTCTTCTACAGATGTTAGCTAAATCTTGCTGGATGATTGTGTTGTTCAGATCTGTACCCTAGCTGATTTCATATCAGGCCAATAGTTGTATCCCCTGAGAGGGGAAGGTTGAATTCCCCAACTATAATTGTCAATTTGTCTATTTCCCTTTCCAGCTCTATCAGTTTTTGCTTTGTGTATTTTAAGGCACTGTTGTTTGGTCCATACACATTTAGGATAATTGTGTGTTTTCTTGGAAGAATTTTATCATTATGTAAGGTCCCCCTCTGGCTCTGGTAATTTTCTTTTGCCTCAAATGTCTGAAGCTTATTTTATCAGATAACAGAGTCACTTCTGCTTTTTTAAATTAATGTTTGCATGATACATCTTTTTCCATCCTTTCACTTTCAACCTTCCTGTGCTTTGTTTGTTGCTGTTTTTAAATTTATTTTGAGAAAAAGAGAGCACCAGTGGGAGAGGGGTAGAGAGAGAGGGAGAGAGAGGGAGAATTCCAAGCAGATTTCATGCTCAGCACAGAGCCCAACTCGAGGTTCTATCTCATGAATCACGAAATCAAGAGTTGGATGCTTATCAACTGAGCCACCCAGGCGCCCCAACCTATCTGTGTGTGGGTTTTTTTTTTAATTTTCCTAAAATATTTATTTATTTATTTATTTTGGGAGAGAGAGAGAGAGAGAGAGAGAGAGAGAGAGAGCAGGAGAGGGACAGAGAGAGAGAGAGAGGGAGACAGAATCCCAAGCAGGCTCTGCACCATCAACATGGAGTCTGAGGCAGGGCTCAAACTTACGAGCTGCCGTGAGATCATGATCTGGCAGAAATCAAAAGTTGGAGGCCTAACCGAATCCGCCACCCAGGCACCCCAATCTATCTGTGTTTTGAATTTGGAGTGGATTTATCCATTCTGACAATCTGTCTTTGAATGGTGTAGTTAGACCACTGCATTTCAGGTACTTGTTGATGTTACTACTTAAGTTTGCTATTTTGTTGTTTGTTTCCTCTGGTTCTCTTAGTCTGCTTCTCTTTTCTCATCTTCCTTCAAGTTACTTGAATATGTTTTAGGATTTCCTCTTGATGTCTTTATAATATTTTTTAAGTTTATTTCTTTATTTTGAGGGGGAGGGGCAGTGAGAGAGGGGGATAGAGAATCCCACACAGGCTCTGCACCATCATCGTAGAGTGGAATGCAGGGCTTGAACTCACAAACTGCGAGATCATGACTTGAGCCAAAACCAAGAGACATTTAACCAACTGAGCCACCCAGGCACCCCAACTTTCCCCTCTTTTAAACACTATTGCCTTGAGTATCGGATGGTGTTATAATTTTTGTTCTAATTATCAAATATGATTTCTAAAACTCATGAGTGAAAGAATTGTCTGTTGTATGTACTCAGATTTCTGTTCTTTTCTTTGTTCCTTCTTTCTTCCTGATGCCCCCAAATCCCTTCTTTCATTATTTCCTTTCTGTTTGAAGAACTTCCTTTAGCCAATTTTTATGGATAGTTTCGACCACGACAAATTCTTTTAGTGTTCCCCTGTCTTAGAATGCTTCTATTTCCTTTTATTTCTAAAGGAGAGTTTCACCAGATATAGAATTCTGTTGACAGATCTTTTCTTTCAACACTTGAAAATTATTGTCCCATTTCCTTCTGGCCTCCATGATTTCAGATAAGAAATTGCTGCCATTTGAGTCAGTGTTCCCCTATAGATAATGCATTGTTTTTCTCTGCCTGCTTTCAAGATTTTTTTCTTTGTTTTTGGTTTTCAAATCCAAGTCTTGGCATGGATTTCTTTGGATTTATCCTGTTTGGGTTTTGCTTAGCTTCTTAAATCTGTAGGCTGTGACTTTGGTCAAATTTGGGAAGTTTCAGCCATTCTTTCTTCTAATTCTCTTTTAGCCTGCTTTTCCCTTGCATTCTAGGACTCCAACTGTATGAATGTTGGATCTTTTGTTATTGTTCCACAGGTCCCTGAGGCTCTGTTCATTTTTTTTTTCAGGCTATTTTATTTCTGTTGCTTAGATTGAATGCATTCTATTGTTCTGTTCTGAAGTTCACTGATTTTGTCATCTCCACTCTACTGTTAAACCCATACAATAAGGTTTTCCCCCCTGTTATTATATTTTTCAGTTCTATAATTTACATTTGGTTCTTTTTATTTATAACTTGTATTTCTTTCCTGAAAAAAATTTTTTTACATTTATTTCAAGAAAATTTATAATTGATTAAAAAAACTTTTAAAGCTTCTTTATTTTGAGAGAGAGAGAGAGAGAGAGAGAGAGAGAGAGAGAGAGAATGCACAAATGGGGTAGGGGCAGAGAAAGAGGGAGAGAGAACTCTAAGCAGGTTCCACAATGTCAGCTCAGAGCCTAATGCAGGGCTTGAACTGTGAGATCATGACCTAAGCCAAGATCAAGAGTTGGATGCTCAAACCACTGAGCGACCCAGGTGACCGTATAATTGATTTTTGAAGCATGTTTATGATGGCTGCTTTAAAATCTTTGTCAGATGTTTTCAACATTTTATTAAACTTGCTATTGGCATTAGTTGATTGTCTTTTCTCATTCAACTTGTGACTTGTTTTTGTTTTTGATTTTTTGATTCTTAGTATGATGGGTGATTTTTTTTCTTTAAAAAATGTTTATTTGAGAGAGAGAGGGAGGATGTGTGTGCACATGTGCAAGTGAGCAAGTGGGGGCTGTGTGGGCAGGGCAGAAAGAGGGAGAGAGGGAATCCCAAGCAGGCTCCATGCTGTCAGCACAAAGGATGGGTGATTTTCTTTCTTTCTTTTTTTTTTTTTAATTTTTTAAAATTTTTATTTATTATTTAAAAAAAATTTTTTTAATGGTTATATTTATTTTTGAGACAGAGAGAGACAGAGCATGAGCAGGAGAGGGGCAGAGAAAGGGAGACAGAGAATCTAAAGCAGGATCCAGGCTCTGAGCTGTCAGCACAGAGCCCAACGCAGGGCTGGAACTCATCAACCGCGAGATCATGACCTGAGCTGAAGTTGGACACTCAACCGACTGAGCCACCCAGGCGCCCCAATGCTTATTTATTTTTGAGAGAGAGAGTGAGACAGAGTGTGATCAGGGGAGGGGCAGAGAAAGAGGGAGACACAAAATCTGAACCAGGCTCCAGGCTCTGAGCTGTCAGCACAGAGCCTGATGTGGGGCTTGAACTCATGGACCGTGAGATCATTACCTGAGTCGAAGTCAGGTGCTCAACCAACTGAGCCACCCAGGCACCGCAAGGTTGGGTGATTTCCGATTGTATTCTGGACATTTTGTGTATTATGTAAGGGATTCAGATCCTATTTAAATAATTGATTTTAACAAACAGTCACCCTGTTTAGGTTTAGCACGTAGGTCCTGGCCTACCTTTCTGGACGGGGTTCCAAAAGCAGTTTAATTTCCAGAGACTTTGCACTATTATTCAGTGGTTTACCTAGTGTCACTGGGACTCCCACTGGTCCCTGCTGGTAAGTCCTGAAAGGGCAAATTATTTTCCCCTGTGGGTACATCTCATTGAGGGAGAAGTGTGGTAGGATCCTCCTAACAGTTTCCCCCCAGCTGCTCCAGACTCTCTGGATAGAGAAAGAGAGTCTTGGCCTATAAGGGGAAAGGAGGCTTCTTAGACCAGACCACTTGCTGTTGCTGGATTCTTCTTGCCCATTCTGTCCTGACTCCATATATTAGTCAGTTTGGGCTGCCATAACGAAATGCCACAAATTGGGTGGCCTAAACAACAGACATTTATTTTCTCTGTCTGGAGGTGCTATGGTCTGAATGTTTGTGACCCCCAAATTCATATGTTGAAATTTGGACTCCCAACGATGATGGTATTAGGAGGGAGAGCCTTTAGGAAGTGCTTAGGTCATGAGGGTGGAGCCGTCATGAATGGGATTAGAGTTCTTATTCTTATAAAAGAAGTCCGGAGGAGTTCCCCTGCCTCTTCCACCATGTGAGAACACAGGTAGAAGGCACCAGCTATGAACCAGAAAGACGGTCCTCACCAGAAGGTGGCCATGCTGACAACTTAATCATAGACCTCATAGCCTCCAGAGCGGTGAGAAATAAATGTCTGTTGTTTATAAGCCACCCAGTCTGTGGCATTTTGTTATCATAGCCTGAACAGGCCAAGACAGGATGCTAGAAGTCCATGATCAGGGGGCTGGCAAATTCCGTATCTGGTGAAACCTCTCTTCCTGGCTTGTAGGCAGTTCCCTTCTCCCTATGTCCTCACATGGCCTTTCTTCTGAGTGCACAGAGAAGGGGGTGGTGCTCCCTGGGGTCTCTGTCTCTTCATGTAGGGATACTAATCATATTGGATATGGTCCCCACCCTTATGACTTCACTTACCCTTAATTACTTCCTTAGAGGTCCCATTTCCAAATACTGCCGGACTGGGGGTTAGGGCTTCAATATGTGAATGTGGGAGGTGGGGGGCAGAAACATTGACCTCATAACACCTGGTGACTCTAGGTGGGAGAGAAGGATTTGGGGCCCATGGGGACAAAGGGGCCCATAGGGACAAATCTTCCTGCTGTAGCTGGACCTCTTTGGCTGGTTCTACCTGCCTTGGTATCTCTTGGCAGAAAGGGAAGTCTCAGACCCATTGGGGAATAAGAATGTTTTCCCTGGCCACTTATTTTTGGTAAAACTCCAAATTGAGCCCCATTGCTAGTTGTGTCAGGATCACCTCATATCAGAATTTCAGTCGATTGTGGGGGAGGAATGAGCCTGCCTGGGATTCCCTGTGTTACCAGCCTAGAGATCAGAGAATGCCAGGTCTGGCTTGCCTTCTTCTGTAGGCTGGGCATATATAAGATATGTTCTTCCAGTTCCAGAGTCCCAAACTTACTCGCTTTCTCCTTACTACCTTTTAGGGATCTCTTTTGTTATTTCCAGGGTTTAAAATTGTGCTTCATGGGGAAGAACAGGGAAAAATGAATCTTCACTACCTGGTCCAGAAAGAAAGCTTTACGCCTCCTTCTGAAAATTGGTGTTATCTTGGTACTGGTATTGATGAAAGGGCTGGGATAGGAAGATTGCACGACTTTCAGCCTGATAAAATTCACTAAGCATTCCAGGTAATCTAGCTAACTGAAATGGAACTCAAGGATTGCCCAAAATGCAGCTAGATGATAAGTATCCTACACGGTACCTTCTTGAATGTCTCTGTATTTCCAAACCACATGGTTTTATCTGGCTGACATTGATGATAATCAGGGCTTCTAAAACCTATGGATCTCAGCCAGCTGAAACTTTTTACAGAACATATGCCCTTTGGAAATTTTTGTTTAATCATTATTTTGATTCAATATGGTAGACTAATCAATACATTAGAATTCAAGTGTAATTTAATGGAAAGAGTCTTGGGATAAAAATAAAGAAATCTGGATTCAGGTTTTCTCTCTGTCACTAATTTATCATTCACCCTTGGAGAAATACATTTCTTATTTAAAATGAAAATAATAATTTCCTCCCAGGACTGCGAGAGTAAAATGAAATAAAATATGTGAAAGCATTTTGGAAAACACAAAATAGGATATATAGGTATGACATCAGTGTTATTCTTCAGTAGGAGCAGTGGCAGTGGCGGATTTTCCTTAATGCATCCACATCCCCAAATGTTACTAATGGCAGATATGAGGTGGTTATCTAGGGTGAAATTACCTATTATCCTAGCTTGGTTCCAAGACTCTTGATTTCATAACACCCACCTCACTTTATATATGCTGTACGGCACAAGATGGTTTTTGAAGTTGATGTGAGTAAAAACTGGGTTGAGTCCTTGGTGAGGCACTCATGCTCCCTGCACATATTCGGATCTCAGGGTGTCATGTGCAGAGGCTAGACCAGGAATCAGAAGGCCCGAGCCATTCTGCTCTTTACTCTACTGAGTTATGTAACCTAGGGGAAGTCACTTTAAACTCTGGAACACAGGGGCGCCTGGGTGCCTCAGTCATTTAAGTGTCTGACTCTTGATTTCAGCGTGGGTCATGATCTCCCTGCATCGGGGATTCGCTGTCTACCTCTCTCTCTGCCCCTCCCCCACTGCCCATACTCTTTTTCTCTCTCAAAATATGTAAGTCAACATGACATAAATGCATACATAAATAAATAATAGATAAATAATAAATAAAAATATTCCACGTGTTGCAAAGTCGCCGCTAGGTTCAGGGTGGTTTAACTGGTCACTGCAGCAACAATCAACCACTGTGGTTTTGCTTGACCAGCAATGCTGTATAGAGTTTAACCAGGCAAGGGGTGGCCTTGTGCTCAGCCTTGCCTCATGGTTCCTTAGTGACGTTTCCTGACTATGCCCCTCCCTCTGCATCCGTGTTACCACGTTGTTATTAAGGTCATTAAGCTCTGACGCCTAGACCATTGCAGAAATCTCCTCGTGGATATCCCAGCTCCCATGTCTTTTCAACAATTCGCCATACATCCCGCAGTAAAGGTCATCTGAGATTGCAGATTTGAAGGAGATCTTAGAGGGAAACTATTCCAGGATTTCCCAAACTATGTTCCTTTGAAGAGCTGTTATACATACCCAGATACACATAATTCTGTGGTTAACTACTCTGGGAAATTCTCTATCGCTCTCTTGCAGATTTACAACTCACAATGTATATTCAAGGCTCTGTGAAATCTTGCTGTAGGGAAACCCTCTTACTATTGTTTAACCGAGAGTTCCCCACACTAATTTGACTACAAAACCTTGTTGTTGTTACCACAGAATACCTGTTAACGTATCTTAGAAGCAGTGTTCTGAAGAACAGAGTTGAGAAATGCTGATCAGCCAATTTCTAGATGAGGGAACTTAAGAGAAGTTAAGTGAACTGTGCAAGGTTACAGGACTATTTAGTGGCACAGCTGTGTCAAAACACCAAGTTTCCCAAATTCCTGATGTTCCAGTGTTTTTTGCATTGCATACACCACCGCCAATAAGCCTGGTCTTAAGACAGACAAACCCCAGGTGCCTGGGTGGCTCAGTCAGTTCAATGTCCTACTCTTGATCTTGGCTTCAGGCCATGATCTCATGGTTTGTGAGTTCGAGCCCCACATCAGGCTACACACTGACAGAGTGGAGCCTGCTTGGGATTCTTTCTCTCTCCCTCTCTCTCTCTCTGCCCCTCCCCTGCTCATGTTCTCTCCCTCTCTCTCAAAATAAATAAATAAAACTTGAAAAAAAAAAGACTGCTGAACCAACAGAAAAGGTTTTCCAAAATAATTTGATTATAAGATATTTCTACACAAGTTTTTTTATAATATATATGTGGAGTAAATAACAGTGTTGAAACAAACACCCATCACCCAGCCTGAAAAGAATATTATCAGAGCCAATGAAGCCACTATAGGCCTGTACCCTGTGGTTATCATTCACCTGCTTTCCTTTTTTTTTTTTTTTTTTTAATTTTTTAAAATTTTATTTGAGAGAGAGAGAGCAGGGGCAGGGAAGAGGGGCACAGGGAGAGAGAGAAAATGCTAAGCAGGCTCCATGCTCAGCACGAGCCCCATGAGGGGTTCAGTCTCACAACCCTGGAATCATGGCCTCAGCCAAAACCAAGAGTCAGTTGCTCAACCACCTGAACCACCCTGGTGCTCCATCACCTGCTTTTCTTTATAATTTTACCACACATATAGGTACCCCTAAAATACATCATTCTATTGTGCATATCTTGAACATTTAATTAATGGTATTCCTGTAGGTTCCTTCTGCAACTTATAAAGGGTTTGCTAATTAATTTGTAAGATTCATCCATTCCTCATTATATAGAATTCCATTGTGTGGATATATCATCATTTATGTATTCATTCTCCTGCCAACTGATATTTGAGTTGTCTTCTTCCCTTTTTATTTTGGTTTATAATAAGCAATGTTGTGTGAAATTGTCTCATATGTAGACACGTATCTGATTGTGGCATTAGTGTTTCTCTAGGTTTATAACCTCAGAGACAAATCACTGGGTATTAAGATATACACATCTTCAGTTTTACTGAATAATATGAAATAGCTGTTCAATTTACAACTTACATTCATACCAGAGGAGTATGAGGGTTTCTGTTTTTCCACATCCTTGGCAACATTATCTCACCAGACATTAAAAAAAAAAAAAAAAAAAGCTGGGACACCTGGGTGGCTCAGTTGGTTAAGCAACCACCTCTTGGTTTTGGCTCAGGTCATGATCTCTTGGTTCATGAGATTGAGCCCCACATTGGGCTCCATGCTGACAGTGTGGAACCTGCTTGTGATTCTCTCTCTCTCTCTCTCTCTCTCTCTCTCTCTCTCTCCCCCTTTCTCTCTGCACCTCCTCTGCCTCTGCTCTCTCTCTGTCTCAAAATAAATAAAAACTTAAAAAAAACTTTTTTAAAGTTATATTATGGAAAGTTTCAAACGCGCAAAAATTGTCTTATGACCCATCCTTCAGCTTCCACACTTACCAAGTCATGGCCAATTTCCATGGGCCATCTTGGAGTATTTTAAAGCTAAAATCACTTCATATTTTAAAACTGCAGAATATTTCCTTTAAAAAAAACAGACTCTACCTTTTAAAACTTGCGGTAAAACTTACATAGTCAGGTCCACAAATCTTAAGAGGACGGTTTAGTGTATGGTGAAATTTTACACATGCCTCCAGCTGTGAAACCACCACCCTGATCCAGATATAGAGTATTTATAGTCCCCCGCCCCAAAAAGTTTCCTTTGTATGACCTTATAAAAACATAAGAACAATAGCACTATCACACCCAACTTTAACAATAACTCTTTATCATGAAATAGCTGTCGATGTTTACATTTCTTCAATTGTAACATGCTTTTGTTTTTGTTTTTATTTTGTTTGTTTTATTGCCCACTCAAATCAGGGTCCAAATAGAAGCCATCCTTTTTCCTTCCTTGCAGTTTGTTTGATGGACAAACCAGCTTCCCACAGTCTGGGTTTAGTTGAATGCATTTTCCTGGTGCCATTTCACATGTTCCTCTGTTCCCTATTTCCAGTAATGTATTTGTTAAATCCAGAGGCTTGAATTAGATTCAGGATCTAGCTTCTGACAAGAGCATTTTGTAAGTCGTGGTGCGTTCTTCCATGAGAAGGCACACAATGTTTGGTTGTGTCTGTTTTGTGTGGAAAGGTAGCAGTCACTGTTCATTAATTCATTAGGGTTGTAAAATTGTGAGATGCTATTGTTCCTTTTTCATATGTTAGCTAGAACACTTTTCTAAAGGGAGCTTTTCCCTCATCATTTATTTGGTTACCATGAAATGCAGGTTTTATGGGAAATTGTTACATTTAAAATTTTCTATCAACATAAAATATAAAATGATGTTGTGGTTTGAATTTTCTATTTCCCTGATTACTAATAACATTTTCGTATGTCTCATTCTCTTCCTTACCTGTTCTCATCTTTTGTACATTTCCCCCACTGAATTGTGTGTCTTTTTCTTATTGATTTTTAAGAGTTGTTCACATATTTTGGATACTGATTCTTTGTTGGTTGCAAATATCTCTTCCCAGTTTGTGGCATTTAATTTTGGCTTCTGAGAATGTCCTTTGTTACCAGCTTGAATATGCATTTTTTAAAATGTTCATTTGGCCATGTAAAGGGCACAGATATATACCACTAGCAACATGTGCTGTAATTGTAATGTGAGGTTTGCTGGGGAACTTACAGGCAAAGAATCTGCAGAGTGCATGGATCCCCCCACCCTCCACTATCACAAGTGTAGGTGTGCTTAGACAAGGCACAATTTTTTTTTTAATTTTTAAAATTTCTTTTATTTATTTATTGGGGGGGGGGCAGAGAAATGGAGAGAGAGAATCCCAAGCAGGCTCTGCGCTGTCAGCCCAGAGCCCGACATGGGGCTCCATCTCACAAACCATGGGATCATGACCTGAGCCAAAATCAAGAGTCAGACACTCAACGGAGTGAGCCACCTAGGTGCCCTAAGGCATAATTAATTTATAGGGAAATTAGAATATGATAATAGGAGCTTCAAGGAAATTAGCTCTTTCTAAAGGAGGAAGCTCTGGACCTCAGCCATTGGCAAGGCTATCTTCTGCTGAACTAACATAGACCTGCTGAGGCAGCTACTTGCTAAGCTACAGAAATGGGAGAGGAAACGAGGCTCCAGTGCCATCTGGATTTGTCTCTCCTTATATCTGAGGTGTTTTGTAATGGGATGTTTTTTCAGGTTGTCGTGCCTGCCATTTTACCAGATATGGAAGTCCTCCAAAGAATGTTTTTGAGGTCAACAGAATGCTTGCATTTAGACTGTGCATAGAATAATATAAGCCACACTACATGTTGCTGCCAGATTAAACTTCCTGAAAATTTCATGTTGTTCATGTTAGCTTCTGGCTCAAAAGCTTTCAGTAGTACCCCAATTCCTACATATTAATGGCCATGTGTTTTAGCTGGACATTCAAGGCCTTCTGCAATTGTGCCCCAGTCAGTTCTCCAACCTTGCCTTTATGCAAATTTCCACCCTACTAAATTGGACTCGTTATTGTCCTTTAAGGGCACCAAGGAATTCTACTGCCTTCTCTCTCCCCTCCAATTAGCCAAGTCTTAAGTGTCCTCTAAGATACAAAACAAATTCTCCCTTCTCTGGCAAGTGTCCCCTGACCACTCTTGTCTTTTGTGAACAATTTGATTATTGAGTAGGAATGATGACTTTTTTTTTTTTTTTCAACGTTTATTTTTTTTATTTTTGGGACAGAGAGAGACAAAGCATGAACGGGGGAGGGACAGAGAGAGAGAGGGAGACACAGAATCGGAAACAGGTTCCAGGCTCTGAGCCATCAGCCCAGAGCCTGACGCGGGGCTCGAACTCACGGACCGCAAGATCGTGACCTGGCTGAAGTCGGACGCTTAACCGACTGCGCCACCCAGGCGCCCCAGGAATGATGACTTTTGACAGTGCTCACCAAATACCCATGTGCTCTCCACATTTCCCAGCCCCCTTTGCAGTGCGGTGGGGCTACGAGACTAGTTCTGGCCAGAGGACTATGAAGAAGTGACACGTGTCAATGGGCCCACAGCAATTAGGAATTCATGCATTTTCCTCTACCCTTGATTCCACTTCTGTGGCAACCATGTGTCCTAGATGGGGTTGATGCAGTACAGGAGGGGACCATCCTACCCACACAGAACTTTATGTGAAGGAGAAATAAATCAGGGAACTTTGGGGGTTGATCTGTAACATTGACCAGCCTATCCTTTTTAATGCAGACCTCACTTGATTTGGACAATATAAAAGTATCCTGCTTCTTGACTCTAACATTATTTTTCTTGTGGTCACTCATTATTTTTGCCTGCCAAGCACCACCACTTCTTACTCTGAACAATATCCCCTATTGCAGAGGGATGATCCCTGTGGCAGTGGCTGGTTCTTGTAGCTCCTCATTGACCCACCCAGGGCACCTGATGCAAGCTAAGCCATGATCTCCTCCTCATTATTTTTGACTTGGAACCAAAAGAGTCAGCTCAGACTTTTCTAGTGACTAGATATAAAGTTTTATATACTGGAGCTCTAGGATATAAAACTGGGGGCTGCCAGCAGCCATGTTCTGATATGTGGAGAAAGCAAATCTGCAAGAGGACTGAGTTGACACAGGGAAGCAGAGACATTTAAGACCCTGCTTCCAGTTGTTCCTGAGACCTCCATGTTTCTTAATGCTTCCTTACCTTCATGTATCAAAACTTTCTTGGATTCCAAGAGGCAATAAATCCTGTCTAAGTCAGGTACCTTAGACTGTCACCAGTGTCTATCATCTGCAACCTAGTGAGTCCAACTGACATCTACTCTTTCCCCTGTAGAAGTATCACCAAACTAATATAATAGGAGTTTGGAGAAATGGTTGCCTCTGAGTTTGCCTCCACCTGGTAATGTTCCTTAAGGGTACAGGATGCTCTGATCCATAGCCAAGTATAATCTTGTCAGATGCCTTCTACCTTTCTGTCAAAAAGAGCTACATGTAGTATGGCTGCACAGAACCATGGAGAATGGGCTGGAAAATGAAAGGAGTAGGAACCCCGAAGGTACAAACTTAGCCATGCAGGAGGAAACTGAACCACAGGCTGGTTATATGGTGTTAATGGACTTAATGAGACTATCTTTAGACACCAAGGGTTATAGAGTTCTCAAGTCATGCTTCAGCAGGAAAGAGAGCATTTTCTTTAAAATGTGTTAACTGAAATATTGCAGCAGATGCTATGGATGCCCACCAAATATTTCCTCAATCCATCCCTGAGATCACTGACAGTATCTGAGTCTCTTTTCTTGTGTGCTTCCTCAGCTCACGTGCCAGACAAGCTGGAAGTACCAGGGAGGGAAAGCCCCCAAGAGTAATTTTAATCCAAGAGGGATGAGAGTTCTTGGATAAATACTCCAATATTCTCACTCCTTGATCAGACAATTCTGAGGTGCATTCTGTTGTCTTAAAGAAACCTCAGTTGGGGGTTGGGGGAGGGGCTCCTGGGTGGCTCAGTCAGTTAAGCATCTGATTCTTGATCTCAGCTCAGGTCTTGGTCTCAGTGTCATTGAGTTCAAGCACCACATTGAACTCCACACTGCTCATGAAGCCTATTTAAAACAAACAAACAAACCAACCAACCAACCAACCAAAAAAAAGGTATTTACCCTGTGTAAATACCACCACATTTCACATGTCTATCATTCTCCCCCTTTCCTGAAATTCCCTGCCATCCCTTTGTGTTCAACCCTCTCTCACCCCCAACCCCTGATCGCCACTGATCAGTTTTATGTCTTTCTTCCAGAAGGTCATATAAATGGAATCATTCATTATATAGCTTTTTTGAGTCTAGCTCCTTTCACTTAGTAAAATGCATTTGAGATTCTTTCAAGTTGTTGAGAAGATTGGTATTTTTTTTTATTATTGCTGAGTAGTATTTAATACATGAATATATCATACTGTGTTTATCCATCCACCAATTGGAGAACATTTGGGTTGTTTCCAGTCTTTGAAGGTTATAGACAATGCTATTAGGTTTTTGACTGAATATAACTTTTAAGAGTGGGATTGCAGAGTCATATGGTATGTTTATAAGAAGCTGTTGAATTGTTTTCCAAACAGCAATGCAGGAGTTATAGTTGCTCCACATCCACATCAGTACTTGGTGATTCTCAGTTTTTAAAATTTTAGCCATTCTGATAGGTGTATAATGTGATCTCACTGTGATTTTAATTTTCATTTCCCCATTGACTAATTATGTTGAGCATTTTTTCATGTGCTTAATCACCGTTCATGTATCTTCTTTGTGTATCTGTTCAAATCTTTAACCCATTTTTTTAAGTTTATTTATTTTGAGAGAGAGAAAGAGAGAGTGTGAGCAGGGGAGCGGCAAAGAGAGGGAGAGAAAGAATCCCAAGCAGGCTCCATGGTCAGGGCAGAGCCCTATGGGGGGCTTGATCCCATGACTGTGAGATCATACAGATGGTGCCCCACTTACAGTGGTTTGACTTAATGATTTTTTGACTCTGTGAGGGTGTAAAAGTTATATGTATTCAGTAGAAGCTATATTTTCCATTTTGCCTCTTGATCTTTTCCCAGGCTAGCAGTATGTGGTATGCTTCTCTCCCATGATGCTAGGTAGTGGCAGTGGACTATTGCTCCTAGTCAGGCACACATGAGAGTTAACCATCTGGAACTTTTTTTTTTTTTTTTAATTTTTTTTTCAACGTTTATTTATTTTTGGGACAGAGAGAGACAGAGCATGAACGGGGGAGGGGCAGAGAGAGAGGGAGACACAGAATCGGAAACAGGCTCCAGGCTCCAAGCCATCATCCCAGAGCCCGACGTGGGGCTCGAACTCACGGACCGCAAGATCGTGACCTGGCTGAAGTCGGACGCTTAACCGACTGCGCCACCCAGGCGCCCCTATCTGGAACTTTTTTTGAGGGTCATCCCACTCAACCGTTTCAAATCACGGATATACCTTTTAATCGGAAGTCTATATTTTAACATAAAGATGGAAGAAGCTCACCATGCCCTTAGCTGAGTTATTTTCCAGAGAAGCAATCTCTATTTTCTTTTTTAAAACATTTTTTCAACATTTATTTATTTTTGAGAGACAGAGAGTGGGCGAGCATGAGTGTGGGGGGGGGAGGCAGAGTGAGGGAGGGAGACACAGAACCTCAAGCAGGCTCCAGGCTCTGAGCTGTCAGCACAGAGCCTGACGCGGGGCTCGAACTCCTGGATGGCAACATCATGACTTGAGCTGAAGTCGGACGCTTAACTGACTGAGTCACCCAGGCGCCCTGCAGCAGTGTCTATTTTCACATTGCACAGCATATTGTAGAAACATGGCTTTCGTCAACTTTTATTTTATGTGGTCACATGCAAGCGTATCAGTCAAGGAGCTTACAGACTGAAAACTTATGTCCTAACTTGTGGTTGTGCTTCTGTTGAAATAAATATGTGCACTCTCTCCTGTGGTCTTGACAGCAGCTCTGAGCAGGAGGCAAGCCATTATCACTAGCCCAGTTTTACAAATAAGCAAACCACATCTAAGCAAAATGAAACACCTTTCCCAAAGTTGATACTTAACAAGGGGCAGAGCTTGGGCTCAACATAGATGCCCTGTCTCGAAATTTGCTGCATTTTCCGTGACACCAGTTCCACTCAAAAGAAACACAAATCAACACTAAGCAGTAAGTCCATGATCTCAAACCACTGTTCATGTTTTATCATATATATCTCAAAAAGCTCATTTATTCAATAGTAGCCAGTATGAAGAACTCATTTGTAATTCATTTCTAAACCTCTGTTATTGAAAGTATCAACAAGTGCTTAAAGTGTTTGTTAGTGATTCTGTGACAGAAGCCAAGGGATAAAACTACTTCCGTAATCTCCACATACACACTCCTCCGTATTTCTCCACTGGCTACTGTTCAGTTCAGATTGACATTCAAGATGCAAACAAAATTTGTTGAATCAGACCAGGTTATTGGTTGTAGCTCAGAATCTCTGACAGCAAGTGTGATGGTCTCCAGTCAGCCAGAAATCAAGATCAGCCCCCATAAGTTCCAGACAGTTTCTGAGAAAATAAGGCTTTTCAAAAAAAACATTTTCTAGAATGCTCAACTGAGGTGGCTTCTAACTTGAAAGACCATTCAGCGGACTTGCATCATGGCTAAAAAAAAAAAACAGAATTGGGGCACTTGGGTGGCTCAGTTGGTTAAGTGCACAGCTCTTGATTTCGGCTCCAGTCATGGTCTCACAGTTGGTGAGATCGAGCCTCATATCAGGCTCTGCTCTAACAGTGTGGAGTCTGCTTAGGATTCTCTGCCTCTCTCTCTGCCCTCCTCCACTTGCATGTGCTTGCCCTCTCTCTAAAATAAAAAAAAGAAAAAAAGAAAAAAAGAAAAAGAAATGATCTAGCCAAGTCTGCCTATAATGATTTCCACATGCTTTAAATAGGCATAAGCAGCTATAACAGAAGTGTCAGATGAGGCTATTAAGCTATTTAGTCTTTAAAAGTCAATAAACATTCTAGCAAACTCATATGCTTGCTCTTATTTTTTTTTAAGGTGGTGAAGTAAAGAGGGGAATTAGAGACCATTATTTATTTAAAAACTATTCATTCTACAAATATTAGTCCACTGTGTACCAGTCACACAATCTAAGTGAATGTATTATTTTCTTATGTTAATAATGGAAATTAAGTAAGTTTCGGTTAAGATACAAGTGGCAATACCAGGCATACCTGAGCATACATGAAACCCCAAATATTAGTTGTTTTAGAACATTAAAAATTTTTTCTTTTAATGTTTATTTATTTTTGAAGGCGAGAGAGACAGAGCATGAGCGGGGGAGGAGCAGAGAGAGAGGGAGACACAGAATCCGAAGCAGGCTCCAGGCTCCGAGCTGCCAGCACAGAGCCCCATGCGGGGCTCAAACTCAAACTGTGAGATCATGACTTGAGTGGAAGTCGGACACTTAACTGACTGAGCCACCCAGGTGCCCCTGTTTTAGCACATTTTTTAGATCAACAAATGCACTTTCTGAAGTATTCATGCCAGATACTATAGATATCATTGTGTTAGGTAATTCTGTCAGAGTTAAATCAGTGTCGTGAATGTTTAGAGATAATGTAGAGAGTGAGCTTACTATGCCTAAAACAACCAGGGGGATGAGATGGAAAAGGGGTGGTTGAGAGTAGGGGATGCAGGTGGTGGACAGTGAAGTGAAAGAAACAAGGGGACCTAGAGTAATAGAAAGCTGAATGTAAACATAATCCCATCACTTGTTTGCTCAAAACCTTCAAATGCTGAGAACACCACTGATCGTTTCCTACCCAATAGCTCTGACTCTTCCTTTCCTTTCCTTTTCTGCAGATAGAAGCCATTTCCCATCTCAAAGGGTGAAAATGCCACATATGCACTTTCCCAGAATTCAGCGCAGCTAGGAGTTCACATGTGACTGGGTTCTGGCCAATGAGAATGGAGAATTCTGCTAGAAGCTTCTGGAAAAGACTTTCTTCCCTGTTTGCATAGACTCAGCCTACCTTTTCCAGGCCATTGAACATAAGTTTGTAAAGATCTGACCCTTGCAATTGCTGCACCGATTTGGGCACTATAAGAGGAGATATCATGGGACAATAAGAAGAGGTGCCACACAGAGAATGGCAGACAGAAAGATGAACCCACCCAGGGACCACACTTCTCATTATGTGAAATGTTAAAAAAAGTTTTCCTTGTTTAAATCACTTTTAGTTGAGTTTTTTGTTGTTGCTACCTGCAGCTGAAAACATCCTAATGAACACACTTCATTACTGCCTTAGGATAAAGGTGAAATCACTTCCTGTAACTAATAAAGATTTCAAACCCGAATAATCTGGCCCCCTCTGCCTTTCTAGGCTCATCTCTCATCTTTGCATTCTTTATTTTTTTTTTCAATTCTCTAGCCGAAGACCCTCTCTTTCCTTTTCAGGCTAGCTGGAGCCACTCCAACCATTCCTACTTTAACCAGTCCTTACTGCTCATCCATTAGAACTTGGTGAGGGGCACCTGGGTTGGCTCAGTAGGTTAAGCGTCCGACTTTGGCTCAGGTCATGATCTCAGGGTTCCTGTGTTCGAGCCCTGCATGGGGCTCTGTGCTGACAGCTCAGGGCCTGGAGCTTACTTCGGATTCTGCGTCTCCTTCTCTTTCTGCCCCTTCCCCACTTGCACTCTCTCTCTCTCTCTCTCTCTCTAAATAAACATTAAAAAACAAAAGAACTTGATGAAATGTCACATCCTCCTAGAAGCTTTTACTGACCACCCAGAGTATGTATCTGCCACATTTACGAAGTCCCTAGATATCTGAACTTCCACAGTTATAGCACACATTCCATTTTACTGTAACTGCTTAACAAATCGTCTAGACCATGAAGGTTGGGTTTGTGGCTCTCTTGTTCATTACTGTATCCTAAGAATCTATATGGTACCTAGAAGTCATATCTGTGGAACATGTGAATAAGCAAAATAATTTCAAAGATCAATTAGAAAAAGGCAAACATCTCACTAGAAAAATACACAAAGACATGATAGGCAATTTCCAAATGGTTATAAACAGATGAAAAGATGGCCAGCCCCTATAACAATCGAGAAATACAAATTAAAAGAATAATATTTTTCAGGGCACCTCGCTGGCTCAGTTGGTAGAATATGCGATTCTTGACCTTGGGGTTGTGAGTTCAAGCCCTATGTTGGGCGTAGAACTTACTTAAAAATACATACATACGTGGGGTGCCTGGGTGGCTCAGTTGGTTAGATGTCCTACTTCAGTTCAGGTAATGATCTTGTGGTCCGTGGGTTCAAGCCCCTCATTGGTCCCTGGTGCTCACAGCTCACAGCCTGGAGCCCACTTCGGATTCTGTGTCTCCTTCTTTCTCTGCCCCTCTCAAATAAATAAATATTCAAAAAAATTTAAAAAACACACATACATACATACCTACATAAAGGTATAAAAACAGAGTAATATTTTTCACCAACAGATTGACAAAATGAACCAAGGTTTTTCCCATGTTGGGAATGTTGCAGTGAAAAGGGTACTCTGAGATACTGTAAGAGAAAGTGTAAATTGTATAAATTTTCTAACCATAAAATGTCAATACTTAAACTTGCCTACCATCTAACCTAGTAATTTATTTAGAATGCATTCCAAGAAAATAATCAATGTACAAAGATGTTTGTATATGGATGTTCACCATAGTATTGTTTAACATTAAAAAACTGTAAGCAACTTAAATGTACATCCATACAGAACTTGTGCACACACAGTAGAATTCTATAAAGCTTTAAAAAAGATGAGATAGGAAAAACCTAGATGTCTTGATTTGGATAAATGTTCATAATACATGTATAACTGAAAAAAGCAAGTATCAAGTATTAGTAAATAATGATGCCACTTAAAATACATGTTAAAAATTAAATACCAAATTTAAAACAATTAAACCGATTAATCAGTTGAAACACACTGTTCAGAGAACATCTCGGACCAAGATGAACATATCCAGCCACTAGTTTTGGAACTTTTCAGTCAGCGAATGTTCACTTTACATTCACAACAGTTAATCATACTCCAAAAAGGCACACATTATAAAGTGGGTCACTTAGAGTGAAAATTATAGCAATGTTTAGGATTACCGGGACCCTAAATTTACACACACACACACACACACACACACACACAGAAAAGATCTAGTTTTGCAAATTTTCACCCAGTGATGCTTATCTTCCCTAACTAGTCCTATTTTTTGCCTCTTAAAAATGTATATATTTATTTTACACTAAAGCTGATTTGATAAGACTCTTCTCATATGAAGAGAAATAAGCTTCTAATAAAAATGAAGAAATGCTTTTCTTTTTCCTGTTGGACAGCCTAAAAAGAGGGGAGAAGTTTAAGATGTTAACTGTGTAACAAAATGTGGGAAAAAAGAAGAATCTGGGTGCAAACTACTTTCTTTGATCAAGCCTCCAGGTGAGAACCCCATTTTCACTCTCACTTGCGAGGTGCCAGCTGGTGTCAAGCCCTGGGTCTTTGGGTGATTCCTCAGTGCAAGGTTGCTTCTCAGGGCTCTCCCATCAGATTTAGGATTGGGTTTCTCCGTATTTGTCTACATGCTTTGCAGTTGCCCAAACTGTATTGCTGGTGTTTTCTTTCATTCTCTTTATCCTTGTTTGTTTATGCCTTAAAATAATGATGATAACAACATATCCTTTTCATGTTTTTATCAGAGGATTTGGAACAGAGTGGATAGAAATGTGTATGTTTAACCCTCCATCTTGAAACCATAAAATGTGACAATCCCTGTAAAGTTTGGGGCACGGGCCCCTGGTCGATGCTGTCGGCTGCTATTATTTTTATTAGTGGTCTTGTTCTCTTACATCTGACTGCTTGGCCTCTTTCTTGGCTTGTCTTTCTCCTTGTCCTGTCTAAGCTTAGATATTTCCTAAGATTCTACTCTCTGACCTCTTATTGTTGAAGCTCACCTATGATTTCAATTCAGATGGCACCCAATTATATACATTATCTCCTATTTCTTCTGGGTTACAGACTCATTTTCCAATAATCAGTGCAATTCTGACACTAGCAAGCCTCATATGCCTGATGCTGAGCTCTTTATCCTTAAAACCAGGGATTCCTGAACATCTCTCTTTCTTTCTTTTTTTTTTCCATTTAGGAATTGGCATCACCAAATCCTTGAAGCCTTGAAACCTGCCTGTTAGTTCAAATGTCTTATTTTCCCTTAACCTTTACACTCAATCATTTGTCAAATTATGTACCTTCCCTTTTGGAAATGGCTTTCATTTCCATCTTTTTTTTTTTTCACTGCTTGTCCGGTGGGGGGGAAAAATCTACCTTACTAGCCATTAAAGATTTCTTTCTAAAGGGCAATTCTTAATAATGACTAAATGAACTAAATCCTCCATTCCAGACAAGTTAGAGTATTGTAGACAATTGTTAATTGTAACAATTGTTAATTTAGCATTTGACCTTTGATTGTTTATAAGTGATTCTCCAAGAGGCCAGAGGCATTGCTAATTTATTATTTTCCTGAAGCACAATTCAAGTTCCATGTGCTATAAAGTTGGAAATAGGAAAAGTCACTTAATTATAAGTTGGCCTTGCCAACTGACCCACAACCACACCTCAATCTGGTTTTGTTGTTTTCTACTTATCATCATTGTAGTCAGCAATTTTTGTTAAAGTTCTGAAGGGACCATCTATATTTTCCCACTTTACTGTCTTCCAGTAGCACAAGTATATGCTAGAAATGGCCTTCGTGATTCTTGTTTTATAGACAGAACTCGTGTCAAGGGTTACTCTCCTTGCTGATCCTTGAGAATGCCCCCTGTGTTCTGGTTTCCAGAGCCTTGCCTTCATTGTTCCCTCCCCTAGTGGTTTCATTATATATTGCTCCCTAAGTAACCCCCCCACCCCCCAAACCTAGTGGTTTAAAGTGATAATCATTAATTTGCTCACAAATGTGTTTACAGTCTGGTCAGGATTCTGACACAACAGCTTGTCTCTGTTTCATGTGATGTCGGCTGGAGTGGCTCAGTGTGGACTTATCTACCTCCAAGATGGCTCACTCACAAGGCTGGTGGCTGGCATGGGCTGTCACAAGGAGCTCTGATGAAGCTGTGGGTAGTGGGGTTTGGGGAGATGGCTAGGGCTTGAATTTCTTCCATGTGGGCCTCTTCAGGTGGCTGCTTGGGATTTCTCATTACATGAAAGCTGGGTTCCAAGACGGAGGAAGCAGGAGCTGCCAGACAGAATTCTGTCTGGGCTCAGAATTCCCAGAATGTTTCTCCTCCAAACTCTCTTCGTCAAAGCAGCAACAGGCCCAGCTCAGATTCAAGGGGAGGGCACAGAAGCTACAACTCTTGATGGCAAGAGTGGCAACGCATGTACAAAACGGTGACATTTTGGGGGGCCATGTTTGAAGACTAGTTACCACCACTCACTCACCATATGGCCACAACAATACATGTCCCTCTCAAATAAAAAATACACTTATCTTTCCCTCTAAAACATGAAAATATCCATCCCATTATACATTTGTTCATAGTCTCGGATGGGGGTGAACAAATCACAGAATAAGGGCCAAACCTGACCTGTGGACTATTTTTGTACAGCCCTGTGATAAGAATGGTTTTTATACTTTTAAAGGGGTATAAAAAACAAAACCAAGAATAGGAACCATCACACAAATTTGACCTGCAAAGCCTCAAATATTTACTCTCTGGTCCTGTACAGAAAAAGTTTGCCAACCTCTGGTCTAGGATATCCCCTTTTAAATGGGGTCTAAATGTAGGTGTGGCTCCTGCAGACGTCCTTCCTTGACTATGGCTCCTCAGACATGAATTCTCTTGATCTGAAGACCAGTGAACTAAACAAAGTATCTGTCTCTCACACACTCAACATCTAATGGTAAGATAGGGACAGAAAACCTGTAATAGACACTCTCATTCAAAAAGGGGAGAGGCAGGGAGGCTGGGCGGCTCAGTTGGTTAAGCATCCCATTTGGCTCAGGTCATGATCTCACAGTTCATGAGTTGGAGCCCCGCATCAGGCTCTGTGCTGACAGCTTGGAGCCTGGAGTCTGCTTTGGACTCTATGTCTCTCTCTCTCTCTGCCCTTCCCCTGCTCACTCACTCTCTCTCAAAAATAAATAAACATTAAAAAAAATTAAAACAACAACAAAAAAGGGCGGGGGGAGAGGGGCACCTGGGTGGCTCAGTCAGTTGAGCGTCCAACTTGGGCTCAGGTCATGATCTCACGGTTCAAGAGTTCAAACCTCACATTGGGCTTGCTGCTGTCAGCCTGTCAGCAAAGAGCCCACTTTGCTTCAGAGCCTCTGTCTCCCTCTCTCTGCCCCTCCCCCACTTGTACTCTCCCCCAAATAAATAAATACAAAAAGGGAAGAAAAGGAGAGGGACATGGAAAGTGACCCATAGCAATTCTGAAATTCATCTGGTCAAATGACACCAGTTCCTTCACTCGGCTCACTCCTGCTCTCTGGAAATGATTCTCAGCGGCTTTATGCTCCATCTTGAGTCATCCTCCCTTTTGAAAACAATCCATCATGGCAGACGAGTAGCGTCCTCAGCCTGTTTCCTGCCTGTAAAGTTGTAGCTCCAGAGGCCTCTTTTCATTATGAACAGTCTCTTTTTCAGTGCAAGCTAGTAGAGATCCTTTAAAAGCCATAGGTTTCGTATACTTCAAGTTATAATCATGTCCCTTAGGCAAAAGCCATACTCCTATTTCTTTCCAAGGGAGGCCCTTCTCTGCACTGGGCCAGTGTGAGATTGGTGTGGGCAACACCATCCAGATTTTTAGAAGCCCTGCTATCTAGTTGAAAGGATCTATTGGTACCACCTTAAATCTTTGAATTATCAATTTATCTATTGCTGCATAACAAGGTACCCAAACTTAATGGCTTAAAACAGAAATCTGTTATTATCTCACAGTTTCTGTTGATTAGAACACCAAGGCTCTGCTTAAGCTGGGGCCTTTTGCCTCAAGGTCTCTCAAAAGCTGCAACCAAGGTGTCAGCTGGGGCTGTGGTCTTGTTTCAGTCAACTCAGGGTACCATAACAAAATATCATAGTTCTGGAAGTTCACAAGTCCAAGATCACGGTGCCAGCCAGTCTAGTTCTTGGTGAAAGGCTTCTTCCCGGTTTGGGGATGGCCACCTTCTCGCTGTATCCTCACAGAGCAGACAACAGAAGCTCTGATGTCTCATAAGGGCACTAACCCCATCATGGGGGCTCCATTCTCATGACCTCATCTAAACTTAATTACCTCCCAAAGGCTCTAATACCATCACATTGGGGGTTAGAGCTTCATTATATGAATTTGGGGGGGGGGGGTACAAACATTCAGTCCATAACAGGTGTCACTTAAGGCTATACTTAGGGAAGATCCACTTCCAAGCTTGTCACATGATTGTTGGCGGCAGGATTCAGTTCCTTGTGCATTGTTGGATTGAAAGTGCCATTTCCTTACTGGTGCTTGGATGGAAGCCTCCACTGCTCCTTGTCACATGGGCCTCTCTCTAGGGCCACTGGCATCACAGTAGCTGGCTTCCATCAAAGGTAGCAAGTGAGAGAGCAAAGAGGGTGTGTAAAAAGGGAGCCATGGTCTCTCTGTAATCTGATCTTAGAAGTGATATCCATCACTTGTACCAGGCTCTGTTCATTAAAGCAAGCTCACACTCAAGGGGAGGGGATTGCACAGGGCTTGAAGACCAGGAGGTAGGGAACATTGGGGGCCATGGTGGAGGCTGCCTACCACAGGATCTTTGAGCTGTACCCTTGTCTTGAACTTCACCTAAGGCCATATTCCCCACCCCCCCGCTTTTTTTTTAAATGTTTATTTATTTTTGAGAGAGTGAGACAGAGTGTGAGCAGGGGAGGGACAGGGAGAGAGGGAGACCCAGAATCTGAAGCAGGCTCCAGGCTCCAAGCTGTCAACACACAGCCCGACATGGGGCTTGTACTCAAGAACCAAGAGACCATGATCTGAGCCACTCAGGTGCCCAAAGGTCGTATTTTCATGATCGCACCCTGGATTTGACCTTTGCTCTGAGGCCATTTCTTATTTTGAGAGTTTTGTCCTCTGGAGAAACTAGGAACGACAGTTTTATTTCAAACCCAGGAAGTCCTGGCTTCTTTATGTTTCCTCTAAATTGGGATAAAAATTGAACAGTTTTTTTTTTTTTTTTGGCTCATCTCGCTTGTACTATAAGTATATGAAAGAAATTCTTCAACTTTTTTTTTTCTAGTTTTTTAATATTTATTTTTGAGAGAAAGAGAGACAGAGAGCAAGTGGGGGAGGGGCAGAGAGAGAGGGAGACAGAATCTGAAGCAGGCTCCAGGCCCCGACACAGGGCCCAAACTCAACAAACCTGAGATCATGACCTGGGCCAAAGTCGGACACTTAACCAACTGAGACACCCAGGTGCCCCCCAAAATTCTTCAACCTTTACAACATCTATCCAAATATCTCCTTAATCAGATCCACTTTGTCATTAGGTATCTTTTCTATCTCACATGTACCAGCAATCTTGTTCAGCTAATTGTTTTTCCAATGGATAAATCGGGTCCCCCTCTCTCTAGCCTGTTATGACAATACTCACTGTCCCATAGTAATGCTCTTCACTAGTAGATTCCTCAAAGTTCTTCCAGCTTCCATCCTCCACCTGGTCCCAAAGCCACTGCCACATGTTCTAAGTTTCTACACACCAGGACGTTACCTCTAGATATGCACTTATGTCTCAGTTATCTATTGCTGTATAAGAAGCCACCTTCAAACTCAGTGTTTTAAAACAACGGCATTTACTTTTTGGCTAACAGTTTTGCAGTTTGGGCATGACTCCGGAGACAGCTCATCTCTCTTCCGTGTGGCATCAGCTGGGGCAGCTCAACCAGGGCTGGAGTATCCACTTCTAAGAGAACTCACTCAAAAGGCTGGCAATTGGTACCAGCTGTCCACTGAGAGAGTTCAGCTGGAGCTGTGAGTCCGGGACCTACTTCTCTTCCACGCGAGCCTCTCCACGTGGCTGCAAAGGCGGCCACAAAAGATCGGAGGGAAGTGATTGAATCTCACAACTATTTAGGAGGTAAAAATCAAGAGGATGTTGCCCAACAATGTGAATATATATACTCCACACTACTGAACTGTGCGCTGAAGAATGGCAAATACGGTTGTGTGTTTTTTAAAGCTACAATTATAAACTAATAAATAAAATTGGGGAAGATGATGATGGCCTGGAGGTGTTGGGGGGGGGTAGGGCGAGAGATGTCAAGGATGACAAAACTCTAAAACATAGCCTCTGGCCTCGAGAACTTTTTGGGTCTAGCAGAGGAGGCAGAAGTGTTAACAGATAATCACAATTCACGTGGTAGATACTGTAGCTTTCTGCTGCCAACACAGGCACAAAACCCATGCCATGCAAACTACCTCAAAATAGATCTTCAATGTCTGCAATTCCCAGAGACATTTAAGATGTAATTATAGGTTTGGATTTCTTAAAGCAAGCCTCAAAATGAACACTGCCAGAGAAACAGAGATAAGTAATAAAACTACAGGTGCGTACAATATTTCCCTTTCAATCTGGTCTGTAACCTTGCAGGCTAGAAGCAAAGCGGTAAAGTAGTGGGCAGGAGAGAAAGCAGACGTTTCGTGGTCATTAGCCCTACTTTCCTAGGATACAAAATCCCTTTGTTGTCTCATGGGTAGCTTGTAGGGCGACTGGAAACTAGTGCTGCTGAGATCTCAGTTTTGAAACTTTCTTTCTTTGAGGTAGTAAACAGGTCAGAAAGATCACTTATATCCTGAATGATCCCTTTCCCCTAAGTTTTATAAACAGCCAAAGTCTATTTACAGATTTTCATTGGGTTTTGTTGGTACTGTATGACCCTACTGTTTTTCCAGGTAAGTCTATGCCATTCTTCATGGGAAGGACAGAAAACAGGAGTCCTTCTTTTCATGGCATATAACCCCCATCCCCATATACTTCTCTGAAAACACCTTGAATGTCATGCTTACCATTGGGATATGTTCTAGGCCTCCCTTTTGTATTGTTAATTGCCTGATGTGTTAGGTGGACCGGCTGAGTGGTGGGATTTTTTATTTTTGAGATCTCATCAGTTGTCTCCACAAATGTTCTCTACCTAGGGTCTCCCCCTGCAAAATAACGACTAAAGATCACTACCATGACTCTGCTAGTGCCCTCGTGGGGGCTCTCCATGCTGAGACGCCTCCACTAATTCAGACCCTTCTGCAGGGTCTTGGAAGGATCTGATGATGTCATTCATGCCTGAGAATCAAGATCTGGTAAGATTTAATGTGTTCATTCATTCAAAAATAATTACTGAATGCCTACTATGCATGAGGCACTATCTAGATGTTGGGAACACAACAATGAACAAATCAAGACTCTCTCATTGCCCGTATTTTCATTTTTTATCCCAGAGGTTTTTAACTGTTAACAATGGACAAAGTGCTGGCTTGGCTTAAAGACAAAGGAATCAGGTTCTACATTTGGAATTAAGCCACATTTTCCTGGGTGGGGGTAGGGGAGGTTCTCCCAGCATCCTGGAATCCTACAACATCTTCCACCTACTCATAAGTGGAGTCTGACTGGAACCATCAATGACTAGATCAATTGTCATTTTTCTTGGGCCTTTGCCAGGCTCCAGAAAGACAATATCTTTCTGTGGAGTGTATTCAGTAACAGGCACTGGCCAAGGAGGGCAAAGTGCCGGCAGTATCGGAGGCACAGGGGCCAAGACCACCACTCAGCCATTGATCAGGAAGACATTGCCCCCTCGTGGTTCCTTATGTAACTGAGGGAGGGATTGGGAATGGACTGGGCTGTCCAAGTTTCCAGATTAATTGTGGCCCTTGCCTCTTCCGAACTCCCATTGCAATTTCGAGATTCTTGGTTTATTTTCACCCAACATACACATTTTCTCCCATAGAGAGACATGACATCAGGACAGCAATTAAATCTATCACAATCTTCCGACTCCCCCTACCCCCCAACCCAAGGAAAATCCAATAGGTAAATCGAATTATTACCACTCTCTTTTTTTTTTTTTTTTTTGGTCACCATGCTCTGAACACAAGTCTTTTCTTTGCTTTCTACAATTTCAACCAGAATCCCTGGAGTTGTTTTGGGTATCTTGTCTCTAGGACACCAGTTTAAACTCCCTAAAAGCAGGAGTCTTATCTTCACCCCCAGCCCCACCCCACTCCCAGCAGCACTTAAACCAGTATAGGGTGAAGAATGTTGGGGGGGGGGGTGAGGGGCAGAGAGAGATAAACAGTGAAGCAAGCCAATAATTAGAAATTGTGATTGGTGCTGTGCTGGAAAGGAACAGCATGCTGTGTGAGAGAATGCCTGGGCATGGGAAGTGAGGGAGAACCTACTGATATAAGCAGTTTAAAATTTGTGTTTATGATACAGGAATGGAGAAGCTCTCTATGACCCCGGAAAAGTGGAAATTTCCTTAATAATGTTAGGTTCCATGTACTGCCGACTTAAACTGGGCAGGAATGGATGCTGGGTGCTGTAGCTGTACCAACCTGTAATGCCCTCTGATTGCAACCCCCTGGGAGGTAACTGGAACTATTCCCATTTCACAGGTGAGGAAACAGAAACCCACAGTCCTTCCGAGGTTGGTGCATAAACAGGCGTGCTGTGCTGACCTCCCATAATGCTGAGCCCTCTTCCTTCTTCAAGCTGCTTTGACCCTCTCTGAAGATCATCTGTGTTGGCCTCCAGTTCGGCGGGCTTGAGGAACATTCACTTAGCCAACAAATATTTACTGATTGCTTCCTATATACCAGGTAGCGTACTTAAATGGCCGTGGGATTATAAAGATAAACAGGGCACGGTGTAGTCTAGCAGGGAGGCTCTCCAGAAGAGTAAGGGAGGCAGCCAGGTAAACAAATAATTCCAGAACGGCCTGATAAAGGCGGTGAGAGGAGCCTGAGCAGGGGCCCGTAAAGCCTCGCGGAGAGCGACGGCCGGTGCGGGGAGGCTGGAAGGTTTGGGAGGACCCGGCGTTGGCGGGGGGTTTGAAGCTGTGTCCTGAAAACGCTGGCCCGGAGCGGGGGGCCCCAGGACGTCGCTCGTTCCCTCGCATCCTGTCATCTCAAGCTGCCAACTAGGAAGGCAGGAAATGGGTGTAAGCCGGTACTGAAAAGGAGGGGCAGGCTTAGGGATAGGGGTGCGAATCCCCGCGGGAAGCAAGCCCACGGCAGTAGCCCATCACACTTCCCGGGCGTCGCGCTGGCCCGGCCTGGCTCCCCGAAGCCCCTCTCCAAGCTGGCGCGCACCGCCACGCGAGTTCGCCAACTCCGGCCCGGCCCGGCCACCGGGGCCCACGGGGGCGCGAGGGAGCTGGAGGACCCGGCCTCCTTCCCTCCCCCGCCTCGGCCCTCGCCCTCCGACCTACCGCGGAGTTGGGGGCTGGGGTCGGCCGCTTCCGCCTGCCGCCCGCGGCCCCTCCCCGGCGCGCGCCATCCGGCCGCGGGGCAGCCGCCCCCGGCGCAGCCCCTCCTCCCGCGGGGGGCTTCTCAGTCCCGCGTCCTGTCCCTCTGGGCTAAACCCGGCGGCCCTCGTCTAGGGAGGGAGGAGGGGGGAGGAGGAGGGGGGAGGAGGAGGAGGAGGAGAGAGGGGAGGGAGGAAAGAGAGAGAGAAAGGGAGCTGCTTGGATCCCGTACTTCCCAGAGCCTGCCTGGAGCGCGCACTCAGCGGCTCTCCGGGTCCCAGCGTCCCAGCCGTGGCCCGCGCCCCGCACCTCCACCTCCTCCTTCGGTCTGGGCACCCCTCGCCCCCTCCCTCCGGCCCCCGCTAGGCTCGGGCAGCGGCCGCCCCCAGCCCCTACTCGGCCACGTCCCCGACTCTCTGGGCTCCCTCCTGGGACGCGCGCCCTCGCCCCATCCTTTCTTCCTTCCTTCCTTCCCTTGCGCCCGCCCTCCCTCTCCAGGTCTCCCTCCCGGGTCCCGATTGTCTCCGTCCCCTTCCCAGTCGGCCCGCGCCTCGCCCTGCCCCGTCTCTCCCTCGCACTTCCTGGGTCGCCCGCCGCCGCAGTCTCGCCTCGCCGCGGGAGTCCGAGCCGCCGGTGCCCCGGCTCCAGCCCCCGCAGCCCGCGGCGCCCGTCCGAGGGAGCCCCGGCGCCCGGGGAAGGGAAAAGCGGGCGAGCGCGCCCTCGCCCAGCCCCGCGCCCCAGCCCTGCCCGGCGAGGAAGGACCGGGAAGATGAACAACGGCGGCAAAGCCGAGAAGGAGAACACCCCGAACGAGGCCAACCTTCAGGAGGAAGAGGTACTGAGGGGGCTCGGTGCGGCGGGGGGTACGACCTGGGGCGCCAGACGCGCGGGCTTTCTCCAGAGTGCGGCCGGCCAGCCCCGGGGCGCCGCAGCCGAGGGTTTGGGAATTGCCCTTGTCCCGAGGCACAGCCCCAAATTGTGGCCCCGAGAGGGGCTCTCTTCGGAGAGCGAGTTTTTGTGGGTTCCAAAAATTGCGTAACTTTAAGGACTTTTCGGAGACTTTAGTAAGTATAATGCTCAGCTTTGTTTGCGTAGGATTTTAAAAGCGGAATCGAGAGCTGGCTCCTGGGTAACCTCCGTTTACTGGGACCCGGAGGGTCAGTTCTTAATTCTGCGACCCGGGCTGGAAGTTGTGGGGTGTGTTTGTGTGGTGTAAGGAAGGAACTCGGGGCGAGTTCTCGTCAAGAGACACCTTCTGTTCCCTACCTTCTCCGCCCCCCACCCCCCCTTCAGTGTTAAAAGTTCTCGGTGAAATATCTTTCCAGCCGAGGCATTTCGAATTAATAGATAACTCATCAGCTGCATTCTTCTCTGGTGAGTCAAAGACCCCGAATCTGGATGATTAGGTTTTGTAAATTTAGGGGCGATGCGGCTGCGGGGAGCAAAATAAAAGAGTTTAAAACTTTACAATTCACCAAACGATCATCGAGGCTGTTTTAATAGGACTTTGACTTCTGAGCGTAAATTTTATGTGATGCGTCCGTAACAACATTAAAACTTGCGGCTGCGGAGCGTTCCTTTGGTAGAAACAAAATTCGGTAACTGTGGGTTTCAGAATTTTGTAGTTAGGTATCTGGTATCCGATTAACGTACCTGCAGGAACAAAGCCATTTATCTGGAGTCCAAGAAACAATATTTTTTTCGCCTACTTTTGAAGATCCCACATAGCTGAGTTCTTAAACGTTCTAAAAAGAACTTGTGTGTGTGTGTAGATGCAAAAAAGTATGCATGTAGACATGAACCGTAAAGCATTCTTACAAGTGTTGTGTCCCAGTATATGAAGTCTACAGAATGGTAAACTGATTAGGAGGTTGAGATTATTATGGAGATAATGTGTTGCGTGCCAACTAAGATTCTGATAGTGAAACCGAATGTTGGGGAGGATTTAATTTAGTGAGGGTAAGCCTTCATTGTCCACTTGTGAAAAGGGAACGTTTAAAATGAAGACCATGCAAATCAATGCAAAACACAAGATTTTACTCTCAGCACAGTTGTATGGGGACAACCCACCTGAATTGCAGTAAGCTGAAAATTGCCTTCACACCTGAGGATAATTGCATTTTATTTTAACCTATTATTTTGGCAAGTGTTATTTACATGCTAGTTCTTTACAACTACTGACCTTCCTCCTTCCTTTTCAAAGAGATGGAGACTTGAATTGAGTTCCAGTTTTTCTTGAATCTTTCGGGCTCCTTTGCCATTTATTTTCCCTACCACTGAAATAAAATTTAAAAAATTACCAGTGTGCTTCTAAGGAGTTGCTGTATCTAATTCACCTAACACACCAATTACTTCAGAAACCTTTCTCTATTTCACTTAGATGGGCAGTCTGTTTATTTCTAAGGGTACGGATGTATTGTGTGGAACCATCTTTCTCTGTTCACCCCATTGAGAACACTTGCCAAATGGAAAGGTTAACCAGTCAAACCAAAGGCTTTTTGGCTTCTGGTGGTAGCAAAAAAAGAGGTTTATATGTTCCAAAACCATAACGTACTTGATAAAATTGAGAGAAATGTCAAATTTCTTTTACTTAACCCATCTCGGCCTCACTGCCACCAGGACTGAGGTGTCGGCCCTGTTCCTGGGGCGCCTTAATGTGTGAGGTGTGCAAGCACAGAACCACAGGTGAACTTAGTGCAGTTACTGCCTCTTACCTGTTCCGTTGCCCTGACAATGTCCCTTTTCAGGTGGGAATGGCATGTGGCTTGATGACGTGTAAGTTTTGGCAGGACAGTTGTTTTAAAACTAAGTGGTCAGTTAGGAAGATTTCAGAACCCAACTCGTAGAAGAGGTGGAGTGTAAAGACAGATACGCCATGAAGAGAGAAGGTTTATAATGTTAAAAATTCAGGAAAAGAAAGTAAATAGGCCTTGAATGATCCAGGTAATTTTGCCCTAATTCCCTGTTTTGAGTTTGTTTTGTTTTTGATAAACTCTAACCTCTTTTTTTTTTTCTTTCTTTCTTTCTAACCCTGAAAACCACAAGTAAAATAAATATGGTATTTGGTGAGTCCCATTAATGTGCTCAGCATTATACAAAACCACCGCACTGGACCCTTTCCCTGCCCACCCAGCGATCAGCAATTTGTTCTCCAACACATTTAAAAGCCTTGGCTGAGGACTCTCATAAACAGAACACACACATATAAAATGTATATACACATAATGACAAGAGAGGGGAAAAATGTGTTTTGTTGTTTCTGGTGGCCATTGAGATGGCTTGGAAAAGCCAAGTCCAATCATCATTAAGAGAAAATAGTTTATTTCCTAGAACATAAGGGTAATTTAGGCTTTCTCTACCACTTTAGAGAATCCAAGGGGTTTTTTTTCTATTTTTTTAAATGCGTTCCTCTTCTCTTCCAGTACACGTTAGCCCTGTTTGAGAGCTTTTAAAGCTTACTCTAAAATAAGTGACGCCGAAACACTTATTTGGTTCCGACTGTGTAGACTGAACGGTCCAGGATTTAGGAGAATTTTTGCAGCTTTTTGGGGTTGGAAGTTTGAGAACTTGGACAGGACATAGACTTCTGCTTTGGATAGTATTTAAAGCTTTGAGGAAAAATTCTTTTTCAGCTTTGGCTAGCTGTGACAGAGATAATACATCTGGCTTTCTGGATTATAGTGTGCTATACATGTGTATTTCTCTGCAAGATGTCCCATTAAAGAAAAGCCAGTTGTCAAAATCTTACTGGGATCTGAGATTTGTAAGGCTTATGTATAGGGCGTTAGGTAATTTCTTATATCATTTTTCAGTTAGTAAAATAATTCCTAGAATTTGCATGTAATTTTGGACTAGGTAATATTGTCTTTAAACACCTTTGGCAGTTTATACTGGACTAGACTTTATTAAAGTTAATGTATATATAATAGACTCAATTATTTGTCTTGAGTTTTTATATATCAAGACTTTATCTGGTAGTAAATAGAAATTTTTGATCACTTTCAAAATACGTTTTGTTTTTGTTTTTGAAATCAGATAAATCTGTCATTTGGTTTTATTTTTACTTTTATCCAGGTCATGTAGTATTTTTCAGACTGATCACAAATCCTTTCTAAAACGTGTTTTATTATGTTGAGGCCCTAGTGTCAAAGAGCAATTTTTCCTTAAATTGATCTGAACTTGTACTTAAAACTAGAAAAGCAAAAAACTTGGCATTGTTGGATAAATGACTGAAAAGATGTTTGGCAGATGTTGGGCAGGAATCCTGTAAAGTTGGTTCTTTACAAGCGAATACAAATCTTTACCTCTTTCCTTTTAAAGTGCTTAGTGGAGCGCCTGACTGGCTCAGTCAGAAGAGCTTGGAACCCTTGATCACGGGGTCGTGAGTTCAAGCCCCACGTTGAGTATAGAAATTACTTAAAAAAATACCTTGAAAAGAAAGTGCTTAGTAATCTTGCCCAAATATTGGGGTCATGAAGGAAAACTTGTTCCTCTAATTGGCACACAGAAAGGGTATCATATCAGTGTGTGGCAACCTCAGGTTTTCAATCGGGTGTTAAGATTAGTCTACGTTATGACTTGGACAAAGTGCAGAATGGTTTTATACAGTTTATCCACATTTGGAGTCTGTTACTTCAAATCAGATCTAATGCAGCCCTGGAATAGGGTTTGGTGATAGTGTTTTCAATGAAAACGTGAAGATTTCCTAGTAAAGTGTCCGTGAACATCGCAAATATGGCATGCACTTCTGAATTACTATTTTTCCAGAAGTGGTCTTAAAATTTCCCTCCTACACCCTCGTGCTCTTCTGCAGTCTTTGTTTCCATGGCATTTGTTTGTTGGATGGATCATTTGATAGGGTAGAGATTTGATAGGGTAGAGAGATGATTTTCATAGGCTCAGGGTAATTTGTGCTTCGAGGACAGTGTTCAGTGTTGGTGATGGTGCAGTAAGTGGGCACGTGCGGATTTGCAGCAGTGATACAAACCCATGCAGCTTTCTGGAGGACTTTGGTGTTCCATGTCAAAATATGTTCATCAATTTGTTACTTACGGTAGGGAACATTCTTAAAGATTCTTCTATGTCTTATCCAAGGAGATTGCTAAGTAAGTCACGGTATAATTTCTGAAAGAGAATATTAGGTAGCCATGAAAAGCAATGTTTTTAAAGAATATATATGTATATGCAGATTTATTTATTTATTTATTTATTTATTTATTTGGTGGCTCAAAGCAACAAGTGCATTCTTACAGTTCTAGTGGCCAGAAATGTGGAATTAGTTTGTCTGCATTGCCATACTCCCTCTGAAGGCAGTATGGGAGAAACTGTCTTTTTCTTCAGCTTCTGACTACATTTTAATTTTTTTTTTTTTGTTTTAAGTAGGCTTCATCCCCAACGCGGAGCCCAATGCTAGGCTTGAACTCGAAACCCCGAGATCCCGATGCTTAACCAACTGAGCTACCCAGGGCGCCCTATGTGATGCCAATTCTTAAATAAACCCCCCCCAAAACCCTGAATAGGTAAAAAACAGAATACAATAAAAATTATCTGGTGGATCGCAGATAATTTTTATTTACTTGCCAGTGCTTTTCTGTGCTTTCTAGACTTTCTAAAATGAACATGTGAATGAAATTGCAACAAAACAACAAAAAACAAATGTCTTTTTCGTTGACTATTTTGTTAAATTTTTTTTGCCATATCTGTAGGTGTCACAAAACTGTTTTGTTTTGCTCACAAGTCTTGCTGCAGGAACCTAGACTCTTCTTTTCCTTGTAGCCTTTCTTTGTAGTATTTATCTCCCTCATTCCTTTTATCCTGGCTCATTTTAGTGATGTTTAGCTGCTCTCCTTGTTCTAACATGCTGTCTTAATCTGTCCTTCTGTACTGCTCGGTCCTCTGATGGGTCCTTCGGCACTGATCTGTTCTCTGTATAGCAGAGTCCAAACTTGACATTCAGGATTGCCCTAATGTACCCCTGTGCTCCATAAACTATTTGCTTCAGCCATCTTTTCCCTCTTGATCTAGCCTGAGCTGCTTTCAAGGCAGGAGCCAAGTTTCAGCCTACATTGTGCAGGCTACCATCACCTGAATGTTCCATTCCAAAGAAATGGTTTTCTCAGAATTCCAGTAGGAGTTACTTTGTTCTCTTCATTTAACTCCTGGATCATTACCTGTTTTCATGTAATTTTTTAAAGAAGATCGATGCCATCTTATCACAGTATTCCCAGCACTCAGCACCTACCAAAAGATCGTACCCCAGTACCAGTAAATACCACACACAATACTTACACGTATATGCATATATGATTCTTTATAAACACATAGTTTACAAACGTGAAATATCCTCATTGGTAGGGTTGGTGATGATAACTGTGTATAGGTGAGCTGTTAATAAGCAGCCACACGTTTAGTACTGAGGTCCGTTGCCTACTGGGGATTTAGGGAAGTTGTGGATGGAGCAGCTGGCAAATTACCTATCTCCACCTGCCGTCCACAGCCTCCACTGGAGTGCACAGGTGAGCGTGCCTGGTACATGTGACAGCCTCCGCGGGCCTGCTCATTCTGGGGTGCGTTTGGGTTTTCACCATTAGCATTTGGTTTGTGCGGTGAAACTCAAGTTGACCTTTTGGACGCAGACTTCTGGAAGCTTTGGTTAGGTGCAAGAGCACGGAGCTCCCTGTGTTCCCAAACAAGCCTGCTCTGTGTGACAGCCACTTTGGAATGTTTGTGTTCAGTTTCATTTGGCACCTTAGTGTCTGCCTGGGGGAAGGGGAAAGGGAATGCAAATGTTCCTCTTGAACAGTGCTTGCTTTGGTCAAAGAAAAAACTTAAGAAGGAATGAGGGGAATGAACCTTAATAATAGCTAGAGCAAAAGTGGCTGCATGGCTCAGTGGGCTTGAGGCCAGCTAGGAGCAGGTATTTAAATTGATGCTGTTGAGAGGAGGATGTCATCCCTTGATGGGGATGAGTTGATCAGATATGTGGGGATAACTTGGGTAACGACTCCTTGCACTTACATCCCTGTCTTCAGAGAGTATTGGGAGAATATTTGAAACCCCGTCAGTGCATTGGGATAGGGCAAGACTGCATCCTGGCGGAGGGTTGCAGGTTTGAGCTAATGACGGTGAAGTTGCCTGGTTTGTCCTTTTTTTTTTTTTTTTTTTTGCTGATACAAAAATACTGGAATATTTGATTTTTTGAAATTCTCAGAAATCTTTTTAATGTATTCACGCAGGAAATCATAATTGCTGACTTCTGCATTATTTACCAGGTACTGGCCACTTTATACACACACTACATTATTTTACCCTCCTGGTGAGCTGGGGGAGGTGGTATGATGGTGGTGAAGGTCTTTTTATGGGGAGGGGACTCTAAGTGCAGGTTCTGAGGGTGCCAGGGGCTAGGAGAGCTGGTTTCTGCTGCTCGGCTGCTCCAGGGTGTGGTGGAAATGGTGACCCTGTGTAAACAGGTAGAACGAAGCATGGGGTTCACATGGAGTGAGAGTTGGGAACACAGTGAACACTGCAAGGAAAAGAGGGTGGAGGGGTTGTGTCAGAGAGGTGACATTTGAGCTCAGATTCTCAAGAATTTGCCACATGAGGAAGGGGTTGAGACTGTGGCGGGGGAGATTGGCCTGTATGAAGACACAGAGGCTTAAAAGAACTTTTGGGGGGAGCAAACAAGGCATGGCAGGGAGAGGAATGGAAGTTAAGGATGAAGCTGGAGGCAGGGGAGGCTTTGGTGGGAGAGAAGGTGGAGGAGCTGGCCTTCCAGGCCAGGACATCGAATCCACTCTGTGATTGGAGTTGCCCTGCGGCATAGCAGGGACCTGGCATTCTGGGACTTCACAGTGGCAAAGAAGCTGCAACAGGTTTGGGAAGAGGCTGGTACTGCAAAGTCCTAGTCTCGAGTTGGTGGCTGACAGTGGTGATTCAGCCCGAGGTGTTCAGAGGCCTCAGTTAACTGTCAGCAGAGGGAAGACTGGGAGTTTCATTCGGGAAGCCTCTTGAGTTTCTCTTTTGGACCACCTTGGACCCCCAGCTAAATGGTGGTTGTATTTGTTGACACAGCAGATTGAGGGGTTGACAGGTGGGGAGAAGGAAGAAAAGGCCACGAGGAGGTGAACATGGGTTTGAGATGCAGAGGAGAGGTCTGTTCTCGACAATTTTCAGAACAGTTCGAGTACATGGCCGGTAATTGAAAAGGGGGGTGATGAGAATGAGCGCCTGGAAAATTGGAGAGGTGGGGGACTCTGGTTCCTGGGGAACCTCGTAAGGGTGGGCAACAACAGAGAAAGTTGACTTTCTCAAAGGTATATAAAAACAAAACAAAAAATTTGGAGGGAGGGGAGCTGGAAATTTGCAGGAAAAATTGAAGCAAAATATTTTAAAGCACTTTTAGGGACATAAAAGTGCATTCTGTATCTGCCTAGGTTATAACATAATAGTGTTCAGCGTGCTTATCCATTCGAAAACCTGAGTGTGGGAAGGGAGCTTAGAAAAACCTAGGCATATATAGTATTTCCCATACACTTTTTTGTTGTTGTTTTGGCTTTCATCAGTTGTCTCTGGAAATCGTTTTCCTCTACAGTTTGCATTAATTCCGGGACTTTGACTCCTCCAACTTTTCTTTTTCCAACCCTGTGCCTCGACTAGAGGGGAAAATCAAGCTACCCTAAGATTTGTAGATGGGTTTGGGACTGATAAAGATGCTTGTGTTTTTGTAAGAAAAAATTTCCTCAAGTTTTTTTTTTTTCTTTTTTTTCTTTTTTTTTTTTTTGGTGGAGGGGGGGAATTTATTTGGGTAGGGAGTAAGGTGAGCCTTTTGGCAGATCCTTGAACTCCCCTCTTCTCTGGGTCATATTTTCTACTGATTCATTTAGTGCTTTTCTAAAAGTCTGCTGCCCTTGCTTCTCACTTGGAGAAAGTGTCCACCCTTGAAGAAAGAAAGGTGGTCTAGGAATTTTAAGAAAAACAACCACCTGCGTTTGTATTTCCCATAGGTTTTAACCCTGCTGCACCCATTATGATGCACGTTAATGTAGAATGCTGGAGGAAACAAGGAAATAGCCGTAATAAATGCCAGTCACACCAGGAAGATAGTTCCAAATTCCAGGGTGTAATACAGTATTGTTACACAAATTTAAAATGCAGAAGGAATGCTGAAGCAGCCTACCTCAGTCCTGTGGGCCCCTGCGATTTTGCAAAGGTATGAGAAATCTGGGAGTCTGAAAATTGAGGTACATCTCACCCATCCATGCAAGTAAGAGACCAGTTTGTACCCTCAACTCCTTTGTTTCTCCTGAGTCGATTTTTAAATGATGTTCCCCTGCTCTTCCTGACTCCTTAGGTCTGCAGGTAGGTGGCCAACATTATCCTAAGAGAAAGCCTAGAGATTAAAAAAAAAAAAAAAATGGCTTTGCTTGAATCCACAGGATTCTGTTTTGTGAGAATTTCTCTCCTGCCCACCTATAGGATGGGCAGTGGAGGCCTCCTGGGAGAAGGTACAGCACAGAAAGTGCTACCTTATTACAGAAGTACCAGAATTTCCATTGTGCGCAGAGGGGAAGTGCTACAGAAGTGTAATTACTTTACCCAGCATGTGTGATTTACAGGACTTAAAAATGTGTGAGTTTCCAAAGAGGCATCTGTTTTTAAATACTGTATCCCTTTAAGCCAACAGGATGTGTTTGGGGGCTGGATAAGGGGTCTCTGTCTCTCTCACACTTTGACGCGCACGCGTGCACACTTCCGTCCTGTGCCTGCTCAGGGATGCTGGGTGACTGGAGACTGAAAACGTTGGTGATTACTTCTCCTCAGGGCCTTGCTTATCAACAGAAGGGAATACCTGAAGTACTGGAGTCCGGTAGGCCGCTTACCAGGCCAAGTCACTGGTCTGATTCCGCCTTTCCCCCCTCCACTCTAAGCCCCATTCTTTCTCTTCCAGAGCCTCCTAGACCTTTCCCAGTGATGAGCAAAGGAACTGTTAGAGCTAACGAACATGGAGATCATTTTTGTTGCAAAAATTTCCTTTTCCGTCTTAATAGGTGTAAGAAAATTGGCGAGTTGATTAGGTGCATATCCAAAGATAATCAAACTTGTAAAAGCCTGAATGGATTTTTTGCACATTAAGCATTTATGGAGTCGTGTCTACTGTTTTTAAATGCTGTACTTGAACAAACCAAATGAGGTGTTATCATCCCATGGTTTAGGAATAAGAAACTGAGGCTCTTGAGAGATTAAGTAATTTGTCTGAAGTTTTACTGCCAGTGGGTAAGAGCTTAAAATTTTTCCAGTGGTGCACGAGGTTCATGTGATCTGGGCCCTGCTGGTTTCTGACCTCATCTACCAGGAATCACAGACTCATTCATTATGCTTCAGCTGCTTGGGCCTTATTTAGGTATCTCCTACTTGCCAAACTTGTTCCTGCCTCAGGGCCTTTGTGCGTGCTATCCTGTCTGCCTGAAAAACCCCTACATTCAGATATTTTATGAGGCAGCAGCATCCTTGTCATTCATGGAGATCTCAGTTCAGATGTTACCCAGAGAAGTCTTTTGATCTCTAAGTTTAAAGTACCCACATTCCCAATCACTACCCTATCCCTCTTTTATTTTCCAGCTAATTTTTATTCACTGTTACTACCTTATGTACTTGTCTTCTACCCCTGGAATGTTACTCCTAGGCAGCAGGGAGCTCTGTCTTGTTAAGGCTGTAACTCTCAATGTCTATGACAATGCCTGGAACTGCCCAATAAATTTGTTAAATGACTGGAATATGAATGAACCAGTCAAACTTGAGGCCTGTGCAATGTATCCCGTAGTCCTAAATGTTTTCCAGCAGTTTTGAATTACATTTTAATTATTACTACCTTCAGGATCATTTCTGGATGCCTATCCCCACTTAATTATATCAAAGTCAGCACCTGCTTTTAAGCCAGAAATTTATAAAGTTTTTATTTTAATTCCAGCTAGTTAACAGTCTTATATTAGTTTCTAAGCCAGAAATTTTAGATGGTAAGTGATTAGGTCCTTGGTGGGGGGTACTTTGTAGCAGTTTTGCACACATAAAGGAATCCTTGCCTTTGTCCAGTTAGAATGGAAACCTAGCACCTAATTCCATAGACCCAGGAGTGAGATGTGGGCCTCACATGGGGTGATAAGTAAAAGTAGGGCAGGATGAATTGGATTCCCGTTCCGCAGTTGTCTGTGGGGTTGTTAAGGGTTACTGTTAATAATCCAGGTGGAATTGATCTGGAGATAGACTTAGCACTCGGTCCTTTGATTTAGTCTAGCCCCAAGCTCAATATGCTTTCCTCCTTTTGCCTACAAAGGGCATAGCTCAGGATAACACAGGCTTTAGCTGGACGAATCCAGCCTTTAAGCACCTGTATGGGTTGCCATGAGGGACAGCCTAATCTGGGCTTTGTGAACCTGTATGGAGGAGGCAACCTGGAAACACAATTTCTACCTACTTGGCAGCCTTACGGACTCAAAACTATTTTTTATTCACCGTAAAGCAGAACAGATGACATTTCAGGAAGAAAAAATGTAAGCCATCATTACTTTGGTCATCAGACCGCCTGTTAATTGAGCATACTAATGCACTGATGAAAATGCAGGCCGTTGGATTTATCCCCATTTATGGCATTTGTGTCCTAATGCTTGACCTTGAAAAACTTTCTTAAATTTAACCATCATATATGGTCTATTGGTCTTAGAGACAATGATATATAAATACTCTTATTCTTGACCAAATCGATACTTTACTTTTTTTTTTTTTTAATTAAAAAATTTTTTTTATTTGCTGAGGGACCTAGGACAAGTCTTTAAGCTGCTTGCGTAGACATTTAAACTCCTTTCCTCAGCTAAATTTTGGGGATAGGACAGATAACGCCTGCCGTGCCTGAGAAGAATCATAACTCCACTCCAGTGTTTCTGCTTCGTTCCCCTTCCGTTTCTGAATCCTGGTATAGAATGCTGTTGTTGGGGGCTTGCTAGCCCAGTTCCATCGGGGTTGGGGAGGGGGGGAGGTGGTTTTAAGCCTGAAATTTTGTTTTGCTTTGTTGTTGTTTTTTACTAAGAAAGTCAGTGCTTCCCCTTGAGAAATGGGTGGGAGTTTCTGGGTGTGAGCTAACGGCAGGAAATGACCCTCTCTAAACAAAAGGACTTTTTAAGGCCCATCCTGAGTCTTTGTGTTTTGAGGAGGGGTTATGCAGAAAACCTGAGCTAGGAAATGAATCTCTGCTTTAGCCATCCTCATGGGGGAGGGGCGGAAGGAGAAGATCCCTTGCCTGCTTGCCCTCCCAAGTGTCCCGGGTGCCAGGCGGTACCTGCTCTGAGTGCCAGAGCGGTTTAAGAGTAGGGCCTGGGGTGGCTCTTTGGGATAGTGTGGCTTCGTACCTCCAAGAGGCAAGAAGGGATCAGGTTAGGCAGAATTACACGCAGTGTGACATTCACCTTTAATCTGGACTCTTGAAAAACCACCACCAGCAAAATGCAGAAAGAGAATGAGGAAAGGGGGAGAAACAATTTTTGTATGATCTATGTCTCCGTAAGTAAAAGCGGGTTTATAAATAAAGATTTGAATTACTGTGTTAACTGTTCGTGTTTTTCTAAGTCTGAAGGGATGACCCAGTAATAGCTAGTGACTTCTGCCTCTTGTCTAATAGGGGATTTGTAATCATTGCCGCATTAGATAGCGGGGCCCGTGTGAAGAAATGTGGGGCCTTGCCCCTGTTTTGGAATGCTCCCTCACCTAGCTTTAAAGTGACTGCTCATTAGATCACGATTTGTACAGCAGGATCCTGGATTTTTATTGCTAACGAAGTAGTTATGTCTTATCAAAATTATTTTGCTTTTACAAATTCTTGCTGACTTGTTGCAGTGAACTTCTTTTCCAGGCGTACCATTGTTTTTTTTCCAGGAATATAAATCTTCCCACTAATAATTAGAAACACACACTTTGTTGAAAATGGTTTTGTGGTTTAGTTTTCAGAACACTTGAGAACGACAGACACATCTTTTCAAAGAACATTGTTTGTTACATCACTATTTTGGGGCTTTATATTTTTAACTATATTTTTAGAAAGGCCTGCTGATGTATTTGGTGGGTACTGGTGTGCTAAGGGTAGAGAGATGGTTCACAGCACCAGATAACTTAGTGGAACAGCAGAGAGAAGGTTCAAGCTGCTCCTCTGATCCCTGTGTGAAAGGGCTTTGTTCATGTAGTAAATGTGTTGGAACACTGTATCTTAATTATGAATTAAGGGGTGTAGTATCGTTTAAAACAGACCTGATTGTTGTAAATTCCAGGGCTTACAGGGAAGAATTATTCTCATGGAGAATTCCAGGCTGAGGTGTTGGTAGGTTTTCTCATTTTCTTAATACATAAACTTTTGAGAAAGGTTACTGTTGTAGTGTTACTCATTTACAGATGTGGAGATCTGCACTGCCTTAGGTTCTTTTGGAGGCTTAAGTACAATATACATTTGGCATATGTTTTTCATTTTTAAAGTATCTGCTATTTTCCACTTATCTATGGTACCATCACTTGTATTTCTACAAAGAAAAGATAAAGCTACCAGTGATCATCTACCCCTCTCCCTTTAAGCTGCTTATAACTATGCAACACAGGGCACTGGAATTCTTTGCCTTGAGAACTGTTTCTGCATCAGCCTTCCAAGCATGGTGACTGATACTAAACATTCCCAAGCTGGCATACTTTACATAGGTTAGTTCTTAGTTTAGATGGATTCCTCAGGAGTGGAGTGTATCTGATTTTACTGGGTGAAGGAACGGCTTTTTCTGTAACTCTTCTCATTCCTGCAACTACTTGGTAAACCTTGAAGCAAAGTGAAAATGGCCTGATCCAGGGATGTTTGTGCATTCTCTCCGTGTTCTTGGATGATCAAAGGGAAGTGTCTTGCCCTCTGCAAGACCAGCATCTGTTGCCATTTGGTCATAGTGCACCCAGCCTGCTGACTCTGTATCTTAAAAACAAAAACAAAAGTCAGTGGGGAGGGAGCAGCCTCAGAAATGCTTATGGGCTTTGGAATATTGTGAGTTTCCGACTTGGGCAAATACATATTTGGGAAGTTTTAACTAGCAACTGTCCCTTTCCTCTCCATTCCAAAAGCTCTACAGACCTTTAATCAACATGAAAATTGCTTTTTTATATCTTTTGTGGTATATCATGGGTCATGGTTATGCAGAGAAATCTACTGGTGTGAGCTTATCCCGAAGTCAACAATAAAAGTGTTGTTTTCCTTATTTCTTAATAAAGGTAGCCCAGGCAAAGCTTGGATAGTCCTCTGTACAGGAGACCCAGGCATAGAAATCCATTAGTGTGGGGGTGCCTGAGTGGCTCAATCTGTTGAGTTACTGACTTCGGCTCAGGTCCTGATCTCATAGTTTTTGGGTTCGAGCCCCACGTTGGGCCCTGTGCTGACCATGTAGAGCCTGCTTAGGATTCTCTCTCTGTCCTGCTTGCTCTTTCCTCTCTTTCTCTCTCTCAAATAAACAAATAAACTTAAAGAAAAAATCCATTAATGTGACCTTCCACTCATTCCAGTGCTCTCTGAAATCTCTCCATAAAACTAATATGCATTAGATTTTCCAAACTGAAATTGCAATCCTGTTCCCTTGGAAAGACTGCTGTAAATACGTCCCCTTCCTACCCATTGCTAATGGATTAATTTTCAGAGGAAATGTTTCCTATAGGGATGGGATAAAGAGTAAGTGTATTGTTCCTTGTAAAGTCCTGAGGTGGTTTGTCTTTGTTGGGAGCACTAGGATATTAATGTAATTTTTTGTCACTGTGTTGGAGATTTGTAGTACTCACTTCTGCAGCACTGGGCCACAGCATAGCTTCAGTGTACGACAGAGGTTTCCTCCTGGGATATTTTTGCATATTTTAAATCCTGTTATGCACTTAATTCGCCCAGTCGGTTCCCCCAACATTCCTCAAAGGAAGGGCAGTAATGTAGTGTTTCTATTTTAGAGATTAAAATAAAATAATGGTAATGAATCCATTGGATTTTTAATTTATTTGGTTTTTAGGATTGAGCTTCTTTCTAAGATTCCTAAGCCAATTTGTTCACCTAATTGGATCACATTGTGTCCCAAGTTTCTTTTCATTTTTTTCTTACCGGAGAATAAATCTCACCCACATTATCCCCTCCTCTCCTTCCCCCACCCTCAGCAAACGCAGGTAAAGAAACAACAACAACAACAACAAACTAATTCCTTTCTCCACAACTAGTGTTAATATTTTAGTATGTATCTTTATGTCCTTTTTTCACTGTACAAGCTCACTCCCCTCTATTTTAACAAAGATGAGATCATACTATGAAAGTGTTTACATTCAGTTTTTTTTGAAACTTCGCATTATGTCATGAACATCTTTGCGTGCCAGTGGGTACATTTCTTATGCCTCGTTTTTTTTTTTTTTCCTGCTGCCTCATTTTTAATTTTTCATACTATGCCATAAGGATGTGCCTTAATATATTTTACCTACTCCTTATTGAGCCTGGAGCTTGTTTCCAGCTCTGTGATATAAACAGTGCTGTACAGCCTCCTAGCTAAGTCTGGGTGCACCCTTCGTGATTTCCTAAGCTTAAACTCTTAGAACTGGAATTTCTGGGTCAAAGGGCATGCATTCTTTTTAAGACACTTGATGTTTATTGCCAAATCTCAGAAAGCTTGTACTAATTTATACTCCCACCAAGACTATCAGCAGGCCCCTTTTTCCTGCATCCCCTGCCCCTGAAGTTTTTAAATGTTTCAAAGGTTGCTTCTCTACAGTGGAGTTTTTCCATGTTTGTGTTGTGTGATTCGTAATTAATATTCCAGTCTGATCTGTACTTAGATATTACATATTGATTTTAACAGCAACAAAAAACCCCACCCCATTTTGAGACCTCTCCCAATTGTTTCTCGTACAGCTGTACGCACGAAAAGGCTTCATTTCTGGAGCTGTCCTTCTTGAGTTCAGTTGAACACATTGAAAAGTGTTGACTTTGTGGTCTTTGTGTATTAGGTCGTTGATCTGTATTGCTGGCTATAAACTTCATGGCTAGAGATGAGGCCAGTACTACATGTTTTGTTCTGTGTGCATGTACATAGAATTTCACTGAATCACTCCCAACATTTTTCAGGTGAACCACTAACACTGCCAGTTAAAAACTGAGTCGTAAAATGCATCTCGTTTTCAGAGATGTTATGCCGTGGAAAGCCTGTGCCTCAGAACTGGTAGATTTGACCTATCTCTGCTTTTCTGGTCACATTGTGGGGGTGCTCTTGAGGATAGAGATACTCTTGGACACACTGGTCAGTTTGACAGAAGTTTTGGAGGACAGCTAACTGAGGACATCCGTGGAAGGAGCTTTTTTATAAAGTTAAAACCGTGCCTTTTATTAGGTGTGGATGGAATGTGCAGCGCACCTACTAGCTTGAATGTTTTCCTCTTCTCTAACTTGAGAGTCTGAAGCTCCAGTGTCAAAGTTACTCCAAGTATTCCTCGGTCCAAGTGGCCACCAGGGCACCTCATGTTCCCCACGGGGGTGGTTTTCACTTTGGGTGCCCACAGTGTAGCCAGAACCCCACACTATCTGAAGAGTGAAGCTAAGGTCTCCCTGTACAGGCAGGGCAATGTCAGCCCACAAGGCCTCTTTAATTGTTAACAGAACATTCCTGCAGAGCACACACCCTCCACAAAGCCTACACACATGTTCTTAGAGTGTGACTCTAGGAAATGAGCAGATGTAATGGAAACCTCAATCTTGACTCATCCTGACTCTTACATATGAATGGAATTTGCATCTCATTTAGCGTTGAATCTAACAGTCTTTCAGGGTAAATTCCCATGGAGGTCATGAAACACTGAATTTATATGCATGTAATGCCTTTCTCAAAGGAGCTGGAAAGTCTTTTGCAAATAAAAACGTGCCTTCTTTTCCTGGCGGCCTTGATTTCAGTTGACAGCTGGCGAAGGAGTCGGTGAAGGGAGCATTGTTCAGTGAAGAGGTTCATCTCCCCTGGGGTACAGTCATTAGTCCTGGCTGAAGACAGGCCTTGAACCCAGCGTTGTGTTGGCCGTTTGGTGGGGATGTAGAGGTGGTTACCGAAAAGCAGTTTTCCTGCCGACTTCCTTTCCTACTTGGAAAGGCCTAGTCAACACAGAAAACAATGGGAAAATAATACGAGTTCCTATATAAATTGACAAGTTGCGTAATACAGACCGGGCTTAGAAATTCAAAGAGATCAGTGTGGATTAGAGTAAAACAAGCTTTGTGGAAGAAGGAGCTGAGCCTTGTTCACCTGGCAGGATTGAAATGGGTAGAAATGGGCACTGGGGTAGGAATTACTATCATATATGTATATGGAGGTGGGAACGAACGTGGGTGTATTTATATGGCAAAGAGAAACCTTATTGGCTGTTAATTTTTGATGAATAAATAAGAAAATGATAAAGATCAAGATATTATAAAGAACTTGTATTTGTCAGTTGTCCTTGGCTTCCCCAACCGGGCCTGTTCCATAGATGATAGATCTACAACCTGCAGAACCCAATGCCAATATCGTAAGTCTTTTTTTTTTTTCCCCCCCACTAGGCTTACAATAGACTGTTCAGATTAGCATCTGGAAAAATAAAGCATTTTCCTCTTTGACTATTCTCCCTTTCACTTCCTTGATGCAGCTATTTACTCCGTGACCATACTTGTTTGCATCTTCCTGCTGCTATTCTGGATAGGATAGCATGGCTGTTTATCCGTCACAGTGTCTCTTGGCTTTAGAAACCGAATGTAGAATTCCTAGGTGAGTCATTCCAAAGATACTGACCTCCTGCAGTATTGAACCCTGGTGATACAGTGGGCAGCAGACAGACATTGTCCTTGACCTTCCTGGAACTTTTCTGTGTAGTGGGGAAGTGTGTATTGTGCAAATAAAAGCATAAGTCAGTATAGATTCACAAATTGATAAGTGCTGTAAAGCATAGCTCTGGGCTCCTGGGTGGCTCGGTTAAGTGTCTGACTTCAGCTCAGGTCATGGTCTCACAGTTCATGGGTTTGAGCCCCACATCGGGCTCTGTGCTGACAGCTCAGATCCTGGAGCCTGCTTACGATTCTGTGTCTCCCTCTCTTTCCACCCCTTCCCCGCTCATGCTCTGTCTCTATCTCTCAAAAATAAATAAATGTTAAAAAAAAAATTAAAAAATATAGCCGATGTGAGAAAATTGGGTAACCAGGGGATCTTGTTTACTTTGTTCTAGACCTTGCTTACATCGCTTCTTGTATTTAGTTCTTAACTCTATCATGTGAATACCAACCACCATTATTTCTGATGTACAGGTGAGGACCTGAAGCTCAGAGAGAGGTGAATAACTTGGTCTAGGTCACTAATAAATACCAAAGCCTGAATTTGAACCGATAGCAGTTCAAAAATCTGTCCTCTTATGCTGAACTTCATTGCCAGTCTGGAAGGAATATTCTTCAGAGAAGTACATTCCAAAGAGATCAAGGGGTCTCTTGAACCTAGTGCCTCTTAGGATTCTGCTTTCACAGAGGAATTTGAGATACAGGACTTGCCCAAATCCTCAGTGATCAGTAATGTGGCAACTTCTTTTCCAGGAGGTGAATCACCAAGTTATACATAGCATCTCTAGTTCCCGAAAATCTGGGTTGCCGTGGACTTCACGCCGTAGTCTGCTCTTTTCCATCTTTTCCATCCCCTGGTCTGGACTCCGAATTACACCCCTAGCCTCCATTGCCTTTCTCACATCCCTAGTCCATTCGACACTCATGGCAGATGATTCTTCCAAATGTGTTACTCCCGTAAATCAGCCAGCATCTGAAAACATTTGCAGATTCTTTGATCAAAAGGGTCTAATGTATATGAAAGTGCTCTGAAGACTGGAGAGCACTGGCCCCGCTATTTTTTGTTGTTGTTGTCCTTAGCGGATAAGATCCAGATTTCTTTCGCTGACATTCAAAGCTCCCCATGCTCAGGCCCTTCTCTGCATTTCCAAACTTGTCTGCTCTCCGTCCGTGTGCACAGTCTCCTCAGCCTCCAGCCCAGCAGCTAGTCTAGTGTTCTTTCTTTTAATAACTTTGTTGAGGTACAATTCACAGCTTAAAATGCACCCTTAATTCAGTAATTTTTGGTGTGTTCAGAGTTGTATAACCATCATGACTCTAATCTTAGGACATTTTTGTTCCCCTCACTCAAGGGAAAAAAAAAAAAACCCAAACACCCAAACCTGTGTTCATCAACCCTGCCTCCCAGCCCCTGGCAGCTGCAAATCTGCTTTTTGTCTCCATGGATTTGCCTATTTATGGACATTTTATACAGATAGAATAATACAGTGCGTGGCCTTTTGTGTCTCACTTATTTCACTTAGCATGATACTTTAGGGTTCGTCCATGTTGTAGCATGAATTGGCACTTTGTTCCTTTTTTTTTTTTTTTTTTTTTTTAAAGACCTCTCTGTGCCCTATGGGCTTAAACTCATGTCCCAGAGATCAGGAGTTACCTGCTCTACTGGCTGAGCAAGCCAGGTGCCTCGAGTACGTTGTTCCTTTTTATGGCTGAATAGCATTTCCTTTGCATGGATCTATACCACATTTTGTTCATTCATTCATTCATTCAGTTGATGAACTTTTAAGTTGTTACCACCTTTTGGGTGCTGTGTTCTTATAAAGGTGTTCTACCTCCAAGTCCCTGATCCTCTGGTGGCTAGAATGCACTCTTCTGTCCTCTCCGTGCACTTACTTTTTTTTCCTTCCAGGCTTACCCTGTGGTTTTCCCTTCCATAGGACGATTATGTCAGTCTCTGACTTAGCTACTGAATGTGCTACCTAGTATATGTACTTATGTCCTTTCCTGCGTATCTATGTATGTTTGGATGTTGAGCTCATTTTTTTTTTTTTTAAGACTATTCAGCAAATAGTACTGGACACACAGTAGGCAGTGGGGGATAATCAATGGACAAAACTAAGGGTCTTGCTATTGTGGAGACTTGAGATTCTAGCAGAGATTACATTCTAGGTGATTTTAAAAATGTATACACACACATATATAAAATTCTACTCTTGTATACTTCCAGCACCTGATCACAAGATGTTATATGGTGTAGATTGTCAGGAAACCTTATTTGATAACAATTACATTGCAATTTTCTTAATAGAATTATGAAGGCCACTTAATCCCCTCCAACCTGTATAGATAGTGGTCTTATTTCTTACAGGCACTATAATCACAGTTGCCAAATTTATTTGTGAAAGTAAAGAGATGGATGTCAAGTGTCCCCTTTGGAGGATGGAAACCAGCTTGGGGAAAGCAAGTCTCCTATCCTCTTGACATGCCATGTCTTTACTCCTTGCTTGTATCTTCTCCTAGGCTGTTCAAGTAGGAGTCTTAATTACTGTATTTTAAAAAATTTATTCATTTATTTTGGGGGGGGGGGGGCAGAAAAGCCCAAGCAGGCTCTGCACTGTCAGCTCATAGTCCCATGTAGGGCTCAAACTCCAGAACCTTGAGATCATGACCTGAGCTGAAACCAGCAATCAGATGCTTAACAGACTGAGCCACCCAAGTGCCCCAGGAGTCCCAGGAGTCTTAATTATTCTATGGATTGGAATCTTATGGAGACCCTGTGGGAGGTAGAGGAGAGAGGGTGGAGACTGTTCCTCACTGTCAAAGTTGAAAAATCTTCCTCTTCCTTCCTGTTCATTACTAGGAAAGCGTTTACTCCGTTCCTGACACAACTTGAGGCGTGCCTGGCCCTGAACGCAGCACCTAAGGAGAGCTGCTGGCTCCTTTACCCATTTGGGCATAATTAACTGTAGTCAGTCAGGTATCTATCTTCTGTCTCTTGGAAATGATAGTAACTGGGCTCTCCCAGGATACTGTGAGAACTAACGAGTTAATATTTGTGGAGGCCTGTGGAAATGTTAAGTGCTCAGTGTTGTTCTTATCTTCTCCCTGAGCATGGTTGCCTTATAAGGCTGTCCACTGGGCCCAGGGACTTCTGTTGGGGAGTTGGGCCAGCCTGTGAGGCTACATGACTGTGGCAGTCCAGGACCTTGTTCCCGGAATGGGTTCAGATTTCCTATTTTAATACTGGCGATACCACTTTTTGCTAATTGCTAGTCAGGCTCTCACAAGTACTTTCCTTCCACTTTGTTACATCTATTTTTAGCACCCCATCTCTGTGATTCTTTCTTTCTGAAAACCAAGTATAGTAAAATCCACTTGAACAAAATAATCCAAAGTTCTTAAGTTTTCTGGAAAGGTAAGCTACTTATCCCAAGAATTATTTTGAAGTAAATTCATTCTTTTTACCCTCTTAAAAAAGAAATGACAGGGGTGCCTGGCTGACTTTGTCGGCAGAGTACACACATGACTCTTGATCTCCGGGTGGGGAGTCTGAGTCCTGCGTTGAGGGTAGAGTTTACTTCATTAAAAAAAAAAAAAAAAAAAAAAAAAATGCGTCCAGTTGGCTCAGTTAGTTGAATGTCCAGCTCTTGCTTTCATCTCAGGTCATGATCCTGGGGTCGTTGGATCGAGTCCCACATCAGCTCCACACTGTGGAGTCTGCTTTGGGATTCATTCATATTCTCTCTCTCTCTCTCTCTCTCTTTCCTTCTTTCCCTCTTTCCCTCTCCCTCTCCCCCCCCCTTCTCTTCCACTCACATGCTCGCACTCTCCCAAAAATAAAATCTTAAAAAAATGTAAAATATGCCAAAATGGTGTTGTTGGTCAAGAAAGATGGGTAGAAGGTTAGACTATTATTTCTTATATCCTTGGTGAGCTTTTAGAAATATCTTGGTCATACCCCTTTTTTTTTAGTGTCGTCAGAACAACAGGTCATTGGTTACTATCTATGATGGCTCAGTGGACTACCCTCGTTCTCATTAATGATACACTTCTGCTTGCTGGGGCAGGTACCGTGTAAGTAAACATAAGTCCTTTTTAGAGGCAATAAACAAACATTTTTTGTGAGCCTTGGACCTCCTGTATCTGAGTGAATGTTTATAGGCAATCTCTTGTTTATAGGAAATGGTGCAGAGTTGGGGAATTTTGGTTCGGCATTAGTAGTTGTGGGAAGTGGGACAAAGTAGGCAGGGTCTGTGACTGGTTAGCTCATTTGATCAGAACAATATGCTAATGAACCCAAGGTCACTGGACCATGGGTGTGTAGGCCAGCCAGCTCTGCTCTGCTGGGATTCCAGACCTTGGCCAGGAGGCTGGGCAATGTGTGTCACTGGTCATGAAGCCGGAGCAGATAGATCACCAGACCCAGAAAAGGAACTCAAAACACATGTCCTGTGGATTGTAAACTATAGCTCTTTTTTTTTTTTTTAAAGTTTATTTATTTTGAGAGAGAGAGAGAGAGAGAGGGACAGAGAGTGTGTGAGCAGGGAGAGAGAGCTAGACTCCTAAGCAGGCTTGCACTGTCAACCTAGAGGCCAGGGTGGGGCTCAATCACAGGAACAGTGAGCTTGTGACCTGAGCGTAAATCAAGAGTCAGATGCTTAACCAGCTGAGCCACCCAGGGGCCCCAACTATAGCTTTTTAATTAATTTATTAATTTATTTATTTTTAATGTTTATTTTTTGAGTGAGAGACAGAGCACGAGCAGGGGAGGGGCAGAGAGAGAGAGAGAGGGAGACACAGAATCTGAAGCAGGCTCCAGGCTCTGAGCTGTCAGCACAGAGCCCGACATAGGGCTCGAACTCACAAACCGTGATATCATGACCTGAGCTATATAGTCAGAGGCTTAACCAACTGAGCCACCCAGGCGCCTCTAGCTTTTTAATTTATGGAGATATTATAGCAGACATTTTGCAGTTTTTCTTCAAAAATTTTTTTTCTTTCAGGAGTGCGTGGGTGGCTCAGTTGGTTGAGTGTCGACTTCAGCTCAGGTCATGATCTCATGATTTGTGAGTTCGAGCCCTGCGTCGGGCTCTGTGCTGACAGCTCAGAGCCTGGAGTCTGCCTCGGATCCTGTGTCTCCCTCTCTGCCCGTCCCCCATTCATACTCTCTCTCAGCAATAAATATTATTAAGCATCCTAGGAAAATAGAATAAAATATAAGAAACAAATTGCTTGTTATCCCACTACTGACAGGTTTGACTTTTGGATTTTTTTTTTCTGTTCTTAACATTCTTTCCTTGGTTTCCATGATTCTATGGACTTTCTGTGCCTCTGTGCCCCTGCTTCTACTTTCTCCTTCTCATCTTTTTTCATTGATTTGGTCCATAAATGATAGCATTCCTCAGAATCTCTGTCCTGTGTCTTATTTCTTATTACCCTGCATGCCCTTGGAGGATGTCCTTTGTTCCAGGGTTCTGTCCTGAGCTTCAGAGTCAAATAGCCAGGTGTCTGTACCACCTCCAGTTGTCTGTCTCCTGTGCATTTTGATAAACTCAGCATGTCCAGGACCTGCGATGTCGTTGTCCTCCTCCTCAAACCTCCTGTGTTCTGCATCTGCCACTCTTGAGCCAGTTTCCCACCTCTTCCATTTCCCTTCCTAACCAGTCTATCACCAAACATGACAATTGTGCCTCCCCCAATCTCAAATCTGTTGACTTCTCTCCACCTTTCTCTCTTACCATTCCATTCAGGCTACCAGCAAGGCTTTCTGCACTGCTATACCTACCAGCTGTGCCTCCCTTTGGTCCTAGCTCTTCGGGACAGTCAGGGTAACCTTTCAAAACAATGGAAATGTGCCCTGTCATTCTGCTTAAAACCTTTGGCACCCCCTTGCCAGGTAGTCTCCTCTGCAATACTTTGTCCCGCAGACTGGGTTTTTGTCACACTGAATTTCATTCACTGCCCTAATAACATGCCATCTTGTTCACTTATTCGGTAAGCATTTTTATCACTTACCAGGTCAGACACTAGGTTCTGGGAACAGGCTTCAGGGGGGATGGGGAGGGATCAAGACAAGTCTCGGAGTGGGCTTGGTTGGGAGGCTGCGATGGCTTTGTCTTGGAGAAAACCCGGGCTAGGACCATGAGGTCAACTGCTTGATGTGTTAGATGGCAGTGCGTGTACACGCTGTGCCTTGCTGGGTGTTTGGCACGTGGACGGCCTGCGGTATTTCGTGTTTCAGGTTGCTTTTCCGCCAGACTTTGAGGGATGGCTCCTTGCTGGAACTGTGCGTGAAGCACATTGTACAGAGGGGAGAACATCTGATTTCTTCATCTAAAATAAGTGCTTCTGGGGTTTGTCAGTTTGATTTTGTGTTCGTTTTCTGCTTAAAATTACTGTGTGTGTAGGGGGGTACGTTTTAATTCAACACAATGAACCCCTTTTGTAAGATTTCAAGGCCTGTTCTATTGCAACGTGGGATTTTCAGAGTTGGGAAATCCCTGTGAACCAGGACTTAGTCTGGTGTCTGGATATACCGGTGACTTATGAGTTGGAAGAGTTGCGTAGATAGTAGCCCTGTCCCTCCTTCATTTTGGGTTTGTTTCGCATCATCGTCCAGATAAACTAAACAAAATGATAAAGTGTGGATAAGGCCCTCCATTAGTGTAGTCAGTGTTTGTGTAAATGTTAATCCCTAGGAAATAGAACGTTCTTTGCTCTCCAGTCTTAGAGATCCACTCTTTTACTCTCCTTCTGCCCTCTTGATGTTTTCCATTTATTGTTTTTCTTTTGGTGGGGGAAGCTTGTGCTTCATAGGAACACATAGATCTTTTGACCTTATCTAAGAATACAATAAAATCTTGCGTTCGTGATCACTGAAAAGTCTGTTAAAATGTTGAGATATTTTACTTTCATAGAGACACAGAACGAAAATGATCACGTTGACTGGGTATTTAAGCTTTTACCAGAATGTTTGGAATTGTTGGATGCCATCTCTGTTCTTTTTCTCACTGTCCGTGAGAATCGTCACTACTCAGTACCAGATAACTGATTATCAGTAGCTGAAATCAACATTGGAGACTCCTCAGAACACCTGTTTCTCATAAACTTAGAAAGTTGCAAAGAACCATAAATACCATGGCTCCTCATTTTTCTGTGAAAAAAATTACAAAGTAATAAGTACTTGTTATTTAAGATATAAAACTACAGAAGTACATGCAGAAAATAACTTAATGTTCTCAGTCTTCCATCCTCATTCTGTTGCACAAGTGTAATCAGAGTTCATATTTTAATATGCATCTTTCTCTTCATTTAGATGCTGCAGATAAAAATGTTTTCTAACATGCAATACATGATTTGCTCCCTGTATTTTAACTTGACAGTAAATCTTAGATCTTCCATATCAGTGTATAGCAGTAGCTCGTTCTTTTTAATAGCTGCATGGTATTTCACTGGATGTACCATAATATATTTCCTGCTGACTGACATTGAGCCTTTTCTAGTGTTTTTGTTGTTACTAATGATATTTGCAGGAAGCATCTTCATATACAGATACAGGTGTGAGGTATTTCTAATAAAGTAGAATTGTATTTTATGCGTTGGTAGAATTTAACCATACATATTCTTACAATTAAAAAAGGAAAATTTGGGGAGCCTGGGTGGCTCAGTGGCTTAAGCGTCCAACTCTTGTTTTTGGCTCAGGTCATGATCTTGTGGTTCATGAGATTGAGCCCTACATTGGGCTCTGCACTGCTAGGGCAGAGCCTGCTTGGAATTCTCTCCGCACCCCCCCCCCCCCCCCGCCACTCATTCTCTTTCAGTAAATAAACCTAAACAAAAATGAAATTTTGTCCATGTGTTCTTTAGGACATATGCTACATCAGTAAATATAATTTATATTTGTGTATATTATGCGTATTTGAATAAATGAACTACATATACTTGGACAGTTTATGGGATTCTTAAGTTTTTTTTTTTTTTTTAACTATAAGGCATTGTATAATTTACTCTTTAACTCTAGAACTTGAGTATAATGTAAAGATTCCTAGAAATGAAATTTCTGGATGAGTTATGTGCACTTAATTTTTTATTTCTTTCTTTATTTTTTTACATTTATTTATTTTTGAGAGACAGAGACAGAGCACATGCAGGGTAGGGGCAGAGAGAGAGGGAGACACAGAATCTGAAGCAGGCTCCAGGCTCCGAGCTGTCAGCATAGAGCCCGATGCGGGGCTTGAACCCATAAACCATGAGATCATGACCTGAGCCAAAGTTGTACGCTCAGCCAACTGAGAGCCATCCAGGTGCCCCGCCCTTAATTTTTTGATAATGCTGAATTGCCTTAAAAAGACTTACCATTTTATAATGTGGAGCATTCATTTTTCCATATGCTTTCCAACATAGATGTTATCTTTTTTTTCAATCATTGGCTGAAAAAAATTTTATTTTAATTTGTATTTTTATTAATGAAGTTACCATTTTAATACATTTACCAGTTTTCAGTTTTTTAAACAATTTAGTTATCGATATTTTTCTATTAGGGTTGTCTTCATTGATTTCTAGGCAGTCTTTATTGTAAACATTGTCTAATACAGGTATTTTGGAAATATTTTTCCTAGTTTTTTTTTTTCAGGTCTTTCAAAGATAGGTTCTAGCTGTCAGTGTTACTGTCAGCGTGACTATGTCCTTAAAAATCCAAGCTTATCAATTGGACGAAAAGAAAAAATAGAACTAATAACAAACTTTGGTAAGGTGGCTGGACAAGATAAACACAAAATCCCAGGAAAGCAGTGTGTACCAGCATAATCAGTTAGAAAACAATGAAAAAGGCAGTTTTGGGGGGAGGGGCAGTAAAAACAAATTTGCAGGACCTACCTGAAGAATACTGTACTCTGAAGGACATAAAAGACTTGAATAAATGAAAATAAAGACTCTATTCCTGGATGGTATTCTGAAGTTGTCCATTTCTTCCAAGTTTACAAATTAAATACAGTTCCAATAAAACTTTCAAAGTATTTTTAAAAGAAATTGACAAAAAAAAAAAGAAATTGACAAACTATTTCTAAAGTTCTACTGGACTTCTAAATGTATATAAGGCCAAGAAAATCTTGAAAAAGAACAGTGAAGGGGGACTTTCCTCACCAAATAGCAAAGCCCAATTCAAAGTGTTAAAAATGTTCTAAAATCATACAATACTAAAGAAGTATGGTATCATAGTTGAAAGAGATCAATCACTAATTGAAATCGAAGACCAGAAAGGTATGTAATGGCAGATTTAAGGTCATAGAGCTAGATAGGGAAATTTTTCATGAAGTATAGAAGTATTTCTCAGTTTTTGAACTGATCATGGGTCCAACTTTTAGCAAAACTCCATTGGGGGATTTTTTGTGTTATGTCAACGAAAAAGTTAGTGTACTTTGGGGGGGAGGGGGTGCCTGGGTGGCTCAGTCCATTAAGTGTCTGACTTTGGCTCAGGTCATGATGTCGCAGTCCATGAGTTCAAGCCCCGCGTCGGGCCCTGTGCTGACAGCTCAGAGCCTCCAGCCTGCTTCAGATTCTGTGTCTCCCTCTCTCTGTCCCCAGCTCACAGTCTCTCTGTCTGTCTCTCTTTCTCTCTCTGTCAATAAACGTTAAAAAAAAACCATGAATAAAAAATTGCACTTTGGGAAAATTAAGCACTCAAGGAATCAACTTAAGGACTTTAACAAAGCTTGAATAGAGGTTTAGAAAAGGAAAATGCTCATGCAAGTCTGCCAAGTCTTTGCGAGTTTCATATTCAGTCAGGGGCGCCTGGGTGGCTCGGTTGGTTGAGCGTCCACCTCTTGATTTGGGCTCAGATCCTGATCCCAGGGTCATGGGATTGAGCCCCCCACTTCAGGTTCCGCACTGAGCGTGGAGTGCGCTTAAGATTCTCTCTCCTGCTTGCATGCATGCTGTCTAAAAAAAACAAAACAAGACAAAAAAAAAAAACTTGGCATCAATTGACAGGGCAGTTAGTATTTTTAGCGATCTTGTAAGTTTAAAATATTTGTTTGGAGTCATGAAAATGGCCATTTTTCCCCATCCTTTACATCGGTGCGTGTTGTGAAGAGGAGTAGAAAGTACACACATGGGAGGGGATTTAGAGTTTATAATTAACTTGTGTAAAAAAAATTGGCACAGTTTTGTTTTTCTTGTTTTTTTTTTTTTTTTTTTTGGAGTGGTTTGAGGAGCTGGTCAGCTGCAGAACCTTCTGTTAGCAAACTGATAGCATCTAGGGTGGAGCTAGGGGCGGAAACATGTTTAATCACATACTCACCAACTTCCTGGCATGAAGAAAGTTATCACCAGACAGCAGCTACCAGGCTAATTTAACTTTAGTTCTGGACAGGCCCCTCCGCAGCAATCATTTTTAAAGTAAGTTTCTTAAAGAAAATGGAGGCATTATTTGGCTTTCTCTTCCAAGTGACGTTTTCATGAATCCTCCGAAGTGTTTTTGTGTGTGCATATGTGTTAACCATTAAAGATTCCTTGAAGTACGGATGTCCTATCCAAATACGGTATTTAGTATTCTTAAATGTGAAAGCACATCACATAGATGACTTCTGAGAAATTTTCTGGGTACCTACTATGTGCAGTACCCTCTAAACAGCGCATGGGCGAAGTGGAAGGTATTAATAAACATGGAGTTAGAAAAAGCTAGTTGCTATACCAGATAAAAATACGAGTTATCCCTGGGTTGGAAATTGAAGGAAAAGTCTTAGAAGCAGTAGTGTTTGGGCTGCGTTGTGTAGGATTTAATCTGTTGTTTTATACACAAATCTAGGCTTTGTTGAAGCATGGGACCCCATGGCACCTCCTTCTGGGGGGAACTTGCCGTGCAAGACAAACACCAGTGTAGGTTTCTGAACATTTAGACCTATCTGAGAGTAGATTTTGGAAATCCTTCCACTTGGGCTCATTGTCTTCACTTCTCAGTTGTAAACTAAACTCATACCCAAGCAGCCATAGGAAAAATGAAAACATTGCTCCTTCTTTAAAAAGAAATGGAAAGATCACAAGTTCTTCATGGCATTGAATAGATGCGTTTGGCTGAAACAAAGTTGCATCTTCAATGAATATTTGTTTATGTCTATTCTTTGTGCCAGAGGAAACTCTTTACAGCAGGGACTCCTATTTATTGCCGTGAGCCCCTGTGGAATTCACAGTTCATTTTGTAGAGATAATTTATCTGTTCATTTCATGTATCCAAAGTGGCCTTGAGAACCAGGACCTGCCTCAAAGGCCTGTGATCAGTTGCAATGTATGTTACAAAGTGCATGCCTTAGACCCTCCGTGTGGTGGTAATAAGAGTTGTTCAGTCTCACTTGCGGTCTCTCTATCCCCGGTACTGAGTCGCCCTGGGCTTTGCTATCTGGTTTCCCAGCCATCCAGTTATTTGTCCACCAGTGCCTTACCAGGCCTGTCTTTATTCTTACTGTGGCTGGAGATCCAGACTCTAAAACATCTGTAGTATTTGTCCCTTATCTGTTTGTGTGTTCTGTCACCTTGCGGATATTTATAGGCCTCCGGTTCTGCTTTTGTCTGAAGACCCTGCAGGGCAGCACTTGGCAGCTCTGTGCTCTTTGTGTATGTTGCCTTTGGTTGCCTAGCTACCTGTGAGGGAACCTGGTGAGCACGGGTCTGCAAGGGGAAACCTGGGAGTTTTTGGCATGGGTGAGGCTTCCAGGAACTGAGGGGAAACCCACTGTGGGATGAATGGCCACTTCTTCCGTTTCTTCCCTACCACCTTTCCTCATTTCTTTCCTCTTCTGCTTCTAGCTCTGGCCCACTGGTGCCTGTCAGGACCACAGAATCTGTGGAGTAAATTGGCCAAGGGTTGGGTGGAGGGGACATCCTGGAAAGAGAATATCTTAGTTTAGATTTTCAGGGACAGAGTCGCACGGGTCAGTTGAGAAGAACAGCATGATGGTGAAGAGCTTCCGTTGGATCTGCATTCAGAAAATTGAGAGGAGCTTTCCATTGCTTTGAGCTTGGGAGTGCACCATTGTAGGTTTTGAATGCGAGTTTCCTGGCTGTCCTTCATTATCTTGGGCAAGCTACTGAATGTCTCTGAGGTTAGTTCTTCCTGTGTAAATTGGGAATAACGAGATCTACAAGTAGGGTTGGATACAGATTGTAGCAAAAATTAGGGAGAAAGCGTGTCTCACTAGAATTTAATGTGTTCAGCACATGCAGAGCTATCTGGAAAGGGGTTCTCCTTGAAAAGTGTATGAGGACAGGTTATTAAAAATCAGTAAGCTGAGATTTTGTGACATTGGACACCTAATTATAAACCAGTTACTGAAGGTGCATGGTTATGTTGGACTCGTAACTAGGTTCATAGTCTGTTATGCTTGCTAGTGACTTTTAACCTCTCTAAACCTTCGTTTCTTCATCTCTTTGTAAGAGAATGAGGATGATAAAGCTTCATGGAATCACAAGGTAATGTATACAAAACACATGGCACAGTGAATCTGATCTAGAAAGGAAGCTCTTATTTTTACTTCATACTAAACTTTAAGAGCAATTTATGCTGTAATAACAATTACATCATTGGCTCTCCTTGGCACTGTTCAGCTTCCAAAATTTCTGCGCCTCCTGCATTATTTTCCCAGAGAAAACACACCAATAGCATCAGCCCATTATTAAATAGTAATGCTTTACTCCATTATTACTTTAGAGATTTCTATCCTCCTTCAAAAGTTCAGTCTGCATTCCTCAATAATATTTCAGTGTAGGGGTGCCTGGGTGGCTCAGTCGGTTGAGCATCCGACTTCGCCTCAGGTACGATCTCACGGTTCGTGGGTTCGAGCCCTGCATTGGACTCTGTGCTGGCAGCTCAGAGCCTGGAGCCTGCTTCGGATTCATTCTCTCTCTCTCTGTCTCTCTGTCTCTCTGTCTCTCTCTCTCTCTCTCTCTCTCTCTCTCTTTCTCTCTTTCTCTCTCTCTCTCTGCTCCTCCCCCGTTTGCTGTCTTTCCCCCTCAAAAATAAACATTAAAATAAAATTAAATAAATTTAAAAAAATATTTCAGTGCATGTAAGCATGAGTCTTACTCTGTCAGTATTCTCTGTTCCTGTGTAATTAAGATGTGTATGTACAATGACTTTAACTTGTTTATCCCTAATATCCAGCATGGTGATTAACGTGTGGTAGGACATCACTGAATGTCTCTTGAGTTTAATTTTGCTTTCCCGATTTTTAAAATATTTTTCATTCCATTGACGGTTAAAGTATTTGCAGTGTGGTGATTATTTTCGGTGTTTTATTTCACATTGAACGTTAAATTAACTCTGGATATTTGCCTGTTAGTGGACTTGCCTTCTTTCTCAGTTTTGTTGGAATAGCTAGTTTCCTTAACCAAGGAATTACGGTATGATTTAACATACTTCTCAAATACTAGCTAGGTTCCAGACACTGTTCTAAACATTAACGTCTAAGTTCTCATAACAATCCTATAACGAGGCACAGCTATGATCTTCATTTTATACTTGAAGAAATAGAAGAGAGGGTAAGTAACTTGCCTGAATTCACACAGCTTCATCATAAGGCTGGCATTTGAACCTGGGCTACTGTTGACTCCAGCACTGACTTTTTTTTTTTTTTTTTTAAGTTTTATATATTTATTTTGAAAGTGAGCAAGCAGGGGAGAGGCAGAGAAGGGGGAGAGAGAGAGAGAAATCCAAGACAGAATCCCAAGCAGACTCCTCGGTGTTAGCATAGAGCCCCTATGTGGGGCTTGCACTCATGAACCATGAGATCATGACCTGAGCGGAAACCAAGGTCAGTCGCTGAACTGACTGAAGCACCCAGGTGCCCCTCAGCACTGGTATTTTTTTGTTTAAGTTTATTTATTTTGAGAGAGAGAGAATTCCAAGCAGACTCCACACTGTGAACTGGGAACCCTATGCTGGGCTCGAACCCGTGAGATCACGACCTGAGCTGAAATCAAGAGTCAGATGCTTAACTGACTGAGCCGCTCAGCACCACCTCCCCCACTCCCAGCACTGGTATTCTTACCCACCATCTGTTCCTTGCCACCTAGCATGCTAGGTACCTGAAGGCTTCTGTCTCTTTCATGACCTGTTGCCTTTTCATGACCTGTTGCCTATTTTGCCTTGACCTGTGCACTGCTTTAGAGATGGCAGCATGGGCTGAACAGCAATCGAGTGAAGTCTAACAACAGAAGATGTGTATGTGGAAAGGTTGGTGATGTGTGTCGTCATGTGATGATGATGACAGATGCTGGGTTGACTGTTTATGTTCCACCAGGGCCCAAATCGCCAACCTGTGAACAAGGTTTCATGTGTTCAGACTCCAGGGTGATGATTATTCCTCAGGGGCCAGTCATCCTTTTAATCTTGTGGTAGAAAATTAAAGTGTGTTTCACTGAAGTGTGGTTTATTTTTAAGTTTTCTTTTAAATATTAGTTGAGAAGTTAATTAAGTACCTGGCCTGGGGATCCAGCTTTTTGAATTTTGTCACTGTTTTCACCGTTTTAGAGAGAAGGTTTTCCTTAGGAAAATTAGAAATTGGAGGGTTTATGTCTTATCGGTAAATCATGAACATTTGGGGCTCTGAACAGGTGGTAGGCTATGACCTGAATCACGTTAGGCAAGCAATAACAACCTCAGATCTTAAAGGCCTTTTGAACAGAGTCTGAAGTTACACTGTTTGTCAGAGTTTTAGGTAAGGCCCAAGAAGGAGGGAGGGCTTTGCGGTGTGTCGTGTGTTAGGGGGTTGCCAGCGGTGTTGGAAGTTGTGTGGAGAGCGCTGATTGTTTTTTCGGGCCATGGATCACTTTGAAAATCTGGTGAAACGTACTGGTATTCTCCTCAGAAAACACACACACACACACACACACACACACACACACACACACACTGCTGTTCCTGGTATTCTCCTCAGAAAACACACACACACACACACACACACACACACACACACACACACACACACACACACACTGCTGTTCCTGACCCCTTAAGGACCACGCACCTAGGCTGTAGAGTTTATGGCAATTCATCATGGGGGCCAATTTACTGCCCTTTCTTCTGTGTGCCCTCTACTGCCTAGATAGCCTGGCTCTAAAATTCGGCTAACTGGTTGGTTTATTATATTATTGTTTGCATCCCAGGACTATTTGTACTTTAGAGTCTTATTGACTCTGGGGGAAGTGAGTCTTGGAAGAGAAGAAAAACATTCCCTCAGACCCTACCAGGTATTGTCACTGTAGGAGAGAGCTGTTAAGGGGACCCTGCTTTCTAGCTGCCATAGCCAGATAGGAACAAATGTTGAAAGGGGTCCAGTTCGCTAGTCTGTAAAAGCTCCCCATTCCTGCCCTGCCTTCCCTCCCCTCCTGGCACACTGGAGCTCTCTCACCTTTATGTACCTTGGCACATGCTGTTCTGTACCCAGAATGCCTTTCCATTCTTCCTGTACCCCAGGAATGTCTGCTCATCTTTCAATACCCAGCTCAATGAAAGCCTTTCTGAACTCCCCTGGCAGTCTCTCTCTCCTCTGTTGCCACAGCAGTTTTTAAAGGCCTGGGTTACAGCACACATATCATGTTGTAATTATTTTTTATATGTTTGGCAGCCTCTGCCATCTGTAAACCGAGTGCTTGTCTTAATCATCTTTGATCATCTAGCATTGTCAGGTGCTAGATATGTTTGCCATCCAGCATTTAAACAGGTGGGTCATGGGGATAGAATGCCAGGATTCAGACTCTGGCTTTGGGACCTTGGGATGAAGTTATTCTTTTTGTGCCTCTTGTTTCCTTAGCTGTAGGCTTGTGAGACAGGGAAGGGTAGAGGAGGGTGGAGTCAATGTAGGTAGTGCCTGACCCATGGCAAAATATTCAAGTGCTAATCACTGTGACGTTTAATCTTAGTGTTAAGTAGTATTGAGCGTATGGGAAAGCTCTTAAAAACCCACATAATTGGAGATCACACTAGAGATCTAGCTAGAAGCTTAGTAGATTCTGTGTTCTCCAGGTTTAAATCCCAGCGTAGATGAGATAAATGAATCTAACATTTGTAAGGCACCCCAAAGAGGCGTGCTGTTGTGCACTTCCCTACAGTCTGTGATTCTTTGCTTTGTATCAGCGTTAACTGCCCTTTATCTGAGGGCTTTCAGCCTCTTAGAAGTAGGTACTAGGGGAATATAACTTATTTTTTTGTTTTTTGTTTTGTTTTACTGGAAATAGAGTGCATACATTTGCTTTTGCTTTTAAGACAAGTCATAGGTGGTGAGAAACACATCACTGAAGGAGTTCTTTCCTTAGGGTGTTTGATTTGTAGGCAGGATAGAGGCGTCCTCCTAAATTCATGACTGTAATAGTCCTACTTTATAACTGGGACTAGTCCAGCCTCTTCTGTTACAAATGAGGGAACTGAGGTCCCAAAAGATGGAGTGATTTGCCATATGACATTATGTCATGGATGTGGAACTATGCCATCGGTCCTCACGTGGATTCACATGTGTGGCTGGGTGGCTGGGGGCGGGGAGCACGTTGGAGTGCCTAGGCGGCCACTTTCTGTGCAGGAGTGCCTGGCTGCCTTCAAGCACAAGCTTGCTTCTAGAGAGCCTTCTTGGATTCCCTAGGCAGCATCTCCTTTGTACTTTCAAAACTGAATTTTGCCTAAATTAAAAGCCGTGAAATCCAGGCCTCCTGGAAAGGTTGTTTTCCTCTTTAAAAAAAGCAAAACCATTAAGTTAATGACAGCGTTGGAAACCTTAACCATACCATCCAATGATTGATATACATGTTCCCCAATTTTTGTAGTGAAATAGAAGAACAGTCTGTAATCTTATTTTATAATCAAAGTTTAACCAGTTATAGTAGGTCTCAATACATTTTTTAAAAATTTGATTTATTTTTGATAGAGACAGAGCACAAGTGGGGGAGGGGCAGAGACAGAGGGAGACACAGAATCTGAAGCAGGCTCCAGGCTCTGAGCTGTCAGTACAGAGCCTGACTCAGGGCTTGAACTCACAAACCGGGAGATCGTGACCTGAGCTGAAGTCGACTGAGCCACCCAGGCGCCCCAGTCTCAATACATTCTTAAGCAATTGTGTCCTCAAGTCACCTAGCAAGATCCCTTTTATCAACTTCTTGCAGCCGTTTCCTTTCATGTTTTGGCTTCTTGGTGTCTACATAGTTTCTGAGCTCAGCAGACCAATAAATTGTACTATTCTCTCCAGGTTTCTATAGTTTTAAGAAATGGTATATACATTTGCTGTGGTCTCCTTCAAGATGTAGGTCAATTTGTGCTTTTTAAAGTATTTTTAAAGCAAAAGAGGGAGAGTGCTTTAGAAGAAACTAATAGTAATTTATAATAAGTGCCCTAGCCCTAATAACTTTGATTTCTAAAACTGCACTTCAGGTTTAACTGTATGGTTATAGAATCTATGCATAAACTTGGCAAATTTTAAAAAATGTGAAATCACATATGTCCCTTTGCCACTGTTGGCAGCACAGGACAGAATCCTACTTCTTGCTCTGTGCCTGTAGTATCTCTGAAGGGAAGAAACAAGTCGATGTCATGATTCTCTGCCGTCACGTGGAAACAGCGTACTGTGCTTGAGGTGAAAGCAAAGAAGAGGCTTCGTTATGTGTATCCCTGGGATGTACTTTTGGGGCACATTTTTCAGATATTACAAAGAAAGCCAATCTTTTAATGAGTTACTTAATAATTTTTGATCCATTCCCCTAAAGTACATTACAAAATAGGTCCACAGAAATGCAATAGTGACAGCATTTTAAAAAGGCCGTGTGTGGGGCGCCTGGGTGGCGCAGTCGGTTAAGCCTCCGACTTCAGCCAGGTCACGATCTCGCAGTCCGTGAGTTCGAGCCCCGCGTCAGGCTCTGGGCTGATGACTCAGAGCCTGGAGCCTGTTTCTGATTCTGTGTCTCCCTCTCTCTCTGCCCCTCCCCCGTTCATGCTCTCTCTCTCTCTCTCTGTCCCAAAAATTAAAAAATAAACGTTGAGGGAAAAAAAAAAAAAAAGGCCGTGTGGAGAGACTCCTGTTTGAGTTGGAGTAGCTCCGTTACTAACTGGATAGAGTGGGGTAATCGTGGCAGGGATTCTTTTACATGTGTTTAACAATATGTGGATTAACATCATATTGAATAAGCCAAATTTGTAGCCTTCGTCTCATCTTTATTGTCTTGACTTAGATATGGATGAAAGTGCTATGAATTTTAAAAGTTTATTTTGATGGGGCGCCTGGGTGGCTCAGTCGGTTGGGCGTCCGGCTTCAGCTCAGGTCATGATCTCAGCATCCGTGAGTTCAAGCCCCGCGTCGGGCTCTGTGCTGACAGCTCAGAGCCTGGAGTCTGCCTCGGATTCTGTGTCTCCCTCTCTCTGGCCCTCCCCTGTTCATGCTCTGTCTCTGTCTCAAAAATAAATAAACATTAAAAAAATAAATAAAAGTTTATTTTGAGAGCGCACGGGAGTGGGGTAGGGGCAGAGACGTGGAGAGAGAGAATCTCAAGTAGCTTCATGCCATCAGCACAGAGCCTGATGTGGGGCTTGATCCCACAAACCGTGAGATCATGACCTGAGCCAAAATCAAGAGTCGACCCTTAACCGACTGAGCCACCCAGGTGCCCCAAAAGTGCTATGAATTTTAAAAATTCCTATGTGTTCTTTTAGTCCAAAAAGATAAATTAAGCACTTGCCATGTGCTTAGCGTTGTGTAAATGGCTGGAATTTAAAGACAAGTAAAACAAGGCTTTTTTTCTTAAATGAGAGCAATGAAAAGTGAAGCAGATAATTGCAGTGCATGGGCAAGTGATTATTTGTGGGTATGATTTACCTGTAGTCTATAAATACATAAAAGTGGTTTTAAAAGGAACCAAGGTCTGCTTCCATTAACTTGTAGCTCTTCTTTTAGTAATGGTGTTTATCAGTATAGTTATTACTGATCATACAGTTCTATTGTATCAAGTGAGAGCTTAAACATTTTTTGGTTTAACTTCCCAAAGACTACTTTTTTGTGTGTGTGCACATGTGTCGGGGGGTGGGGAGGGGGGTACCAATCTGATTTGTTAATGGAATTTGACAGAACATCCTATAGTTCTTTAAACTGACACTCCAACTAGAAGTGACTCTGAGTTAACTGCTCAGAGTCTTTGGTTAGATGGAAAACAGCAAAGTAGCCTGCGTCTCCTTGCTGTGTGTGTGTTTTGTTTTGTTTTGTTTGTTTTGTTTTGTTTTGTTTTGTTTTGTTTTGTTTTGTTTTGTTTTGTTTTACTCAAGCAAGAGAGCCTTACCTGGATCTCTTCCGATCTGGTACTGACCAGAGCGGTGCTCACAACTTCTTTCAATGTCCACTGGAAATGTTGATATCAAGGCCTACTTAATTCCTGCCCAGACTGTGAAGTCTGGGACTGTGAAGTCTGAGGAACTTCCTTAGTTCCTGTGACTGCGACAACTATGTCCATGAAGGTAGTTAAAGAAGATGGTAATGTTAAAGTCGGATGGGTTTCATTAATAGTGTGTGAGAGTGTGGTGTGCAGGTTTGTATGACTAGCTTAAAATCAGGGTAATCGCTATTGTAATAAAAGCAGGTACAGCTTCTGGCTCATTTGTAACTTAGCAATAGTTTAAATTCATTATTTGTTATTCACTGCTTTATTCTTGTTAGGTTAAGGCAAGGAATAAATAAATGGAAAAAATCATTACACAATTGTTTTCTATTTGGCTAAATTGCAACACAAGAAAACAACAAAAGAAAAACCCTTTAGCTTAGACATTTCATTGACCCAAGAAAAATCACACACACTCCGAAAACAGCTTTTATTTAGAGAGCTAGACTTCTCTTGAGTCTTCTCATGTGGATCATTCGATAGAAATCCAGTGCAAGCTTCTGCTCCTCTAAAATGATGATGTCTTTTGCCTAAGAATAGACAGACCCTTCTTTCAGTATAGAAACCAGATAAGCTGCCCTACAGTGATCCAAATAGCTAGCGGCTTCACCCCAGCCCCACTCCCAAACTTGACTAACAACACAGCAATATAATTTTACCGTTTAAAACTTGGCTGACCCAAACATGAACTTTTAAAGAAAACAAGAGTCATGACTAAAAGAGATTCCATTTCTTTCCGGGGCCTAATTTAAGATGACTTTCCAGAACTTTGAAAAAACTTATTCTTCCAATGGCCACTTAATTGTGAAACAAAATAAACACCTACAAGGGAGGCAAAATCTAGAGTTCTCTGTGTTTGGATTTTAAAATATTTTGGGGGGGGGAGGGTGAGGTTTTTTTTTTCTAGGGTTGTCCTATGTAGTTGGGAATAGTTTATCAGGTTCTATGAATTTTAAGGGCAATGACTTAGGAATAACTGATAATTTCATTTCTTAAAGTTTGCCCTGTTAAGCTTTTTTTTTTTTTTTAACGTTTTATTTATTTTTGAGACAGGGAGAGACAGAGCATGAACGGGGGAGGGTCAGAGAGAGGGAGACACAGAATCTCAAACAGGCTCCAGGCTCTGAGCTGTCAGCACAGAGCCCGACGCGGGGCTCGAGCTCACGGACTGCGAGATCATGACCCGAGCCGAAGTCGGCCGCTTAACCGACTGAGCCACCCAGGCGCCCCTGTTAAGCTTTTCTTAAAACCTGTCTATTCTGTGTGTCCTGGTTATTCAGAACCACTGAATGATGGGACCAGGACTATGGTGGGCCAGGCTTCTAGACCCTCGCCTGTTGGACTGAACAATACCACCTTCCATCTTGGGTATGCCTTTCCAAACATTTGGAGATGTGATCCTAGGGAACAAACAGTTTTGAGAAACCACAAGATAGTACTTAAGGTAGCGCAACATAGTGTTGCACAGGCTTTAAGTCAGACAGGCCTGGGTTTAAACCCACACTCTGTTTTGAGGCTTTTTCTTTGGGTAAAAGGAGCCTCATTTGTCTCATCTGTAAACCAGGGATAATTATATTTACAGTGGCAGAATCATGGGGATGATTACGTGAGCTAGTATATGCATAGGATGAGATCAACCGTCTAGTACTCAGGAATTCATGAAATGGTAGTTTTTTGTTTTGTTGTTGTTTTTAAGTAGGCTCCATGCCCAACATGGAGCTTGAGCTCATGACCCTGAGATCAAGAGTCAGACGCTCTACTGGCTTGAGCCAGCCAGGTGCCCCGGTAGTTTTTATAATTGGCTCATTGTAAGTATTGAGTTGGCCTAAACTCCCATGTTCTCATTTTTGTCATTATATACATGACTCTTGTCCTATTTATATATTCTCTAAATGATACCTTCCAAGTATGAGTGACTTCAAGAATAAAACGAGCATTCAGGCATCTCAGGTGGTCCTGGACCAATGCAGGGACTTCTATGAGGTGATCGAGCTTATTTGTTTGTAGTTTAAGCAATTTTTTTTTTTTTTTACCTTCTTAGAGACCTAAATTAATAAGTCCCTTTACCTTTCTAAGCAGTAAAATCAGGGAGCTACATTAGACGGTCTCCAAGTTAAAGTAACTCTGAAATTCTGTGATTGGTATTAGGCCTAGTAATAGAACTGGGATCTTTTAATTTTTACAACCCTTAGGAAGTTAGTTGTATCAAGGATTATTATGAGAGTGGGGGTAACCATGAGTGGTCTTTTGTGCCCACTAAAAACAGAAAAAGAAGTTGGTGTTTGATTCTACCATATTTGCAAAAATAACTCCTTCCTCACAAACACAATTTCGTTTTCCAAGTATAGGGTTTTTTTTTGTTTTTTTTTTTTTCATTGGCAAGCTGTTTATGAAATTCCATTTAACCAGCAACTAAGAGCTCTCATGGGACTGGGAAAGGAAGACCTCTCCATCCTCAAGGAATTTATAGTGTAAGCAAGGCTGAATGATACAAAATGAAAAATGTCCTAAAACATGTTTCTAAGGGCCAAATTTCCAAAGACACATGTCCAAGTGGTTGCTAACTCCTTGTGAAGGTGGTAATTCAGAATACATCCTCTCTGGAGGCCTTTTAAGGTGTGTTGCTCTCTGATTTGGTTAATTCTCTTTGATAAATATCATAGACCTTTATAATCCAGTACTACTAGTGTTTTATGATACATGATTTTATAAGGTCTATGCCTTTGCTATAATTTAGAATCCCGTTCATAATCAATAGTCCTTGGGGTGCCTGGGTGGTTCAGTTGGTTAGATGTTCTTGATTTCAGCTCTGTCTTGATCTCATGGTTTGTGGGTTTGAGCCCCACATCGCGCTCTGTGCCAATAGTGCGGAGCCTGCTTTGGATTCTCTGTCTTCCTCTCCCTCGCTCGCACTCTCTCTCTCTCTCAAAATAAACATTTAAAATAATAATCCTTATGAAGCAAGAGTACTGTGTTGGTGATCTGCATAGATAACTGGTTGCTAGGGGAGACAGCAGCCAAATGGGGATGTATGTACAGGGTTGTATGTACGTGGGGGGTAGGGTGATGATGAGTTAGGGAAGACTACATCAAGAATGATCTTGAGGTTTCATAGATAAGTCATTGAGAGAAAAAGAACCTTTGGCAAGCTTATTTGAATCAACAATATATTGATACAAGGCACAAAAATGTTTTTGGAATATGGGTAAATACAGGGAGGGAACAACAATTTTTCTGACATTTCCTTGAATTTTTATTTGGAATTTAGTTCTAGTAATTATCCCCATTTTTCTTTTAAAGAAAGCAATTGTCCTGGCACCAGCAAATGTTGAGGTTCGAAAAGGTAATTACTTCAGTCTCTCAAGTCAGGACTTTTCACTTTTCTGTACCTCCACACATTGGCTGGTGCCAGGAGCTTTTCTGTGCTCCAAGGTAGCCTGTTTTGCTATGGACGGTTCTAATGGTTCTACTCTCCTAAGACCTTCTCGTGACTTCCATGCTTGGTACTGGTTCTGCCCAGTTGGCCAACTACATAATAAACCTACTCCTTATACGGGGCAGCTCTAAAAATATTTTAAATGTGCTGTCAGATTTTTCTGAGTCTTTTTCCCCTTCAAGCTACACATCTTTACTTTCTTCAACCATTTATATATGCCGTAGTTTCCAGTTTCTTAACAGGCCTGATTGCTCATGTCTGGGTCTCCAGCTTGTTTGTCCCTGCCAGTCTTCAGATAGGATTTTGTGGTCTTGAGCACAGCTTGATAAGAGCTGCAGAACAGGTTGGCAAGTATCCTGTTTCTTTAACATAACTGTTACTTAAGACTTTAGTTTTTTGTTGTTGTTGTTGTTGTTAAGCAAGTTACCTGTCTCCTTGCTTCTCCAAGGCTGGTGTATGTGTGGTTTGCCACAGCTTTGCCTAGAGTGCCCTTGCATTCCTTTCATGCAGTTATGGTTTGCTTGTGTTTTTGTTCCGAAAAAGAAAGCGATGGATTCATTGTGTTGAATTGATAGGATTGGATTTTATACTACCAGAGATCCTTGCTCTTGGGCACTTAATAAATGTTTCCTGAACGTAATTGAATAAGTAATGAACCTTTGAATGTTCACAATCTTTGTTATATGTATAGCAGTTTGACCTAGAGTTGCCAGGATTATAGGTCAAACATTAAAATTGATCTTCTCCAGTTAGATAAACAAGTGTACTTCAGAAGAATTTTGCATTAAACTTTGAATGCTCTTTAAAACAAACAAATTACGTTGTTTTCACTTAGGAAATGACTTATCCGCTCAAGTTTGTCTTAGAGCACAATTCGGATATTTTTCATTCTCATCTTCCTCTTCCCTTGTTGATAAATAGCCCGATGGCTTTTGGTAAAATAATAGTTAATTAACAGGGTTCTCTAAATAGTCTGTAAATTTTCTTTTTTAATTTTTTAATGCGTATTTTTGAGGGGGGGGGGGAGGGGCAGAGAGAGAGAGGGAGACACAGAATCCAAAGCAGGCTCCAGGCTTGGAGCTGTCGGCACAGAGCCTGACATGGAACTTGAACTCACAAACTGTGAGATCATGACCTGAGCCGAAGTCGGATGCTTAACTGACTGAGCCACCCAGGCGCCCTAGTCTGTAAAATCTCTAAGCCAACTGCTTGTCTTACAACTTTTCTTTCCAAGTTTTAGGATGGTTATTATAACCTTCATTAGGTGCAAAATATAAGTAGATTTGTCCCTTCTGTCCTCCCTGTGTTGTGGAGTAGACTGATAGTCCATAGAATCAGAAGTTGATGATAGTCATTATTTCAAGGGTTAAGAAAAACAAGAGCTGCCATTTTACGTGCATGACCTTCGGGTAAATGCCATTTTTGAAACGTGAACACCATTTTACCTGAAACTTTTAAGTAAGTGACTTGGGTTGAGGAAATACGGGGTGAAGCAAAAGTATCACTTGATTTCACTTTTTTTGTTTTTTTTTTTTTTTTTTACAGAGGAAAAGGAGAATTCCCATTTACCTCTGCAACTGGTATTACTTAGTTCTTTATCCTAACACGTGGGGTGGGGGGGTAAAGGGAGAGGCATTTCAAGTACAGATACTATATTGTTTTATCTTTTTATGTTTCTGTTTCCCTTTGCATTAGTGGTGGTATTAGCATGGATATGCTACAATTTAGGGTAAGTTGTGTTATATCCAGAGCTAGAGATAGGAAGATGTGGTCTTATTAAAAAAAAATTTTTTTCCTGTGGAGAAATATCTGAATTTACTTAGAAATATCAAAAATAGTCTGATGCTATAGTACTTGTGGTTATTTTGGCCTTCCTTATTTTAGATGAAGCTAACGTGAACTGTAATCAGTCACCATCTTCAAGGAAATAATGTTTGGAGGATAAATTTTGTGTGCATCATCTAAAAGCAAATCTCTTTAATCACAAAGCCAAAGGGAAAGGATGTGTTCTTTTTTTCCATGTTTCCTGTTGGATCTTAAAGCCGAGTTGGAGGAATCGTGAATTGGCAAATTCCAAGAAATGAAGTAATTTTGATCATAAAGCAAAATCTTTTCCTTTGAGAGTCCTTTCTCAGGGTAGTATAATGATGTGGAGGCACTGATTTTATTTACAAAGAGAGCCTTAAGTAGATTGACCTTCTAGTGATTGTCTCCAAAAAACAAAAAAAGGAATGTGGTGGGAAAATCTTTTGACATTCTGAAGATCTGTTTTTAATTTTTTTTTTCTTTTAACAGTTTTTATGTTTTGAGAGAGAGAGAGCAAGAGAGCGGGAACATGAGCGGGGGAGGGGCAGAGAGAGAGAGAGAGACACACACACACACATACACACACACACACACACACAATCCTGAGCAGGCTCCAGGCTCTGAGCTGTCAGCACAGAGCCCAATGCGGGGCTCGAACCCATGACGCAAGATCATGACCTAAGCCAAATTTGGGCAATCAGCCTACCGAGTTTCTCAGGCGCCACTGAAGATCTGTTTTTCTAAAAGGAGTAAAAAGTTCTTCCTTACAGTTAATCTCCCATTCACTTCTGTCTTGCTAATTGCCAGATTCTTTTTTTAAAACATAACTTAAAATTTTTAATTGTGGTTTAAAAAAGATACAATTTGCCGTCTTAACAATTTTCTAAATGTACAGTTCAGTTAGAGTCAGAGTATTCATGTTGTACAACATCTCCAGAACTTTTTCTTGCAAAACCGAAACTGTTTACCTATTAAACAACTCCCCATTTCCCCATCCCCCCCTCCCCCCCCCCCCCCCGCAACCACTACTCTACTTTCTGTTTCTATCAATTTGTCTACTTTAGATATCTTACATAAGTGGGGTCATACAGTAGGTCTTTTTGTGACTGGCTTTATCTAACTTAACATACTGTCCTCAGGTTCATCCATGTTGTAGCATATGTTAGAATTTCCTTCCTTTTTAAGGCTGAATAATACTTCATTGTATGTATATACCGCATTTTCTTTGTCCATTCATTTGTTGATGGGCATTTTTGGGTCGCTTCCATCCCTGGCTATTGTGAATTATGCTGCTGTAAACATGAAACATCTCTTTGAGATCCTGCTTTCAGTTCTTTTGGATGTATACCCAGAAGTGAGATTTCTGGATCATGGGGTAATTCTATGTTCAATTTTTTGAAGAATTGCTGTACTGTTTTCCATAGAGGGGGCACCATTTTACATTCCTACAACAGTGCAGAAGGGGTTCAGTTTCTCTACATCTTCAGCAACACTTGTTTTATGGTTTTATTATTATTATATAGTAATTGTCAGTGTTTAACACTAACCATAACCATCAAAGTTTTTAGTGTCCCGGGGTGTACAAGTATGAGATTTGTGTGCTGTCTAAAAAGCTAGAGTGTTTTTTTTTTTTTTTTTTAATGTTTATTTTTGAGAGAGAGCATGAGCAGGGGGAGGGGCAGAGAGAGAGGGAGACACAGAATTTGAAGCAGGCTCCAGGCTCTGAGCTGTCAGCACAGAGCCCAATGTGGGGCTCGAACTTATGATCACGAGATCATGACCTGAGCCAAAGTTGGACGCTCAACTGACTGAGCCACCCAGGTGCCCCTAAAAAAAAAAAAAAAAAAAAAAAAAAGGCTAGAGTTTTAAATTTGTTTGCTTTCACTTAAAAAACATTTTTCTAAGTTTATTTATTTTGAGAGAGAAGGCGAGCAGGGGAAGGGCAGAGAAAGGGAGAGAGAGAATCCCAAGTACCTCTGCACTGTTAACTAACAGCGCGGAGCCCAACATGGGACTTGAACCCACGAAATGTAAGATCATGACCTGAGCAGAAATCAAGACTCTGGCCACTCAACCGACTGAGCCACCAGACGTCCCTGTTTTCTTTTACTTTTAATAGGTTTGTTTCTTGATGTTCATTACAGCCAGTATGGGACTTTTTAACCCATGTAGAAGAAAGCAGTGCAACTTTATGGTAGCTAAAGTTGCACATCTCAAACTTGGCACAACTATTATGCTGATACAAAAAAAATAATGTTCAGTAGAACGGATTGTGGGGAATGCATTCATGTCCTACAAGTTTACAAACAACAGGTATACCTATATAGTCGATGCACCAGGGTGTTTCTTGCCCATTTATGGAAATGTTCCAAATACTGTACAGTCCAGGAAGATGGATAAGGTGGTGGATCTACTCAGCTCTCTAGTATTTCACTTCTTCCATCATAATGCCTAATTTCCATCCTTTCTTTGTTTCAAAGTCTTTAGTAGCAGTGTTTCCTTGCTGTTAAATCTGAGAGATGAACCCTTCAAAAAGAGAAAAAAAAAATCCAGTATTTTATGTTTGATAGATCTGTCATCAGTGTTATTTTTTTATTTTCTGTATCGTCTTAATATTGTATCAGAAAGAACTTTATAATCTGCCTCATGCTGACTACAGATCATTAGAGAATCTAGTAAACTTGTATAGAAGATCGCTGGTAAGTTCTGACCAAAGAACATGCAGGGACTAACAATTTTAGAGGATACTTTCTTGGACCTTTAATATGCCAAATGTTCCCGCTGGTGATATAGGCATAAATAAGCCAAAATATACAAAACATTTTAGATTCTTTACACTACATTTTTCTTATTCTCTGCCTCGCCATCTTTAGTGGCTTTTCACCTTTGCCCTTCATTTTGTAACACTACCATGTCACTGGAAGGTTTTCCTCCCTCACCCCCTCTCCTCTGACTGGCAGCTGCAGAATGCCAATTTGGTGGCGCTTTATCTTGTTTCTGTAAACCTTCTTGGCGAGTCACAGCCTGGTGCTTTGTTTTGTTTTGTTTTGTTTTTAACTTTATTTTGAGAAAGAGAATGGGCGGGGCAGAGAAAGAGGGGAGAGAGAATCCCATTCTGTCAACGCAGAGCCTAACTGGGACCTCCATCTCCTCAATCGTGAGATCATGACCTGAGCCAAAACCAAGATTGGGAAGCTTAACACACTGAGCCACCCAGGCACCCCACATCCTTGTCCATTTTAATTGCATTTCCCACATCCTCCCCCCTCAACCCTGCGTCTTCCTCGAACACTTCCTGTCTTGTCAACAGTGAGGCTGGGTCTCAGGTCTTCATCTCTTTGCCGGCTTTTGTCTTCCTCCCACCGACACTGCCTTCTGGGAGGAGCCAACCGCAGAGGTGGAAGCCTGATCTGGATCTGGTGTGCAGCCCCACTTCCGGTAGCTTCGCCTCTGCCTGCGCCATGTTGGGAGAAGGTTGTGGGGCGCAGAGAACCCAAATACTTGCAAGGGTTGTAATTAAGATTCGTGAAACCGGAGGAGGGAAAGGTGAGAGGATGGCATTTTGAGTGATATGGGTGACTGAACCCGGACTTTTGGGAAAGGCTATAGAACGATTTGGCGATTAGCCCACCTTGCTGGTGAGATGACTCTTAATCATTAATTTTTTGTACACTATAACCCTTTTTTTTTTAACCATGGTATTGTCTTTGGACACCTTTGTTCATAATGCTAGTAGCAACTCCTCAGTAGGGAGGACAGTTGTGACACTTAATGTTCTGTTGACTCACGACCTGCATCTGGAGGAATGTGCTGGAGGATGTTGGTGGTTTTAAAAATATTATAGTGTGTCCAAAGTTGTTTTTTTACCTTAAAATATATTACTTTTTTTCTGAAGCTTAACAATGGTTTTTTAAAAGATTGAAAAAAATAAAAGGATTTCTGCATTAATTTTGTTAATTATGGCTAGAAAACCAAAAATCTCATCTATGTAATGTAGAAGGAAAAGTCTGCATAGGTAATGGTTAAGAATGCAGGCTTTGAACTGGTGGAGTTGCTGTAATACTTAATCATCTTTTTTAACTTGGGTGGGTTCTTTAACCCTCTGTTTCCTCATTTGAAAAATAGCTTCTATCTCACAGGTTTGTGGTAGGGGTGATTGAATTCGTACAGGTCTACACTTCCTTACCTGAAATCCTCAGGACCAGATGTGCTTCAGAATCTTTCAAATTAAAAAAAAATTTTTTTTAATGTTTATTTATTTTTGAGAGAGAGACAGAGTGAGCAGGGGAGGAACAGAGAAAAAGGGAGGCACAGAATTGGAAGCAGGCTCCAGGCTCTGAGCTGTCAGCACAGAGCCTGACGTGAGGCTTGAACTCATGACCTGTGAGATCATGACCTGAGCTGAAGTTGGACATTTAACCAACTGAGCCACCCAGGTGCCTCAGAATCTTTGAGATTTTGAAAGATGACACAGTACGTAACCCAAAGATAATAAGCACAGTGAGGTTAAGGTAGCACTTTAATAATTAAGCACATTATGTCTGTAGTAAAGCAAATAGTTACACTGAGTGGGATAAATTAAGACCATAAGTAAACACTTCAGATTCTGCTTTGCCACCCATTGAGTTTGCACATACAACCTCTCTCTTTTCAACTCGAATTAGACTTTGAGAGCTTTTAGATTTTGGAATTGTGGATTAGGGTTTGTGGATTCACATGTACAAAGCATTTGTAAACACCATGTAAATGTTAGGTGCAAAACTGATGTCTTCCTATACTTTGACTTTTGGTTTGCCATTATTTATAAGAATGTTAAATAGACGTTAAATCTTTGTAGTTTAAAGTGGACAAGGTAGGAAGCCATGTGTAACCATATGTATTTTTCACATATTACTATCGCATTTGGGTTTCAAGTCTACTCTTATCTTCCAGTTGTAGAAGAACAAGAAAGAGGATGAGGTGGAACATAAAAGTTCTCTGTTCCTCTTAACTCCACTTTGCCTTTCCTACTTCCTCATAGAAGATCTTTAAGTACATCTTCAAAGATTTTAAATAACTTCTGAAATGTTTTGTTGTTGTTGTTGTCACTTGTGGCTTTTGCCTTGACTTGCCTCTCTTAGTTTCACATTAAATTACGCACACAGAGAAAGCCACCCTGTGGATCTTAATCTTTTGATCTGCTTTGCTGCTGATGGATCATTTCTGGGACATCTAGTGGTGTAGAAAACCTTAAGTTTAAAGGAACTTAAGCACTGCTAAGATTTTAGCTTTCTTGTCCAAAGGGAGGAGCCTCCTGAGTTTATGTCTGTGGGGTTAGATATTTTGTGTGAACTCATGGCTGTGTTATGATTGGCCTGAAAATCTGGTACATCTTATCCTATTAAAACCTTTTGAGAATCTATTAAAGCTCTTATAGTAGGAAATAATTTGACCTTTAGATTTTCATCTTCTTTGTCTACCTAATACATGTGTTATCTGGCTGAAGCTTGACCAGAAGGAGAATGTGGAAATGTTTGAAAGAATAACAAGATAACCAGATACTGGAAGCAGAAACTGTATACTCTATAAAAGGACAAATTTAACATTTCAAGGGAAATGTTATATTTACGTCTGAAAGGAATAGACCTTGACAAAAGTAAAGACATAGGTATTTAGATATGTCAAGAGAATAACTTCTTCTAGATTGTTGACCTATTGTCTGAACTATAAATTCTGTTTTTACCGTAAATCAGTAATCCATATGTTCCTAAAAAGAATTATTTTCTCTAGGAAAGCAGATAATTGAGATTTTTAGGTTTTTCCTTCTCCCTAACATTTATGATTTATTATTTTTTTTTTAAAATTTTTTTTAATGTTTATTTTTGAGAGAGAGAGAGCGCAAGCAAGCAGGGAAGGGGCAGAAAGAGAGGGAGACACAGAATCCAAAGCAGGCTCCAGGCTCTGAGCTGTCTGCACAGAGCCTGACGCGGGGCTCAAAACTCATGAACTGTGAGATCATGACCTGAGCCGAAGTTGGACGCTTAACTGACTGAGCCACCCAGTCCCTCCCCTTCCTTCCTTCCTTCCTTCCTTCCAACATTTTTATTTACTTATGAGAGACAGAAAACAGATCATGAGCCAGGGAGGGGCAGAGAGAGGGAGATAGAATCTGAAGCAGTATCCAGGCTGTGAGCACAGAGCCTGATGTGGGGCTTGAACCCACAAACTGTGAGATCATGACCTGTGCCGAAGTTGGCCTCTTAACTGACTGAGCTGCCCGTGCCTCTTCAGTTTCTCTATAAATGTATTTGTGTGAGGATTTTGTTAAAGAGGCAGTGAAATCAGTTGAAACATACCAATATGACACACTAAACATAATTTGGATAGTTCACAATTGCCAAAGACCACCTGCTTGAAGTAAAGTTGCTTTTTTTAATATAAACTAATGTGTTACTGTTTCATATTACAGTAATGTGGTATATTAATTTTGAAGGTGATTTTATATTGTGTTTAGTAACTTCTAGTTTACTTTAACTTTCATTGTGGTTAATTCATGAGGTAGATTAGGTCAGTTAGTACATTTTATTTTTAGCAGTCTCCCAATATTTTCAATCTTTTACTCCTTTCACAAGTAAGAAACAAGGCCAGCAATTGATAAGGGGGAGGCATTTTTGTTTCAAACTAGCTACTCAGAAACCAAGGAGGTTAACTAAAAAAATAAGATATTTTAGATTCTTCTGTTTTCTTTTTTTTCTTATGTTTATTTTTGAGAGATAGAGAACATGCAAGCAGGGGAGGGTCAGAGAGAGAGGGAGACACAGAATGTGAATGAAGCATGCCAGGCTCTGAGCTGTCAGCACAGCCCGATGCGACTCAGGGCTTGAACTCATGGACTGCTAGATCATGACCCGAGCCGAAATCAGATGCTCAACTGACTGAGCCACCCGGGCTCCCCAGTTTCCCCAGCTTTTTCTGTTTTTTATTTGAAGATTTAGCAGAGTTAGGTTAATTTTTCAGTCCTCAGCTTAATAAACTTATGTTTAAAAAAGGGATGATATTTAGTTGTAGCCTGAGAATAACTTCCTGGGATATGTATATACACATGCATGCAGTAGGATATTGACTGCAGCAACAAAAACCAAAATGTTTTTGCTTAAACATAATAGACCTTTTTCTCTCACCTGAAAGTCTAGAATAGCGGTTCATGGTAGGTATGTGGGTCTGTATTCAACAGGGACTCTATATTGTTCTGCCATCTTTAACAGGTAGCTTTCATCATATGATCTAAGATAGCTGCTCCAGTTCCCACCATCATATTGTCTCGACAACAGCAAAGAGGGAAGAAATGCTCCCATTATGTAGGCACAACTTAGAACTTGCAGGCAGCACATCACATCACTGGTCAGACCTTGGCAATATAATCCTATTAAGGGAGTTGGAGAAATTGTGTGGCCAGCTAAAATCTGAAATAGGAAGAATAGATATTGGAGAAAACAGGCAGTTCTTACTAAAGTGTATATGATATGCAGTGTTTAGTTAACTGTGGATAGTCATCGTTACCAATATTTACCAAAATAAGAAAAGATTCACCCACTCTACAACCATTGGGATCCATAAAGTGCAACACTTGGATAGCCCAGAAGAATTTCCTTCCAATTGGTCACACATGGAGAGATTTCCTAATTCTTAAGAAATACATGGTGGAAAAAAAAACAAAAAACTAAAGGTTAAAAAATAAAAGTCCTGCATCTGACTTTCATCGAGATACTTTTAGAACTTCATTGTGTCAGTATACAAAATTTTACCTGTATGGTGTTTTTAACTTAGCAGTGTATTGTGGACAACTCTATATCTGCAATATAGGTCTACTTCATTTAAAAAAGAATGTTATATAGCATTTATTTGAGGGAAATTTTAAACATTGCTGTTAATATAAGTGTCACATACTTCATTTCTGATTACATTTTTTTGCCAGATGATGAATTATAGACTGCTCCCTGATATAAACAGGAGATTTCAAAAGCCTCTTAGTTCATTTTGTCCTTTTGCCCGAAAGCCATAGTCTTCTGGTGTTCCTAGATTTTGTGTGAGAACACATACACATGCTGTTAGAAGTAAGTCGGTTCTGCCAAGATAAGGAAACAACTGAAATGGTTTACGATGACAGTGTCCACTGCTGAATTCAGAATGAAACATTTTAAAAAAAGGATCTATCTTCTGGCTATAGATAACTTTCGTGTAATTCTTTTCTGTTAATTAGAACACTAGGATTTAACTACTGTGGTGTAGGTCAGTGAAACAGAAGTTAGTTAACCTGTACCTGTTTTTCGCATACTGTGTTAATGCCGTAGTATTAAGCATGTATGAAGGTCCTGCTTTGCACGGCATAACGTACAGCCTAACGTTCTTGGTGGAACACCACAAGATGGTTGCAAAGTGACGTCTTTCCAGGGTTTGGCCCCTGTGCTCTTCCTACCATTGCCATGAGGATCAACTCTCCTACTCTTTTCAGTACTAGTCTTAAAATCAGCTCCCTTTCTATTCCTTCCACCTCTTTACTACGTTGCCTCTCAAGTTCAAGTCAAGGCATCAAGGCACCTTATCAAGTATAGAATTTGAAATGGAAGCAGCAGTGCTGAAGAAGAGGGGGTGGCTGGTAGAAATTGGTAAGAATTTGGAAAAGTATAGAGAAGAGTGGGTAGAAATAGGTGTAATTCTTGACTTCAGGAGTCAGATTTTGAAAGTTTAAGGTTCGAGTCTTGGCTCTGTCCCTTTATAGTTTGTGACAAGTTACTTAAGCTTTCTGAGCCTCAGTTTCCTCATGAATAAAACTGGGACAGAGAGAAGACCTAGTTTATCTGGTTGAAGTTCAGATTAAATGCATGTAATAAAATGCTTGTAATGTTTGGCAACTATTGTATACAACTCTATATACTCTTCATTTCTTCTCCATGTCTAATCAAAATTTTGTGAGACCATACTCATAGGAATAGGTTTTCTATCCATTGTTTATCTTGTCTATCATCCCTCCTGCGTGTTCTCTGGAGTTGAAGTTAGGCTTAGAAACTGGGGGGTGTGGGGGGGGACCTGGTGGCTTAGTTAAGCATTGGTGAGTTTCATTCTCATTGGTGGAGCTTTGCATCCGGCTCTCCACTGACAGAGGGGGCGCCTGCTTTGGACCCTCTGTCTCCCTCTCTCTCTGCCCCTCCTCCACTTGTGCATGCGTGTTTCTCTCTCTCTCTTGCACACACACGCACGTACACACACAAACATTTTTTAAAAATCTTCTCAGAAATTGGGGATATGGGGGCGCCTGGGTGGCGCAGTCGGTTACGCGTCTGACTTCAGCTCAGGTCACGATCCCGCGATCCGTGAGTTCGAGCCCCGCGTCGGGCTCTGGGCTGATGGCTCAGAGCCTGGAGCCTGCTTCCGATTCTGTGTCTCCCTCTCTCTCTGACCCTCCCCCGTTCATGCTCTGTCTCTCTCTGTCTCAAAAATAAATAAACGTTAAAAAAAAAATAAATTGGGGATATGGCACATTGTATTTATATTCATTCAGCTACTAATGCTGGAGAAGAATGACAAGTGACTTTTGCCAGGGAAAAATGGTTTCTAGAGCCGTGCTAATTCCACGTTATCAGGCTTTTGAATAGTTTACCATTCTGGCATCTATTCCTTAAATTTTTTGAGCCTGATCAAGAATCAAATAAAAGAAATAAAGAGAAAGGAAAATGTGAAAGACAAACTTTGTAGCATTTTTAAACTTGAGTTTTTAGTTAAAATAGGAAACCTCTAATGTGATATTTTCTGACTTGGTCCTTCCTTTGGGGCTAAGAATATGTTCTGATATCTTGAAGCAACTTGAATAATGTCCCCTTTCTCCCTGTGGCTCTTAGTAGGCCATCAAGTCTGTCCTCTTCACACACCACTTCCTCTCAGGAGACAGAAGCGAGCATTGTTGCCTCCACCCCACATAGGGAGAAACTGGGCCTCAGGGAGGAGCAGAATTATTCAGATGTGACGAGGAGGCCAGATTCTAGGGAGTTTATGCTTCTCTGATAGTCTCTTTAGTACTTTTCCATTGTTTTAGAAAGAACTCCTTCAGGACCAGAGTATACGGTTTTATGGGCAGAATTTTGTTTCAACAGAAAATCATGAAAAATTACAATTTACATTTAGTTACACTCTAAGTCAACTAGGATGTCCTGTTTAGAAGCAGGGCTCCAAACCTTGTTAAAGAACAGTTTATCTTGCTTTTAAACAAATGGAGGTATTACAAGAGACGCGGATGGAAAGCAGGTTGCCACATCAAAATAAATTAAGGCATGGTTTCCTTCTCCCAAATAACTTTCCTCTTAAAACAACGGGTAGGAGAATGGGTTAAAATTACAAAATTTAGATTGTTCTATCTAGTCACTTTATAATCAGGAAGTATGAGGACTAGTCAGTGTTTTAATATTTGTTTAAAAATACACTGCTTTAAAAGCCCTGGAGGTAGAATATTCAATCCCTTGTATGGTAGTTCCTAAGAAATATTAATTAAACAGTTCAGCATGAAATGAATTTATAGATGGACAACTTTGGGATTAATATTCTCTTCCAGGTATCCTTATCTTAGTCTGGTGGCAACTCTGGATGGTTACAAACTCTGTTTGCTTTTATTCCCTAACACCCAGAACTAGACTTTGAGGAGGAAGGTAGGACAGACACTGTGGGTGGCCACTGCAGGTAGGGGCTAGAGAATGAGAAGAACCCCATGCCCATACCTGTGATGTTGGCTGGGAAGTCCCAGGTGGCCAGTGAATGGTAGCTTTTGGTAGTTTCTTTCCACCCAGCTGAGATCTTCAGTCCCAGTTCCTGCCTTGGGATTTGTGGTACTTGGATTATAGAAGTCATCGCATAAAATTCTGCATAGTATTTCCAGAACTGCAGTACTATGAAAAAATAACAGGAGTTATAAATGCTGGCTGGCATGGCCTTCCGTAACAACATGGGTAAGTGTAGCTATTAATTGGTCTGTCACTTATGGTTTGATTTGGTTTCTCATTGCCTGAAAGCATTAAAAATGTTTTCTTAAACTGAGGGAAAACATTTCATTTAAAAATAGAAAAACTTTGGAGTGAAGTTATTTTTCCTTAGCCTTTTATGATACTCCCTGATGAAAGGCAGGTGTATTTCTTTAGCAAAAACCCTACTGCATATATTAAAATGAGTAGAAAACGTCAATAAGTAGGGTAACTAGCCAGCATTTTAATATTTGTTTAAAAGTAGAGTGTTTTAGGGCGCCTGGGTGGCGCAGTCGGTTAAGCATCCGACTTCAGCCAGGTCACGATCTCGCGGTCCGTGAGTTCGAGCCCCGCGTCAGGCTCTGGGCTGATGGCTCAGAGCCTGGAGCCTGTTTCCAATTCTGTGTCTCCCTCTCTCTCTGCCCCTCCCCCATTCATGCTCTGTCTCTCTCTGTCCCAAAAATAAATAAACGTTAAAAAAAAAAAAAAAAAAGTAGAGTGTTTTAAAAGCCCTGGAGGTAGAATAATCACTTGCATGCCAAAAGAAATGTTGGGGTCTTGAACAGGCCCTGGGTGCCTATAACATAGCAGGTTTTTTTCATAACCTGTTCTGTAACAGAAGTAGGCAGGCCACAACACGTTTCACTGGCTTGGGCTCCTGAAGTCTTTAGATTTACACCTGCCGTCCCAGTGCCTTAAGCCTCAGGAGATTTCTTTTTCATACTTTCCTAACCTTCTGTCTGATAAACTTCACTTATAAAATGATGTAGATCAGGTATTCTGCCACTGACACAGGGTCTGTACTCCTGGGGTTTTATTGATTAGGCAAGACGGAAATGTCTCTCATTATTTAGTGGGTGTTTTTGGTATAGGTTGTGTGAAGGTTGTCTGTCAAGCAAAGCAAGAATGCCTTGTGCAGGAACTAAGTTAAGATTCTGATAGATGTAGATTATTATCTCCCCCTCCCCCAAACAGTTTTCTCTTTGGAAATAGTTCCCATTATTTCAGGCTCTCTAGAGGTGTGAATGAGGCTAGTGTCTTTTCTCAGGGAAAACTGCCATTTTACAAAAGTGTCCCAGCAAGAAACAGTCTGTTGGTGATGGATGTATATGATGAGAATGAAGAACAAGTGAGAGACTGGGGATTTCTGTGGCTTTTGGGGTCTAATTTTATTTCTGGAGATATTTAACCCACTTGTTTTTAAATTGTTTAATATTTATTTTTATTTTGAGGGGGGGCGGGGAGAGAGAGAGAGAGAGAGAGAGAGAGAGAGAGAGAGAGAGAGAGAGAATGAATATGAATATGAATCCCAAGCAAGCTCTGTGCCATCAGCATAGAGCCTGACCCAGGGCTCAATCATGACCTGAGTTGAAATCAAGAGTCAGTTAACCAACTGAGCCACCCAGGTGCCCCTATTATTTTAATTTTTAAAAGTTCATTTATTTATTTATTTTTTAAAGAGACAGCCTTTATTGTAAGGAGTTTTACACTGAACAGTTCAAAATGGGGTAAACTTTTCTGGAATTTGCTGATTTGTATTTAAAAGAACTGTTGACAAAGATTCACCAGAAATCATCTGAACAAGTGAGAAAATACAGTTGATACTATTGAAACAGTAAAATAATTCCAGGACGTATGGCTTATCCAACACAACAATACCTTAGATGCTGTCACTGATAGGAAAACTGTTTCTTCCTCTTCTAAATACACAGTAGTATAATTACCAATATTCAGTCACTTCTGTTCTTTCCTGAATGTATAAAAATTAAAATACCAATTAAAAAACTAATATATCTTCTCTTTAAATGTTTCTTACGGATACAATTTCATTATTTTCATTCAATAGTGGTGTGGTTTAAGAGATTTTTCATTCACAAGTCAAACAGTCCACTCAAAGGGAACTGATAGTCTATATGCTCATAGTGCAAATAAAGACTTCAGAATGCAGCAACTGACATTTCTAAAATACAAAACAGATAAAATCCTTAGGAGATACATGCAAAAAGCTCTACTGGGCAGCTGGCCACAGAACTAGAACATGGGACTGGTGATTCCAAGGGGACTCCAGGTGCTTCCAAACTCAACTTGAAATCTCATCTTAGGCTTTGTATTTTGCTTTTCCAGTTTCACTAATGACACAAATGTGATTCGAGTCACTGAAGTATTCATTGTAGTCGAGGGCATATCCTACGACAAACTTGTCTGGGATTTCAAATCCAACGTCTGGTTTATAGCCAACACTTTTTTTTTTTTTAATTTTTTTTTTTCAACGTTTATTTATTTTTGGGACAGAGAGAGACAGAGCATGAACAGGGGAGGGGCAGAGAGAGAGGGAGACACAGAATCGGAAACAGGCTCCAGGCTCTGAGCCATCAGCCCAGAGCCCGACGCGGGGCTCGAACTCACGGACCGCGAGATCGTGACCTGGCTGAAGTCGGACGCTTAACCGACTGCGCCACCCAGGCGCCCCTATAGCCAACACTTTTTGAGGTGTCCTCTTCACCAGCAAGCTTGCAACCTTGACCATCTTTGGATTATGCTGCTTGACCATGGAGAGCAAGGAAGGTTTGCATTGTTTTGCCAGTGTCAATTATATCCTCAACAATCAAGACATTCTTTCCAGTTAACATTGAGAGATCATCTCCACCAATTACTTTTATGTCCCCTGTTGACCGGTCATTATAGTAGCTCTTCAGTCTGATGAAATCTACAGTCATAGGAATGGATCCATCATTATTTCTGTTCCGTGCTTTGATATAATCCAGCAGGTCAGCAAAGAATTTATAGCCCCCCTTGAGCACACAGAGGGCTACGATGTGATGGCCACCCATCTCCTTCAACATGTCTCGGGCAAGATGCTCAGTCCTGTCCATAACTAGTCCATGAGAAATAAACACCTTTCCCAAACCCTCAGCGTAATGGTGAGGTATACAAAATAAATCTAGGTCATAACCTGGTTCATCATCACTAATCACGACGCTGGGGCTGTGGGTCGCCATAACAGAGCCGATGGGCACACGTGCTGAGGGCAGCCAGAGGAGGAGCAAAAAGTTCATCTTTTGAGAGAGAACTCGTGCATGGGGGAGGGGCAAAGAGAGAGCTCTGCAGGCTTTACACTATCAGCAAGGAGACTGATGCGGGGCTCAAACTCGTGAAACCTGAGACCATGACCTGAGCCTAAACCAAGAGTTGGACAGTTAACCAGCTAAGCCACCCAGGTGCCCCACACCCTTTTGTTTTTAAAAGTCAAATTGTTAGTTAATACTACAAATCTCTCCTGTCTTCTGGGGACTGCAGAATGGTTTGCTGGGTGCAGTGTTGATTTGGGAATGGTCATTAATCTGGAACCACTATAGAGTTGTTCCGTGTTTCTTTTTCATCATTGTTTTAGTTATAGTATTTCTAACTTTCTCAGATGTTACATCTCTGCTCAGCAACTTTCAGGAATGAAGCAGTGGTCAAAGGTTATTAGTATTAGCATATAGAACTTACAATTCCTTCTCAGTGCTTTTTCCTTCATATCACTCTACCTTACTCTTTTCTTTTTAATTTTAATTCCAGTATAGTTAACATACAGTGTTACATTAATTTTATTTATTTACTTATTTATTTTAATGTTTATTCATTATTGAGAGAGCAGAGCATGAGCATGGGAGGGGTAGAGAGAGGAGACACAGAATCTGAAGCAGGCTTCAGGCTCCGAGTTGTCAGCACAGAGCCTGATGTGGGCTTGAACTCAAAAACTGTGAGATCTGAGCCGAGGTCAGACACAACCGACTGAGCCACCCAGGTGCCCCAAAGTGTTACATTAATTTTAGGTGTACGTTGTAGTGCTCTACCTTCCCCTTTTGTGAGTTGCCTCAACAAGGTTACATTTCTGCTAACTCACTATAGGTTGAACTTAAGAGGAAGGTGATGATTAGAATGTATTGTACAGTCGTCAGTACTTAGCTATGAAAAGTATGAGTGTCCCACAGAGGCCTGTTACCTCTATTCAGAGGTGGCCAAGAAACTAAGGTCCATCAAGTCCAGCCAATGGGAAAGCAGGACAGAATGACTAATTCATGTTTGATGTGCGGACATGATTGTAACTGGGCATTACCATTGACAGGCATCCAAACCATAGTAAACAAAATACTAGCTATCATGCAGAGAAGAGATAAGGAGTTGCTAGGTTAGAGTACATATTCATCAGTGGCATTTTGTCCAGATACTAGATGAACAGGACTGTTGGCATCTAAATTTATTAGCTCTCCCCACCTCTACTCACAAGAATTTTCTGTTTTCTGTTAGTGCATAGAAATGATACGTTTTTTCATTTCCTTCTGTATAGTTCCTGTAATTCTGTCATCTTTGACTTCTGTGATGATGCTGGGTAAAGATGCCAAATGGTTTTTGTGCCTCCTATTTCTGCCAGTCAACAGGATGTTTATAGTATTTACTGTGGGACATACACCAGGACAAATAGCTTTTAGCATCAAACAATCATTTGTTATATCAGACTGCATGACGTTGGCTCCTGGCATTTGTTTGTATCATATGAGGGATACTTAGCTTTTTATATAGAAATTGTCCTTTTCATACTTAATAGTTATTGTTTGTTAATTAAAACTTTAAAATCTCTTCCTCTCCAAAATGTCAGTGTCTTACAACTTTTAGGGAAAATTATGAGTACTGTCCTTAACAAGTATCTCATACTGTCTTCTAATCTTTGTGACTTTTCTAGTAGTATTTCTCAATGTGGGTTCTATGCACTGCCTGTAGCAGTATACTCTAAAGCCCTTGCTAAGATTGCAGCCTCCACGGTCTTGTTCTTTCTTAATCAGAATATCCAGGAATGAAGACCAAGGATCTTCATTTTAAGTAATCGTGTTGTCCCTGTCATCCTTAGGCACATTTAAGTTTGGGTGATCCTTCCCGTAGAAATTTTCTAGCGTGGTCTGTGGACCTGGCAGCTAGCTAGAAATGTAGAATCTCAGGCCCCACTCTAGATCTGCTGAATCAGTCTACATTTTAACAAATTTCTGTGTGACAAATTTGAATACTGATTTACCACTTCTTACAAGTAGTAAATTCTCATTAATCACTCCTTGCCTATTGGCTCGTTGATCTGCTTCTCAGATAGGTACTTAAAACACCCGCAAACTTTTAACATCTCAAATTTAGGGAGTGTCTCAGGAGAATTACTCTCAATATTTTCAATAAAGGATCATAGTAAAACTTCATTGTGTCACTAGTTTAAGCACAGCTTGAGTGATTTCCTCCTAAATAAATGCAGGAGTACCTCATAAAATATAATTGCAAATCTGTTTCTCAGACAAAAGGGTCTGATTCTTCTCTGCCTGTGTGAAATTCACTCTGGGTCTGGCTCAAAGACCTCTGCTCCAAGATCAAGCAATGCCTTCGCAACAGGCCCTATGGCATTTGGCAGTGAGAAGCTTTCAGGGGCCACAACCTCATCTCAGTTGGGAGTAAGTATAATTGAATGTCGTTTGTATGTTCTTTTAAAACTAGAAAACCTTCCTGTGGATTTGGTGATGTGTTATATTATGTTTCCCAAATATGTCCGATCAGGAAAATCATCTGTTGCTTGTTAAAAATTCAGGCTCCTAAGCCTGAATCAGAATTTCAGGAGGTAAGATCTATTTTCTGACCAACAGTCTGGGCTTTCTTGCGATCAGGCATATGTAAGAAACACTGAATTATGTGACCTATTCTCCGGAAGATTAGCTTTCTGATTATATTTTTTGGAGCTCTTAATAGCCTCCCTTTTGGTTTTCTTGAACATATAGTGCCCTGAGAGCATGAGAGAAGCAGTTCAGGATTCTGAGTTTAGTATTACTGAAAATCGGAAATGGGGATAACTAAGTACTGTATAATAGTGTCTGTCAGGGATTTAACAGTACTTGATTAGTTCTTTCATGCTTTCTATATTCCTTTGAAAATGCCTTAAAGATGGTCAGTAGTATGTCCATTCTACCTGTGGAGAGAGGAGAGATAGATCTAACTAAGGTGGTGAAGTAACAAGCATCTAGGAGTGTTTGAGGAGTGTGTGCTTGGCAAGCATCTGTGGAGGGAAAGGGGTGGGGTTAAACTTGGCATTTGCCATCTCATTGAAGAACCTCACGTTTAAAACTTGAATGTGCTTTAACCTCAGAGGTGAAACTTCTAAATAATTACTATTTAGAGAAATGGTGCTCCCTTTTCCTTGTAGTTAAACTTCATGGGCCATCTTTTCTGAACTTCGCAGAAGAAACCTGGTTTTTAATTTTTTGTTTGTTTGTTTTGAGAGTGACAGAGACAGCGTGAGTGGGGGGGAGGGGCAGAGAGAAAGGAAGAGATCGAGAATCCCAAGCAGCATGGAGCTTGATGCAGGGATCGAACTCACGAAACTGTGAGATCATGACCTGAGCTGAAACCAAGAATCAGATGCTTAACTGACTGATCCACCCAGGGATCCCAGAAACCTGGTTTTTAGAAAGAAACAAAATTGATCTCTAATTTAGGATTAGAGTCCTCCTTTTATCTTGAACATTAAGACAAAAAGGTAATACTTAAGAAACAATCTTAGAAACCACTGAATCTGTTATTTGTGTAAAACCATGATTAAATTAAGTAATGTTACCTAGTTTGGGATCTCAAATTCTTATATTTTTTTTAAAAATTTTTTTTTTTTTTTTTCAACGTTTATTTATTTTTGGACAGAGAGAGACAGAGCATGAACGGGGGAGGGGCAGAGAGAGAGGGAGACACAGAATCGGAAACAGGCTCCAGGCTCTGAGCCATCAGCCCAGAGCCTGACGCGGGGCTCGAACTCACAGACTGCGAGATCGTGACCTGGCTGAAGTCAGACGCTTAACCGACTGCGCCACCCAGGTGCCCCTTAAATTCTTATATTTTATAAATCATTTTATGGTTTAAAATTTGTTTTTTAATTTTTTTTTAATGTTTATTTTTGACAGAAAGACAGAGCATGAGCAGGGGAGGAGCAGAGAGAGAGAGAGGGAGACACAGAATCCAAAGCAGGCTCTAGGCTCTGAGCTCTCAGCACAGAGCCTGATGCGGGGCTCAAACTCACAGACCGCAAGATCATGACCTGAGCTTAATTCAGATGCTCAACTGACTGAGCCACCCAGGCGCCCTCTTTTTTTTTTTTTTTTTTTTAATGTTTTTGTTAAAAAAATAAAATGTTTTTATTAAAAAAAGACAGAGCATGAGCCAGGGGAGGGATAGAGAGGGAGGGAGACAGAATCTGAAGCAGGCTCCAGACTCTGAGCTGTCAGCACAGAGCCCGACGCGGGGCTCCAACTCACAGACTGTGAGATCGTGACCTGAGCTGAAGTTGGATGCTTAACCAACTGAGCCACCCAGGTGCCCCTGGTTTTAAGTTCTTAATTGTTTTTCTTTTTTTTAACGTTTATTTATTTTTGAGACAGAGACAGAGCATGAACGGGGGAGGATCAGAGAGAGAGGGAGACACAGAATCTGAAACAGGCTCCAGGCTCTGAGTTGTCAGCACAGAGCCTGACGCGGGGCTCGAACTCACTAACCCAGATCATTACCTGAGCCAAAGTCCCACACTTAACCAACTGAGCCACCCAGGCGCCCCTTAATTGTTTTTAATGGATAGATAAAAAGGGAGCCTTTTCCTCTTAGAATTAAAACCTGACCTTTCTATGCAATAATTTAAATACTACCCAATTATGACTTTCTCCAGGATGAGTGTATCATTCTTAAATGTCAGATGCAGGAGGAAACTTAGATCCCTAATCTAAGGAGATTTAGATCCCTAATTCAAGATTATAGTGATAGGTGAATAAGATACGGCATCTGCTCTCAAGGAATTTATGGTTTAATTGGGAAGGACTTAAGCCCGTGAAGCAGTTTGGGAACAGAATGAGACACATGACTGTGGTACAGCAGTGCAACAGGAGTTCAAAGAAGGAAGGAGAGAATTGGAGCACTTGCAAGAAACCTTCGTTGGCAAAAGAGAAGACTTGATTTGGGCTTCTAAGTCCAGAAGTAAGCTTTCTACAGAAGTGAAGAATAAGTATGAAAGAAAAGGCTCTTAGCCTAGAATTAAGCAAGGTGTGGTGTTAAGAGTGACCCATTAGAGCCCAGGGAAGAAAAGTGGCAGAAGAGAAGGGAATCATATTTATGGAATGTTTCTGTGGTGAGAGGAAACCGATTTTGTTAGTAGTGCTGATTGTGAAGTCAGAAAAACAACAGTTCTGTTATAGTCTTTTGTAAAATCGTGTGTGTGTGTGTGTGTATGTATATACATTTATTCTGTTTTTTAGAAATTTTTGAGCCATAAGGTGACTGCAGATAAAACCTAAAATTTTTGATGAACGGTATACTTTCCACCGCAGATTAAGACATGTGGAAGAAAATAAATGATGCTTGTGCTAGCCTTAGAGGGTCATCTAAAGGTTGTGGGCCAGTTGTCCAAGCACCGCTTACAGCTGGATGGTGTCAGAGGGAGGAGGGTATGAGGTTAGGGTTCCATAGTCCTCTTGCCTGGGCTCATAGTACCTGTGATACAATTTCAGGTAGCAAAAAAAAAAAAAAAAGTATCATATGTGGCATTAACCATACTAAAAAGATTTTTTTTTTAAGTCATGGGTATATTGTAGTTTGGTATATACATACATTGTCTTAGATTTCTGGTGAGGTTTTATATTCTGTTGTATTCAGAACATAGGGAAATTCTTCCATGAGGCGCCAAATAAATTACACTTTGATAAATAGCTTAGGAGAATAGCCATTTGGAAGAACAATTGAGAAGTTTTGGCAAAACAGCAGCATATCTGGGATGTTGGTTGTATCTTTATTTGGTCATATTAGAGCACAGACTCTCTGGAACTGTGATAACTGTTTTAGATGTGCGTACCTGAGTCTGTATTCTGGCTAGAGCTGGGCTGGCACAACCAGGTTCTAGGAAGATCACCGACAGGTTGAGTCATGTCCACTCTGAACAATCCTTCACATGCCCCAGGTTCTCTGACAATCTTGAGAATTTTTCCTCAGTTGGAAAGGAACAGTTTTGGAAACTGCCTTAGCTGTTTGAAATTCACAAAATGGAAAATAATGAGCTGGCTTCTGTAAAATGCACTGGTTTGTGCTCTTTACAAGTACTTTATGTCACAGGTGCATACCATGTTAAACTTGGAAAGGAATTCCAGGTTCCTGAAAGGGAGTGAAAGTGGTAGAGGTAGTGTGAATAACAGCATTTCACTCTGGAAATCCACTATTAATAATGAAATATTTGTCTTCGATGATACGCAGTTTGTGCAGTGGTCATGTTATTTATTTATTTACTTATTTAATGTTTATTTTTGAGAGAGATAGAATGCAACCAGGGGAGGGGCAGAGAGAGAGAGAGAGAGAGAGAGAGAGAAAGAGAGAATGAGAATGAATCTGAAACAGGCTCCAGACTCCAAGCTGTCAGCACAGAGCCTGATGGGGGGCTCGAACTCATGAGCTATGAGATAGATCATGACCTGAACTGAAGTTGGATTCTTAACCGACTGAGCCACCCAGCTGCCCCGTGGTTTTTATTTAATAGCTACTTTTAGAATACTGTTTATTATGGGTAACTTTTCAGAGTCTCTTCAGCTGGCTAAATGAAGTCCTCTAAGTTTTTGGATTTGAATAATTTCATTCTTTAGTGTTTACTCTACCCCATCAGCAAGAAGTGTTAACTAGATAGCAGTGGAAGGACTCTGTTTACTTATTTAACAAAGACTTGTATAATGTGTCAGGTACTTTTCTAAATGCTTTACAAATAAATAGTCACTTATTTAAACCTCTTAGCAACCTTATGAGGTAAGTTTTATTATATCTCCCATTTTATAGATGAGGAAACTGAGGCTCTGTTTAGTTTGTAAGTTGTCTAAGATTATTCAGATAATAGACATTGGAGCTGGGATTCAAATCCAGGCAATCTGGCTCTGGAGTTTGTGTGCTTAAAATACTGTGCTCTGTTAGCGCACATAGATTTAATCATGACCATTAGGTCAGTGTTTGTGATAACTGCACATCAGTAGCTCTTTAGCCCATTTATCTTGCTTTGTGCTGACAGCTCTGCTGAATTCTTGAAATGTGTGGTTTACGATGTCACTATGTTTTATTACATGAATCATAAAAAATACAATTTAAATATACATAAATATCTAGTGAAATGTGTATATTTCAATGGCTTGATTGAAAAGTTCTCAGTGGCAAGAACTAGGTCTTCTTGACTGATGTCCTTTGATTCTGGTAATGCCTTTACCAAAAACCCATCCTTTCATTGGGCCTGTGGAGTCGGAATGGAACCTGGAGACAGACTGTTCTACACCTTCACTTTCTCAATAAGGAAGGGGAGGCTCAGAGAGGTCAGTGTCCAAGCCCTCAACAGCTAGTTTTGAAGCAGAGATGGGAATTAAACCACTAGGTTCAATTTAGTGGTATTTTCCTTCCATTACAGTAATTGAAAAGTTTGTGCTGTGGGAGTTCAGATTACATATCTAACATTTTTAAATAGCTTAGATCCATCTGTAAAGCATGTATTACTTTTGTTAATATAGGTTATTTCTCAGCTCCTCAAACCTCACTCATCATTTCTTTGTTTCTGACATTTGTTAGGTCTTTCATTGTGCCTGACCAACACATACAGTTCTACTTAAAAATCCTGCCGAGTTTTCAGATGCCTGCATCTATTTACATAATTATACATACACATAAGTAATATATTAACTTAATACTGACTTGATTCAAATGACCACATAAATGGTTTACAGACAGAGGCGGTTATCAAATTGAACAAATAGCGTCTCACTGGAAAGGTAGTTCCTGTAGTAGGCTGTGGAATTATTAGTTGTGGCCTAAATACATTGAAGGTATTCTGGATTTGGAAATTCCTGTGATTGGAAAAGCTATGATAATCTAAATTTAAAAGTGGAAGCTTACTCTTACTGGAAGAACACATTATAAGCACTGTGCTTTGCAGTGTTTGAAGAAAGTAACTAGTTTATGAATTACAGGAAGTAGCCAACTTAAAGTAGGTTGTATTCCAAATATTCGTCTTTCAGTCATGTGGTGTTTTAAATGCAACACCTACTTTAAGGGTGGCATTTTTTTATATATATATTATAAATATATACATTTAGATATAGTCTTGCCACTTAAAAAATCAATGAAGAAAAGACCAGTCTTCTGATAGAGCTTGGAAATGCAAAGGAATTTATAACTATATAGTTTCACATCCTAGTTTTACCAGCTGATATAAATGTCTTGATTAATGTTTATGTAATTATTTGTCAGGTTTGTCAGGCTTTTTTTTTTTTTTTTTTTAATGTTTATTTTTGAGAGCGAGTGCAGGCGGGGACGGGGCAGAGAGAGGGACAGAGGATTTGAAGCAGGCTCAGCACTGAGAGCAGTGAGCCAGATATGGGGCTCAAACTCCTGAACTGTGAGATCATGACCTGAACCAAAGTCGGACACTCAACAGACTAAGCCACCCAGGTGCCCCGTTTGTGTTAGTTTTTTTTAAGTGTATGGTGTAAACTTTTAGATGATTGAAAGTTCATATACTATAAGAAGTAATACAGAGAGATCCTGTGTGCCTTTTCCCTAATGATAACATCTTGTAAAACATCTTGTAGCACAATATCCCAATCAGGAAATTCACATTGATAGAATCCACTCATTTTCTTAAGATTTCCCCAGTTTTGTGTGTGTGGTGTCCTATGTCATTTTATCACATGTGCAAGTGTGTGTATCCACCACCACCGTATTTAAGATTATATAGATTAGCCCCGTTACCACAGGGAATCCTTGTCCTTGCCTTCGTAAAACTGTGTATCCCCCTCCACCTCTTAATCCTCCTTTGTCCTTAACTCTTGCAAACTCATTTGCTTTTCATCTCTGTAATTTCATCATTTCAAGAATGTCCTATAAAAAGAATCAGGCAGTATGTAATCTTTAGGAATTGTTTTACTTTTTACTCAGCATAATTCCCTTGAGATTTATCTATGTTTTTTTGTATTAATAGTTTATTGCTTTTTATTGCTGAGTGATATTCCATGGCAGAGGTATACCCGTTTGTTTAACCATTCACCCTTTAAAGGAGATCTGACTTGGGGCGCCTGGGTGGCGCAGTCGGTTAAGCGTCCGACTTCAGCCAGGTCACGATCTCGCGGTCTGTGAGTTCGAGCCCCGCATCGGGCTCTGGGCTGATGGCTCAGAGCCTGGAGCCTGTTTCCGATTCTGTGTCTCCTTCTCTCTCTGCCCCTCCCCTGTTCATGCTCTGTCTCTCTCTGTCCCAAAAATAAATAAACGTTGAAAAAAAAAAAAAAATTTAAAAAAAAAAAAATAAAAATAAAAATAAAAAAAAAAAAAAAAGGAGATCTGACTTATTTGTTTGGTAATTATGAATCAAAGGTTTCCGAATATTTGTGTACGGGTTTTTGTGTGAACGTAAATCTTCATTTCTCTCGGATAAAAAGACTCAAGAGTGCAATTGCTAGGTTGTATAGTAATTGCTTTTTTTTTTTTTTTTTTTTTTTGTAAGTTTATTTCTGAGAGAGAGTGTGCAAGTGCACTTGCAGGGGAGGAGCAGAGAGAGAGGGAGAGAGAGAGAGAATATCCCAAGGAGGCTCTCTGCTGACAGCATAGAGCCCAGCTTGGGGCTTGAACTCAAAAACTGCGAGATCATGACCTAGCTGAAATAAGAGACGCTAACTGACTGGGCCACCCAGGCACACACCGGTAATTGCATTTTTTGATAAGAAACTGCCAAACTGTTTGCTAGACTGTGATTGTACCTTTTTATATTCCTGCCAGCAGGGTATCTAAGACGTAGGGTTTCTTCACATCCTTTCCAACGTTGGTATTCTCTTTAGTTTTGTATCCGATGAGAGGATTCAATCCAGGATGAATGTTAAGCAAGTGGATGATTTAATGAATTTTGGATACTAATCGAATGTATAATGCAGCTGAAATATTGTATACAATAAAAAGTAGTGATTAAACAAATCAGAAATGTTCTCATGTTGAGTAAAGTATACTTTTCATGTACCTTGAATGATGCTACTTAATTCATACTTTCAGTTTCCCGTAAAAGTAGGTAGGAAGAGGGCAGATGTTATGTCCAAATTAAAGATTTTAGAGATTGATAATTTGCCTAATATCACTTCAAAACTTGTTTTCTCCTTGACAGGAATACTTAAACCATTAACCTTGATACTTCTTAAAATCTTCAATAGAACGAAAAGAGATTTCTCCTTCCTTCTTTGTTTAACACTTGACACATGAGGAAGTAGGAGTTGAGGATGCATGACCAACCGGGGGGTAGGGCGCTGGCCAAAGCGGAATTTGCTCCTGGCCTTCTAAAGAGGTAGAGAGATGGTAATAAAAGGGACTCTAAGTCACACTTTTGAGGTTCATATTGTGGAAAATACTTAAGCATGTTACTTCATTTTACTGTGCAAACTTTTTACCTTTCGCCCATTTTAAGCCTGCGTATAACAGTTGCATGATAATATTATCAGTTGCAGCCTCTCTTAGGATTGATTTGTCTTTGGAGCGTAAAAATGCATGTTCTTTTGAGTGGTGTAAGCTACTTTAATACAGATAAAATTTTCTGAGTCCTTACTGTGAACCTGGTACTGAACTTGAGGCATTTCACTTCCTATTAATTTACTTAATCCTTCCAGCAAGTTTGTTAAGAAATTACCCCAGAATTTAATGGTTTAAACATTTGTTATTTCACAGTTTCTGAGGGTCAGGAATTTAGGAGAAACTATGGTAGGTGGATCTAGCTCAAGTTCTCTTGAGGATACAGTCAGGACATTGTTAGCTGGGGGCTGCAGTCATAAGAAGCATTGACTGGGGCTGGAAGGTCTTTCAAGATGGCCACATCACATGGCTTTTGACCAGAGGCCTCTCAATTCCTATCACATGCACACATTTATGTATCTAGTTTCCTGTCTAGGCGAATTCAAACTCTAAATTTTCCTCCATGTTGTCTCTTGAGTATCAGTATGACATGGCAGCTGGCTTCCCCCAGAGCAAATGATCCAAGAGGGCCTGCTTCTGTTGAAGAAGCCACAATGCCTTGTTTGACCCAGTGTTTGAAGTTAACAGACTACATGCTACATGCTAACTACATGCTATCACTTCTGCTGTATTCTGTTCATTAGAGGTGAGTCACTAAGTGAAGCCCACACTGAAGGGGAGGAGAATCCAGCTTCACCTCTTGAATGGAAGAGTACAAAAAATGCTGTGGACATATTTAAAAACTGCCACAAGTAGGTACCATTGTTGTCTCTCGTTCCCAGATGAGGAAATTTCTGAATGGACAGATGAAGGTTCATAGCTAGTGAGTAGCAGAACTGGGATTTGAATCCCAGCAGTGGTTCCACATAAGTGCTTATTATTTATTGTTTTAGTACATATCCTTTTTACTGTCTTGAGTACTTATCCTGTTGAATGTGTATAAAAATCACAACTTTATCTCCTCATATTCCTCCATATCTGGATGTTCATAAGTTATGTGGCTCTCTCTTTTCCAACGTTTATTTATTTTTGGGACAGAGAGAGACAGAGCATGAACGGGGGAGGGGCAGAGAGAGAGGGAGACACAGAATCGGAAACAGGCTCCAGGCTCTGAGCCATCAGCCCAGAGCCTGACGCGGGGCTCGATGTGGCTCTCTCTTATGCCTCATTCCTAGTACTGTGACTCTTTCACATTTACTCATTTAGTTCCTTATACAAATACTTGGCACCTACTGTTAAGTACTAGGATGCTCACCACTATCATATGGGGAAGAACATTCAGTTTGAAGGTGAACTGACCTGGCATCGAAGAATTTGAAGTATATATGGAGACATTTCTCACAACTACACATGGGGAAATCAACTTTTCCCCACAGCTTGCTAGTTCGTTAGAACTGTGGTGCATTATGGATGGTTATTAAGAGTGCGCTGCAAACTGAAGTTCACAGTGGGATCAAGTTCCTCAAATGAACTTTATCCACTTAAGGTAAAAAACAAATCTTTTACAGCCCTGGGCAGTGTTGGGACCATAGCCCCTGATTCTGAAATTTTTTTCAGGTACTTTATGTGACTACAAAAAACTGCTTGGGATAGCTTTTTCTGTATAGCTGGGAGAGGTGGAATGACTTTTTTCTTATTTTGTGAAGCAGATCTGTTCAGTCACCTGAACTATGCAGAAGGAGAAAGAAAGGGCTTGAGATTTTGGTAAGCTCTTCTTCTGCTTGTACTTCATTTTGTCAGTGCATGGAAAAGGCTGTATGCGGATAGCCCAGATAATCTTTCGGGCATTCAACTTCATCGTACTCTATAGGACTAAAATCCTAAGGGCAAGTGCACATTAGGGAATTAAAATGCAAACTTCAGTTTACAATACACAGCGTTAATGAATATGTTTGAAAATCTTCATGTTTTAGCAATGCAGGCAGTATAATTGAATGAAGAGTAGGATTATGTGGGCTATCCAAGGTTGAAACAGAGTTAGCCATCAGAAAGTTGACTTAAAAGGGACTAAGGGAAGCCAGCATCGATAAGGAGAGGACTAGAGGTGAGGGGGTAAAGCATCCTGATTTTATAAGGAACTTCTTATTGAACTCTAGGAACCTGACAACCATATACTATGTTGGACAGCACTCCATGAACTTCCTAATGAAGTTAAGTTCTTATATGCGCACATTTATGTATGTAGTTTCCGGGGGAACTCTAAATTCCTGGCTTGTTTCTGGTACCCACCTCCCTTTGTATCTGACAGGCCTAAGGAAGTTTCTTAATAATGAGGTTAAGGGCCCACATGTACAGACACATCTGCCTATTCTTGGGTAGTTTCAAACCCTAGAAATTCTTGATTTATCTCTTATCCTTTTAGATATATAGCAGACATGAGGTATGGCCTAGGTTGGACTTTGGTCTTAAGCAGTCGTATAAACCTGGGAGATGATGAGACCATCTGATTGACTATAAATTGACATTGGGCTGGGCCAGGATATCTCCTCAGTGAACACAGTGGTGTGGTGTACCCAATGCTAACTTGCTGTCTCTGTTTCCTTTACATGTTCTGAGCCCTGCACATATGAGTTTATGGAACCATGGTGGTTCCACTTCTGTATGTGTTCCCATGAGTCTTCTTCCTTCTTTCCCTGATCTTACTGGAAACTTTCTGATCACTTTGGCAAAGGCACCCTGGTGTCCAGGGGCCCAAAGTAAGACTATAAATTTGGTTATTCTGGATACTGATCTTCTACAACTGAATATCACTCAGGGCAAACACTAGTGGATCCCTCAGAGCTAGGAAGACTTGCAATATGGATAATTACGTTTTAGATGATTAATCTAAAACTAAAACCTGGGAGTTTATAACAACAACATGGTAATAACCCTTCTATCCCATGGTTAATCGGTCCTTGGTGTCTGTAGCAACCTGGCCTCCTGAACCAAAGCGTAACCTTCCCAGGGCTGGTAATGGAATGTGTCTTTAAGTCCAGTAGGGGGCCAGGAGAGTGGAACTTGACCACTTATCCCATCTTGAAATCCGTGCCAATAAGAAACTGGAGCTTGACCAAAGGCCGGTCAGTTTCTCTTGAGCTGCAACCAGAATAAAATTCCTGGCAGACCATTTTAATGATTGTGGTAATCCATTTTCATAGTGGCAGTACATGAATGCGAAATCATAGCAGGCCAACAAAGCGGCCTTTGGAGATGAGATGACAAAGCCATCCTCAGCAGGAGTTGGGAGTTTCTTGTTTCAGGTGATGCTTACAGAAGAAGCAAATAACTAAATCCATCAATACTTTATTTAAAGAGAGTAAAATAATCTGTATGTAAAATTTAAAAACCGGGCTCTGAACCTCCTCCCTGCCTTGTGTGTTAAAACAACCCAGTGCTATGGGGTTTATGCTGCACAGATAATGTGGAGCTCTTTAACTTTTCTGTCCCTGAAACCAAGTTTATATTACATGATCTCCCAGAAGAAAGCTGGCACTTCCTTGGGAGTTGGAGAGTGCATGATCCCTGTGTTGTTGTTTTAGTGGGAAGTAGGGTGTTGACAAACCAAGAGACCCTTTTGGCTGAAGCGAGGATGGTCCTGCTCCGAGGGCCTTAATTTAGAGTCATTGATGCCTGTTTTTAGTTAGGTTTTATTTTTGGTGAAGGTACAAAGAAACACTGACTTTTGTCAGAATTGGAATGTGAAGCAAATTAAATGAATATATATACTTCTGCTGAATCAAATTTGTCCCTATGGAGCCACAGGCAGAAAAATGAGACCAGCTAAGGACAGAAGGATAGGTTGGACCCAAGGTTCCTATTTCCAAATGAAGGAGATCTCTGTGGGCTGTGTGTATTCTCTTTTTAAGAAATGGTTTATGCTTCTGAATATTTAAATGCCTACGTGTATAAATATGTAAAATTAAAGTTCTCTGTAATAATTCCACCTTCCCTGCTATTGACAGAACAGTAATTTAGAAAACATTATTTCAGTACCTTTTTTTTTTTTCTTAAGCATCTACTAATAACAACACTTGAAAGAATTAAACTGGGGTTATAGACAAATTCTGGTGTTTGCCTTTTCACTTAATAGGAGCCTTTGTCAGTAGACATGGTTATCTACTCATCATTTTAAATGTGCAAGCTAGTAATTTTGAGTATTTTTTCAAAAAACCTTGTGGATTGTTCATTCATAGTGGGTTTGGGATTTATTTATACATAAGTATGTTTAAATCATTATTAAGTTGAAATGGGAGTGATTTTACTAGTAACCATATATTGATCTCTCTATGTTATTGTGTGTACAGTCCTGAATTTTTGTGATCTGTTTGTCTTTTGGTCTACGTTTTCAGTCTTTTTCGTTTTTCTCCCTTGCTTGTGATTCTTTTTATCTCCTTTCCTTTTCTTTTAAACTTGTCTCTAATAATGTTAACCTTTTCTGCCTTTTTGTCATATGAGTATTTGTCATTTGATGTTGTAACCATACTGATCTAGGTTGTGCCTGGGAAATTTGGTTACCTCCTCTTGTTTACCATGTTGTCAGCCAGAGGTGTCGACATGCAAGCATTTATTGTCTCCTGTGAATATACCGTATTCTTTTGTAGATTTCTAAAGTAATCCAAGAGAGATTTATAGACTATACACTCTGTGCCTAGGATTATGCTTACTACCAAATAAGAGACTGCAAACTCTAAAACAATTTGAAAGACCTTTGAAACACACAAGTATATTTACAGATAAGAATGGGTACCCCAAAAGAAAGACTTAAACCTATAGCACCTTTGAAAGCCTCTTTTGGAGTTTGCATTTATAGGTTTAAGAATTTGGGTAGGTGGATAGAGAGCTTGCAGGGGATAGATTATCATAGATAGAAGTACCCTATGGGCTTCACTCATTAGAATGATGCAAATTAGTGACTTCCGTAGTTAATCATGAATCATTTAGAAAATGAGAACTAGCTTTTCCCAATCCTGTGAATTTGAGATGTACCTCAAGAGGTCAGCTCAGAGCAGCTAGAAGTGATCCCTAACATCTTCTTATAAACAACTAAAAAACATACACAGAAAATGCCCGTAGGCCTAGAGTCTTTGGCCGCTATGGTGTTTACCAGATAGGGCCGCTGGCTGTAAAGTGTGATTCCTGCTGTGTACTGAAATGAAGCATTTGTTGGTTTATATTTTAACGTCTAGATTACCTGCAGGATAATGTGTGTTCTTTGTTAAACATAGGATCTTTCCATTTCAAGGCCTACTTTGACCTTTCTGTCCAGGAAAACACAAAGCTGACACAATGACTTTACTTACTAAATTAGAGTTTATTGAAGTCCGTCACTGAAACGTGGCTTGTCTTTCTGGTGGGAGCTGGCACTGCCACTGAAGAACACATGGTTAGTTTTATCCAAAATGTAACTAGGGCCTCTAGAGGGAATGCCAGATAAGTGAGCAAAGAAGTCTTCTTGCTCTTACTGTCCGGCACAGGAGATTTCCCCTGGCATTTCTTTCAGTTCTTTTGTGGTAAAGATGAAATCGGAGGTACATCCACAGAATCCATTAGAGTCCCTTTGGGATAGAGCTGTCAGCAGCTTCATGTCTTGCACTTCTATGAGGCATGTTGTGTCCTTGACTAAGAAATGTGTTTCCCCATGTGTCTGATAAAGTAAACATCTGTGATGCTAGAGGCATAGTGCCAGGCACATCTGTGTCCACAGGCACTTCTGGTATGTTAAGGGCTGCCTTGGACAGTGATAGACCTGCCACAAAGTTCATTTGGTATCATTCATTTGTTATTTGGGGGACCTTTTTTTCCTGACTGTTTGATCATTTATGTGTCTCAAACTTTTCTTTCACTTTTGGTTACTTTGTGAATGAATTAAGCTTTCTGTTATCATATTTATTTGCATGTTCTGTCTCCTTCACTGGTCCTAAGCTCCCTGCAAGCAAGAAGCATGCTTTTTACCTTTGTGATTTCCACAGACATGGTAAAGACAAATGTTTTGCTATATAATGGTTAAGATTAAAAAAAAAAAAAAAAAAAAAGCATGGGGGTGAGAAGAATGGGGGGGAACTAAACTTTTCTTTAAAAAAAACCTTTTTTTTAATGTTTATTTTCTTTCCGAGGGGGGGAGAGACAGAGCGCGAGTGTGGGAGGGGCAGAGAAAGAGGGAGACACAGAATCCAAAGCAGGCTCCAGGCTCTGAGCTGTCAGCACAGAGTCCGACGCAGGGCTTGAGCTCACAAACTGCGAGATCGCATCTGAGCTGAAGTCGGATGCTTAACCAACTGAGCCACCCAGGCACCACCCCCCCCCCCTTTTTTTTTTATCCCCACGATCTAGAGCCCAGTCACAAGGAAAAAGCATGAGTTAGATATTCAGGAAGAGTTTTTTCCATTCATTATCCATGATTTTTTTAACTTAAATTTCCTAGTCTGAGGAAATCTAAAAAGGATTCAAAGCATGTAGATTCCAAGCACTGTATTTGTGAGCTTTAGTTGTACTCATAAATATATAATGTAACTGCTTGAAAATTATTTCTCCTAGCCAATGTGTTTTGTCAGAGGAGAGAATCTCTCTTCAGTGAGAGAAGAGATATCTTGGCAGCTTCTTGAAACAGATTCACTAGATTATAGGAAATGTAACTTGTGTCCATGTGTAAGTAAAATACTAGACATTTTAGTTGCCTCCGGTTTGAACAGAATTACTGCTTTGAGCCTCTTGTCATCTGTGAGTGCGTGGCAAGCTTAGGGCTAATGGGAGTTCAATTTTTTTTCATGTATAACACTTTGAGATACTAAAATCAGCATCACTTCTAATTCTGAAATGTTTACATTAAAAGTTTCCTCTGTAAACTTAAAAATTTTTATTGATGTAAATACTGACATTGTTTATAGTTTCCTAAAGAAAACAATAAAAGAAATCTAGGCAATTCTTCACAAAATAAAGTTATCTAGTACATGCATATCATTTAAAAAAGTATAAATAAGCTAATAAACATTAAAATCACTTCTTCCACCACTCAGGGCTAAACCATATAAATATACCCATTTTTGTGTATATGTCCTACAAACGCATGTTATACCTCTCAATACATGTGTGTGGGCTGTTTTACAGAATAAAATCAAACTATTTGTACTTTTTCCTTGAACATTCTTTTTCTTGGACATAATTTTTATTGCATAATATTGCATTTTGATGTAAATGAACCTTTCTTTAAAAAATTTTTTTTAACGTTTTTATTCATTTTTTGAGAGACAGGGTGTGAGCAGGGGAGTTGCAGAGAGAGAGAGAGGGAGACACAGAATCTGAAGCAGGCTCCAGGCTCCAAGCTGTCAGCACAGAGCCTGTCACAGGGCTCGAACTCAGGAACCAGTGAGATCATGACCTGAGCCAAAGTCAGACACATACCCGACTGGGCCACCTACGTGCCCCTGAACCTTGATTTATATCAAGTAATATTTTGATAACCCCCAGATTTCTATTTTGCTGGTAAATTGTTTGACTTGTAAGTTTGTAAAGTATTTTTCTTTAGAACAATACTATAAATGGTAGTTTATTTTCTAAGTTAACTCCCTAAATTTTAATTAATATCTGTCACATGGCTAAATGGACAAATGGCACTCCAGTGTTTAAACCATAGAATCTGCTTATTACATTATTTCCTTGGAAATTTGTAATCCAGTCAGTACCTGGCATAATGTCAGACATAATGGGTACTCAGCAAAATTTGAGTGAATGGGAGCTGGGATTCCCTCTCTTCCAGAGTGTCCTGGCTAGAGCAGCCAGGGACAGATGGTGTTTACTTACTTGGACTGTGGGAAGAACATTGTTGATCGCAGGGAGGGCATACTGGATACAGGATTCCCTCATCATCTGTGTCTTTGGCAGTTGTCAGTAATTTGGCCTTAGCTTTGGTAAAACAAAGTTCCTGGAAAAAGGAGTCTTTATCTCTGGCAAAGTTGAGGGAGACGGGAGAAGGCAAAAGGTAAATTGAATCTAATCAGCATTTGTAAAACAGTACTATGCAAGAGCAATGGAATACACGTTTGTTTTTAAGTACACAGCATTTATCATGTTATGGGCCATAAAAGAAGGAATTGAAGGGCAGTTTTTTTTTAAAAATTAAGCCTTATACCTACCATATCATTCAGCTCTTCCACTCCTAGGTAATTAACCAAGAAGAAAGAAAACGTATAACCATACAAAGACTTGTACAAATTGATGCATGTTCATCTCCAAAGCCATTTTGTTTGTAAAAGCAAAAACTAGAAATAACCCAAATGTCCCATCAGTTGAATGGATAAATGAACTGTGGTGTATCCATACAACCGAATACTACACTACCCAATAATGAAAAGGAATAGACTATTAATCAACAGTGGATGAATCTCAGAATAGTTATGCTGAAGTAAAAAAGCCAGCCAAAAAGAATACATACTTTATGGCTCCATTTGTATAAACCATTGCACCATCCATAATCCTAGTGACAGAAGGCACAGATCAGTGATTGCCTGGTGATGTGGATGGTAGGACAGGGTAGCAGGAAACTTAGGTGATGGATATGTTAATTATCTTGATTGTTGTGCTGGTTTCATAGGTTATAATATGTGGAAACTTATCAAATTGTAGGGGTGCCTGGGTGGCTCAGTTGGTCAAGTATCTGACTCTTGATCTTGGCTCAGGTCATCATCTCACGGCTGATGGGATTGAGCCCTGCTTTGGGCTTTGCACTGACAGCATGGAGCCTGCTTGGGATTCTCTCTGCCCCTCCCCTGGTCATGAATGTGCACGCACACTCTCTCAATTAAGTTTTTTTTTTTTATGTTTATCAAATTGTAAATAAAATGTACAGTTTATTATGTAGTTGGCCCTTGATCTCTGTGGGGATTAGGAGCACCGATCGTCTGCACAGTCAAAATCCACATGTAATCTCTGTCTCCCTTATTACTTAACTCTCCTAATAGTCTACTATTGACTAGGAGTTTTACCAGTAACATAAACACATAGTTTGTATGTTATGTATTTTGTATGCTGTATTCTTACAATAAAATAAGCTGAGAAAAGTTATTAAGAAAATCATAGGGAAGAAAAAATACATTTATGGTACTAAACTGTATTGGGGGAAAAATGTGCCTGTAAGTAGACCAGTTAGTTCAAACCTGTGTTCGTGGGTCAACTGTATATCCCTTATAGCACAATAAAGTTATCTAAAATATGAATGAATAAAAATAAGGCCCTCATGATTCTGAGGCTGTTTACATCATCATAGTGTTGATTACACACCTGCATGCAAATGGCATGACATTTTACTGTCTGCTGGGTCAATAAAGGGTCTTGCCTGCTTTGTGCTTCTTCACAACCAGAATCAATAGAAAGTGTTAGGGTTCTAGAAAATCTCCCAGTTTTGCACTGAGGAAAAATCTAGATTTATAGATGGTTAACAATACGGCATTGAATTTTTCTTAAGGTAGCAACATGATTTCTAATGCCGAACTTCATCAAATTGTATCAGCCTGAGTAGAGAAGAATAGAATATGTGGGGGTGGAGTCAAATTTTCTAGAAATAGAGTAGAATGGTGGTTACCAGGGGATCAAGATGGGGGAGACAAGATGTTGGCCGGAGATTACAAATTTCCAGCTAGAAGTTGTAGAAGTTATGGGTATCTAATGCTCAGCACTGTGATTATAGCTAACAATACTGTATTCCTCATACTGGAAAGTCAGAGTAGATCTTAAATGTTTTCACCACAAAAAAAAGAAATGGTTGCTTATGTGACGCAGTAGTTAACGCTGTCGTGGTGATTACCAGTATATAAGTATATTGAACCATTACGTTGTACGTCTTAAACTTCCGCAATGTTATATGTTCATTATATCTCATTGTGTGTGGGAAGGTGTAGAAAACTTGACTGAAGGCACACAAAACACTAAGTAGAAAGAAAACATGGCGATGATAATTCAGTGATTTCTCCTTGCCTATTCAGTGAACACCAGATTCCTGAGGCATTGACTTTTGATGCCCCCTGTGGTTTGCTCTTCAGATACCTGTTCAGTTTTGGCTCACCCTTCTCCCAGAATATACTGTGTCATCACCCTCTTCATTGCCTTGGTTATTAGTATTTTCTCTGCCTCTGAGTCTTGCCCGTTTCCTCTTACACTTTGTATCTGTGTGATAATATTCTACCTTATCATTAAGTTCCCAGTCAAATGCTAACATGTTTTTTCTGATCCTCCCAAATGAAAGTGTGTCGTCAGTGTTCTGTATTTTAGTAGAAATTAATCACATAATTTGTACCTTAGGCCTCATGGGGTATAGGTCAGTGAAGTCTTCCCTGCTGTTTTGGAACTGAGCAGATGGAGAGTTATGCATTTTGGCTACTATTTAGATGTGTTAGTCAACAAACTTTTTACATTTATTAAAATTAATTGTTAATGCCGACGAGGGAGAGGCAAGGACAAACAGGAAAAACCAAAAATTGTTCCGATTTTTATTTTGGAACCATGTTTTGCAGTCATTTGATATAGAGCAGGCAAGTGGTAGATTTGCTGTTCTCATGACTTCTGTTTTTCTTAAGCTCATATTTTAACTCTGTAGACCTTCTCTTCCCTTCATAGTGTTAGAACCAGGCAGTGGCTAATTGGGAAAGGAGAAATAAGTTTGTAAAATTAGCCAGAGGTAATTCACTCTGAGTAATTCCATAGAAATATTCAGGAGTTGCTTATTGGCATCTTAATGTTAGAATGTTAGTTGGGTTATGGAAAAAATACGAACTGGGTAGGACTCGTGAAGTATATGAAGGAATGTATTTTTGAGATTACAAGTGATAGCTGTTCTCTGGATCGTTCACTGTCTCGATCACTTCTGTTTATTTTCCAGGTCCGGACCCTATTTGTCAGTGGTCTCCCTCTGGATATCAAACCTCGGGAGCTGTATCTGCTTTTCAGACCATTTAAGGTACCTTTTCTCTTTGAGAAATTATAAAAAGCGACAAAAAGTATCTGTATAAGCTTCATGGGGGTTTCTGCAGGAAGAAATGATACGTTTGAGAAAGCATCTTGTAAAGTGACCTTCTTACAGGGTTGGTCAGTAAAGATTTAATCACTCAGTTCCAGTGTATGTTCTTAGGAACGGCTGAAATTGCCTTTGTCCTCCCCAACAGCTAATCTAGAAAAGTCTCTTTTACTAATGTGGACATGCATCTGACTCTTTGGCATGTAGAGCAGGCTTCGTGTCCTCCCTGTTTATCATCTGCCAATTGGGAGTATTCTTCTGAGTGCAGACTACCGAAAATACCATCAATTACTGTTATTTATATTGCCAGTGCAGTAATATAAGTCAAGCCCTATTCCTACAAGGTTTATTAGTTGGAATACTGTTGTTAATACTATTCTTTAGATATGGAAGTTAAGTGTACTTTTAAACTAAGTATTTTTAGACAAAGAATATAACCACCATTACTTTTTCTGTGAGAAGAATGTCCTAAATCTCATACAAAGTAAAACAGAATTTTAAAGAATTACTTGGTGTACTGGGACATCACGAAATGCTTAACACAGTTGCCTGTCCATTGGGACTATCACGATAAAATCACTTTAGAGATAGTTATTTAACATTGACAGAATTGAGAACGTAACAGGTAATTGGACCACCAAGGAGAAACCTTGAAGGCTAACCTGTGTGGAGGATAAGAGAAAGATGGGACCGGGTACGTTGTGGGCTGGAGGCCTAGGCCCTCAAGGAGAGCATGTAGAAGTCGTGATAAATTCGGGGCTTGTGTCTGAGCTGGTCAGTGAGGACATGTTAGCAGCAGTGCCTGTCCAGGAGCACATTTAGGATTAGGTGGTGGGTCATCTTGATTAATGATGAAACATCCATCCTGTTGAAGCATGACCCCAGCCACAGAGGCAAGACAGATTGAGGGACAGAATTCAGCTTCTCAGGGAGGAGAGAGTAGGATGTAACAGCTGAAAACATCTGGGTAGGAAAGGAAGAAAGAAGGTTGAAGGGACAGCCAGCTAAAGACCAACAAAGGTAAGAATCTAGCTTATGTCCTAGGAAGGCACCATGTATTAATAGACCTGCCTCGATTCTGATAGCCATCCCCTTACTGTAACAATGATGACAGTACAGAGGGAAACAGAAGGGTTAATCGTGTAGCTGAGAGGAAGTGGGGGAGAAAAGATGATGGTGTGAGGAGAGTGTCAACTTCATAGGATTTCCTGAACATCTTTTGCAGGGTTGCCATTTCTACTGTCTGTCCCTTTTGTACGATGAGGACTTTTTAATTGATTTGATCATCTAAAAGGACAGAATACTGTTAGGTTTTTGTGTGTATAGAGAGATTTAGCCAGCAAGCTTCTTACATGAATTACCCCCATTGAAATCTCACCACACTCAATTCAGGTGGGTTGGCCTCAGTTTTTCAAATGAGGAAAGTGAAACTTGTATAACTGAATAAATTTTACTCCAGTTCACACATAACAAATGGCAGGGCTAAGATTCAAACGCAAGCAATTTGCCTCTGCCATCGATGTTCTGAACTAGTCTGTGATACTGCTTTTCTGTTTGTGACTTGGGAGCACAATATATCGCTACCCATGGTGTTGTACTTGAGTGAAATATCCATTTGTCCTTTGCCTCTGAGGCCTCCAGAGTGTTTAAGCCTCCAAGTTTTTCAGAGACAGTGCACCTTGAAAAAGGAAGAGGCAGGACTGTGAATCATGACCTCTCTGGCCAGAAGAGCTCAAGGCCTTTGAGGTAAAATGTTTACAGTAGCTAATTGGTAACATAGTTCTCTGTTGGGAAGATACGAGGAAGAATCAATCCCAACATCCTGCCCAGAAACCCCAACGCTAGAGTCAGGACCCTGGTACATTCCCAACAACCCTCTTTTAATTAAAGTCCCTGGAGGCTGACCCTAGTCTGCAAATCTGTCTTGGCACTGATATGTGTGGTGGTCAATCATGTCAAGTGGTGTTTTTTTCCACCTCGTGTCATCCATCAGTACAAGCCACCAGCCATTGATTATTTTCAGAAATAAACACACTTTGTTATCCTTATCCTGAGGAGCCAGGAGGGGCGAAGCGAGGGAGTGAAAAGGGAGGGTTTCTATCCTCCTTGAGGATGAGCTGCAGTAAAAAGCCAACAGGGAGTTTTTGCATGTTCCAGTCGGAATACCAGCATGAAAACTGGCTGCTTCAATAAGTAAGCAAAATAACTCAACAGAATTTAGCATCACTACCTGCTAAACTTTTCCTGGCAGTTTTGAAATTTTGCATAAGTAGTTCTACCTAGTACATTCGTAATGTTTTCATGTTATTTTATAGCAAACACATGACCAAGTCATCACATACTTCCTATCTTACTGAATTTACTCCCTTCACTCTCTTAGTTCTGTAAAATGAAAAAGCCCTGTTGACAGGAACCCATCTTCCTACTATTATATAATTTCATTGAAAAAAAAGGATAGGAAACATAGATACGTGCATAAATTTCAGGATCTGATTTGTTTTAGGCCTTAAGTGTGGAAGCATAGGTAGATGTGCGTGTGCATGCGTGTGTAAAATTTGCTTTCTCAGTTACCTTAAGAGGCGTTTGTAAGAAGAGTTAGATGGTCAGGAGTCAAAGGACTCATTTTTACTTGAGCAAGATGCTATTAAAATTGTTTTTTGGGGGTGCCTGTGTGGGTCAGTCAGTTAAGCCTCCAACTCTTGATTTCTGCTCAGGTCATGATCTCATTCATGGTTTGGGAGTTTGGGCCCTGCTTTGGGCTCTGTGCCAACAGCATGGAGCCTACTTTGAAGGATTCTTTCTCCTTCTCTGACTGCCCCTCCCTTGCTCGCTCACTCAAAAAAACTTTTTTTTTTTTAATTGTTTTTTTTTCTTATCTTTTTTGGTCTAAATTTGGTTCTTCTTAATTTTCAGGGCTACGAGGGTTCTCTTATAAAGCTCACATCTAAGCAGGTAAGAATTTCAAACTTGCATATAAATGATCCAATTCTATAATAAATTTGAATTGACTTTCTTCAGGAATGTTACTGGGGCTGAGCATTCTCTTTTTTTAATTCTCATTAGGATTTGAGGTTTGTTGTTGACTTAAAATTAAGGGTGAGATTGGTTAGGAATTAGCACAGGAAAATGATTCATAATTCCATTGTCTCCAGCTAGGATATCTGAGGCTGTCCCTGAGGAAAGCAAACGTAATGCCTCCAGCATGGTTATATTGGGATTGGTCTGTATATTCAAAACAAATTATCCAAACCCACTTTTATTCCCAATTCTTCCTTTAAAAAAAAAAAAAAAACATAGACAAAATTTCGCAGTGTATAAATATCTGTTGATGAGGACTCATGCTGTCTTTCTTGTGTTTCAAACTGCTAAAATCAGGCATAGTCCCCAAGTCTAGAGTCCCCAAGTCTAGAGTGGTGCAGAATGGAGGGTGGCAATCCATGACCCTGATAGCTTCTAGAAGCTTCTTGAAGATTTTTAACTATATGCTTCCCCCGCCCCCAAAATGCTGAATACCTTAGCATGCTCACCTCTCAGAGTCACTTTTCATCTCTCAATAAGATATTCTCTGATTCATTATAAGTAAGCTGTGTTGCAAGCATCTTTCTGGACTAGAAGTCCAAAGGGATTATCACTCCTCTCTATTCAGTTGGAACAATTTGGTTTACCCAGCTAGTTAAACTTTTTTAAGGTATCCCTTGGGATTTGCCATGGAAATGCATTTTGTAAATTTGATCATGCAGTGAGAGTACAGGGCTTTTATCATTGTGTCATTGTATTCCTTGCACTTACAGTGTACCAAAAGGTGATTCGGTTCTCTTTCCATTTTAAAAGATGAAGAAACTGAGGTACAGTGAATTTGATTTAGGAAAGTAGAGCCTCTTGACCCAAGTTTTCCTCTATTCTCTTGTTCACTGCTGCTCACCTTCCAACCCCTTCTAGATTTTTTTTTTTTTTTTTTTTATGATTCTCTAAATCCCCAGCTGTGCCCTTGAAGAACCACTCTCACAATCCCTTTTGATTCATGTTAGAAATTTGGCTAAGCCACTGCGTCATGATTCTTTTGAACTGGCTTTCTTATTTCTTCTACCCATTGCCTGTGGTCATTTCTTTATCTTAGCTCTTCAGTTTGACATCACCTTTGACCCAGAAAAATATATATCCCCTGATTTGTTTTTTCTTCATATTTTTTTCTTTCCTCAGCCCGTAGGTTTTGTCAGTTTTGACAGTCGCTCAGAAGCAGAAGCTGCAAAGAATGCTTTGAATGTAAGTAGTGATGATGTAATCATTGGTGTTTCCTTGTGAGGTGGGGGGAGGTAATACAACCTCTTTGGACAGGAAATCACATGGATGGAATATGACTGCTCAATCTGATAGGGAGGGATTCATCAATTAGCTATCTAAAGAGATTTTTCCTGGGGTGCCTGGGTGGCTTAGTCGGTTGAGCATTGGACTTCGGCTCAGGTCATGATCTCACAGTTCATGGGTTTGAGTCCCACGTCAGGCTCTGTGCTGACAGTTCGGAGCCTGGAGACTGCTTTGGATTCTGTGTCTCCTTCTCTGCCCCTCCCTTGCTCACGCTCTGTCTCTCTCTCCTCTCTCAAAAGTAAACATCAAAAAATTAAAAAAAAAAAAAAAAAAAAAAAGATTTTTCCTTGAATTGTGGTCACATGTGCAAACTATTAAACAATGCCCTGCTCTTCTCCAGCTTTTACTGTAATGTTCAAAATACCTGACAATGCCTTATTTTAATTCGGCCCAATCAGTCCCCATGGTCATGTGCAGTTTAGTTTGGCCATTGTTATATTCTCAAAGGCTAAGGCTAACCCAAGAGTAGATCAAAATCTTGGCTCTCCTCATCTCATGAGACTTACATTTTAGGTATGTGGCTTTTTTTTTTCTTTTCATTTTAAGGTTATAGTCTTTATTATCCTGGTTTTCCCCAAAGACATTGTGCTATAATAAATGGCTGTCAGCTGTAACTGAGTAGAGATACCTGTGTTTGGTTTGTAGGCTTCTTGTCTACATATGTTTTGAGACTTGCCAGCTTTATTTTAGCAAATATTTTCCCCCTTTAGTATGCCAGGAAACAAAACGACTTAAGAGGAACCAAGCTGAGAGAAGGTGAAAGGAAGCAGCATTTGAGTTCCAGATGCTGAGGGCTGATCCTGAGGTTAAGAGTTGTAGTGAGAATTCTGGATCCATCCTGCTTCAGGCAGTTGGCCTAACTGGCTGTGAATAAGATTGATGAAAGTGGCCAAAAGGATTTAGGGTACTTCTTAAAAGGCAAGTGGCCCCTAGACTGTTGCAGTCTGAGTGTGATGGTATAGACCTTTGTGTTGCTATGGAACCTGCAGGTGCCCCTCCCAGCTGCTCCTTTGAGCACTTGGGTGCTAAGGCGGACCATACCGAGGAAGGCTGGAGGGGAGACCTGGTGTCCTGGAGACTCCGAGGGCCAAGGCATAGGGCCTCCAGGGGGTCTGTTTAGTCATCATAATGGTGTCATTGTGACATGATCTTGAAAGGTTTTTAACCTTTGGAAAAAATGTACACACTCTCAGATGAAATGGTTTGCTTGTTGTTCTGGAACATCTTTAGAATCCAGGAGCTCTCAGGAGCTCAGGATTTTCCTGGATTTGGATAAAGTAACCTTCTGGTGAGAAAAACTGCTTCCACACCCTGTTTGTCTTCCACAGAACAAAATGTAAACCAATTTTTTATTGCATACCAGTGGTACACACTAAAATGTAAAAATTGTTTTGATTTTACCATTACATAGATATAGCCAGAATTTTCTCAATATAAACAAATTTTAAGCATATCAAAACTGATTCTGTTTAGATGGTGGTGTTCTTTCATTCTTGCCACCATGTTCTTTGTTGTTGTTGTTCCTATAAAGGAAGTTAACAGCAGTTGAAGCTTGTTTACAGAATGGGTTTTCCATGGCTTTACTGTCTGAAGAACACTAGGCTTTTATATAAAGTGGACTTCTCTCATCTGACAAAGTTATCTCACGGTAACTTGGGAAGCACTCCAAGTGAAACAGTTCAACTTCTATTCTATTCTATGGACCTAAGGGTAGCTCTTAATATTTACCTGTGGATTATTGAACCTGAGCTTGCTTCTGCTCAGAGGCTGACTTATGAGTGCAGGGCATTTATTGAGCTCTTGGTTGATTCTTTCTTGACATTTTAATTTTTATATATAAAGCATGAGAGGTCTTTGTACCTTAGAAACCATCCTGTTGTTACAGTTCTGGGAATGGAGACCTGGAAAGGATGAATGGCTCAGTCAGAAAGCATATTAAAACTACAACTAGAAGTAAGCCTTTTGCATCTTAATCCTGTCTCCTTTGTACAACATCTTGATGCTTGCTTCGTCCATGGAATGTTGCTGTGTTTTTCCTGGTGGCGGTGACAGACTATTTAATGCATATTGTCTGGGACAAATGGTCATGATAAAGTTTGGTGTTATGTGACAATGGAGCAGGATTTCTTTTCTCTACAGAGAAAATGGGCCCGTTCAGGACAATGATCCCACATATTCTGTTTTCAGGGTCATCTTTTCTAATAGGTGAATTTAAAACATACGGTACTCCTAGCTGTTAGAAAATTTTCTCCTCTCATGTCATTTGTCCAGGCTTCTCTCACAAGCTTTTCCTCACATTCCTTTGGGAAAAAGTTCCACGTTGTAATGTTTTGTCTTATTCTACAATTGAAAAACTAAAGCCTCAGTCCATTAAGTCTCTCTATATAGAATAGTTCACAGTGTTATGAACCACTTCTCCATGCTTCTCTTGTTGTCTTTCTCAGTCATGGTTACTGTCTGGTTATTAGTATTAATAATCAGTCTTTTCCCAAATGACTGATTTTTAAATGTGCTTTCTTCCATTTTTGGATTAAGTCATTTTGATAATTTTACGGAAAAACATGTTCACATTGAATTAAGTGGTAACATTGAACTTTTATCAGGAGGTTATTCAAATCTTCTAAAGTAAATACAGTGTATTTTGTTTTTACAGCAAAAACTCCCAACTTAAGCTAAAAATAACCCAAACCCAGACTTCCCTTCAGGTTATCTATGGTTCCATTAATTCACATGATTAGAAACCCCATCCATTCTTTAACCTGACAGCAAAATATCTGACCTATCCTTCACCCTTTATACACGTTTGTAATTTCCATACTGGCAGTTTACTGTTTTTCATGCTGATGGAAGGGGTTGCTGATAAACCAAAGTGTCTAGTAATCTTTAGGATTTGTTTATAATTTTGGAATGTAAATCAAATATGGTGAGTAATATTGAGAGTTACCCTGGTTTAGTAAAAATTTGTGCAAGTTTTAAAAAGAAACTTAGGAAATAGAGCAGGTATAAGGGTAAGGACCCTGAGCAGAGGTGAGAATAAGCCAGCCTGGCTTCCTACCAACTGTGAAGACCCCAATATTGCCACTGTTGCCTCGCTGAAATCTTGTTTTAATAAATAAGAGTGATTTGTAGTTAACACTTCAGATTGACAGGCTTGTTGTGGTCCTTGCTTGTGTAAGTTTCCATAACAGGCATTGTCTTACTCTGGTGTTTGGGAGTCACTCATCTAAAGTACAGTTGACCCTTGAACATCATAGGGATCAGGGGCTGACCACCCCTTCAGTAAAAAACAAAAACACATAAATAACTTTTGACTCCCTCAAAACTTAATATTCTACTGTTGATCAGAAGCTTTATTGATAATATAGTCAGTTAACACATATTGTATGTTATATGTATTGTATATTGTATTATATGTATTGTATATTGTATTTTTACAATAAAGTAAACTAGAGAAAAGAAATGTTAGGAAAATACATTTACAGTACTGTATTTATTAAAAAAAAGATTTTTTTTTTCCATGTAAGTAGGCCCACAGAGTTCAAACCCATGTTGTTCAAGGGTCAGCCGTACCTTGACAGGTTGTGTGTGAACCTCTGGAGTATATGTGCCATTTTGTTTGAAATACCTCTTCCCCTAATTTTATATAGTTGTTACTGGGCTAGGTTTTATTATAGACTCTATTGTAAATTATTATATCAGAATTAGAGAAGTCTGATGCAGTCAAACTGTACATCACTACAATTTGCCTTCACAACTAAACATTGCCTAGATAAACACGATAATTGGCGTTCTCTCAATTATACTAGTTGATGTAAAATATCTCTAATTATCATTGTACCCCCCAAGTCTATTGGATTCTTAAGTTTATTGAGATATAACTCACATAGCATACAATCCATTTAAAGTGTACAGTTCAGCGAGGCACCTGGGTGGCTCAGTGGGTCAAGCATCTGACTTAGGCTCAGGCCATCATCTCGCAGTTCCTGAGTTGAAGCCCTGCATTGGGCTCTCTGCTGTCAGCTCAGAGACTGTTTCAGATCCTCTGTCTCTCTGCCCTTCCCCTGTTTGCGCTTTTCCTCAAAGATAATTAACTATTAAAAACACGCTTAAAAATTGTGCAAGTCAATGAGTTTTGATGTCATTCTTAAAATTATACTTAAAATTTTGCCATCTTAGTGATTTTTTTAAGTGCACAATTCAGTGGCGTATAATTACATTCACCGTGTTGTGCAGCTGTCACCGATGTCTCTTTGCAAAACTTTTTCATCATCCCAAACTGTGTAACTGTTAATCAGCACTTCCCAATTTTTCCTTCTAGCCACTGGTTAACCTCTAGTTTATTTTCGGTCTCTAGCCTATTCTGGATATTTGTCCTTTTTGTGTTTGGCTTCTTTCACTTAGTGTAATGATTTCAAAATTCATCCATGTTGTAGCCTATGTCAGAGCATCGTTCCTTTTTTGGCTGATATATTGTTATATGGGTCTACCATCTTTTATTTATCCATTCATCTGTCGATGTATGCTTAGGTTATTTCCACCCTTTTGCCCTCGTGAATAATGAACGCTTCAGTGAACATTGGCGTACAAGTATCTGTTTGAGTCTCTCTTTTCAGTTATATTAGCTATATACCTAGGAGTAAAATTGCTGACTCATATGGTAATTTTATCTTCCACTTTTTGAGGAACTTCCAAACCTTTCCATAGTAGCTGCACCATTTGAAATTCCCCCCAGTAACATATATGGGATTCCAATTTCTCCATATCTTCCCCAATACTTGTTTTTTAAATTAGGATCATCCTAGTAGGTATGAAGTGGTGATTGGGTTATTGATAAATACTTTTTGACTGATTTCAATAGATTTGGGTTCTTTTGGAATCCTACCTGACAGAAAATGTTTCTTTTAACAGGGATTAGTAACGTTTCTGTGATGTCAATTCTAATCAATAGAACTGTGTTACCATTAAATAGCTTAGTTTACCTGTTAATAAAAGAAGGGTAGGAAAAAAACCCAACCTTTTTACCTGTTAATAAAAGAAGGGTAGGAAAAAAACCCAACCTTTACATGATTCAATCTTAATAAGTTAAGACTTAGGATTTGTGCTCTTTTATGTACAGTATGCAAGACAAAAAGGAATGGTATTTTCTCAAGGTCTAAAAAGACTTTGGAATAGAAATTAAAAAGCAGTTTGGTTTTGAAGAGGAAAAGTGCAGTCATGCAGACTTACAGTGCAAAGAAGCCTTAATAAAGAGAAAATGAAGAGAAATTGAGGGTATGTAGTATTAAATTCTTAACGATTGAGGAAATTTATCAGTTCAGTAGCGCATATGGTAAAAAGAATTTTTAGGAAAATCTTTAATTTCTAAGAAAGCATGTTGAAAAGGTACTTGATACTGTCACATGTTGAGAAAACAGCCCATCTAATCCAGGGAAACTTTGGCTTTTCCATCCACATAAATTCCCGGCATTGAAGTAAACACTATGGTTATTTATATCACAGTGATTCCAGCCTTGTACACAATTTAATTTTGTTGAATAGCTTTAGCTCTCCAACTATCGAATTACCAAACAGTATGGCATTAATGAATCCATTAGTTCTATACCAGACTCCTCCTCATACACAGGGATATTATTCACTTCCAAAAGTGTTAAAAGGAAATCGAGCCAAAACACTTGCAGATGTTCTAAATGTGAACCTCTACGAGGAGTATACTTTCTTAGTGAAAAGATGTGGCCATAAAGTGCTGGTACAGACTCTGAGTCCTGAGGGACACCAGGGCAGTCAAGATAGGCACTGGTCGCACAAAGGTATTTTGGCTCTGGTTTGACAGAAGTCTGGACAACAGTCTCTGTTTCCTGTATCACAGGTTTTCCTGATAGGTTGTGCAAGTTAGGACTTTTGATCTTAATATTTGTACAGCTTGTGAGTTAGGTGAATTATTTCCACTAAACAAAAGTTTTCACAAACACAAGCATCCAGATGGTGTATTTCAGCTCCCCCTCACCAAGCACTATGTCAATGTGTTTCTTATCAGTTTTAAAATTTTCTCCCTAAATTTCTCTTTGCCTATTGCTCAATATGGTTGAAGAGGCCCAATTAGTGTGATCCCAGCTGGGACTTTTGGATGGGAAATATGCAAGGCTGCCAGATGAGATCATGAGTCCGATCTAATGTTTATCTGTTAAATCTGTTTATAACTGCTTACTCTTGACTTGCAAAGTTCTAAGGCAGCCATTTGACGTCACTGGGTTCGGGACTATGTCTGTGCCGGTCAGTATAGAGTTGCTATGATGCAGGGTTATTGGACTCTTGTCTTTTTTCTCAACCCCGTGCACTTTGGGACTTGACAAACACTCAATCCAGCTAGCCCCATCAAAAAAATTTGAGATAGGTTCTCCACAAAAGTTACATCACCAAAAGTGACTCATAACCCAAATACAATGTAAAAAAGTAAAAATAGTAAATGATTGTTTAATAAGTTCTAGAATCTGTCAGATTATTTTTCTGTGCTTTTCTCAACGGTGGTCCTGCTTTTTTGGGTTGTTACAAAACCTTGGGATGGTACAGCACATAATTTAAAAATTGTTCTTAAAAACAACTAATGAAGATGAATGCAAGGAATTTGTTAAATTTCTAATTAGAGTCTTTGCCTGAAGAAAAGTAGGTTATTTAAATCTATTAAGCATTGACATAAGAAACTGGACAATACAATGCTACTAAAAGAAATCCTAAGAAATGTAGGGCCACCTGGGTGGCTCAGTCAGTTAAGCAGTCGACTTTGGCTCAGGTCATGATCTCACGGTTCATGGGTTCAAGCCCCACCTCCGGGCTCCGGGCTCACAGCTCGGAGCATGGAGCCTGCTTCAGATTCTGTGTCTCCCTTTCTCTCTGCCCCCTCCCCTGCTCTTTAAAAAATGTTTTTTAAAAAATGCTAAGAAATGTTAACATCATCCCCAAAGGAAACAAGCAGGAAGAGCCACTGATTCTCACACATAAACTGATTTATATTCCAATGATAAGTATGTGTGGAAATCTCAAGTTCATCAGCTATCACATGGCTATGTGAGACAGCCCTCAGACTTTGCATTGCAGCCTTTTTTTGAGGACCTAACTTGTTTAAACTTAAACTCCCTTTTAAATAGCTATTTCATATTGACCTATCTCCATGGTTCTTCAGGTGATCCAGAAATGTTGAGAATCTATTTGCCTCTTTTGTAAATGTAAGTAGAAAATAAAGTTAGTGTTTATGGAACACGAAGTGCAAAGAATGAGTTATTTGCTAGGACTCTTGCTAAGAAGCTGGGCCAGTTTTAGAGTGAAAGCTCTCTAGGCCATTCACATTGCTGATTTTTCTGCAGTGCAGCACATTTTGGCCCCTGAGATCACTCTTTATTGTAAAATCACTTTTTATTTTTTAGCGAATACCATACTAATGACTAGGGGTTACAGAGCTTCCACACTGGCTTAATGTTTCTGAAATTCTGCACAGATTTTAACTTTTGGCCCACAAAGATTTTGTCTTAGTGTATAACTGGAATGCTTCAGAACTTTTTAAAGACTTGGGGAGTAGGGATGGGACTTGACCCCCCCCCCCCCCACCTTAAAGTGGAATAGAGTGTTTTGACAAGACATTTGTCAATGGCTATATTCTTATTTCCTCACAAGTACATACATTATGAGTTATTTTCTTTCTTTATAATTAGTGTAACCTTTTCATGCCATTTTAATGGGTATTTAATAATTATTACATAGGAACATTAAAAAGTTTAAAATTACAGAACCATAATAGTCAAGGACTTTTATGTACATAAAAATAAAGGGGAGGAGAAATAGAGTAAATGCTTCTGGAATATGAAGATAGATAGCTATATAACCTGCATTGTAAATATGGGATTAGGAGGAATAAGAAATAGTTCTAATGAACATGATTATACGGACTAATCTACAATCTTAAAAAAATACGGTCTCAAAATGCTAATACTTATACAAAAATAAACCATGAAAGATACTTTTAGGACTAAAATTTCTAAAAATGTAGTAAATTTCAATAGAGAATTATTGAAAAATTAAGTGGTACCTAGAGTTACCTGGACATTGAATAGAAGGATCTAAGTTTTTGTTTTCTAGCCGTTGTGGGGCAAGTTAATTTTAAAGATTAATGTTTTAAAATTTAAAATTCAAAGATCTAAATAATTCCCCTAGAGAATGCAGTTGTGTAGAAAATTTCTAGTGTAAACTAGTAACCATTGGCTCTCTTGTATTTTGAATCATTTTTAATCCATTTTGTCCTTTATTTGCCTTACGTAAACCATCGCTCAAAAGTAAATGGATGAATAAATACACAGGACTTAAAGAATAAATTTGGAAACATATTATGGGAAATGAAAATAAGTTTAAATGGAAAGGAATTCATGTTCTCAAGCAGGGTAGTTTATAATAAAGGAGCAAAAACAGGCAGAGTATAATATAAAGTGTTACTGTACTTTCAAAAGTATGAATAGAAATCAGAATTCACACAATATTACAGTATAATTTTTCATAGAATTTTAATATTCATATAGAAGGCCAATGTAATTGTGCAAATGAACATTGAACAGAAGGCAGAAGAAACTGTTGAGGGTTACAGGTCCTGGCTACACCTCAATGAAAAAAAGCAAACAACAAGGTTATGAAAGAATCAGGCTGTTTACACATCTTAGAATGCTAAATAAATGAAAACACTAATGGAGGAAACCTTTTTAGGTTTAGAAAGGTCCTACCTAACTAGTAGGAAGATGTTGACTTTTCTAGCACTTCACCATGTCATCTTGGTTTATCTGTAGGGGTGTTCACCAAAATACTAAAAACCTACTGTGTATTTGGTAGGGGGTAGTTCTTTGTATTTCTGCAGAACATTAAGTGTTACTGTGTTGGTACCTGTGAAAAGGTGCCTAAATCTCTAAATTGAGACTGAGAGAGGAGAACAGAAAGTTGCTTCTTGGTAACCAGTTATCATGTCTGAGAGACTTTCTAGTCAAAGGCAGTGTAATAAAAGTGTCAGTCAAGCTGACCTGGTTCAAATCCAGATTCTGCCACTTACTGATTCAAGACCCTCCTCTGGACCGCAGTTTTCCTCCCATTAATATTCTGTTGATAGTACTTATCTCAAAGGGCATAGGGATCAAAGTAAATGCGATAGATAATTTTAAAGCCACTCGCACTCAATAATAGTAAGTATTCTGGTAATTAATGGGGATGATGATCTTCACAAAGGACTGGTTTTTATTCCTTAAGCCCCCTTTGCTACAGCCTGATTTTAAAATAATGTCTGTAGAATCCCAAATTCCACTAGGTTCAGAGTAGTTCTGAAGACTTATTTGTATTATAATTAACAGTAAATTGATCATCAGTCCTTTCTTGGAGCTTTTTTGGGAAACAGAGTTGCAATATGGTCCTTAATATTCTCAAGCCTTCAAAATATTGCAAGCCCAACAAACGCCCCCCCTCCTTTTGTCCATTTCAGGTTCCAGTTGAATCTGTTTAAAACCAAAGACCCCACATCCATTCCATATAAATTCTTTATTTAGCAGCCAGTGAGATTCCTTAGTTAATTGTCAGACAAGCCTTTTTGCAGAGAGGTTTAGCCTCAGCCTTGTTAGATCACCAGTAAATGGCCTGAGGTAGTGCGTTAGAACAGTGGCAGAGCACTGATTTAAGTTGCTCAGAGGTGAGATCAGTTTTGACCTATTTTAGTTCTGTTCTCAGTGCAGCGCAGGAAGTACTTTGCAATGAACTTCTGAAGTTTGGACTTGTTTACATTCTTTCTTACTAACTTGTGCCTAAGCCCCAAACTCTTGGTTGGAAAGAGAGCTTGCAAGGTCTGTGCTAGATAGTTTTTTCAAAAACCAGTTTAAGGAGCAAATGCTCCTCTCTTTTCTTATTTCTATATTTTTACTGTATTCATCAGAGAACAGATTTTTTTCCCCACCCATGAATTGATTTATCTGTAGTGGTTTTTTGTTTTTTTTTTTTTAACTTTTTTTTAATGTTTATTTTTGAGAGAGACAGAGTGGGGAGGGGCAGAGAGAGAGGGAGACACCGAATCTGAAGCAGGCTCCAGGCCCGACATGGGACTCGAACTCATGGACTGTGAGATCATGACCTGAGCCGAAGTTGGACACTTCCCCAACTGAGCCACCCAGGTGCCTCTGTAGTGGTATTAATATGTGACTTTGAGAACCAAATAATTTATTAGTATAGATGGCACTCAGTTTTGCCCCCAGTAAAGTTGATTTCCAAAAATATTTATTTTTAAATGTAATACAGCCTTCCTAAAGAATTGCCATTATCCTGTTATGCAGCTTAAAAATCAGTAACACCTATGTACACGTTTTCTACTTCCTATTGGTATTTAGTTTTAAGATGACCTAAACTTGGTTGTGCATAGGTTATGCATACATCATGTAGGAGATGCCCCTGGATCTTGTTGACGGGAGGAGTGTTCATTGATGAAAAACTGGAAAGTAGGAACAAGGCTATAAAAATATACTTGGAGGCCTGTTGTGGGCTGTTGTGTCTGATCTTTAAATGGAAGTCTTTCCAAAATGGTTTTGGAAAGTTGAGGCAATGGTCTTTTCAGTTGTAGAGTTTGTTTATATATCGGCACTTGTTTCTCCTCTCCTCCCTCCATCTCTTTTGTTTCTTCTGCATCAGCCACTAATAAAGGTTCAAAGTAAACTTTGCAGAATGATCCTTAAAGAAGATACAGAATGTTAAGCTGGCTCTTCAAATGATCCAACAAGCACTTGAGGTCAACCTAAAAGAAGAGTGTGTTAAATGTATTTTCTTAGTCTGCCTACCTTACAAGTAGGACTTATTCTTCATATGCTTTTGTATATAGACGAAGAATACTTGGTTTTTAGAACTCTAAGATTCATTATATTGCACAGGGTTAATCATCTAAGAGTTCGTAAGGTATTTTGATACAAACCCACACACATCTATTGTCTCATTTTGCCTGGCATGTGCCTAATATGTGTTAGAGAAGCAGGGTGGTCTCCTTCTTTTCAATGATTAGAAAATTAGTTTGTAATTAGTATGATTGCCTTTTCCTAAACTGACCTGGTTTAGGAATACAAACTATGGCTAAGAATAGGGTTGTGATTTCTTTTATTGGCTTTATTGTTTAGGTTTTTTCCTCCATGCCAAACTCACTGATTGAAGCCTATGATCTGGACTTTACAGAAACCGTATTGCCTAGAAATCCTGTACACTGACGCACATTATGTTTTATGACTCAGAAGTTTTTGTTATGATAGCCATAGGCTCTGGACAAGTACTTGTGGGAAGTGCTTGTGGGATGGACTTGGTTGAGGCAGAACGTCTTTATTTCCCAAATGAGTGAAGTTAACCATTAAAAATCTGAGGAGTGGAGCAACAAACATCAGACTGGATTGTAACAGGCCAACGTGAAGCAGATGTGGACCATCACAAGTTTGTTTTGATATTCTTTCAAGATACTGTCAGGGTCAAACCCTTAACTAGATGAAGATACTACCTAGGATCTGCTTCCTTTCAAGCTTTCACTGGTAGTGTCATTTGTTGAGTGGCTTCGTTCAGCAGGTAGTGGGAGTAAAAGGTGGTCCTGTAGCTGCTGCCTTTCCCCCTGCAAAGGGAGGAGAAGGGATGGTTTACCGGTGTAATCATCCCGATGATGAGAACTTGGGGCGGTGGTATTAGGACTATACGGTGACGGGGACGGCTAGCAGCACCAGCCGCATCTGGTGTTTGTGTGTGAAGGGTTCTAAAAAGTGCCTTTTTCTCTACCAGAGCAGTTGACCTCTGTTTACCTTCAAAGTCCCCAGAGTGAAAATATTAATGTCAGGATTCCTGAAGGAAAGGATACCTTCTGCACTCTGGCCTATGTTTCTTTCCACATAACATTATCTATTTCAAAGCGTCACTGTAAAATACTGCTTTAGTGGGTAACTGTGCTTGAAGTGGAGACCTCCCCTTCCTAACATTGTCAGGGCCCAGGTCTTTCGATCATCCTTTTTAGGACAGTTTGAGAACATAGTGGCAAAAGTTCAAACAATCATGCCCTCTCAACCCTTTGGAAAATAAACTCTGTTTGACTCTGATTCTGTTGACATATTTAAGATGGAGTTTATAGCTTCTTCAAAGACCCTGTCATGACTTTACAGTCATCCTATACAAAGCAGATTCTCCTAGGGCATGGTTATGTACACAGGGGGTGGCTGGCTAACAAAAAGTGTGCATTAGTGGAAAAGAAATAAATTTAGCTGGGGTGGATGGTCCGAATGGAGTCCCAGATACCTCTGAAGTACTTCTACCTGTTTCTCTCAGAAAGTAGATCCAGTCTCTGCAGTTAGCAGTCAGTCCCCCAAAAGGTACTCACATTATGTGAACTAACAGAAATGGGCAAGAGGAAGAGGACAGGCATCAGCTCCCTGCTGGGGGCGGGGGGGGGGGGGGGAAGGGTGGTTGGGGGAAATGAAACCAGGTGGAATAAAAGAATAATTCAAAATTACATAGTACTAGCTTGGACAAGAGCTCAGATAATCCCGTTTTGTCCAGTCGTGAGAATCCCACAGTTTCGTATGAATCTCCTCTTTTAAGAGTGGGGGAAGCACCTTTCCAGAAATAACAAAGGAGAAGAAATCCTTATCAGTCCATAGTGGTAGCTCCTTAGCTGGTGAGCACTGGGCCACAGGAGTGTTTATCATATGCTAAACCTTAACCATTGACACAACTTTTTTCTTTTTTTCTCTTTTAAATGTTTATTTTTGAGAGAGAGAGAGAGAGAGAGCGAGCAGAGACAGAATCTGAGGCAGGCTCCAGGCTGTCAACACAGAGCCCAATGCAGGGCTTGAATTCACAAACCTGAGATCATGACCTGAACCAAAGTCAGATGCTTAACTGACGGACCCACCCAGGCGCTCCAACACAACTATTTTCTTAAAAGCAACTCTATGAGATGAGGACAGTTTTCATTTCCAGTTGTGATAGCTGAGGAAACTGAGGTACAGAAAGGTTCAGCAACATAACCAAGATCAGCAATGGAGGTAGATTTGAATGCAGGCTGACTCCAAAGCACACTCCTAATTGTAGCAATTTAAGCCTCTTACTTGGGAGGAGATTCCACCCAAAATTGGTTATGACCTTCATTTGGGGTGCTCTTTTGTATTTGTCACTATAACTATTGCTGATATTTCTGGGAACCTTTTTTTTTTTTTTCTTGCCTTCCTTCACCAGTAAAGGGAAGGGGGCCCACCAGGACCATCTTCTCCTAGTTCTTATCTAGTCCTGGACTTGAGGGAATAGAAACAAGGTTTTCCTCCTTTTGTTGTTGGGGCATGTCCATCCTTTACTTTGTGCATTTTGCCATAGGAGTCTGGCTTAGTGAAAGAGTGTGAGTTTGCATGCTGCACTTTATTGAAATGAATAAAAATGATGCCAACAATAAAACCTGTATTCTAGGAAGTGGCCTAGTCAACTAGGAAATACTATTAAAATCCTTTTATTCCAGACCCAGGATGCCTACTGAAGGATGATACTGGGTTTCTCTCCTGTGGCCAGGCTGACTGATTCTGTTAGAACACCGAGAACTGAGCTTGTCACATGTTATCTGGGGAGAAATTACATAGGCTAAAAATCAAGGATAAACCTCTAGAGACATTCCAGACTGGGTGTGGACACGTATTCCTTTGTCACTAAGACTTTGAAAACAGGTTACTGTCATTGTGTTTTATGGAACATCTGGTTTAGAAACAAAATTATACAAAAAAAAAATTTTTTTTTCCCGCCGTTAAAAACAAGGATAAATGGCCTCTAAAAACCTCATATTCACTTGGAAAACTGTTCTAGTAGGCATGGAGCAAGGAATTGTCTGTACCTGGATGCATAGCTCAGCTTCAACCCAAGGGCCACATATACCTACAGAGAGCCCTGGGAGACGGGTCGCTTTCTTCAGGTATGATCCAGATATATTGCCAATGGAGAGGGACCCCTTCTTTTCAAATGAGTGTTTAGGCACGGAGGACAGTGAGTAATAAGTCAGTGTATTCTAAGGTAAATCCACAGCAAGGATTTTGAGGTAGTTGGATTAAGAAAAAGAACAAGGCATAATTGCTCAGTTTCTCAATAGACAGTGACCCAGCAGCATGGGCTGTTGTGTTAACAGTCCTGATGTTTCTGCAAGCAATGCCCTATTTAGGGAAAGTATGAAATATGGTTCACATGTGATAGATTCTTCTCCTCACTTGTTCATTCCTTGTGGGATCCCACATCTACCTAAATTTCAACACAGTGGAAACTGAACAACAACCTCCATTATTTTCAGAAAATAATGCAGTCTTTGTAAGATAAAGAACTTCACAGAACTGTAATGTACACGTGTACACAATCATGGGAATCAGAAAATTGAATTCTGGATTCTCCCAGTCAGCTATGAATTTAGGTGGATTACATGACCTTTCTGGATCTTAATTTCTTCATCTGTGCTGGGGAAGATACTGGCATTTTGGGTGACACTGTATTTATATTGTATCAGACTGCCCTTGTAGTAGAATTCTAACATCCTTGCCTCCTTCCCACTGAATTCCAGTATGGTCTTAAGTCTCGTAGCAGCCCCAAAAACACTCTCACACGTTACCAAGTCTCCCTAAAGAGTTGGGGAGTGGATGGGGGACAGGGGCAGTGAGGAGCATTACCCATGATTGAAAACTGCTAGATTAGGTGGTCCCAAAAATTAAGTCATAAAATTCTATGAATTTCATGCTTTATGTAGATAGCTCTCCACTAAGCATCAGAGAACCTGACCCAGACCTCTTGTAGCAACCTGCTTCCTATGATCTTTACTCAGACAGTTGTGGTCTTTTTACATTTTATAAATGGTAATTACATTTTATAAATGGTAAAAAAAAAAAAAAATCATAGTTTTCAGAAATGATACGTTGGAAGAAATTTTTGAAATTGTGACATTCATTTTCCCCCCACACTCCTATTTCCTTTTTTCCAGTCATCTTTTCTATTTATATTTATTACATGCAACTCTTGAACTTCCCTCCACACTTTTTTTCTGAGCTTCGTCCCCAGAACAGATTACCTAGATAGATGAATGTTTCTTTTTGGCTTATCTTAAAGTCATTTTAAGGCTCCAGCTGAATGTATTGTTTTCGGACTCCTAGGGAAACTTTTCCATGTCCCTTGCCTCGAGTCTGTTTCTAATCTGAGTATTTTATGCTGCTTGTAGAAGAGAAAACTGACAATACTCAGAAAACTGTAAATATATTTTGGTCCCCTCAGACTTCAGAATATCTTTAAACTATGTATTTACCTCCTCCTATTTGGCAGGAATGACCTGTCAATTTTTAGAAAACAGTTTGTATTTCTAACTTTTGTTTTTAACTTCTAAAAGGTAAAAGTTAATTCTTTCAACTTCATTTTTTTTTTTTTATGTTGAAAGATTTGTGGTCCTCAGATTATTTCCTGTAGCCAAATGCTCTTTGAAAATAGGAGGCTTTTATTCTTAGCCCTCTTTATAAAATGTTTTAAAATGTAACAGCATGGATAAATGCAGTGAGATACCACTTCACATCTATTAGGATGCCTAAAATAAAAAGGCAATAACCAGTGTAGAGGAAGGTGTGAGAAAGTTGGGACACTCCATCATTGGTCATGGGGTTGAAATGGTATAGCCACTTCGAAAAACAGCTCCACAGTTCTTCAAAAATGTTAGCATAGAGTTACCACATGATTCAGCAATTCTACTCTTAAAGAATTGTATCCACACAAAAACTTATACACAAGTGTTTATAGCAGCCAAAAAAGTGGAAACAACCCAGTGTGCATCAGTGGATAAAAGGATAAACAAAATACAGTTCATTCATACGATAGATTATTATGAAACAGTAAAAATGAAGTTCTCCTTCATGTGGTATAATATACCTCATGTGGTATAATATGGATGAACTTTGGAAAATGTTATTCTGTGTGAAAGAAGCCAGTCCCAAAGGACCATGTATTGTGTGGTTCCATTTATATGAAATACTCGGAATGTAGGCACATTCAGATACTGAAAGGAGATTCCTGGTTGGAGGGTTGAGGGGAGAGAGGAATGAGTGACTGATGATGGATACAGAGTTTCTTTTGGGGGCTATGAAAATGTACTAAGCTCTGTAGTGATGATGGTTGTCCAAGTCTGTGACTATATGAAAACCCATTGAATTGTACCCAAGAGGGTGAATTTAGGGTTGTAAATTATATTTCATAAAGCTATTAAGAATAGCATATGATATTCTAGTAAGTTTCAGAATAGCATTTAATTTTTAGTTAAATTAACATTAAATAGAAACCGAAGTCATAAATAAAATAGATTCCAATATTGGGTTATTTAGAAAGAAAGGGCTCGAATACATTTTGTGGTGGGATGAAAAATCGTTCTAATGTAGTGTAGTATAATTAAGCCACTTCCAGCTTGTCCATCTCTTGGCCCTATCTTTCCCCACATACCATGATGACTGGAAATCTTTGGAGTACAACGTTTAGGTAATAAGAATCATTCTCTCATTTATTTATCAGCTTGTCCTACTTATTAGCTTCTTTATCAGCTTGTTCTTGTAGCAGTGGAAACTGGTTTTGGAGCACTAAATTTTGGAAGAAGCCAAAACATTGCTGAGAAAATGGATAGTTATTCTAATACTCTACCAAATCTGTGATCTCAATAAATTAGAATATGAATGCTTTACAAAGCTTATACCTCATCTCTATTATGGTGTATGCCAGTCTCTAGTTACTCCTGAGAATTAAATTGGTTCTTCTTCTCCATAGATACTGTTTAATGTACTGCTGTTTACAGACATGAGCAATCTTCAGCTTCTCTGTTTGATCTTGAAAATTTCGAAGGAACTCCATCCCCCCCTCCCCATGCCCCCCGCCATCCCCACCACCCCATGCCCTGGTCCCACCATACTGATTTCCTCTGGCTTGTGCTATAATAATCACTACCTTCAAGAAGAGAAATGAAAACATAAAGAGGTATAACTGAGGCTCAGTGAGGATGGCCAGCAGTGGACACCAGGTAGAGCAGCTACCACCTGGTGGAGCTCTGAGTCTCAGAGTTTATTACAGCAGGTTATGACGTAGCTCTGAAGATTTATTGGGGTCACTGCTTGGGTAAACCTGAAGAGGAACATCAGAACTCCAGCTCTCAGATCTGTGGTTTGGTACCAGAAACCAAGATAAGGAGGGAGGTGTGGAGTGGGGAGAAGACGACAAGATCCAGGTACCGAGATTAGATTATGAGGTCAGAGAGCGGTAACTACTAAGTTTGACCTTAATTTGAGCTCCTTTCCTCTGGTTTCTTATTTTCTGGACACAAGATGGGGGTTTCACTGACTTCATTTGTGAAGGTCAGAAGTTTCTCAAGGCTAAGGAAGAACTGAGCAGATTGTTACAAAAGAAAATGGATTTTTAGGCACTGAGGTTTTATTGTATGTATAGTTTCTGGTGACAGATCATTCTCCTTCTGTATTAGCAAGTCTGAATGAATTGGTTAAAACCTGTAACTTAACAGGCATTTGTTTTTCCTTTTCCGCACAGACGCCTGGCTGGGCAGGGTTTTCTTGATGCCCCACATTCCTTTAGAGCAGAAGTGGGTCTTCATTTGGAGTTGGGTGTGGAGAAAGGAGCAGTAAAAAACTTACTAGAATCAACCAGGAATCTCTTTTGAGCATATGAAGTTGAATCTTACTAAATTGCTGCTACTTTATTTTGTCTTTGACCAAAAAAACACAAAAACACAGACGTTTTATCTGATCTAATACATCCAATACAGATCCGATCCGATCCACTGGATTACTTGGTCAGAAAGGGGTATATGTGAAATGCCTAGGAGATTCTGATAGGAAATGACTTTTTTTTTTTTTTTTTTTTTTTTTAATAAAGAACTGGGTTACTTGTGACTGTCCTCCAGAGGAGAGCAGCATCCACTGACTATGGAATGAGTGGTAGAGGGGGCCTGTTACTTGCCAGTAGTTTTCATATCATTCACTGAATGGAATAATCTTAAAACATTTGAATTTGTCCATATTGGGACTTTGTAAAGGCTTTCAGGCTGCGACTCACCAGGAGAAACCAGGCATTGAACACAGTTCAGCCTTGAGAATGTTCCCTCCGCCGGCTTCAGGCCATGAACTTCACCGACCTTTTATAAAAGCAGCGGTGTTGATTACAGCAATTTTAGCCCCAGTTATCTTTACCCTTCCTTTCTCTTGCCCCCTTTTAAAAACATTCAACATGTTTCAGTTAGAAGTTGAAAACTAAAAATTAACTACAATAAATTCGATTAGAAATGTTTGGTTATTTAAATGCTTTCTTTTAAAGGTTCAGTATATCAGGAAGTCATAACAGGTGGCAGGGGGATGTTAAAATGCTAGGTCCTCTGCTTTTTGGCCTGCATATATAAAATTGATGAATGGGTTGTTGAATCAACTTTAACTTAAGTGGTAAAAAACAGTTAACCTGCTATGAATACATAGATAAAATACCAAAATAAGTGAATCTGACTGTATTTCAGATGAGTTAATATAATCACACTGAAGGTGGGAGGGAATGGAGAGAACTTACCCAAATAATTCTCGAATATACATACTGGCTATATACTTGTAGACTAAAGGTCAAAAAGAACTGTAAATATTGAACTTTAGTTATAACAGGTTTATTTTTATGTTAATACTATTATAGCAATTCTGACAATACTTAGTGTGCCTTCCTGTATTGGGCAAATAAGTAAATGTATAGTGGATAATCTCTCTAGGATGCAGTGAAGGAGTTAGAAATATGGAAAGGGAAGACTAGAATTAACCCAGTGGTGTTAGGTTGGGATTGGAGCTATCAGTACAAACTTGTCTTTTTAATATATCTGAATAGATGTAGAGAAATAGATACAGATGTGAAAATTGTGTGTGTGAGTGTGTGTACGTACATACAAATCTGGGACAATCTGAGTACCAAAACAAATAGTAATTATAAATTATAAAATCAAATAAGCTATGAATCAGTACTGATATGAGTGAACAAATAAATGAATGAATAATAAATGGAGCATAAGAGCTTTTCCTTAGAGTAGAAAATAAATATTGAAGGAATGATGAAATTAGCAAATCACCATTTGGCAACTGCAATAGTAATGATTGCCCCAGGTAAGAGTTTTCAATAGATGTTAAAACTAGTAGGTGAAAGTTTAATAGAATCCTGATATTTATATAGTCTCAAGTATCTCCCTATGAGATCTTTATAAAAAAAAAAAAAAGTAACCTTACTAGTGGAGAAACTTGGCAAGTGATCAGAGTTATCACTAGTAATGGGACAAAAATGACATCATGTACCTCCTGATATGGTGCACTGAGAATGACACATCTCTTCTGTGATATTCCTGCCAAAAATGCATAACCTGAATCTAATCAAGAAACAAATCAGATAAGCCCAAATTGAGGGACATTCAACAAAATAGCCTGTACTCCTAAAAAAAAAAAAAAAAAAAAAAATGTCAAGGTCTCAGAAGACAAGGACAGAGGAAGATATTCCAGGAGAGTTAAAGAGATGACCGCTAAATGCTGTGTATGATTCTGGACTAGATCCTGGATCAGGAAAACAGATAATCTTTGCTTTTGGGAAATCTAACTGTAAAGGGTAAAGGGGCATCGTGCTTCAATTTACTCTTCTACAGTTCAGGGAGGAAACAAAATTATGTGGAGGAAATCTAGGCAAAGGCATATGGGAATTCTTTGTACTACATCTGCAACTTTTCTATAAATCTGAAGTTATTTGAAAATATTTAAAAAAAAATAAGACACTAATATAGCTGGTTGAGTGCTGTGTGCTAGGATGTCTTGTATTGGTTCTGCTCTGCCTCTTGTAGCACTCCCTGGAAAATCACTTCTGTGAGCTCTCTCCCTTTCTTCTTTTTAATCTATCAGATGTATAACTTTAAACGTATTTGTAAGAAACTTAAACAGTACAAAACAGATGCTTTCTTCCCACTATCACCACAAGAGTTACCACTATTAACAGGTTAGTTGCTTTCACCATGAACATTCATGGGCTTACACAGGTAAAGTGTTCACATACAAATATATAATCTCCTCTCCCCACCCCCAGATCCATTAAACATTGTTGATAATCTTTTTTTTTTTTTAACCTTCTTTTGCTATGGACATCTGTGTGTGTGTGTGTGTGTGTGTGTGTGTGTGTGTGTGTACGTACATACAGCTTTGCCTCATTATTTACCAGTATTTTTTCTAAATGAGTGTTTTCATTGTCCCTTAAACTCTTCGTCAAGAACTGACAAACTGACTTACTTTAATAGTACTATTTGTAAAGATACTGGGATAGTTGGTAGCTTACAGATTTGAAGGATGTACCAAATAAGACTCCGTCAGGCATCAGGGGGGCTCTGAAGACCTCACTCAGTGACGGGAATTTGGAGACTTTTTCCGGAGGAAGAGACCGTTATGGTGACTTAACGCCAGCCCACCTCCATTTTCTATGTTTCTAATATGTAAGGTTGAAATCCTCAGAAGAAAAAAACACATATGGTCACTTTGGACAGCATCTGTCCCTTGAATAGTCAGAGCTGTTGCTAAGGATGTAAGGGCTCAGCAGACATTGACCTCTGGGTGCCCTCCCAGAGAAGGACCAGCAAGCCAAGCAGCCATCCCAGAGACCCTCTCTTTCCAGGTCTGTTCTAACTGCTTCATGTCTGGTCTGTTCCAGTGTCTGCTTTCAGTTCAGCTGCCCTTTCACTACTGGAGTTACCCTCCACTACAGTGATTCTCAAATAGTCCTATACAAGCAGCGTTAGCATCAGCTTGGGAACTTGTTAGAAATGCAGATTCTCAGGTCCCATCCTAAACCTATTGAATCAAACTCTGGAGATGTGGGACTCTGTTGTTAGGAAGTCAACTAGATGATTCTGATTCATGCTAACGTTTGAGAATCATGGATCTACTAAATCTGATCGTATTAGTTAGTTTAAAAAATTTCAGCATCTCAGCTATGCTCATATTCCAGAGTTCTTCCTCATGGCACAAAAGGTCCTGTGGTCTCACCCTAGCCTGCTTGTATAGTCATTTATCTCCCTGCCCCACATGCATGTACATGCACATACTCAACCCTTCTCTACATCCTGTCACACACAACTTTGCTGAGCCCTTTCCTGGACTGCCACCTGGTAAATTTCTGCTCTTCCATCACTTCCTCTATGATGCCTTTGCCTCCCCTGTTCCCCAGTCACTTTCTGCCTTGGCTGTGTTTCTCACAAGGCCATAGACATTGTGTTTATCTGTTTAACCATTAGTTTACCTATACAGCTCCACCACCAGAGTGTGACCTCTGAACTCCCTCAAGGTAGAAACTTAATTTCATTTATTCTTTTGTCTCACACATAACAAGGTTTATGTGCTTGGTCAAATTCTGTTTTGTTTTGTTTTTTACTCTTTATCATGAAACTTTAAGCATACCAAAAGGTAAAGAATATAGTAATGAACATCTCTTAACCCATCACCAGAATTTACCAACTTACCATTTTGCCACATTTGCTTCATCTTTTTTTCCTAAGTGTTTCTAAGTAAATGCATGTTGGATCATTACATTTTGTCATTATAGTCTTTGTATTTTAGTACTAAAAGCTAGAGACATTTTCCTAAGTTACTATAATATCACATATTGACAATTCCTAAATACCACCTATGCCCATTCTGTATTTGGTTTTCTCCATTTTTCCACAAAAGGTCTTTTACATCTGTTTTGTTCTATCAAGGACCACACATTGCATATGAAGGAAGGTCTCTAAGGATATCCTAATCATTCTAGAATAGCTCTTTTCCTCTTTGTTCCCATTATTCAGTGAATACATCCTAACCTTTTCTTTTTTAAATTAACGTTTATTAGTTTGAGAGGTGGAGGGCTGAGAGAGGAGAGAGAGAATCCCAAGCAGGCTCTGTGCTAACAGTGCAGTTCAAGCTGCAGTGCTTGAACTCATGAACTGTGAGATCATGACCTGAGCTGAAACCAAGAGTAAGACACTTAACTGACTGAGCCACCCACACGCCCCTAAACTCCTAACCTTTATCCTCACTCATGTGGGATAATGTTAGTCCAAGACCAGTGACAGTACTAAGGAGTTGGAAGATGTTGTACCTATATGGTCCCAAATCCATGATTTGCAGCCAATAAATCATTCCAGTACCAGGCAGTATACACAAGAAGCCAGTATCACAATAGCTAGAGAAATAGGGGAGCTACTTAGGATGTGGGCTTTGTGCATATTCAATTAGTATTTTCTCCATTTTGTCTTCAAGTCACTGGAAGACCTAGAAATTCATTTAACAGTGACTCTCTTTATCCCTAGAGGCTTGAGTCTTCAGGATTTGGTGACTTCACCTTGCCCATTTCCTTCTGTGTATTATATACTAGCCTTTTCCTTATCCTTTTAGGATTATGAGCTTTGATAGAGTTTTTGAGCAATAAATGGTATTTTTAAGCTCTCTGATTTGCTTATAATCTTAATCCAATTTAAATAGGAAACACAAATTTGCATTGGGAGAGTTCAGCCCACAATTCAGAAAAATCTTTTAACTTTTGTTTACAAATAGTTAAGTTTTATTTACATTTAAGAGAAAGAGAAAAAGCGTATTTTAAAATAATTCCTTCAATTCCTGAATGCAATAACTGAGTTTGAATTTAAAGCATTACAGTGTGTAAATGCAGAATCTGAATTTTCTTTAGGAGTTACTAATTGCTCTCTGTAGCTTTTGAGATTGAATTCTTAGGACTTTTAGTGATCAAATACCAGGCCATACACCAGTTGAAGAAGACTGTTCCTGTGGGTTGAGTGACCTGTGGTGATGGAAAAGGTGGAATTGGAGATTGGCTGATGGGAAAGGGGAGATTTATCTATATGAGGCCACAGAATGTTCAGAAAGAATACTGTGAAATATTTTAGAAACTATGGCACAGGAAAGAAAACTGTTAGCATGTTAGCAAGACTAGCTGGGGCTGTCATAACAAAATACCATAGACTGGGATGGTTTAAACAACAGACATTTAATTCTCTCAGTTCTGGAGGCTAGAACATCCAAGATCATGTTAACCAGCAGATTCTGTATCTGGTGAGAATCCTCTTCCTTGGTTGTAGTCCTCACTGTGTATTTGTGTGGCCTTTATTTGGTGTGTGCTTTTGGAGACAGATCTCTGGTGTATCTTCCTCCTCTTCTAAGGGTATACTACTGACCCCATCTTAGGGGCCCACTCTTAAGATCTTCTCTAAACTTAATTACCTCCCAAGACCCTACTTCCCAATACCATCACATTGGGGGTTAGGGCCTCAATATATGAATCCTGGCAGGACCTCAGCATTCAGTCCGGGACACCACAGTATAGGATTTGAAACTGCCCTGGTAGACTCTTAAGATTACGAGACTATTAAGGATACGTTATTTGTCAGCACTGTCTTTGTACCTCCTAGGTAGGGATTTCAACCTTTGTAGTTCATGGTGAACTTGGGATGGTTTGGTCACCGTCCTTGAAGGGATTGTTGGCTGTCCGTGTAGTCCATCAGATTGGGTGGCTTCTGAGTAGCTTTATTCTCAAATTGATATCATATTGATACCCAGAAACTCTCCCTTCTGGTGACCATGTAAATAAGATACCATTTACAGGTGTAAGAAGAAGATTTCTCTTCGTTATGAGAAGAGTTTTGGCAGATTATAGGCAAGAAAGGAAAAAGTTGATTTTGAAAGGCACAGAGTCCCCTCTTGACTTGGCAGTAACCTTCACCTACAGCATTTAATGTGAAATCACTCTGGCCAGAGAATAATCTTATTAGGCTTTAATTAAAAGCACAAGGTGTTTTTATTTTTTCAGGTCTCCTTATCTATCTTCTTCTTTTTTTATCTTTCTCCCCTGTTTCCTTCCATTTCCATGCTCTCCCTACCCCTGCCCACCCCCACAACCCCCCATCATCCTTTAACATTTAAAATGTTTTTGGCTTGGCTGATCCCTCTGGATAGAAACTGAGCCGAGCAGGATATTGATTACCAAATATGGTATTGCTGCTAAAGATGTTAGAGGAATGTGGCTTGTATTCTAAGCCTCCGGCCTCTGAATAAGCTGCCAAACAAATTAGGTCATTTTAACTTCTGAGCTTGCCTTTTTTTTTTTTTTTTTTTTTTTTAAATAAGGAGCTGGAACTTTGATTTGGAACATGATGGTGGTGTTATTTTAGCTCACAGAGAGGAGGGGTATGAAGAGGGAGTTGGGGAGGCTTAATTCAGCATGTTTTAGGACACGAGCCATCAGTCCAAGCGGTGTAAAAGGCAAGCATATTGTGCAGAGCCTCTGTTGACTCTGGAGCACCAGTGGAAGAGCTGAGGCATGGAATTCAGATGTGCAGCCTCATTATCTGAGGCTAGAAGTTCCAGAGGACCACTGAGAGATCCCAGGATGCTCTTCTCGTGCTACAATGGCCTGGACCACAGTGCTCAGGTTTAGGAAAGTTCCTTCTTCGGGAAGCAGCAAGTACAATAAAAGTCGGCTTAAAAAAAAAAAAATCCTTCTTCACGGGAAGGTTGGTGGAGTGGAGTGCCAGGGAGGACACCCTGAAATTGATGGCAGATTGGCAGATTGCTACTATGTGTAGCTGATGGGGTGTTGTGTAAATAGGCACAGCATACCGTTAGCCAGGGACTGCACTTGTCTCTCAGCAAAGACCACAGCTCTTTGGGTCCATATTTGGAAATATTTATTCTGTTGTGATACTAGCTTTGATAGAGTGAAATGCTCTTACGTGGAAGGGGATGAAAGCAAACTCTGCTTCAGAATGTGGCCTTACTCTTTTTCCTCATTTATGTGTTTGGCAAGATAATACTGAGGTTTCCTAAGTTAAAATGAAATAAAAACAGAACAGTTAGGGAAAGAATTTCTTTTTACCTTTCTTACAACTGGCACCCCCCTTTTTGCTTTTTGTTGTTGGTTAGGGCTGTACAGAGTGGATTCCTTCTCTTCCCGCCCACCCCTGTTGCTACCTTCAGTTGGTTTCTTCTCAGAGAATGGACAAATCAGGCTCACAAAGAAATTCCACCCACTCCAGGATGTCTGTAGGTCAGGGCTCTGTGGCTTTTGTTGTATCTCCCTGAGGAGCTCTCTTTCTTCCTCCCCCCTTATTTCTCTTACTGCAGTTAACTGACCAGTCACAGGCTCTTTGTCTCATCTTTAGAGCTGAACCTGTAAAGCTCAGAGTTGTTCATCCTGGTCTACAGTCAAAGATTCTTACTAATTTCTTGTGGAAATTGCTCTTTTTTCAAGCTAATTATGTAGAAAGGGGCCTTTGGGACCCACAAGCTCACATGTACACTAAATGGAAAACCTGTGTTCTTAGGATACTCATTTTCAGAAATCCACCCCCTTTCCAGGGCATACCATGCAGACAAATGTGGGACCTGAGCCTGTTTTGGACACACATTTACATACTATACTGGGATATCTTTTTGTTACTGTTGTTGGGATCCAGAATGCATAGCACTGGAAAATAGATAGGAGAATATTTGTTATGATTAGTAACAGAGGCATTCTTGAATGGTAGGAGGGTTTCAAAAGAGATTTATCTTGCCCTAAATCTTGTGTTTTATAATGTTTGTGATTTATTGAATGTTTTGTTTTAGGTTAACTGTAATAATAGGGTCAAGGGTAATTGAAATTACTACCCTCTCTTTGGCCCATATAATCTGTTGTCTCTAGCCATGTAGCTAGTAAGCCAGCTATAATCAAAACTGGGACGTTACCACCTCAAAACAGTAAGGCTTTATATAAATTTATTAGCTAACTGGAATTAAATGATACTAGTTACATTGAAATCTTTAATCTCAGTTTCTGTTTTAATAACTCAGTACTACATGTATCACCATTATGAAAGCCCTCTAGTTAGAAAGGGAGGGGAATTTTCTTTATTTATAGGTGATTAAACTAAGGCATTGAAGGATAATACTGTTTTACATCAGTATCAGAACACTTGTCAGGGCCTGGGTCTCCGTGATTTCCAGTATTGTACAGAGCTTTACGTTAATTATTCTTATTGGTAGCCATTAATTGAGGTTTTTAACTCTACTAGGAATTTGCTGGTCCATATTTAGAACTCGAATCTGGGGGCGCCTGGGTGGCTCAGTCAGTTAACCATCTGACTTCAGCTCAGGTCATGATCTCATGGTTCGTGAGTTTGAGCCTCGTGTTGAGCTCTGTGCTGGCAGTGCAGACCCTGCTTTGGATCCTCTGTCTCCCTCTCTCTGGTTCTCCCCCGCTTGTGTTCGTTCTCTCTCTCTCTCTCTCTCTCTCAAAAATAAACAAACTTTAAGGAGAAGAAAAAAAAAACCAAAAACTTGATCCTGAAGGTTTTTGTTCAAGAAGAAATAGTTGAAAAAACATGTAACTAAATTTTTGAATTAAGTAAACAAAATCTCCCCTGACTTTCTAGACATGTTGTATTACAGATTTTCACATATTATGTGTAAGTAGTGAGAATGAGAGTTCTTGCTGACCTTTTTTTCCTGATAGGCCAGGATTTACTGGTGTGTTTATTTTGTCACCATTCCGGTTTGACTCTAAGGAAATGAAAACATCTTCCATTTGTTCTTTATTTCCAAAGGGCATCCGCTTCGATCCTGAAATTCCGCAAACACTACGACTAGAGTTTGCTAAGGCAAACACGAAGATGGCCAAGAACAAACTAGTAGGGACTCCAAACCCCAGTACTCCTCTGCCCAACACTGTACCTCAGTTCATTGCCAGAGAGCCATGTAAGTCAATCTACTTTTCATTAAAAAAAAAAAAAAAGAATAACCAAGAATTGTTGGTGTGCTGCATGTGAAATTACACCACAGGACATAGAGCTGGCTGAGTGTCATTTTCTAATTCTGTGGAAAGGCTGTCTATTCTTGCTGTCTTAATTCCAAATACAGCAATCTTGTTCATGATTGGCTGCCCTAAAAGGTGGTTCAGCTGGATTAGAACTGTAACTACTACAAAATTTCATTTGATGTGTTGTATATTTCCTTAATGTCATCTCGACCTTATTGTAAGGGTGTTTCTGTTTGCCTGAGGGTATAAACCCTTCTTTATTCCCCCATCCCTGGATATGAGAGTTGGTTCTCGGCATTTTACTTCATTTGTTGAAGAACATCAGTTCTGTGGCTTGGGAAAGTAGAATATTAAAAGTGAAAGAAGCAGATATTAAAAAGTTCTGTTTTGAGAACAGTTGAGCCCATAAATCCAGAGGGAAAAGTAAACACAAAGAATTTATATATTGGAACAATCAGTTCTAGCAAACCAATACTGATAAATTTAAGGAAATTTAGGGCTTCCTGTTGTAAATTAATTGGGTAAGGACACTAATTGCTATACAAGTGTTTTACCCCACCTAATGAGCTTATTCCCTTAAATGGCCAGCCTACAGTTTTGCCTTTGATTGAGTAACTTGAAAAGATTGTCTTAATTTTCTTTCTCAAACTCAATCAGTAGCATAAGTGAGGCGTGAGATAGGCCTTAACTTTTCCTTTCATTTTGTAGCCATATGTGATTTAATACGGCAGGGCATTCAAGCAATCCCAAGTGACTTGCTGTTATTTGGAATATTTTTGCCCTATCGTTCTTGATCTTCTTTCCAAACCACATGATCTTGATCTTCCTCCTGCTTTCCTTGTCGGTACGTTTCAAATTTTCTTACTGAAATTGAAGGGCACGTGAGTTTCCTTCTCCCCACATGTCATGTGTGTGTCAGATTTAATTAAGTTATTATGGAAGTTATAGTCATTCTGTAGCCATGTAACTCTTGAGAATGCTGCCGCTTGTCAGTGGAAACTAACAGGTAAGAGTTTTCTCCCCCTAGTGTGTTCTAAAATTTTTCTGTGAGGCCAGAAGTCATAATAGAGAAAAAGTTTTGTTCTTCCATGTCCTAGGGAAACCTGAAACCTTTTCTAAACAAGTTTCATCTTACGGTACAGATGCACTACAGGAAGATGAGCAGACATTTCTTAAGTGATTCTGTGTCCTTACAGCATTTAGTTCAGTACCTTTTGTATATTGCATGTATTTAATAAATGTTAGTTGCAGTTATAAGTGGATAGATTAGCATTTTAGTTTGGCCATTTATAGAGTTTTCTATTTGTATGCCTCTTCATTTCCCTCTGAGATTTCTTCTCTCTTTAGATGTCAGGAAAAAGTATTTGTGAGATACCTTGGTTTAGAAGAGGAAACCTGGAATGTCTCTTTAGTTTTCTAGTAAATTTGCTGCCTCAGATCTAAGAGTGCTTTGAAAAGATGAATTCAGACAGCAAATGTAATGCTGGCAATACTTATCCTTTCAATTCTTCATTGAATGCTTTTGTTCTGGGACCTCAGTTTTTTTTTTTAATCTGCTTATAAAAGCTCTGTGAAATTGGTAGCCAGGGAGGTGATAGTTCACGACAGGGTACACAGAAGCAACAGAGGTGAAAAAGTGGACATCCACAAGTCTCTGAAGTTGAAAGAGAGTTTGAAGCGGAGTTTAGGACACCACTCCGGCCAGCTCTGCCCACCTCCCTTCCCTGTATCCAGAACAGCTCAGAAGTGGTCAGATAGTTTCTATGGCACAGGCAAAACTTGCCTGGGCTGCCATGGCAAAACAAACTTGAAGCTAAAAAAAAAAAAATCCACACACCAGTATATTCTTGAGAAAATAAAAGTTGTCATGGTACCTCTTAATATAGCTCCCTTTTACAGCATAGGGGCCTTGATGAACAGCAATTCCACTCTGACTCAGATTGACCTTATCATCCATTGCAATTCCCTCTGGGAATCGTGAACTTCCCTGTCACATATGCCAAATTGTTTTCCCTGAGAGCATGCTGTAGACTAAAAACACCATGGTGTGGTTCTTCACTGGTGATTCCAATTGCACTGTGCCTGTAATTGGTGTTCAAGGTGTGGTGGTCAGTTCAACCACTGTTAGGAGTAGACTACAGTGGAATCTTTGAATTGCGGGCCTGGAAAAACCCTGGAGGCTTCTCTGTTATAGACTGTGAGAGAGGTTTTTTGTTTATTTATTTATTTTGAGAGAGAGAGAGAGAGAGAGAGAGAGAGAGAGAGCGAGCGAGCGAGCGAGCGCGGGCGGGAGCAAGAGAGAATCCCAAGAAGGTTTTGCACTGTCAGCGTGGAGCTCGACCTGGGGCTCAAGCTCATGAAGCATGAGATCATGACCTGAGCTGAAATCAAGAGTCAGATGCTTAACCGAGTCATCCAGGTGCCCCAACAGAGAGGTTTTTAATGTTTCTTTTTGTTGATGTTTTTATATAGTTGTGGCTGAAAAGTGCCCTTTGTCATCACTAAAGGAAGAATGTGCAAGATTCAATTACACAACAGTTTGCTTGAACTCTCATTTCTCAGATACCTGTTGAACTTTAATGAGCACTCAGTGTGCTAAATATTGGGGAAGAAGGAGACTGGTTGGTTCCTTAAAAGAGCTATTAGTCCAAGGGATTGGTGGTGGTCAAAGTTGTCAGGAAACTTGGCCCATATAAAGGACGTCAAAGATTTTTTACAGCTTAGTCTAGATTGCCCCAAATCAGACTGCCTTATTTGCTGAGCACCTGCTCTGTTTGTGTAGAGCATGGGAAATGAGAAAACTAGCTACTGCACTTGCCAAGGCAGATAGTGGCCTGAAATAGAGAACCTTGGTCTTAGACTCAAAGATGTCAGTAAGAGTTCTGGTTCTGCCTGTCATTGTGAAGCTCTGTGACCTTAAAGAAAAACATTGAACCTTGCTGTGCTCCTCCTGTTCCCTCAGCTATAAAATGGGAATAATACCTTCCTCACGTGCTTGTTAGGAGAGCTCAAGAAAACAAGATCCTAAGATTGTGTTGAGGATTAAATGGATATAATATGTAGAGTACCAGGCAAACATAAAGTACAACCTGAATTTTTTTAAAAAAAGCATTGAGTTGCTTTTCTTTCTTAATAGTTAAAAGTAAATATTGATCTTCTGAGGTATCATCACTGTGACTATAGCTAACTGTCTTTGTAAATTAGGAGAGACGATGAATGAAAGTCCTATATGGTTCCAGGAAAGTGTAGTATACTTTACTAAGGAAATAATTCCCTAATGAAGTTTTAACTTATTCCCTCGTTTATAATAAAGTAAGAAAAGTACCATGAGAAAGCAAGAAGTAAGAGATACAAAAATTTTATAAATTATATAAAATTCTGCTGGATTATGCATTTGCTTGTACAGGAAAGTAGGGTTGTATAGCGTAAGAACTCCACTTTAGAGCTGAAAACAGGGCAAATCACCGTCTCTTGAGTTTTGTTCTCATCTGTAAAATGATGTGCCAGACACTGCTAAGCATTTCACATGAATTATCTCCTTGGATTCTCATTAGCACTATTGGACACTTGAAGAAACAGGCCTTAGGGAGATCCAGTAATTTTGAGGTTACACCGTCATCAGGCATTATGGGTTGAATTGCGTTCTGCCAAAATTCCCATGTTGAAACTCCAACCCTCAGTGGCTCTAGATGCAAGTGTACTTGGAGATAAAGTCTTTAAAGACATGATTAAATGGGGCCATTAGGGTGGGCCCTAATTCGATATGACTGGGTTCCTTGAAGAAAAAGAGACGCTGGGGATGTGTTCACACAGAGGAAAAGGCCGGTGAGGACATAGTAAGAAAGAGGCCATCTGCAAGCCAAGTTACAGAGGACTCAGGAGAAGCCAAACGTGTCCCCACCTTAGTCTTAGAATTCGTAGTCTCTAGAACTGTGAGAAAAGCCATACCACCCAGTCTGTGGTATTGTGTTATGGCAGCTCGAACAGGCTAGCACATCAAGAGATAGAGCCTGGATTTAAATTCTGACCTGTTACTTTTTAGTTTTGTACCTTTGGTCTAGTTACTTAACCTCTCTCTGTTGTGTCATCTCTAAAATGGCAGTAATAGTTATACCTACCCATAGGGTTGTGAGGATTAATTAACATGAGAGGGCCCCATTCACAAGAGTGACTACTCCATGACTGTTTAATATGTGCGTGTAAGAACATCTATGTTGTGCCTTCTGTTCCTCATAGTTGAGACTGTAGTTTTTCTGCATTTGTATACTCTGCATCTAGCACCTAGGAATACATGTAAAATCAAGATGCCACAGATTTTTTATTTTGTGCTTTTTCATTTGGAACTTTAAAAAATTAATGTGTTATTGAGGCATGACAGGGAAACAATAAAATGCACATATTTAAATTCTATTTTGATAAGTTTTGTCACAATACATAGGGAATATAGTTGACTCCATGCTCTTGGTCTGTTTGCACTGCTTGTGGCATACCGTATTATCATAGTGGCTTTAAAGGTGGAGGCAGCCAATACGTACAGAGGATTTGCTCAGATTTTACCCATTCAACTTTAATTTTAGGGAGTAAGTTTCAAAAGGCTCTAGAACTTTGCAATAATTCAGATTCCCATAGTCCAGCCCCAGGGATTCTGATTCTGATTCTGGGTCTGGTCTAGGACTTATGCTTTGCATTTTTAAAAACTCTTTGGGTGATTCTGATGCACAGATTTGAGAATCCCCAGCAGAGCAAGGAATTGTAAAGTTAAATTCTACCGCTCACTCCTCTGTTTCCCTCTCCTCCACACCCCCCCTCCCCGCCAAAAAAAAAGAAAAATGCTCTATTGAACTGATACTCTTGTTAAATACCTGGTAAGCACATAATCCCTTGGTGAATAATCAGACCACTTCCTTGATTTCTGCCATACCACTGGAATTTCCCATTTATCCAATACTGACCCTGGCTGTGTGGAAGTGAATTTTCTGTTTCATGTCTGAAAAGATCCTAGGAAAGTTCAGAAAACTTCTAAAATGCCTAGCAAGTGCCCTTCTGCTTCTGGAGACAACACTCCACAAGCCTAAAATCTGTTAATTTTCGCCTCTGTGGGATGGGGCCATCCGGGGCTTGATCTGAAGCTCCATGTGCCCATGGAACAGAGCCAGGGTACCTGCATTTTCCAAGGCAGCATACACAGCATGTGCTGTTTGAAAGTGCTATACAGGGGCGCCTGGGTGGCTCAGTCGGTTGGGCGTCCGACTTCAGCTCAGGTCACGATCTCGTGGTCCGTGAGTTCGAGCCCCGCGTCGGGCTCTGGGCTGATGGCTCACAGAGCCTGGAGCCTGCTTCCGATTCTGTGTCTCCCTCTCTCTCTGCCCCTGCCCCGTTCATGCTCTGTCTCTCTCTGTCTCAAAAATAAATAAAACGTTAAAAAATAAAAATTTTTTTTAAAAAAAGAAAGTGCTGTCCAGTTCCCAGCTCTGCTCTGAAAATATGCAGGTGCCTCCAAGTACAAGGTGCTATGTATCCCACACTGCTCTCCACAAGTGGGGTCATTTAGAAAGCCAGTGACTAGGCCTGAGGAAGACCTAATCAAGCCGTTCAGAGAGAGGGAAGGCAAAGACAAAGTTGCAGGTGTTCTGTGGGGATAAGGGCAAGACTGTTTTGCTATGAAAAGCAACTTCCGTGGGGGCATTGGGTGTCTCAGTCTGTTAAGCGTCTGACTCTTGGTTTGGGGTCAGATCATGATCTCATGGTTTTATGGGTTCAATCACTGCATTGGACTCCACCCTGACACCGAGGAGCCTGCTTGAGATTCTCTCCCTGTCTGTGCCCCTCCCCTACTCTCTCTGTCTCTGCATCTCTCAAAATAAATTAATTAAAAAAAAAAACTTCCTTAGATTTTTGTGTTTTATATTTCATAAAAACAAACAAATAGTTCCAGTTTACTCTGATAAGAGGAAAGTTTCGGTTTCCTCTGCTTCTCAGAGGAAAAGAAATTCCAGCAGTCCAGGAAAATATAAAGAAGAAAATAAAAGTCATCCAGGTCCACTGGAGATAACTACCATTAACACTTTGGTGTGTAGTATCTCTATCCAGTTTTTGAATTTCAGAATCCTTCCACTTCCCCTTTTACCTTTAAGGTAAAATTCTGATGCCCAGGGAGATTAAATGGCCTGTAGGGCCAAAAATAATATCTGGGCTCTCACAATCCTTTGCCACAGCCTCTGTGTTGCCGTTGCTGTAGGGTACTAGTTCATAGTGACACAGATCCCTCGCTAGAATTAGAGCAGGAGGAGTGGTGGGAGACCCTGGCGGAAGGCCTGGTGTCCCAGGTGAGCGCAGCCTGCTGCTGGAATTCAGGTTGTTGACCGAATGATCTGCAGCCTCTTATTAAATGGATAGGGGAGAAAGCAAGCATCCATTTACTGACCTACTATTCTAATCCTTCAGAACAGTGTGGCCAAAATACCTCTTTTCCACCTAAAGAAGTCGAGTAACTGGCCCGGAGTCTCACAGCTCATTTTAGGCCTCACTGTGTCACACTCCTAACTTATAGCCCACCAGGAGCTTTGGCTTGAGTTGTTTTTAAGGTATTCCTTAGGGGTGCTTTAAACTCATTTAAGCCTTTAAAGATGATTTTTTTTTTAATCTCTTAAATTTAGAGAGAGGGAAGTGGGGGGCGGGGAGAGAGAAAGAGAATATGAATCTTAAGCAGGCTCCACACTCAGCTCAGAGTCCAACACAGGGTCTGATCCCAAGACCCTGGGATCATGACCTGAGCCAAAATCAAGAGTCAGATGCTCAACTAACTAAGCCACCCAGGTGCTCCTAAATGTGATCTTATTAGAGACCCCAGATGCCTGTATCTAAGGAGATTTCAATTTCAGGGCAGGTCACTGCTCAGTGAAAGTCAGGCTTCTGTATAATTCTATAAAGCATCAGATTTTGATGATCAGGATGCATTAACTGTAAAATGTTTTCTGACGTAGTTGACCAAATTGAACCGTAGGGTTTTTATTTAGTTTTGGTGTACTTCATTCTGAGTTATTTCAGAATAAGAGTGACTCCTTTCAACAGTTTAAGTATTTCAATTCAATGAATAATGGCATCATCAGCAAAGAGGAGGGTATTTGACTTCTTTGATTTATACTGGAGGATATGCAGGCAGTTTACTTAAGTGTTTCCCATCATTCAGATGGAAATGGAAATGAGCATGAATGGCAAGAGGCAATACTACAGCTCTGTTTTACATTGATAGTTTCAGATCCTTAGACTTCATCTGTACACTGCTCTTGGAATCATGATAGTATGAAAACAGCGTAAATACTCACCAATTTAGTTAAGCAGACTCTGTGATCTCTAGGTGATCCCTGTTTGTAAAGTCCCAAAAGGCTGATTGATGAGCAATCTGCAGAAAATTTTTCACTATTACTTTTTCTTTTTTGAGTTTATTTTGAGAGACAGTGCTGAAGGGGCAGAGAGAATCATAAGCAGGCTCTGCACCATCGGCATGGAGCCTGATGTGGGGCTCAGACTTACGAACTGTGAAATCATAACCTGGGTCAGAATTGAGAATCAGACGCTTGACCAATTGAGCCACCCAGGTACCCCTTCAATATTACTTTTCAAGGAGATTGAAAACCTTGCCTGCTCCTGACATAAAGGAAGGGTTTGAGAGACCTAGTCCTGCAATTGTTTGAAAATAAAAATAACACAGAAATAGGAGGAGTTGTTTAACTGGATATTGGGTCTGTTATTTAGGGAGATAAAAGATTTGAGTTGGAGACAGGTATTTTAACCACATGATCACAATCTGGGCTCTTCTGCATTTGAGAAATAAGCCCCAATATATTTTTTTCTTAATTCTTCTCTTTATAAAATAATAGTTAAGTTTGATTTTGTAAAATGACCGTGCCTGATTCATTTTATTGTTAGAGAAGGAAACCATAAATGAAATGTAAAAGGTTAAAAATACATGTTTCCCTACCATCCAGGAATAACCACTGTTAACGTTATGTTGTATACGTTTCTACATAACATTTTATGCATATATGTATAAAAAATGGTGTGTCAGGTTTTCTGGTTTTGTTTGGTTACAGCATATAATCCCAGCGTCCTCATTTCTTACTTACTTGTGACCAGTTTTCCATCCAGGACTGTGTACCAAAAAAGCATTATTTTTAAGGGCGTTTCATGTTGAAGGTGTGGAGGTGGTGGTGAAGGTCTTCAGTGCCTGGCGAGAAATTTTTTTCTTTCATTTAAAAAATGTTTATCATTTGAGAGAGAGAGGGACAGAGAGCAAGCAGGGGAGGGGCAGGGACAGAGGGAGACATAGAATCAGAAGCAGGCTCCAGGCTCTGAGCTGCTAGCAAAGAGCCCAACGCGGGGCTCGAACCCACAGACTGCAAGATTATGACCTGAGCTGAAGTCACCGGCTTAACCAACTGAGCCACCCAGGCGCCCCCTGGCGAGAAATTTTTTCTAAATAATTGGTGGGGAGAGAATGGAGATTGTTGAGCATGGCAGCCTCATGTTTTAAGGAAGACACTCTCCTTCCTTAAGCTGTTGGAAGCTGCACTGGGGAGACAGGAATGGAAGGACACCATAAAATGTCTTAACATAGAGGAAGAAATTCAGTGGTGGTGAGGAGGGCCCTTGCCTGAATTCTTTTCTTAATATGCCTTGAAATGCCACTAGGAAATACCCTGCTGGGGAGGTGGTGCTCCTAGGAAGGAAGCTTCCCTCCTCCCCAGACCTCCACCCCACTTTCACTAAGTTTTGGGAAAAGAAATTGGTGGTGGTGAGACCACAGATTATTCTTTCACCCGTTTTTCTTACCTCTGTCCTTGCTGATAAGGGTTTTGATGGGAGGGGGAGCCCGATGTGATGCGGAAGTTGTGGACGACAGCAGTAATGGGGAGTCTTTGGGCAGTCAGAGCCATTGGGAAGTGATATAGGAGAGGGGCCAGGAGATGGACACCAGGAGGAGACAGGAGGCAGCTGGCTTCCTGGTGGAAAGGAGACCAGGACATCAAAGTATGGAAGGTGAGCTTGCAGGATTGTGCTTACTTGGATCATGTGCCCCCCTGTTCCCTACAAAGCAACTCCACAGTGGGAGTGTCTAGGGATTCTGTCCTTGTTGTGGACCAGTTTGAAGCTACCAGAAGTGATGTTCACAGAAACATGCCAATGATTTCCATTCTGGGTATTGAGACTTTATAATGATTGACCCGCTGAGCCTCTCACCCCCAGTAACGCCAGGTATTTGTGGGCCCGATTCTCACATCACAGAGAAAGGCCCATTGTCAAGAATCAGGCAGGACATGGATTTGGCACTCAGGATATGTGTGAGGGCACCAGGTGCTTAGGCCCCTGGACATTCTGAAAAATAAAAACATGAAACAAAACTGCAGTCAGTGAGGACAGCAAAATACTCTTAGAAACCAAGATATCCTAATTAATGCTTATTTCCACTTATGGCCCACTCTGACAAAGCAAAAATACTGTTTGCGTTAAAAAACAAATTCACAACACCGCACCAGTGTTTACAGCCTGTCTCTGCCTCTGTCATCTCAAACCTGCACACATTCCTAGTTTTTGCTTAATGTGTGTAAATTTTAATAACTAAGTTTAACAATATTAAAGTAATATTAGGTAATGGATGTGATAAGAATGGTTTCCATATATATCTTGTTTTATGTGGGAGGTCAGTTATTGCAGCACTGTGTAGATCAGCAAATCTGATCCAATTTATGATACAATTTAATGAGTAGCCTATCTTTGATTAGCAATGGCTGTTAACATTATGCTTTGTTTCTTGTTTAATCATTGATTAGCTATAAACAAAGGCCTTAAGAACTCAGGAAGTCAAATCTCCTTGGAAATCACAGGATTCTTTTATAATGCAAATAACTGCCCCAACTTTCATGTTTTGTAAACTCAAATTATTCATTATATCTGCAGAGAAATGAAAGAATAAAGGAGTTAATTTAGTGGGACATTCCAGAAGGAATAGCTAACATAGACTTAATTCTTTTAAGGCCGTGTACTCTCCTCACTCATTAAAAAGAGAGCATTTCTCAGTTAAAGTTTGATTCAGTCTCCCTGTTTCTTTCTTCCCTTCTTCTTTTTCACACACTTGTAAATCCTTAAAGAAAGAGGTGCCTTTTCTTGTATAGCAGTTCTCAAAGTATTTTTCTGCCAATCCCAGGTTGGTCTCCAAGACCCTTTCAAGGAGTCCCCGAAGTCTAAACTATTTTCACGAGAGTGGTTTGTTTTTCTCCCTGCGTAGCAGTGTGCGTAATTACTGGCACCTTAGTACATGTCAAGACAGTGGCACCAAACTGCACTAGTCATCATTGTATTCTGTACTGTTCCATGCTTTGTTTAAAAAAAGAAACCAGTTTCATCTAAGAATGTCCTTGATGAAGAAGTAAAAAATATTTTTATTCCATCTCCATTCTTGATTACACGTCTCTTGACAGTATTTTTGACAATGGGGAAGGTACATATTAAAAATTAAAACGGGTGCCTGGCTCAGTGGGTTGAGCATCTGACTCTTGATTTCAGCTCAGGTCATGATTCCAGGCTCTTCGTCCGGTTCTGCACTGAGTGTGGAGCCTGCTTGGGATCTCCGCCCCCCCCACCCACTCCCTCCCTTTGACCTTCTCCCCTACTTGTGCTTGCTTGCTGCCTGGTTACTCTCTCAAAAAAAATTTTTTTAGGGGCTCCTGAGTGGCTTAGTCAGTTAAGCGCCTGACTTTGGCTCAGGTCATGATCTCGCGTTTTCTGAGTTCAAGCCCTGCATCGTGCTCTGTGCTGACACTTGCTCAGAGCCTGGAGCCTGCTCTGGATTCTGTCTCCCTTTCTCTCTGCCCCTCCCCCTCTCATACTCTGTCTCTGTCTCTCTCAAAAATAAATAAAACATTAAAATTATTTTTTAAAGAAATTTGAAATTAAAAAAAATTTTAATTCATTTAAAAATATGGCCTCCCAGAGATAGGTAGCTTGTGAAGGAAGAAGTATTTCAATATCTTTTACAGGTAATTGTGGATATTCCTTGTTTATATTACACCAAAAGATTTGTTGCATTGTGGAATCAAACTTTATCCATGAGCTTTTTATGTTGTTAAATTCCAATTCATGCATGATTTTATGATGACACATTGATCTTTTGGAAAATACTGGGTCACTGAATTATACTGATCTTCCAAATGTCAACTCGTTTTATTCATTAAAAGAATTTCATTAATAATCACTGATTTCACCGGTGAGGCTATGTTTTCTTTTTCATATACTACAATCAGTACATTGCAATAGATTGCAATAGATTGAATTAAAAGCAGATAATAAGAATAATAAGCAGATGATAAGTTGTCTTCTGTTGCACCAGATATTGAAGTTTTATCCTTACTTGTTTTGGTATATGTAGTTGTTTTTCGTAACACATATTATCTTAATATGTAATGGGCTTGGTTTTTTAAATGAGTCGATAAATGTTTTTAAAATTTAAGTTTTAATTTTTAATATGATAGAACCATAGTTTGGGGGCATGGAAACCTGCATTTACCAGATAGCTATTACAGATTTGGGGCAGGTGATTAAGTTTGCAGCAGCTGGGGACCCGGGTGACTCAGTTGGTTAAGTTTCCAACCCTTGATTTCTTTTTTTTTTTTTTTTAATTTTTTTTTTTTCAACGTTTATTTATTTTTGGGACAGAGAGAGACAGAGCATGAACGGGGAGGGGCAGAGAGAGAGGGAGACACAGAATCGGAAACAGGCTCCAGGCTCTGAGCCATCAGCCCAGAGCCCGACGCGGGGCTCGAACTCCCGGACCGCGAGATCGTGACCTGGCTGAAGTCGGACGCTTAACCGACTGCGCCACCCAGGCGCCCCCCCAACCCTTGATTTCAACACAGGTCATGATCTCGCGTCTCGAGGTTCATGAGATTGAGCCCCACATCAGGCTCTGCACTGACAGTGTGTGGAGGCTGCTTAGAATTCATTCTCTCTGTGACTCTCTCTCCCTCTCTCCCTCCCCTGTTCAACCCCTCTCTTTCTCCCTCTCTTACCCTCCCCTTCTCTCTCTCAAAATAAGTAAACTTTAAAGGAAAAAAGAAAAAAAAAAACCACAGCAAGTGCTAAATGTTGATTGATTTAAAAAAAAAAAAAAAAGTTTGCAGCAGCATAAGCCCTGCAGAGCTAGTCGGGAGGAAGACAGTGCCCCTCCAGTGCCTGGAGGTCTGCAGGCTCACATGCCAGCCTCCCATTTGACTAGGGGCTTCTATTTATGCCACTTACTCTCTAGAGACCCTCCCAAGAATAGCTGCATGTGTGGTGGTTTTAAGAGCTGGATAATATGTTTCCCATTCATTCTGGGAGAACTTCCTTGGGGGAATGGATCTGGACTGAGTACCTTTCCAAACTATTTAATCGCCCCCACCACACCCCCATTACCTGATGTAATACAGGTTCACCGAAGAACCTTGGAAAAGATTAAAGGGGGGGGGGAGGATTAATGTTTTTAAGTTCCTAAACCTAAAGACACGTGCTATTAAATTCTGTTGTATTTACTTTGTATTTTTTAACATACAATTTTACAAATGAGCTATACTTTTAAATACAGAGGTTTGAGGCATCTTGAAAGTCACTGGTTTTCTAATAGTATAACATCTTTGTCATGGAATATCTGTATTTTATAACTGAATGCAGAAAATTATCCCCACCCCCATCCAAAGATAACCGTTTTAATGTTTGTGATGAATAGCCATACAAAGATACACATCTTTATATTTGAGTGGGATTATATATTATTACATGCTGCTCTGATGCCTGTTTTCATTCTCTGCTCTAGGCCTCATTTTATATATCAGTAAATATATAGCTGATTTGTAATAATAGAATATCAGGTAATCAAGGCTCTTTTCCTTGGGGAAAAGCCTAGCAAAAGTGGTGGTTGCTTGGAGAGTTAAGTGAACTGAAAATCTCAAGCTCCTGGTGTAATGCGTGTAGCTGGTGCAAATACGGGTTCTTCATCATCCTCCTCTTCATTAGCTGCTAGGGTTTTAGCTGTCCTGAGAAACGGTGGAGTTGGAGCCAGAAGCACCATCTTGGTTTGAACGGAATAATCTAATTAGTGGCTGAGGGTGAAGGAACGTTAATTAATTAAATATCTGTCTCGAGGTCGAGGAGATCAACCTGGTCAAACATTAACAGCTCTGTGCAGGAAATTATGCTGAGTTCCCGGTTAAGTTTTCTCACTTGAGTTTAGCAAACATTTGAGGGGAGGTGAGAGATAAAAAGCTGAGTGAGGTACAGCTCTGTTCTTGAGGCGTTTTACACTTTCGTAGGGGAAACCAGCCTGTAGATGACTGCAGTAGAAGGCAGAGCAGGTGCTAAAGTGAAATCGTAGAGAATGCTGTGTGCAGATGATAATGCTGGTAATTAGGGACAACGGGAAAAGATCTCCTGGAGGTCTCTAGACCTAGTATCTGAAGGTGAGAAACATTTCAGTAAGCAGAGAATATGCAGAAGTGATCTACAGACTTGAGGGGGCGGCTTGTGGGAAAGTGTAGGAAGGAAAGGATCAAAGAAGAGCTTGTGGTCTAGTGAGGCTGGAGAGATGCGCAGAAGGAAATAGAGGGTGACCACGCTGGATTGGAAGGTGGTGCCGAATCCAGGGCGTCCATAGATACCAGAAGAACAGCACGGGACCCTTTCAGGCGTTTTATTCCTTCACAGAACACATCGCACCAGCACAGTGCTTTAGTCATCTCTGATAAGCGTTTATGGACTAAGCAAGCTGATAAAGGAGGCTGGATTGGGGGTGAGGGTTAAAATGACGTCTATTGTCTCGCCGATTCTGTAGGTTAGAATTCCAGGCACAGGTTTACTGGATGGGTCCTCTGGTCATAGTCTCACAAAGCTGAAATAAATGTGTTGGGCTGGGCAGTTTCATCTTCTGTGCCCACATGGTTGCAAATTTCAGGATCTTGGGGTTGTAGGTAACTGGCTACAAGTGATTTTTTATAAGCTGTCATTTACTTGAGCCACTGCCAGGGGCCAATTACAGGCACATACACATATTAGTGCTAATCCTTCATAAAAACTGTAAGGCAGTATTGTCTCTATTTGACAGATGGAGAAAAGCCTGCAGAGAGTAAGTGGAATGCTGTTTTGGTTTGTTTTTTTCCTTTCCTCATGGGCAGAGAAAGATTCTGTGGTGGTTCTGCATGCCTATTGTTCCTCACCTCAGAGGCTGAATTTACTTGGAAAGGAAAACCGTTATTAAAAAGTCTCATTACCCTGTGACTTAAGTACAGGGGTGTGCGTGTTTGCATAACAGAACTGATGAAAACATTCCCTGGTGACTTGAATCACCTACAGCTTAGGACCCTTCTCGTGTCTCCTTGGCTACTTTACAGAAGAAACTTGTTTTTTGGGCCACAATACAGAGGAGATTGGGGTCTTGTAGATTTGTTTTATTTCTGTTTATTTCTCTTGTTTTCAACATACCAAAATGTAGAGAGAATCAACCCCAGAAACCCATCTACATTCATATTTAAGCTTTATCAAGATTACACCACAACTTGCTTTTTATATCCCTTCTCTCTTTCTCCTCCTCCTCCTCCTCCTCAGTCTTTCTAGTTGAATTGTTCAAAGTATATCCATATGTTGCATTTAGTTATGTCTCTTAAAGGTCTTTTCATCTAGAGTAGTTCCCTTCCCCCACCTCCCCCTTTCTTATGCCATTGTTTTGTTGAAAAAAGTATCAGCCATATTGAGAAAAAAAGTCCTGGGTTTTTCTGTTTGCTTCCTTTAGGTGTCTGTGTCCCCTTTATTTACTGCAAATTGAAAGTCTTGATTAGATTTGAAAGGTTTGGTTAAGGAGTTCTAGGTGGTGCTGTGTGCTTTCATTCATGTGATACTACATTATGAAGTAACCAGTGTTTGGGTCATTCTGTGGTGATGTCAAAATGGGCCTGTGTTCAAGTAGTAATTGGATGATGCCTTCATTGTAAAAGTCACTGTCAACTTCATTTTCATGGCTTTATCCATTGATCTTTACAGCGTTACTTGATTAGGGGTTGAAAAGAGTGATTTTCCTAATTATGTTCATTTTCCCTGAAATAAAGTTAGTTTGTTCATCAGAAAAAAAGTTGAGGAGCAAAATAAATGCTTAATTCTTTCCTTTTATTGCCAGTTTTGAACATAAGGGATTGGTGCCCGTTTATCTGTTTTGGGCGGGGGGAGGGGTGTATGACTTTTCTTTTTCTTTCACTACCTACATCTGCTGGTTAATTGCCAGTCCTTTTTGTGTGTAGTTATTTACTCCCTTTAATTGTATTTCATGAAATTTATTTATTTTTTAATTTATTTGAGAGAGAGCCCCCAAGTGAGGGAGAGAGAGAATCCCAAGCAGGCTCCAAGCCAAGAGTTCGGGGCCCCGATGCAGGGCTCAACGCAGGGCTCCAACTCAGGAACCGTGAGATCATGACTTGAACCGAAATCAAGAGTCAGACGCTTAACTGACTGAGCCACTCAGGCGCCCCTTCATGAAATTTAAAAAAAAAACAAAAACAAAAAAACCCCCCATATATTTGCCAAAGAGCTCGTGTAAAGATTATACCAACTTATGTAGCCAACAGCCGTGTACTGGAGTACCATAATTCTCTTACTTTATACACATGGTGTCTGGGACTTGCGAGTCCTAGTTTCCCCTAAGGTCATATAGAGTAGTTAGAGTTGAGTATAGGAGTCATTTCTCAATCTTGTACAGGACACCAGCTTCCTTCTCTTTCGCAGCCCTAGGTAGTTTCTCATCTCCACCTGTAAATGGTAGAAGGGAAGAAATAAAGACAAGGTGAGAGATTAAAGAAAGTGAACAGTTCAGTTAAGAGACTTAAAGATGCAAAAATGACTTCCAGGATATTTCCCAGTTTCTCCTCTCATTTTGATTCCCTGATGCTTGTAATGATCCACCATTGATTATCATTACTTGGGACATTGCATGATCTTACGTGTTTCTCAAAATACGCTGACCAAAAACATCAATGGCCTTAGAATCCTAATTTCAGACTTTGCCACAAAGACTTTTTCGTAGCACCTTCATCCATGCCCTTTAAAGACCTTTTATTTAACACTATAAAAAGTACCAAAGCTGGGATCCTGTGGGAACATTCCAAGTTTAGTCCATCATTCACCTAAACATTTTTTCCTAACACTTCTCTCTTCATTTATCAGTAGCTATATTTATGAAGAAATTCAATCTAGATGTGTTTGATAAATCTTGTCATTAAAAGGTATTTCAAAAGCCATTTTATTATATAGTAAATGTTTCTCAAGCCTGTTTCATTTAAGTTCTTTTCCTAAAATAGCAGTTTAATTTGACTTCTGACAAATAGTTACCCTCAAAGGTTGAGCTACGTTTTGAATGTAGTAACTTTGCATAGAAGCTAAATTTAGCTATTAGCCATCTCCCACTTCTAGTTTAAGTCCAAGTGAACTTTTAAAAGTCTAAAATATATTGGCCTCTCCCAAGACCTAGACTCTGATATTAACAAATGCCAAAAGAGATGTGCAAACAGGAAACTCAGTGACTCTTTTTAAAATGTTGTAAGTCCTATAATCATTTTTCCATTTGGCCCTCCCACCCACCCCACCCCCCACCCACCCCCACAAATAAAAAGATCTACAGTAATCCTGTGGAAACTTTAGAAATCTTTTTGTTTTTCTTGCCCACATCTTCCCATTTATATATTTTAAGTGCTACCTGATATGGCAAACAAATGTAAATGATGTCCTTTCAAAGTTCACTGGCTTCCTCTCTGAAGTCATCTAAAATTCTGGAGCCATAATACAAACCATCAGATAAAGTGTGAGACTTTCTACTTGAGAAACATTAAGTGACTTAAAATGATTAAGTGGAACCAGAAGAGCATTTTTTTCCCCAGTTTCTAGAAAGAATTGTGTTACTCCCTTAAGTGCATCTGTTAACAAGATTTTAGTTTAGGAGAATGGAAACTCCTTGAGGGGACTGTGTGGAGGTAAATCCTGGCATATAGAGAAAAAGGTGTTTGATGGGGCACAGACCCTAAGGCCAGCTTGGTTGCTAGTTCAGGACCAACCCACGGAGAGCTCCCACCTCTGCCACTGGGGACAGCCCCTCCAGCTGGTCCTCACAACCCTGCCTAGGGCTTCCCAGCCTCTGGCTCTTGAGTCCTGTCCCGAATACCATCATACACTTCTGTGAAAGAGTTTCTTACCACTTGTGCAAAATGTACTGATATTTTAAAATATTTGATGCGTTTAAATCCCAGATTAGTATCAGTTATGATAACAGACCTTTTGACAAAAGGATGTCTTTAATTGACGCAGATGGCTGTAGTGATGAGAAGAGCTCCACTGCCCTCTGGATAGAGTCTCCCTTCCCTAGCGTGTTGTACAGGCCCTTCTCGAGCCTCTTCTCCAGACACTGGTCCCCTCACAGCTGTGCTCTGGCAGTACTCCGCCGCCGGGAGTCTATGCTGCCACTTGTGTCCTCTCTGCCTCTGACCTTCCCACTCCTAGTGCCCATTCCCTGGCTGTAAATTCAGTCTTTGTGCAAGTTAGCTGCTTGTCCTTCAGAAGTCACCTTAGCTGTCTCATCCTTTAGAAAGCTTGTCTGACTCTCCAGAGGTGGATTAATTGCCCTTCTGGGCTGGTAGCTGCTGTAGAAAACTCTGTTTTTTTCCTTGCCACACCGTATAGAAATTTCCGGTTACCTCTCCATCTCCCGCTGTAGTCTCTCAGCTTCTTGAATAATAAGACTGAGCTTTGCATAATGTTAGGTACATAGTGTTTGATAAATACTTGCTAAATTTCTGCTCCAGTTCTGCTACTAACTGGCCCAAATCTGTATACCCTGAAACTTCCACTCACCTATTTTTACTCCCTGGACCTCATGGAACAAGTCTAATCCCATTTTTATATGATAGCCCTTCAGAATCTAGATTTCTGGGGGATAGTTCTCAGAAAGAATGAGACTGTTCCAGAATGAGTGAGTTCTTATACATGAGCACAACATGAGGCTCGATCCCACAACCCTGGAATCATGACCTGAGCCAAAATACAGAGTCGGACACTCAACCAGCTGAGCTTCCCAGGTGCGTCGGTGAGTGTAAGATGTCCTTAAAGTGAAGACATTCTGCAGAGATCAGAGTTTTGGGCTTGATTTTATGTTAATGACTTTGAAGGCTGGGAAACTGCGAAGTTGGCTCTTAAGCACACACAGCCTTGGGGAAGCTGTTCTGAGCTGTATGGCTGTCCCTCGATTTAGGCGAATTGCATTTCAGGCTAGTGGAGGAATGAGTCTTAAAATTTAGTGGCAAGAATTAACTTCGTTCATGAAATGATAAGCGGCAGAGAAATGATGGTGTGTGGTAGGTATAAGAAGGAAGGAAGGTATAAATGGAAACCCTCATCAGTTATGCTGTCCTTGATTCAGAACGAATTGGGAACTATTAGAGATTTATAAGAAGAGGAATTATCAGAAAGAACTTAGCAGTGGGTTTTAAAGGAGATGTGGCTTTTAGGTATTTTCTCATCCTGTAAAAATTAAATGACTGATTACAGATGCATCACCCAAAGTGCCAGGGTGATGATTCAGATAGTGCTGTGCAGCTCCACCCTAAAAAGGACACATTAGCCTGTCTTTCTGACACATTCTCCCAAAAAACTTGCCCAGTACTACCCCCCACTTCTATTCTCTTATTTATTTCCAGCTCCATTTGCCCCTTTGAACCTGATTCTCCTCTCAAGAGTGAGTGAGTGTGGGAAAAGTAACTTCTCCAACAAACCTTGAGATAAGTTTCTGTAAGCCCTCAGGCAGGCCTCTCATTCTGTTCTTGTAGCCGGGACAGAGGAATTAACATAAGGAACAGCCCTGGGAGCCAGTGTGGAGTCTCCACACCACGGAAGCCTGGCCCCAGCCGTGATCTCACAGCTGCCCTGAGACACCTTTTGGGGGGCTCCCTGCCTCATTCTGGATGAGATTTGTTCTTCTTTACCCCAACCACCAGCTCTCCAGGTCTCCGAACAAACTTCCGTGCTTGTCTTTTTCATCAGTTCTCAGGAAAGGCCCAGAGACAGCTCTTCAGTTTCTCTTCCCTCTGGGATGTTTGTAAACTACTGTCACATTACCCACCAACTGGTCTACAGCCACTGGTTACACACACAGCCTGATCTTTTCAGAATTTACCATCCAAGCCCCACACGGGATGTACTGTGGGCTCTATGACCCGCTTACCAGACTGTTCCCAGCCCTGCGTCCCATGCTGGGCCTCAGCACTGTGTGAGAAAAGAAAAACTTGGATGGGATCCAGCATGAGGAAAATGATTGAAAGATCAGAAAGAGGCGTTGCTATGAGAAAAGGATAAAGGAACAGGGTAGGTTTAGCTCTGGGAAGAGAGGGAACAGTGAGAGATAATAAGATATGTTGAAAAAAAAAGAATTTTTTTTTAATGTTTATTTTAGAGAGAGAGAGAGACAGCATGAGTGGGGTAAGAGCAGAGAGAGAGGAGACACAGAATCCAAAGCAGGCTCCAGGCTCCAAGCTGTCAGCACAGAGCTCAAGGCAGGGCTCGAACTCATGAGCCATGAAATCCTGACCTGAACCAAAGTCGGGTGCTCAACTGACTGAGCCACCCAGGCACCCCTAAAGATACTTGTAATTTTTTTAATCCTTGTCTAGTGATGGACTGTCCTTGTGCAAGATGTTCCAGTGCTTAGGACAGGTTGTCTGAGGTGCTCAGGCCCTGGAGTAAGGTATTGCTCTGTGTGTTTTCTGACCCTCCTCTGATTTGCTGTGAGATTTTGATTGTGAAGAGGGGTAGCTGGCATTGCATGGGGACATGTACGATGAGGACGGTGGGGCTTCTGCAAGTATGTTTGCCTAATGGTCCCCGAATGGGGAACCAGGATGTATGTATGGATTCTTTCTTATTACCATGGTGGTAGTTCTGAGAGCTGGTAAAACCTGGAGTCAATAAGTAGAGCTTTGACCCTTGGGAATCTTCGGGTATGAGAAGTTTAAAAATAATTATGATAATTAGCAGCTATTCATTCAGGGCTGTTTTTTTGATATGTATTTATTTTTGAGAGAGAGAATAGGCACGTGAGCAAGGGAGGGGCAGAGAGGGGGGGGAGGACAGAAGATCCGCACAGTCGGTGCAGAGCCTGATGCGGGACTCGAACTCACAAATCCGGAGATCAAAACCTGAGCCAAAGTCAGACACTTATAAGCCACCCAGGTGCTCCCAGGGCACTTGACTAAACTCTTTCTATTAGCTCCTTACTCCTCAAAACAGTCTGTTGTGAAGGTACGGTTATTATCCTCATTTTACAAATGAGGGGTCAGGCTCAGAGAGTTTTAAAAATATGTTCAGGGTCACAGTTGGTAAGTTGCCTATCTGGGGTTCAAAAGCCAGGTCGGTCTCTCTGGCCCCAGAGCCTAAGGTCGTTTTGGGTCTTTAACAACTTTATTAAAGTATAATTTTAAAAAATAATTTACATTTTTTACAATTCACCAATTTAATTTTTTTTTTAACACTTATTTATTGTTGAGAGACAGACACAGAGCGTGAGCAGGGGGAGGGGCACAGAGAGGGGGAGAGATAGAAACCGAAGCAGGCTCCAGGCTCTGAGCTGTCAGCACAGAGCCCCATGCGGGGCTCGAACTCACAAACTGCGAGATCATGACCTGAGCCCAAGTCGGATGCTCAACCAACTGCGCCACCCAGGCGCCCTACAATTCACCAATTTAAAGTGCACAGTTCAGTGTGGTTTCCTATATTACATTATCAGTCTCTCTTATTTGTCTGTTGTAAAATGTATGTGACATAAATCTTGACATTTTAACCATTTTGAGTTGTGCAGTTCATTGGCACTAATTATATCTATGATGTTTTGCAGCCATTACCACTATCTATTCCCAAAACTTTTTCATTGCTTCGAAGACACTAACCATTAGGCTCCCTGTTCCCTCTCTGCTATGCTCCCCCGTAGTCTTTAATTGGTTCTGTCTCTGTGAATTTGTGTCTTCTAGATATTTCATTTAAGTAGAACCATATACGTGTCCTTTAATGTCTAGGCTTTTTCTCTTTATATTTTCAGAATCGACCCATGTTGTATGACGTGTTAGGATTTTTTAATGGCTCGTGCTGGGTTTATACATTTTTTCTTCTGTGTGCTTTTACTGACATTTAACAACTATCACATGAAGGAAATCAGTTTTCATACTTCATTTCCAGTGTGTTCTTGTAACATTGGAACCATAAGTGTTCTCTTTTTTTCACGCCCCAAATGGTCCTTGTGTCTCTTTGTATTTTTACAAAGCCTTTAAGAAACAACAAAACACTATGTGGTAAAAATACGTGGTCATGGTAGAAACTCAGGAAGCATAATGAGCAAAACAGAACTCAAGCATCTATTTATCCACAGAATCTACCATCCAGAGATAAATCATAGTGATACTATTAAATGTATTCTATCACAAAGAGCTGTTGAAATCTTTTACATATCATTTAATTTTCATGACAGCCTATGAGAACAGGTACTTCCCTCCTCCCCCTCCCTTCCCCTTCTTCCTCTTTAATAGTTCCCAGATGAAGAAACTTGGCCTTAAGTTGCTAACTTACCCCAGGTCACAAAGCTGATAATTGGCTTAAACCTAGGGCCACATACCAAAGCATTATGCCCATCCCTCATGCAAAGCATTTATGTGTGTGTGTGTGTGTGTGTGTGTGTGTGTCTCTTTCTTTCTCCCTCTCTTTCTTCCTTTCTCTTTCTATGTGTGTCTTCCTAATAATGGGATTGTATTATACATAATGTTCAGTAACCTACTTACTTTGTCACTGAGTATTTTGTTAACATGTGTCCATATATGTAAATACAGGTCTCTCACATCATCCCTTTTGGTGGCTGTAATACATGCCATTTTGTAGTTATTTAACCAGCCTCTAGATTTGAACTGTAAGATTCTCCTCCTTGATTCTTTTTTAAAAACCTTGTATGACCATCCTCTTAATGCTTGACCAGCTGCCAGTTCTAGATTTCCCAGAGATCTTGCAGGCACCAGGATGGCTTGGGCATGTCTTTTCCACTCTAAGATGTTCTGGTTTCTGGCTCTGGGGAGGCGCAGCACCCCCATGAACCCCTTAGCTCCTATGCAGATCATCCACCAAGGCTCAGAAGTCAGGCCAGAGCCAGCCAGCCTTCCTACTGAGCCTCACACCAGATCTCCCTGAGTTTCATGGCAGAGTAGAACTGGAAAAAGACTTAAAACACTGACAGGCAGCCTTTTAGAGTTTGAGGGTAATTTGTTTATCACAGACTCAAGATCCTCATGACATAGAATTACTTACTCCCCGAAATAAAGAAGCTCAGCCTAAACTCCTCCAGTTTTCTTTTGGTATTTCAGTGCTTCTGACAGGTTAGGATGCTCCGTTCTCCCCAGTGAACTCTTGCTGTCATTCACATCCCAAGAATGAGTACGGTCTTCAGGAATGAGAGGGTGGGTTGTATACATTAGTGCTGGCCAAGTTTGCACTGTTTATCTTACTGGAAAGTCAACAGTGTGACTATTAACCTCCTGCACAATTAAGATGTAGGCTTTTTGTTATGTTGTTCTTAAACATTGTCGCTAAGTCTGATTTTTATGAGGCAGAGAGAGATGGGGAGAAAAAGGGAAAATCTGGCCAGTCAGGGGGCTCAGATGGATCAACACCTGGAGCTGCTGTTGGAACTTGGAAGTCTGGCAGCCAGTGGCATTGAGTGGTCAGGGAAGTCTAGATCGGTCTGCAAAGGTACTTGACCTGGCTGCTTTTGCTTTTACTTACCAGGTTAAGTGGGTCTTTTGAACAGATGAGATTTCTTTAGAGAAGCTGAAGGACAATGAGACTCCTTTTTAAAAGAAGCCTTCTGCTCTTGAAAAAAGAGCACTTGTTATTTAAAAAATTAAAAAGGAAATGCCTTATAGCTAAACCTTTAGGTTCCAGTGGTCATCAACTCATTCCTAGTAAAATGAGCTGAACAGTAAATACGAGGCACAAAAGAATGAGGAAGAAAACAGAGTTAAACAAGTGGCTGAGGGCACACATTCCAAAGCACCACTCCCTGCTGCCTCCTCCCGCAGGTACGGCCCCAGACAATTTGATGAACCAAGGAATTTTCTTGTAATAAGGATAGATTGCCTATTGCATAGATAACATTATTTACACCCCCAGAATGTGTCCTCCCCTCCTTTCCTATGTTCGTGTTGATTACTGCCACTGCTATTTGCTAACAAACACTGTATGATACTGTGCACTTACTCTGTGCCTCTCAGGTTCTCAGTGACTTTTTATGATGAACCTTTGTGATGGTCTGTATTTTTATCAGAGAAATTGGGTAAATTGCTCAAAGTTGTGCAGCCAGCAACATTTACAACTAAAAGACTTCCTTAAAGAGGAGAAACACAGGTTTGACTTTCAGGTGAGACTTTACTGAGTCACTACTCACCACGTTTCCGGAATTACCTCATGCGACACATTCTGACACAAAAAGGTCATTTGTTCTTCTCTTGTCAAATTTTCTTTTCAGTGACCATCTGCTGACTCCCTGAAGTTTACAGCTCTTCCAGCACTTTCTGCATGACAAATCACATCTTCCTAATAGCCTGCACTATGAAATTAATAAGGAGTTCCATCTCTACATAGTTTTCCTCAAGTATAACTTCTGCTCCCCACCCCACCTACCCTGCGATCACTGGATATATGCAATTAAGTAAGAATTACGTTTCAGGTTTGTAGAGAATAAGGTCCTTCTGTGGCTCAGCATCAATGCCTCGAATTTGGGCCGGAGAAATAAAAGATGATGGTATTCATCCAGCATCTGACCCACAGTAGGTACTTATTAGTAAATACTCTTTGCAAAGAGGTGGTATAATTTTGAGAGAAAGTAGCCCTGACTAAATTTTTGGATAGAGTGGACTTTATTCATCTATGCTGGCCCTGAACTGCATTTAAGAACTAGTTTAGTCTGTCTTTGTTTTTAATGTTTATATATTTTTGAGACAGAGCATGAGCGGGGGTGGGAGTGCAGAGAGAGAGACATACACAGGATCCAAAGCAGGCTCCAGGCTCTGAGCTGTTAGCACAGAGCCCAACACAGGTCTCGAACTCATCAGCTGTGAGATCATGACCTGAGCCAAAGTCCAATGCTCAACCCACTGAGCTACCCAGGTGCCCTGCTTAGTCTCTCTTTGTTATTTTTTAAGTAATGCCTGTCCAGTTTCTTCATCCATCCATGGGCTCATGGTTCAGTACTGTCAAGAAGCATCGTTCATTTCTATCACAGAGTGTCAGGTTGAATTGTCCTCCCTGGAACCCGTGTCACCTCGGAAAGCCTAGGGGATGAAGAGAAGCAGTTCTTAGACAGCAACAGATGTTTCTACAAGTGAAGTTTTGCTTTGTACTCAGGATTTGATCTGACGCACCAGATTATAAAACCAAGAACAAAGGAAGGGAGGATTTTGGAGAAGATGGAAAAGGACACGTTTCTGAGTTTTCTGTGTGCTAGCAGTGTTGTTACCTGTAGGCAGGAAGTTCTGGGTCTACTGATGGCTTTGTTCCTATAGGCTTTTCATAGTTCACAGTAATTGGCAATATGTGACTTTCTAGATTTAAGTGATGGATTTTTAGCCTCCCTGAAAGAGATGTTTAAAACACCATGGCACACAGCAACACTTAGCAGCCTCCGCCATAGCCATCAGCATTGTGGTGCTCGGGCATCTGATCCTGAGTAAGGAAGACTTACTTTAGAATGGTGGTGATGATTGGGCATTCAGGTCACTTTTAAAATATTTCAAATAGCGATCACTATGATGCCATGAGCAATAGGTGTCCTCGTTATTTTGTGTCTTCCTTATATCCTCCAAATACCATTTAGAGGCTGGGGCAGGAATAGTTTGGGAAAACATGTTTATGCCTTGGACTTTTTACATTTAGTACACATGCAGTTTGGCTACGATACTCCTCTTGGCTTCGATGGCCCTGGCTTGTGGCCATGTCGGATTCTCTGGCTGCATAATTCTCAGTGCACTGACAGCCAGGACAGTGGGATGGGTAGGGTGGCCGTGCTGGTGGTGATTATAGTAGAGTGCTCCTACCACCACAGTCAGGAAGATGATAAATGACATACATAACTTCTCTATGTTAATTGATTTGTTTGATCTTATACTTGTAATTTCAGTTTGAATTTCTAGGAGTCAAAATTTTAGTACCACATGAGAAGCTAGGAGGAGCAGTAGAACTTTTCAGCTATCCATATCTAGAGATGATGGCATTTTACCTCAGTGGGTCTTTATCATCCACATAGGACTGACACCTTTTAGTCTGTGGGCTCGCTCTTTTTGGTGATTGGAAAGGCCTCTTGGGAATACAGAATGTTAGCATAAGCTAGTGCCTATTTCTTGTTGTTGTTCCCATGAAGATGGGTACATTTTCATGTGTTGTAAAATTTATGCTTGGAATTTTTTGACATAGCCACCACTGTTTAACTCACAGTTCTTTTCAGAACAGACTGTAGAGCAGGATTGCTCTGACATGAGGAAACCAAGAAGGTGGAAGCAGGGATGACAGGTTTGCTAGTGTGGCCCACCCATCTCTATGCAGTCTCTGCAGCCCAGTACATCATGCTCTACCAATGGTTTGTGAATATTGTCGACATTAGCCGTGCATAAATCAAGGGTAAATAGCTGAGGCCAGCCAGCGAACACAGATGGCGGGAACCAAAAGAGTTGCTTGGCTCATAGAGCAGGAGCTCAGTTCAGACACACATTCCATTGAGAAATCCCTCACACGGCCCATAGGCCACAATGCTTCTGTGTGTCTGGATTTGTGTTATTTGTACCCCAAGGTAGGTTTTGAAGTTCTGACTCCATTCCCTAAGTCATTTTCAGTCTCTTTAAAACCGATAGCTGTGACAAGTTATTCAAGTTTCTGCCTTTTTATCTAGACTGGAACCTGTACAGATATAAACTGACGTTTTCTTAAAAGTCAGTGCCGCTAAACTAGAAATCATTGGGTTGATTATACGTTTCTCAATTTTACATGCTCCTGAATAGTGTAAGAAGTTGCAGCCACTTGGTAATATCAGTTAAATTTAAGAAACGTCATTGAATATCTTTTGTGTGCTAAACCTAGGTGCTGGGGGTAGGAGATTACAATTTGGGGAATAAGAAAGGTACAGAAAGTTCATTTTCAGTGTGAGTGATAGAGGGCAGTGATCAAGGTACACACGTACTATTAAGGGAGCTATCGGAAGGATATGTGGTCCATCCTGGGTTTTCAAGAGTGCAACATGCCTTAATGAAGACTTCTCTAGGCAGTACCTGTTTCAGCTGAGAATCAGTTCGGCTTTGTTAACTGTCAAAGAAATACACATCAAAATAATGGAGAGATGTTTTGCTTATAAAATTGTTGGGTTTTGTTTAGTTTTGTATTTAATGATAATTCCCAATGTTGTCATATTTAAAAGTTGGTATAAATGTATCTGTTTTTATTGGGAAGGTAATATTGAAACAGTCCAGCACAGTAAGATTTATCAAGGTTCTTAAAAATGCTTATCACCTTAGACATAGGTTCTTTTTTTGTTGTTTTTTGCTTTTTTTTTTCTTTCTTTAGAGAGAGCAAGCGTAAGCTGGAGGGGGGCAGAGAGAAAGGGAGACAGAGGACCTGAAGCAGGCTCTGTGCTGAGAGCAGACATGGACGCTTAACACACAGACACGTAGCCACCCAGGTGCCCCTAGACCTAGTTTTTCTAAGAATTTATCTCAAAGATTTACGCCTAACAGCACTAATTAAAAACTGAGCGTCTGCTCTAGAACATGTACTGTGCTAGGCCCTGGGGATACAGTGGTGAGCGTCACAGACCCAGGCCCTGCACTCAAGGAGCTTATGGTTTAGTAAGATAGTTTTGTAGGTGGTCTGTTTTCACAGACTAAGTGGACCTCTGTCCAAGTAGCTGTTTCATTAAAAAGACACCTGTCCCTCCCCATGTTCTTGAAAATACTTTTCCCTTTTCAACTTTCTTCCCTTACCAAAAATGGTGAGTAGCAACTGGAAGTTTTAGTAAAAGGCTAGCTGTTGTTTAGATGAAGGAAGAAGTTTCTTTTTCTTCCTTCCTACGCCCTCCAGGATTCTCCGTACAGCACAGGTTGTCGATGGTTCTCATACACCCTCTCTGTGATCTGGACCTGCAGTTTCTCCTGGCTTCTTTCTCCTTTACTCGGCACTCATGTACACATAGACATATACACATGTCTTTAAGCTAGTTTTTGTAAAAACAAGTGAAAATCACCTCAAGGGTATGCTTTTCTTATAAATTTAAGTATTAATTACATAATTGTCATGGCCCAGAAAAGCAGATCAGAATTACCATGTTTTCAAAATTAACCTCTTAATATATTCATCCACCCTGAAGTAATATTTTCTCTTTTGTTTTTCAGGGTAGTGACCTGTCTTTTCTAACTTGGTTAAGAGTTTAAGCTTTATGGTTTTGGGGGAAGGTGTTTGGCTAGGCAAAACCACCATCTTTTTTTTTTTTTCTTTTTTCTTTTCTTTTCTTTTTTTTTTTTTAACATTTACTTATTTTTGAGAGAGAGAGAAAGAGAGTGAGCCGAGAAGGGGCAGAGAGAGAGAGGGAGACACAGAATCCGAAGCAGGCTCCAGGGCTCCGAGCCGTCAGCACAGAGCCTGATGCGGGACTCGAACCCACGAACCGTGAGGTGAGATCGTGACCTGAGCCGAAGTCTGGCGCTCAACCGACTGAGCCACCCAGGGGCCCCATACCATTTTAGCACAGTGGTTAAGAGCAGGAGCTCTGGAGCCACATGGTCTGTATTCAGATTATGGCTTCACTCCCAGCTGTGTGGCTTTGGGCCTGTCACGTAATCACTTAGCATCCTCCATTTGTGACATGGAGATAATAATAGCAGTACCTACCTCAGAAGGATGTTGTGGAGAAGAAGTAGGTTCAAGTCTGTGAACTATTTTGCACAAAGTACGTGCTGTATAAATATCCTTATTCCTGTTTGATATGCAAACAACCCCATTGACTAGCCACACTACCACTCATGTGCACGATACTGAAATCCCTTTATAATCTAAATTATCTGCCATAGATGGAAGAGGCTCTTGTTTCAGCAACAAAAGAGGGAGAAGACTCACTTCAACTGACAGGACAGAAAGAGGGGGAGTGGGTATGTTATGCAAAAGGGAGAGTATATTCATTCAGCAAGTGTTCATTGAATGGCTACTTTGTGTCAGACGCTGAAAGGGTACACTAGCGAGTACAGCTGCAGTGGTCCAGCCTCGTGGAGCTTAGCGAAGTCTCTAGCAGAGTGGAGCTGGGCAAATGTTTTTGTATTGTTAATATAAAACCAACACTTTCTGGAAGTGCAGCTCCTGTTACACTCTAGATTTGATTGCAGTTGTTAAGAAATCCATGGTCTCAGAGAGGCTGGCAAAATACCCTCCAAGTTCAGTTGCCCGTGTCTGGGAAGGGAATTGCCTGGGGAAGAGCTGGGGCACCCTCATCCCTGCAGTTGCACTGCTCAAGAAGGAAGACGAATGAAAGTATCCAGCGGGAGTAGATAACGATAGTGACTTAAAGTAAGTCCCCAGAGGAAGTTTTCTTCCTGCTTCTGCTCTGGGTTCCCTCCACCTCTCAGATCAGGCATCAGATCTTTTTAAAACCACGGATTATATTGGATAGTTTTTTGGCGTAGAACAGCTGGGCAGTAACAAAAGAACAGGACTGTTGAGAGCAGTGACCGCTCAGAGGTATGACAGAAAATCATTAAGCGGAGGAGAAGGGCCGCTGGGCCAGCTGAATCAAGACCAACTTGATTTTGGAATTTCCTTGGCATCCTTATTTTGTGGGTCTAGGTTGGCCTTCCTGCAGGTTTGAAGAGTTGCTGCAGGAATATGTGTTACGAGAGGAAAAAAAAGTGGAGTGGGGAGACTGGAAGTTAGCAGGAAGCCAGTTTAAAAGTCAAAAGGCTACTAAATCAGTCTAGGTGAGAACCTGCAGTTCGGTCATAGAAGCAGGGGTGGAAGGGAAGAGATGAGATGGTAGTGGCCCCAGGGTGGCTCGGTCAGTTAAGCGGCTGACTCTTGATCTGTGCTCAAGTCATGATCTCATGGTTCCTGAGATCTAGCCCCGCATCAGAGCTCAGCCTCAGAATTGGAGCCTGCTTGAGATTCTCTCTCCCTTTCTGTCTGCCCCTTCTCTGCACGTGCTCACGCTCGCTTGCTCTCTCAAAATAAACTTAAAAAAAAAAAAAAAGATAGTAAGGCGTAGTGGAAATGCAATCAACATAGAGAGGCGGGAAGTGAAGGGTTGGATTCTGGACAAAGATGACTGATTCACGATTCACATCCTGGGTCTGTCACCTGCTATGAGTCACGTGGCGGTTCTTTAACCTCTGTGTACCTCTGCTTCCTTGCCATGTAAAACGGGCGAATATTCCTACCTTCCACAAGGAGCACGGTGTGTGGCACGAAATGTGCTTGGTGAGCATTAGCTACTGCTCTGTTACTACTGTTGTCGCTGTTGTTAGTATCTTTGTCATCTTTACTGTTATTAGGACTCAGCAGTTGTCTGGACATGGAAATGAAGGAGACCTTGAAGCTGAATAAGTGGGATAAAGGAAAATGTGGGGAGGTGAGAAGAGAAATTGGTTGTGAGTGACAGTTCACTTTTGGATGAGTTGAGCTGGATGAGTTTGGAATGTCTACACTGGAGTGGGCATCAAAGCTGTCAATTAATGGGTTATCCTAAACAAAACTCACAGTTGAAACAATGGAAGTTGCCAAGGGCCATGATAGAGAGTAGATAGAAGTAGAAGAGACCTGAGCACACACTTGATTACTCTTGGTGTCTCGAGCATTTAGTACAATTAGCTCCGTGTGCAGAGCAGAAAAATTACAGTTGTGGTTTGTGCTGGGTGGTGCTGAAGACATCCTTTCAGCTTCTCACCAAATCTTTTGATTCCTCCTTTACACTTCTGTAATTCTTAGGGAGCCAGTGAAAGTATGTGACCTTTTCTGGGAACTGTTTCCTAGGGCTACCACAGTAAGTTACCACCAGTGGGTGGCTGAAAACAAATTAATTCTCTTGCAGTTTAGGAGGACAGAAGTCTGAAATCAAGGTGTCAGCAGTGCTGATTCCTCCTGGAGGGCTCTAAGCGACAGACCCTCTCATGCCTCTCCCAACTGTGGTGGCTGCTGGCAGTCCTCGGCATTCCTTGCCTTGTAGACACGTCATTCCAGTCTCTGTCTCCGGCTTCACATCGCCATCTTCTCTGTGTCCTCTCCTCTAATAGGAACATCAGTCGTTGGATTTAGCACCCTCCCCAAATCCAGTATGATTTCATCTCAAGGTCCTTGAATAATTACACCTGCAAAATTCGTGTTTTCAAAAAAGTTTCCAGGTAAATGTTAATTTTGGGAGGACACTGTTCAACCCACTGCCAGAGCTAGTTAGTGTGCCGGGCCACCGAAGCTGGCATATGCTGCATTCTTAACCCTGACACGAGAAGAGTGTGTCCTGCTAGGATAGTCTACAAAAGAGCCTTGGAAGACTGATTTTTTGAGGGGTTTACTTAACAGACATGGACCAACTACTTGTGAGATACGTGTGAATGGGAGTCCTTGATTTATTTTTTCTTTCAAATTTGATTTTTTTTTTTTCATCAAAAATGGAATTTGTCATTATATTTAGCCTTTGGTTTTTTCTGGTCAAGGCTTCATTTATCAGGCAGGCTCTCCTTAAGGACTCTGCTTAGGTTTATTCTAGTAAACGGAGTATGCCAAAAACTAGAGATGAGGACCACACCTGCTCTAAGGCCTGTCACCACCACCACTGGTGGTATGTGTGGGGGGGCGTGGGCAGGATGCTGTATGGAAGGGAGCCTGAACCATAAGACAAAGAGACTGGGATTCTGGTCCCAGTTCAGACACTATGAGTTAGCTGTGAGACCTTGAATAGAGTTCCTGCCCTTTTCTCCAGAGCTTTGGATGAGTATCCAGAATGATAATGGATATACACCCTCTTAGCTGTATATGAAAATGTATGCAAATACAACGTGTTATTAAAACAGGGTTGAAATGTAATCTTATTTAAGAAGTCACATTTATATCCTCTCGTGTCTCTCTTCTGGTATATTTGTCTCCCACATAGAATTGAATTAACCTACAGTTTGATCATTTCCTCTTCTGAAGGGCAAGGTAGAAGTTACATCCTCTTTTCTCTGTTGTTTTTATCGAGTATAGAGCAAGTGGTTGACTTCTTGATACTTTGTGATCCACTGTGCTAGGCTCTGGGTGAGCAGAGAGTGAGAACATGCAGTCCTGGAGGTAAGTGCTGTGCCTGGGAGACAGAGGATGCAGCAGAACACAGAAAAGGTGCTCCTTCCCTGCCACCCAAGGAAGTGACATCTTAGTAGAGTCCTTTGAAGAAAGAATACAGGTTAAGGCAGTTGAAAGGAGAGAATGCCCCTGGCAGAGGGAGCTAGTGTGTACGAGGCCTGGAGGGTGGGGGAGGAGCGGGCACGGTCCAGCAATGAGAATGATCCTAGACCGTGATGGGGAGGCAGGTGAGAGCCAGGTCTGCTAAGGCAGATGAGGGCAAGATCATATGCAGTCTTCTAGGCCGTGGTATCTGGAGATCAGACACTGTCCTGGGAGCAAGGAGAAATCACAGAAAGGTTTTAATCAGGAGAGTGACATTGCAGAATTGTGTTTTCAAAGTTGTCCTGGCTGCAGCGTGACTGCCAGGAGGACTGTGAGGAGGCCTTTTCAGTAACCCGGTGGTGGTAGTTAAGAGAGTGGCTGATGGGACGGGTTCAGTGGGGCCTTGGTGAAGGACTACCAGGTCACCATGGCTTGGGCATCGGACTGGCATCTTTCACTGAAATCTGGAACCGAAGAGGACAGGCATTGGGAGGGAGGGACTGTGTTTAGTTTCAGACATGTTGAGTATGAGATCGCCGTGGAATATTTCCAAGTAAAAATATCCAAGAGGCGGAGTAAATACTGACCTAAAGTTCCTGGACCTTGTGTTCTCAACTGCATTCAGGTTAAGTCCATCAAAGATTATCCGCGTCCCTCTTGCTCTCTGTTGTTTTTGAGAGTCAGTTCATATTTATCTGTTTCAGTGTGACTTCACACCGGAAGCTTCGCCCTTCTGCATGTTTGTTTCCGCATCCAAAATGAAAAGGCAGACAAGATGATCTTCATTAGCTGTTTTTGTTTAAACCTCTGTCAGACACTGCTCTTTTTTTCTTTTCAAAGGGATTGGAAGATGGAGTTGGGGAAGTTTCTAGTCCTTGTTTGCCAGAATACAATTTGAGCTTTTCCGGTTGTATATTCTCATGCTAAAAAAAAGGCTTATTCAGATGTATATTGTGAGCCCTCAACAACTGTATCCTTCAGAGGTGCGAAAGGAGAAAGGATGTTGCTGGATCTGGAGTAATGGGAGAGGACTGACCCATCACCCTCTCAGCAGAGGGTCGGATTAGGCCCAGACACAAAGCCCTGGCCGCCTGATCCCTCCCCTCACTGGGGGGTCAAAAGCCTATGTAGTCAAGGGGAGTCTCTCTACCCACCTCCCCCCACCCCTGCCAAACCGTGGTCATCCTAATGGGCTCAGGGCAGCAAACTTTCTCTTTTTTTCAGCCTTCCCATCCTATTAAGTTGAGCAGGATCAGCAGTGACTCAGGAAGGTGAAACCCACTAGAGCCAGCCCATCTGCTCCCCTGCTGCTGCCCGCACCTTTGTTGGTTCATCTGTGTGTGTGAAGGGCTTGTGCTATGGAAAACCTGTCTATTCAGTTGTTTTAATTTTCTCAAGACCACACATTAGCAACCAAAAAGAACATACAAATTCAGCTTACTACCCTCTTCTGCCAAGAGAGAGTATGTGGGTTTTCAGAGATTCGTCAGCATCCTAGTGAAATGTACGTGTCTGTGAGGGCTTGCTTTGCCACAGGTGTGACCGTAGCCTGGTCCAGCTGTCCCCACCGTGCCTATATTGCTCTGTCACTAGTGGCTCTGAGCCAAGCAGGTGCTGTCAGGCTGGATCTGCTTTGACCCTCCAGTTTCTCTCACAGAACAAGTCCACAATCATTGCTCTCATTTGCATCTTCTCTCTCGAAGTATTTCATCCATTCATTAAACAAATTGCTGTGTAGCAGGTACTGTGCTAAGCTCTTTGAGAGCAACATGCATAACACTTGGCTCAAGCATCTTGATCCATTAAGAAAGGCAAGAAGGCAACTTGTATCAGTGGTTCTCAAATTTAGGCATCCATCAGATTCACCTGGGGGGGGGGCAGAATTCTGATTCAGTAGGTCTGTACTGGAGCTAATAATTTGCATTTCTGCCAAGCTCCCAGGTGATGCCGCTGGTGTGGCCACCATACTTTGAGAAATACTGACTCACAGGACTGGGTGCACTGTGGGTGCCGTAGTGCAGCTATGAAGATAAAGTTTGGGAGCACGGAGGAAGGAGTAAATAGTTTGACTTGGCTTATTCACCTTTCTTCCTTTCATTTCACCTGTACTTCCTGGGTCAGATTTTTCTGTGCTTTGTGAGGCCCTAAACGCTCACTTGAGGACTCCCTCAGCATTCCAAAGTAGCACTTCAGGCACTGAAGTCTGTGTTAGGAGAGCCTGTTTGGTTCTGTCCCAGTCATTCCCAAAGTCATCCCAGTGTTCTTTGTTTCTTCCCCTGCTCCGGCTGCTCATGGCCCTCCCTCCCTCCGGTGGGTTTTTTTCAGGAGCTGCAGGAATGAGTTCAGTCTTCAGACTTGGAAGAGGAGCTTACTTTTTCTTTTTTTTTAAATGTTTATTTTTGAGAGAATGCAAGAGACAGAGTGTGAGCAGGGAAGGGGGCAGAGAGAGAGGGAGACACAGAATCCAAAGCAGGCTCCAGGCTCCAGGCTCCGAGCTGTCAACACAGAGCCCAATGTGGGGCTCAAACTCACGAATCGAGAGATCATGCCCTGAGCCAAAGTTGGATGATTGACTAAGCGACCCAGGTGCCCCAAGAGGAACTTATATTAAAAACCGTTCCATGGGTGAGCACAGCTATAACAGCAGTTTTCAGTGTTCTCTGGAACCCTGGTGTACCTGGGAGACAGACATGGGGGTTGAAGTCCTCCAGCTACCCTACCACCAAGGCAGCCAAAATTTACTACACTTTATTTAAAAAGGGATTCTGGGGAAAGTTAGTTTGAAGAAAGGGTTCCAACTGCTTTTATTTTGAACTTTGAAAATTACTGTTCTGTAACATGTGTTCCAGTTCAAGCCTCCTTTTTGCTCATGGTTTTTGTTTTAGTGTGGCAAATACTGGAAGGATTGGGAAATTTTAGATCTAGTTCCTATGGATATTTCCTAAGTTTTGCTTTAATAAAGAAAACAGTGGTGTATCTTTAAGCAGCTTTTAAAGTTTTCCACCAGGCCCCATTAAGTCTACCAAGCATTATTACACACTAAGTGCTAGTCTCAGAGCTGGCGCCAGGGGTGCAGGCTGGATCCTGCCTTCCTGAGCTCTCACTGGCCAACCGGTGGGCACTTGGTTTTGAGGACTCCTCCTCTCCCCAGTGCCCTCCAGCTCAGAGCGTTTCCACTGGCACATTTTGAGCTCATCTTCCTCCCGACCAGCCCACTCTGCTGCACATCTCTTGACATTTATGGTAACTCCAGATTGCGTCACAAGGGCAGAAGGGAAGGGTGGTGAGATGTGTGACGGGATTTATCCAATGTGAGTTCGCTCCAGTCTCTCTTAGGCCTTCACTCCACTACCTGACTTGTACTGTCAGCAGCTTTGGGTTGGGGACTTTGTTTCCAAATGTCCCATTCTGGGCTAGGTTTAGTGCAGATGCGGGTCAGTGAATAGTCTGCGAGCATCAGTCTAGACCCAGTGGGAAGTAATGCTGTAGGATAAAAATGTAGAAATGTCTGGAAATCATAAATCCCATCTGTCAAGGCTGAGATTGAAACCCTGACTCCCCCTATCTCCACTATCTCTCTCTCTAGGATCAGATAGCTTTTGCCAAAAAAAGTTTTATTTAATTCCGTGGGAGTGCTTGAATTTATGCCCCATTTCTAGGATCAGATATCATAAAAGACATTTCATTTTTAAAACTTTCACCCCCAACTTGGCCAGTTCCTATTAGGCAACAGGATGAAGAAGGGCTGCCATCAGGCTGCAGGCCCTGCGTGCTCCTCTCTGCTGGCATTTAGAGTCTCCTGCTGTCACAGTAGGACTGAGCAAGCATGGGCTAAGACATTAGTGTGCTGGGTCCTGAGACTTTCTTGACTTTTTTTTTTTTTTTCTTTTTTTAAAGGCTCAGAATGTCTTAAAATAGCATGGTAGCTGAAATAACAGTAACAACAACAACAATAATAGCTTGCCATTCCTGAGAATGGTTGTTTGTTTGAAATCCGAGGCATGGGTTCTGGCAACAGTTTCCACAAGCGGGGCTCCCACAAGAGTTGCTCTAATGGAAATCATATGGTCTCATCATGACCGGAAACACAGAGGTCTGTTAAGCATTCTCCCAATCCCTCTGTTAGGGATTTTCTTACAGAAGCTTCAGACACCTACATACCCTAGAATTGGAAATAGGTGGTGTAGACCTGATCATTTTAAAGAGGCTTATCATGCTACTGTTATCCCCTTCAAATAATATCAGTCTACTCTTTGAGCTAGGCTTTCCAGCCTGGATATGCAAACAGTCTGTATTCCCATCACTAAGTCCTGAGGAGGACATTTTTTTTTTTTTTTTTAACTGCCTTGTTGAGAAAGGGATTCGGGGAGTCCGGCCAGCCATGGTTACAGCACTCCACATTGTCGAGATCCACAGGCTGCCTTCTGAATGGATAGTCCCTAGTAAGCTCTGGAATCTCCATCTTTTCAGAAGTTCTTGCCATGCTGGCCAGCTGTGGAAAAACTCCCCAGGTTCACATGCACCTACAGGCTCTGCTGCTTTCCGGTTGCTCCGTACAGCAGTTCCCACATCACATTCAGGGAAGTTCTGTTTCCAGCCCCCTTCCCACACTAAAAACCCTGCCCAGAGCCAGAGTTTTGGCAGATGGTGAGAATGAGTGAGACCTGGAATAAGCAGGCTAGGGTGACTTCTTCCATGTGGGAAGGAGTGAAATGACTTGATTGACCTTGGGTCACGTGCACTCTAGACTTCTGGAAAGTCCTGAATGGCAGAGTCTCTAATGGCTTTATAAGTCACCTTTTCCTGACTCCTTCAGCAGTCCTGGGTAGCATCCTTGGCCTACTTGATTTCAGATTTTGACAGGTGATAAAAGCACATACTGAGATTGCTGCTTTACAGAGTCCAGATTCATAACTATTGACTGATGTTATTTTTGCCTTTGCTGAGACGCTCCCTCATGTGTTTGCTGTTACTTTAATGGATTGCTTCCTGATACATTCTGAGCCCCGGGCACTTGCCCTTCAATCTGGCAAACTGCGGCTTGACCTGAATGGAATCAGATTGAGACCAGTCAGTTGGCAACATGACTCACTTTTTTTTCCTAGAAAATATAGTTTGTGTAAGCAGTGACTGTGAATGTTCTAATTTGCATCTTTGTGGAGCTTAACTTTAATCAGGATACTCCAGCCTTTTTCACTTCTGTTCTCTGAATTTTTAACATTTTAAATGTCTTGTAGGCACAGCGTCTGGCTCTGTGCTTCTGAGTGTTAAATGGGTAATGCTTGGTGATCATGACTTACCGGTTAGTAGTAATTACACTTCTAAGCAGAGAAGTCCTACAGTTCAGGTCTGTTTGGGTCCTGCCAGTAAGCCATTATTCTCTCAGAGACTCTGCAGTGGGTTTTCATGGGATATCTCCTACCAGTTGTCTTTCTTCCTCTTTTCCTCGGAGGGCCACGTGTGCGGTTTTGTGCAGGAAATCCCCACTGTTCTTGTGTTCCCCCAGCTCCAGTTGGAAAGACATCAGAGTGTCCGGGGCAGAGCCCAGGCCCGACATCTCAGCAGGCCAGACAGGCAGCAGATGCCTGTTGCCTTTTTTCACTTTGTATTTACCATTCCCTTGCTTAGAGTTTGGGGACCAAAACCAGCAGGTTATTAAAGGAATGAGAGTAATTTGACTCCTGACATCGATTGGGGCTCGGGGTTATTTGGTGTTTTGTTTCTGATTTGAAAGCAGCTGTTTGGTAACCACTAACTCTTCCCTTATTCTTTTCTTGCAGATGAGCTCACAGTGCCTGCACTTTACCCCAGTAGCCCTGAAGTGTGGGCCCCGTACCCTCTGTACCCAGCGGAGTTAGCGCCTGCTCTACCTCCTCCTGCTTTCACCTATCCCGCTTCACTGCATGCCCAGGTAATTTATACCCATCGGCCACGACTTCACTCACTCCACCACTGGTCCTTTCAAACCCGGTTCCCCAGAGCACACCGTACAACTAACACCTATCCAAGCTAACAGACCCACCTGCAGGAGATTAATGATTCCCTCTCAATCAAGCTGACACTCCAGGACTTGGGGATCATCTGACAGCAATGATATCACCCACTGCCTGATGTTTGCCCCAAATGACACCTCTCTCTTCCTTAATGATCTCACCCTCCTATCACACACAAGAGACTGGGCCCAGCCAGCTAGAGGGCGTCACCAGACCATAGTCGTGTGTGCCTGGTTGTGCGGAAGGGCTGCAGACGGAGGTGTCCACTTGTCGCAGGACTTACGTGTCTGAGTGTGAACCTGTGTATTGAGAGATCTCTGCTGTCGTGTTCCCTCAGGTCTAGTGACCAAAGGGGAAAGTTGGGAGCTTCCAGGAAGACCGCGTGCTGTCTTACATGTGTTACAGGAAAGATTAAGGGTTCCTCTTTCCACTTTTAGGAAACCCTGTATAAAAGGAGGTACCAGTGTAGTTTTGAGAATGTAATTACAAGTCAAGGTAAAGGTCTCTGATCTGACCCACTCCTTCTCAGTGAAGAGTAGCCTGAGTTTTATAAACTCCCTTGTTTCTTCACAAAGATTACTATCTACATACCAACCTTCCTCTTCCCCTGGAAAAAAAATCTTGCTCTTAGTTTTGCTCCTAGTGCAAGTAATAGTAATGAATGTTCGGGTTCAGAGTGACGATCAACAGCAAGAGAGAATATAGATTTCATTTGTCGTAGCACACGTGGAACTCTTTCTAAAAGCAGGAAAGCCTGGTTTCTGAAAAGCTTTGGCCTAGACAGACAGGTGGGGTCTTTTTGTTTTGTGTTTATTTACAAGGCTGGATGAAATACACAGCTTCCCAGAGTACTCTTCCTTCTGACTTACAGCTCTTTCATGTTGTACAGAATTCACCGTGTTGTATAAAACACACACGGGCGGTCCCCCAGCTGACATCCTCACAGGCCACGGGGTCAGGAGTGTTGGTGGCTGCCTATGCTCCCATTCTCTTCCAGCAGGGTTACCAGTGCTTTGTGCACATGCTGACGACCCAGCTGCCCAGGCCTGTACAAGCAGACTGCGGAGAGAGGACCCAGGCACCACCCGGTGTGGTGACCCTCGGTGTGGGAAGGGGAGGTAGAAAGCAGTACCAGTAGTGAGGGAAAAGTAGATGGTGGTGGTGAGAGCACCGGACACAGAGCATCACTTCTGGTAGTAGCAGTCCTAAGACTGATGACCCAGGTTCCATCCAGATCAGCTGTGCTCTCTGCTTCCCCTTCCCTTCTCTTCCCTTCCTGCCATTGCTTCCACCTTTGTCTGTGTCAGTGCTTGGTCTCCTGGCAGGTAGCAGAGGAGCGAGAACGGACAAAACTTAAGCCAGTGGACATATCTTCTGCTGAGTCCTCGAAATGTTCGTAGTGGCCTCAGGGATAACTTTGTCGATGACTGGGAGCAACTCAAAGAGGCCCCTCTGTTTGTGGGCCCGCCCCCATCATCCATGGATAAGTCTTCGTTCCTCTTGCTAGAGTGCTTAAATACAGATGGACAGTTGAGGCAAATGTTAATACTATGAAATGGTGCCAAGTTTGTGGAGTCATCTGAATATTGATGGCTTTGGTTAATCAGCAACAAAGCCTTTCACCGTTATCTGGGAAAGGCAAGAATTGACATTGGCCAGAAAGGACTGGGAATGGTAGTTTTGGGGCCCTAACATCTGGGTAACTTGCCCTTTATGTAACGGATGAAATCCAAAGTATATCTGGGGTTGTGGGAGAAGGAACTAAAGAGTCTTAAGAGATTAGAAAGCCCATGCCGTTGTGACAAAGGTTAGGGAGAGACAGTGCTAAGATTCAGTGACTCGACCATTTGACTAAACGGGATGTGTTGCCCATGGTGGCACCCTCCCCTGTGAGTTCTTCCTCGATCTCAAGATTTTCCCAACCTGGAATCCACTTGGCTCTGCCACATCGGTCCTAGAGTTGGTGGAACTCTCATCTGATACCAGTGAGATCCTTGCGCTCAGCCCCACAACTTGTTTGGAGTCATTCCCAGTGACGCTTGGGTTCTGTATCCTAAAGGCTCGTGAACAGATGTGGTTATTTAAATTTCTTTGTCCAATATGAGAATCATGGAATGAACTGGTAGGGGCTTTACCGATGAGCAGGTCTGGCCCCTTTTACTGTTGAGGAAACAGACTGGAGAAGATGGAGAGAGTTCTCCAGAGTTGCGAATGGCTCTGCCATGACTGGAGCCAGGTCACCTGACTCCCAGGCCTTGCTCTTTCCACGCCTCAGTGCTGGCTCACCAAAAGCTTAACTCTTTGATGCAATTTTGGAAAGGCCTCACTCCAGTGACTCCTTGGATCTTTCTTCTCTCAGTAGATGAGAAGCCTGTAAGAAGAGACTTGGAGGCAAAGACAAGGGAATCAGAACTTAACCTTCACCCAAAGGGTCTGAGAGAATTTTTATTAACTGGAGGTAGAGCAGTGGGGAAGACCAAATGGAGCAATGCCCTTAGTGGATGATTCTGGTTTTGTTTGGAGATCTTACTTGTATGTCTTTGGAGAAGCTTTTATATTATTTTGTTTTTCTTAGCAATGTTGTGCTCTGTTTTGAGACTTGGATTTTTTTTTTCTTCTAGTGTTTCTCTCCTGAGGCAAAGCCCAACACACCTGTCTTTTGTCCACTTCTCCAGCAAATTAGATTTGTCTCTGGGAATGTGTTTGTAACATACCAACCTACTGCAGACCAGCAGAGGGAGCTCCCATGTTGAATTTGCTTGTTAGCTACTTTTCCCCATTTTGCAAAAATTATTTCTTGGTAACATTTGAGAGATTTCAATAAAAATTTTAATCCGAGCAAAAATTATCTCACGTAGACTGCAGCGTTTTGTTTTCATGATGATGCGAGTTTGGAGCTAAGATGTTATCTCTGAGATGGTGGGAGAATTGGGCCGCCGTGGCACTGATCACACACTTCGTGGGAGAGGGCCTCAGAGCACCCAGGGAGACTTGGCCCAGAGTCGAGGGCTTGCTGCCGCAGCCAGTCTCTTCTTGGGTTCCCGAACCATCAAGAGCTGCGCATTGGAAGATTCTCTTTCTAGCATCTGTGGGTCGCCTCTACCTGGAGATCTTGCTTCAACGGGGATGGTGTGTTGGCTATCGGAAGCCTGTTTGAAGCAAATAGATGTGCTTTCCAGTCTGTCCGCCCTGATCCAGAGGAAGGAGGACCCAGGGGACAGAAAGTGTCATTGAAAACAAGTTGCGTCTTCTAGTTCTACTCCAGCTTCCATCTGTGGTCTGGTGCCTCCGGGTCTAAATTGAAGATGCTTATTTGACACCAAATCACAATTCTGAAGCATTATTGCATAAGGCATTGGGACTGTAAGCTGCAGTACTGCCTTATTAGTTGTAGAAATGATGCAGCCAACAAGTGATTTCTAAGATCATTAACATTTTTAGACATGATCACCCTGTCCTTGGTATTTGAAATGTATTAAATATATTATGTAAGTCACTGTGAACAGGAGGGGAGGTTTCATCCATGGCTTTTAGGAAAGTTAGACTCTCAAAAGAACATAGTGATTCCTGTCACATCATACTCACACATCTCCGCTTTATCAGTCTGGGTTCGGTTTTGCTTGTTAGCAATCATTGGGTCTTGTTGCTGACAGGGCAGAGAGGAAGCCAACAAAGTGCACTGTTCTCATTACATTCTAGAAACAATACCATTTACCCTTGACCAGAGCCACGTTGTTGGGCCAGAAACTTCTACAGGTAAGTAGGGCTGAGAGAGCAGGTCCCGGTTACCTGTTTCTCCTTCAGAGGCCTCATTCCCCCTACGGCAGATCTTACAGGGCTTACGACTGGAACCCATCACCTGCACGTAAACAAAAGGTTTTAACATCCCAACACAGACCTCCCAGGGTAAGACACGCCCCTAGGGAGGTGCCTTGTGACACATTGGAAATACTTTAAAGGTTAGACCCAAAATCAATGTGAAAATGGACCGTGGGAAAGTGACCCAGGCAAACGGAAGAAAGATCACGGGCGAAGACGGGAGCCAAGGATGGTGTGCGGGCACTAACTCCAGAGCTGCCCGCCCACCGCCGTATCCAGGCATTGACTCCGCAGCAACAGGCAGCTTCTGAGAACTGAATCTTGAAACTTTTTAATGAAGACAAATTTTGTTAGGCACCTCCTCTGTCACTGTGCCCTGTGGAGATGACACCAGGGCAGCTGGTGTGGCATGGGGTATGATTTAAAATGCGTGGCCCGTGAGAGAGGGAGCGTCTTGAGGGAGCTAGGAAGCGGGGCAGGTGTGAGTGTGCACTCCGGTGAGCACACGGCCCCAGAGCATGGCGGCGGCGTGCCCTGCCCAGGCACGTGGCGGGACTCCCACAGGAAGGGCACTTTATTCTTCAGCCTCTGCCCTCCTGCTCAGAAGGCAGTAGCCAGTGCCGGAACGGTGGTTGGTCCTGTAGTGGGACTGGTGAGCAAAACCCATGGGAGGGGCTGCAGCACCATACCCGGCTGGCCAACCTCCCAAAGGTAAGGGAAGAGTCGGGAGATTCGGGGCGTTTGCTTCTGTGCCTCCCGGATGGCATCAGCACTTCTCACCTGAGACCCTGGTCCCTCGAGGCCTGGCTTTCTCCAACGGCTACTGTCTCCCTGCAGTCCAGGGCTTGTGAGTGTCTGGGAGACCACAGCTTTGAAGGACTGCAGAGATTGCTTTTGGGGGCTGATCAGCCCAAGGCTTTAAATTGTTTGTAGACATCGATGAAACTATTAATCCTCTGACATTTCCCTTTCAACCTACAGCTCCACGAAGGCCACACTGTGAGGAGAAACTGCCCCTGGGTGCTCTGTCTCCTGAGTGTGCTAGCCTTGTCTGCTTCTTGATTTGGTTGGCTTTCTGGTCTAGGAGCACCTGGCTTAACTCCCCCCGGAGGCCGGGCTAGGGCAGGCAGGCTGGCCCGCTGTGAGCTCCGGGAACGCGTCTCCCACTTAGGAGCACAGAGCCCCCTTTCTTTGGCCAGCACTGCTTCTGGACTGTTTCTGGGCCTGGCCTTGGAAGGGTTGGAAGTGAAGGCTATGGAGCTTCATGGTCAGACACTGGCTCTGCCATTTACGAGCTGCGTGACTTTGACTGAACAAGTTCCTTAACCTCTCTGGGCTTCAGTAAAGTAGGACTAGTAATCCCTCATGTAGAACAAGAGTGCCTGGCACATGGGAAGGGCTTCATAAAGGTTAGCCTTTCAAGGAAATTTCAACAAGGAGAATTTCAACAAGGAGAATGAATCCCAGGACTGGCTACTCGTGAAGCTGTGATAGTTCAAGCACGAAGGGCATCTAGCACGTCTTGACACTTGATGCTGCAGAGTCCTCATGGCTTCAGCCAAATGGAAGGCCAGAGGTCGGAAAGAATAAACGAGACCTCGAGGGACAGCCACCAGTGTGACCACACCTGCCCTCCATCCAGCAGTGGAGCCCTGGAGCTTGTGTCAGCACCGGGAGGACTTGTCCCCATAGGAAGTCTCCCCCCGAAGCTGGGTCCGGACACGCCTGCTGGGAGAAAACCTCTCCCTGACAGGAAATAGATCAAGAGTGGGAAACAGCTGAACTCCCAGAGAGACCAAATGGTTCCTGTATGTTGCTTTACTCAGACCCGTTGTCCCTGAACTTTCCAGCTGTTGTCTTATCTTGCTTTCCTATCAGAGAAACTGGAGAAGAGAAAGACCCACAGCTCATCCTGCCCATTCCTCCCCGGATTCTCTGGCTCATTCTTCCCCCAGTCCATCCGGTAGGATTCTACCCAGCCTCATTTCCAGGTGGCAGAGTTAGTTACCGCTCGTGCCTTGGCTGAACCATGGCCTGTTGCTGAACCCCCAGGGGATCCCACCCTGACCAAGCAGGTTCCCTCTCCTTCCTTACCTTTTCTGTCCATCTCATCCCCTCTGCTGTCTGGTATCTGGAGAACTCGGGAGCCCTCACCTCACTAAGGCAGTGAGAGACATAAACATCTGGCCTGTCCTCACCAGCGTCTTCAGAAGCAGGCCAAAGTCAGTTCACCAGAGTTAATGGGGTAGATGTTCCTTTAGCCAGAGCTGTTGCTGCTGAGACCCAAACCTCACCACACTGCAAGCAGCTGTTCAGAAACCTGAATCAGTCCCCTAGTGCTCTATGGCCCTGGCCATGGTTGTGGATCCCAACAAGAGTCCTCGACTTCACCATGGCCATGGTTGAGAGCGTGGCTCAAAGTGGGCCTCTTCTTGTCTAGGGAGCAGCAGGGTTACCTTCATTTGGTGCACTGTTTTACGGGTTTCTTACAAAGCATGTTTCATTTTGTCCTTTGTTAAGGCTCAACTTTCTAGAGCCTGCGTCTTCTTCCCCAACCTCATCAGCAGTGAGAGCCCCTTCACAAATAATGTGGTCTGACCACCGCAGTACCATGGTGCAGAGGCTCCGACAGACAGGCTGATTTTAATGATAATTTCCACCCACTCTGCTAACTTTGGGATTTTAAGCAAGCTCATTTTAACCTCACTGAACCTCAGCTTCCTCATCTTTAAGTGGGAAGAATGAGTAAGTACCTACTTCGTGGGGTCATGTTGAGGGAAAGAGTAAAATGCTTGGCATGGAGTTGTAATTATTAAGATAGCTCTTCTATTTCCTTCTTTTTGTCAGAACTTGATCTGCCACGGCCCAGAGGCTCCTGAGCCCTCCCTTTGTAGCATTAGAGGCAGTTAGGATATCGGGACTCAAGACGAGCACCCTAGCAAGAGAACCCTAAGGGCCCGGGCTTTATTCGCTACCAGAGCAAGAATGGCAGCCTGTGGCTGTGGCACTGAGGGAGGCAGGCGCTGATTTTTGGCCTCCTTTCCTAGGAACGGGCACCCATGTACCATCCAGAAGTACGGGAATTCTAACTGCTTTGGAAACAAAACCAGGGCTACGAAGAAACTTTGGAAATATAAAATGTAGCCTTCATAAAAAGAAAGTGAACTTTTCCTTGAAGAAAACCAATTCTGACAGGGGGGAAAAAAGAAAATCCACTCCAAATGGGATCATGTTTTATTCAGGATTTGTGCTGCCAATGGGGGAAGGCCAGAACTCCGTGACAGGATGGGAAAGTGGGACACCCCAACTTCAAGCCTCATCCACTCTGCCATGAAGTACTTCTCGCTTCACCGGGCTCGGCTCCTGGGACCTCTAATGGCCCTCGATAGCAAACATAGTTAAAAATTAACAGACTGACAGAATTAAATATGGATGACAAGCAGCCGCTGTGGACTTAATCTGACACAGGATGTTACATGCTTGGGTGCCCTCGACCCGAGTGGCGTCTTGAGTGAACTTCTGGGATGTCTGAGCACATTTCACATGCTTCTTTGGAAGCAAGAACCTGGCTTGTGCTTAGGACAGACGGGGAAAGAGTCTAAAAGCTCAGGAGGGAAAATTATCTCTGAAGCCTTACGTTTAATTAAGCCCAGCCTTGACTGGTCTTAGCAGGAGGTCTAGATCTTGTCGCTGCCTGGGTCCAAGCCCCAGCAATGTCCCCCCAGTTCAGATGGGGAGATCTTGCAGGGCTCTGGGCTGGGCTGGAGCATCGTGACCTTCTCCAGCCAGAGCTTATTTGCTCACTTCCTTTCCGGAGGTCAGGGTAGGTCAGACGGCAGACTTCACCTCTGGACCGATTCACCGTAGACCTTGACATTTTGCCTAGATAATGGCAACTTGTTCAGTGGCCCTAGGCAAGGAATATTAGATGCCAGACAAGTAGTAAAGAATGGTGAGTGCGTTTTTTGCCCTCTATGTCTGCTGAGAAAGAGGATGGGCTGGCAGTTTGGTGTGGGGGGGGGTGTGGTGGGGTGGAATGGGGGAAGGATGTTCCTTCAGAGTGATCCTCAGTGGGCCTCATTTCATGAAGCAGAAATTCCTGAAAAGTGTTTTTCCAATTTTGGTGGACACTTTATGGCAGGGGGTAGGAGTGCAGTTTTAAAGAACCCTATAATTCCATAAAAATGATCGTTTTTTTGTACAGCAGATCAATCCAGTCTCTTTGATGGATTTGTAGTTTCTTGGACCACGTGTGCTTCTGGCTTGGCTGCCTCTCCTTAGCCTGGAAGCCTTCAGCACAGTGTGCTATAGGATCTGACCTGCTTTATTTGGTGATGCTGCTCAGAGTGGATCCTTAGGCCTAGAGCGAGCGGGCCAGGGTTGGTTAGAACTAAAGAATGTGTGAGTGTCTGGCTGCAGTTGGTTCAGTGTGGGGAAAACCCCAGCAGGGTAGACAGGGTCCATCTTGCAGACAGTGTAGAAATGTGAATTTCCATGCCTTCAGAAGGAGAGCCTGGCTCTGAATATACGGTGCTAGGGAAACCTGTATTCACATACAGCATCTCCGTCAGGAAAGGTGAGAAAGTCTTCACTGTGTCTTACAGATTAGGTTAGACATCCAGAACACCAGCTGGGCTGGTGGTCTTCCCGCTGTAATTAGCTGTGTTAAGAGCTAGAAACTTGGATGCCATATTGGCATGCCTCAGCTCCTTGATCCACCAAAAGTCACCCCTGGAAGGGGCCTTCTCAGCATTCGCGGGTGCTACGTAATAAAAAGATTCTGTGGTCAGATAAATTTGGGAAACCCAGGGTTAAATCAAGTTTAATAAGTTTCTTCATTGTGGAACTTCTCAGAGTCTGTAATGTGCTTAATGTGTATCTCGAATCTGCCGAAGGGGCAGAGACTGCATTTCTCTCAAACTTACTTGACCACAGAGCATCTCTAGGCGGCCTGCTTCCAGACACACTTTGGAAACCTCACTCAGGAACAGTGTGAGTCTCAACTTGGGTGTGCGCGTCATCATCTCCTGAAGGGCTTGGTACATGCAGGTGCTTTGGTTTCTCTCCTAGGGTTTCTGCATTTCTGACAAGTTCCCAGGTGATGCTGGTGGGCCAGGGACCACACTCAGAAACACTGGTCGTAGACTTACCCCTTTCTTTCATGGAGAAGGAAACAGCTAAGCCAAGGAGTATTTACTAATGGTCACTACCCTTAATTGAGCGAGGCACCTTGGTAAGCACTGCTCACAACTGTTTCTAAAGGCAAGTGTGAGGATGGCAGTCAGTCACCAGAAGGAGGTAGTACAGTCAGTGCAAATAATTACACTGTGCTGTTTGCAAATCACTGCAGAAAGACTGGTCTGTAGAGACCAGTCCAGGTCCTCCTGTCCTTGGCAACATGATTGGAAATGGGAATTCTGTATCTGTTTTAATTGTCTGTATCTGTTTTAATTGTCTTAGTTTCCTCATCTGTAAATGGAAGAGGATAGAAATTACTTTTATGGATACTCACTACTTTTTCTAGCATTCCATTTTATTTTTGCTCTGAGTTATTTCTGTTTCTGGTGCTCTCCTCTCCTGTCCAACCTCTCAGTAGTCACAGGAGCTGGTGCCGTGCTGAGGTGTCAGAGACTTCAGTGTTATCCTACGGGGGCACCGTGTTTCAGAAAAGCCTGCCTAAAGAAGAGTGATGGTAGAACCCCAAACAGTGCCCCCCCAATAGTAAATTCTAGTGGTAATCCCTTAACTTTACTGGGTAATGAACTCATGGTAATCGCTAAATTCTCGTGGAGAAGCGTCCCAGGGTCTTGTTGCTTCTTGACTTGCAGGTCATAATCTGATGGCGTGTTTAGCAGTTTCTGGCACAGAGTCAGTGTTAGTTTGGATCATATATATCATTAAAGGTTCTTACAGGGACTTGAGAAGCTGCTGGGATTGTAGGCAGGATTGTGAGTGGGCTGTGTGTGCGTGTGTGCGTGCGCATGTGCGCACACGACAGGATCGTTGTCTTACGTGGAAGGTCAACTGCATAGACTCATTCCTGCTGAATTGCCCATGGAGAGGGAGTCCAGGGAACCACGAGTTTCCCCAGCGTTTATGATGTACGAAAGCAGCCGCTAGGCGATGGGCAGGAGTGGCTACTAGTGATCTGGGGCCAAAAGCCACAGCAGAACAAGGAGCTCGAGTGGGTGTCCTCCCCACCCCCTGGAGGACAGCAGTGGTTAGCACAAAACAGCTTATTCACCTGGACCAGCTCCCTGCTGGGAACTCCATTTGCTCAGTTTGCTCCTGAACTTCCCTACCTGCCCTGCTGCCCAGGAATGTTGGGGAGAAACTCATCCTTGCCTTGGTGGGGGACGACACTGCCCTCTGCGGGCAAATGGGTGCCACTGCACCTCAGACCTGAAAGAGGGGCAGGCTTGGATGTCTGTGGAGTAAGTAGTGCAGTGAGAAGGGCCCACCTTGTTGGCAAGGGCAGTGGTGTCCAAGCCATGGTGCACGAGAGTCATGAATTTCAGGGCCTCTGTTGACTCCATCACCACCACATCCTCCCTGAGAATCAGCCAATGGGCTGAGCTGAGCTGAGTACCGGTCTATCCTGGACCCCACAGCCCAGAGTCCGCCTGCTTATCACCCTGGAGTACTTGGGGGTTCTAGGCCAGGCTGACTACGGTGCTCACGTGTGAGGCTTGTGTGGGTGGCGAAGGCCCAGCATGCATGACAGGTTAGCTGAAGCTGGGTGGGTGTGTGGGAGATGAAGGGCTTCCTTCTTGCAGTCACTGTCACCAACAGTCATGCCATCCACTGCGCCCCCACCCCCTGGTCAGACCTCCCTCTTCCTGTGTCTCTGAAACACCAACATGTCTTGGCCTCATGGGGCTCAGCGCCCCAGCCCCACACCCAGGCAGCACCAGTCGCCACCACTGTGCTCCCTCCGGCTCCAGCGTGCACAGACCCATCCCCTCCCGCTGTGTGTTTAGGTTCCCAGCCCCCCACCTGCCCCGGGGCTGTGTCCCAGTCCTGTCCTTTACCACCTGTCTCAGGAAGGCAGCTCCAACTCTGCCCTTTGCTTAGTGAGCAAGTGGATTCAGATGCACAAAGCCATAAGCCATGGGTAGGTATGAAATTTGTCTTCATCTTTCTGTCTTCCTTTCCTCCCTTCTGCCTTTTCCCCTGCACCCCTATACTCCTCCCTCCCCCTTCCTTCCCGTCCTTCCGCACTTCCCTCCTTTATTTCTCTCTCCTTTATCCTCCATGTGCTCCTAAATTCCTAAAGTGACCTTTTTTTTAGTACCTGCATGCAAAGAGTTTCTGGTCCCTTCTCTTAATTGTTACTGAGTGTTGGATGACCCTGGCCCTGCCTTAATGAGCGTTAGTGTCTGCTGGTGCCTCCCAAGGAACACAGCTTTGCCCCCTCACAGTGAGGGCGGGGGCAGCCCTCTGGCGCTGGTAACCTGATTTCTGGGAATGTCTGATATAGTCCCTCAGGAGATCCCCAGAATGATTCCTGGTATGGGCAGAAGCTCAAAATGCATCTGTGGACCTTTTAGGTTCCCATTTCCTGAATAAGTGAGGCCAGATGCTGCTGCCCCAGGTTGGGATGGAGTCTCCCGGTATGGCCCCTCGCCCTGACTCAGAACCAGAGAGGAGAGAACCACCCTGTGAAGAAGTCCTGGGGTAGAAGGAAACGCTAAGGACTTGCGCATGTGTGCCAGGACAGAAGGCCAGGGATCCTGTGTCAGCTTTGTCTGGGGCCCACTCCTGCACAGCCCAGCCTTTAGAATCAAGTTATGAGAGCTAGTGGAGCCTGAGCCCGGATCCTGACCCCACTGGGTTCTGTGCACATGGGGATGTCCTTCAGAATACCCAGATATCAGTTGATTTCTCCACCTCCCCCAGAATGCTGCTTTATTGTTTATGCTTTGGAGATGTAAGATGCCATGTGAAAAGAGGGTTCTCCAGCAAAGTCTGTTTTATTAAACCATTGGAGTAGGTTTGTCAGGGCGAAGTTCCTTCCAGCATTGCATTCTACTCTAGAAACATGGGCCAGACCCAGGTCATAGATCCATCTTTCGCCTCCTGTCACCCTGGGAGGGAGCCACCCAGCCCTCCTGAGTATCTCTTTGGTGTGATTTGTTCTCTCTCCTCCAGGACAGAGGAGCCGTGGTGAATGGGCTTTTTTTGCCTCTGTCCAAAGGCTCAGGTGCAAAACGGACGTTGCCAACAGATGGATATCTGTTAAAGCCAAAGTGCACTTGCCCTTCTGTTGTTTCTTCACGTTTTCCTCAGCGTAAGACCGGGAACATTCTGCTAAGTGGACAGAGCATCACTTGATCCATTTGTTTTGTTGCTGGCCTTCCATTTTAGAAACCTAATGGAAGAGAAAGGGCTATGGGCCCTTCTCAGCAGAGTGAGCAGAGGGCGTGGGGTACCAGGTACCCCACAGTACCGAGAGGCCAGAGAACCCCTTTTCTAAAAGAACCAGGAGCAGAATCTCAAAAATGTCTTGGCCAGACAACTGGCATGGATGGGTCATGAACCACCCCTTCCTTGTCAAAGCAGGTAGACGTTTCCACACCCTGCCTAGAAAACCATTAGGCAGCCTGCCTCCTAGCCCAGGCCTTGCTGAGTGAGTGCAGAAACGGACTCACTGGCCAGACTTTAGCCCAGCAGTGGGAGCATGGGAGCTGCTGGACCCGGCGTGCTCCAGAGCTGGATCCTCGCTGAGACCTCGGCCCCTGTGTTCATCAGGGGATGTGGAAGGTTTCTCAGGGCCCTGTTCTGATACTTTTCAGCCCCTGGGGGGGTGGGGGGGTCCTGCCCACTGGTAAATGTAAAAGGGCACCATCTTTGAACAGTGAAGGGGTGGCCGTCCGACAGGATGCCCTGTGAGGAACAAGAATGTCCACTGGGAGCCCCGGTTCACTGCCTTCTCCCCACATGTCTTTCCAGATGCGCTGGCTCCCTCCCTCCGAGGCTACTTCTCAGGGCTGGAAGTCCCGTCAGTTCTGCTGAATACTATGTAAGTACTTGGCTTGAGTAACAGACCGTCAGGCGCCTAAATGCATCCCGTCCAAAGCAGACGCTGCCCTGCGCCCACAGCCGCCTCGCTACCTGCGCTCACCCGCTGTCTGCCCGCCATCCGCCCGCCATCCGTAAACTCGCGGCGGAGCTCCTCTGTGGTGCCGCGTCTCTCTGGGAGATTTCTCCTGGGATCGAGGGAGAGGGACAGATGGTACTCTAGCTTAAGACACCGAGGCCTGGCCTTCCACTTCATAAATCAGCAGCCAGTGCTAGTGTTCCCGTCAGGTGTCTGCACGTCTGGCTAGGAAACAGCGGTTCACCTGCTGCTGGCGTTGAACAGCCACCTTCGTTGGTTACAGGCGCGCCTCATCCCCCTGTGCACGTAGTACTGTGTTGTGGGAGTCTTAGCGATTTATCAGAATTACCTTTCCCTGCATGCATGCACAGTAGAACTTTGAGTAAGTTCTAATCTTTCTGTAATACCTAATCTTTTGACTGAAGGCCAACAGTGTGCTGTTTCCAGTAGGCTTTCCTTAAAGTTTCTCATCCTGAAGGAAGCACTATGCTAAAATGGCATCTTCGTTGGGGCGCCTGGGTGGCGCAGTCGGTTGGGCGTCCAACTTCAGCCAGGTCACGATCTCGCGGTCCGTGAGTTCGAGCCCCGCGTCGGGCTCTGGCCTGATGGCTCAGAGCCTGGAGCCTGTTTCCGATTCTGTGTCTCCTTCTCTCTCTGCCCCTCCCCTGTTCATGCTCTGTCTCTCTCTGTCCCAAAAATAAATAAACGTTGAAAAAAAAAAAAAAGTTAAAAAAAAAAATGGCATCTTCGTGCCATTTTATTTTAGGCCTTTTCCGAGAACCACCAAATGAGGGGTTTCTTTCTTTTTTTTTTTTTTTTTTTTTTTTAAGATTTTAAGTAAACCGTATGCACAACGTAGGGCTCAAGCTCACAACCCCTAGGTCAAGAGTTGCATGCTCCACTGACTGAGGCAGCCAGGCGCCCCCAAATAAATTCTTTTCCTGTAAACATATCATTTGTATAAAATTCCAGATGCCTTCTTTAATTCAGTATCTTGACTGAATTTCGGTTAAATACAAAGCACCATTATTCTGAACTCTAATATGGTGTGTACATTTGGGGAGTCTGCCTTAAATTGAGGAAAGTCTATGTAATGTTACAGTTCTATGGTCTACAGTTCTCTTAGTTTATATCATATCTTCACAAAACAGAAGAAAAACTTTCATGAAACTTTTCATGAACTAGACCTTCAGCCATTTAGAAATGCTTAAGAGTTCTTGTAAAATTATGTACATACCTCTACCTAATGCAGGGTCAGCACAGAGCACGACCTGGGGCTTGAACTCTAAGAAATAGATGATGAAGGGTGCCTGGCTGCCTCAGTCGATTAAGTATCCAACTCTTGGTTTCAGCTCAGGTCATGATCTCACAGTTTTATGGGTTTGAGCCCTGCATCGGGCTCTGCTCTGACAGTATGGAGCCTGCTTGGGATTCTGTCTTCCTCTCTCTTTGCCCCTCTCCCACTCACATTCTGTGTCTCAAACTTAAAAAAAAAAAAAAAAAAAGAAAGAAAGAAACTGTCAGATTATGACCTAAGCCAAAATCAAGAGTCAGATGCTTAACTGAGCCACCCAGCCACCCCTAGATTCCTTTTCTAAAACTACTTGTATTTGTCCCTTATTCTGAAATTATGGTCCGTTATCTGTTTTATATGAAATGGTAATGTTAGTGAATGGCAATTCTATTTTAAATGTAGTTTCTTAGAAAAAAGTCAGCAGTCCATTTAAAAATTTAAAAAAGAATTTAAAAGTGTTACTGTTTTTTGAAATCTAAAAACTTAGCGTTTAGGGAAGACTTTTTCTTCCTGAAAAAACCATTTTTAAGCTTTGAGGTGTATTCTAGGGTGGGTCCATTACATGCAGGACTTCCCGATTCCATGTTCCACATCCATATACCCATAATTAATTTTTTAAATGGCGTGTCCCCAGCACTTGCTTCTTCACTTAGAAAAGCCTCAGTCATTTCATCATGAGGGACCTTCCCTCCATTCCCAGGATGATGCTGGTACAGCGCTGTCATGTGGCTCCAGAAGGCACTGCTTGTGTGCACCTCTATGTCCCACAACTGTGCTCCTCTCAGCTTTCAGAGGCTGGTAGGTGTCCACCTGGAGGCGGCGTGGGTTAGGTAACTGGAGATTCTGAAGCTCACAAAAGAGTTGATGGGTTGACATAGGTCTGGCATTCAGTGTAAGTGGCTGGTTGAAGAAGTTGTGGAAACTGGAAGAGAGGTGGGCAGGACGGAACCTCGAGGCTCACCAAGATGTAGAAGGTCAGCAGAGGATGAGCAGCTCATCGAGAATGAAGTGACCAGAGTTGCAGAGGAAGGCTGGAGCCCGGAAGTTTAGCAGTGGGGAGCTGCTCGGTGAGCAGTATCGAATGGTGTAGGAAGGTTGAGTAAGAGAGAATACACTTGAATTTGGCGGTTTCAGTTGGCAAAGTATAGTGGTGGCATTTGGCCTAAGGAAGGATTTTTTTAAGCATTTATATAGGCCAAGGGAAGAACGATCATTAAGCAGTTGCATGGTTCCAGCCAATAAGATCTCACTTTGTTTATACCCACCCACCAAGTTCCAGATCATCCTTCCCCATGGACCTATCTTACCAGAGATCTAGAGGCAGCAGTGGCTGCCGAAGAAGGGCGAGCTAGCAGTTTCCCCCTTCAGATGTGTGGCTGGTGAAACTGTCGGGTCTGTGTGCAGATGGGACGTCTCCTGTGGATGCATCGTTTGTTCTGAGCTAAACTTGGGCCACAGGCCTGACTCCTTCCTCGGGGTCTAGAGGGAGCAGAGGAGAGGTATTAGCAAAGAGGATGGATGATTGTACTCATTACCACCACGCTTGGGGGTCAGGACTCCAATCTCCCATCCTGCCTGAAGTTAGACCGGTTCAGGGTGGATCCATCACTCAGGTTCCTTCTAGTCTCTTGGATCAAGTCCTTTCCAAGACAGCTAATAATCCAGGCCATGTAATTTTAGGGAAATGTAAATTAGAATTGAAAACCATGGTTCTGATGAAATAATAAACGTTTTAGTATAAAATGAATCAAAAAGGCCAAATGTGGGATAGGTGCCACCAGAGGCACCACTAGGCCACGTGGCCTTCCTCCGTTCATCAGAGGAGACTTCCTTCCTCTGTGGAGAGATGGCACCCGAATAGAAAACTAGAGCAGGAGTGACGTCTGGTGTCAGATAGGACGACCAGTAAGCAGACTCAGATGGCCGTCACGTCCAATGTGTGGAGCACTGGGATGCCGCACTTCCAGATCCTCAACAGTCAGGGCCTGTTTCGTAGGGGCCCCCCAGGGAGTTTTCATTTACTCACTTTGACCTATTTCTAAAGGGAAATCAGTGACTAGACGAGAAAAGTAAGCAAGCTCTTTATTCTGTAAATAAACATATATTATGTGTTTGCTATGTACTAAATATAAAAATGTAAACAAGGCCTGTGCCCCTAAGGAACTCCAGTTCTAACGGCTGGGCGTCATGGATACACGTTTTAAAGAGAGTTAGCACTCAGGCTGCTCCAGGATGAACCTGTTAGGAAGGTCCCAGAGGCACGTGTGGGTGTGCGTGTGTTTACTGTCATTGGTGGCATAAATAAGGCCATCAGAGGTGTAAGTGTAATTGGTGTTTTGGTTTGTTCATCATCTTGCTTGATGGTGTTTAGTCTGGCTACAAGCTATGTCTGCACAGCACTAGAGTTCTGCTAATGGTCCAGCCATGAGGTGGACAACCCCAGATTATGTGCTAATCATTGAAAATGATCCATTTTCCAGATATGTTGAGAACAGGAAAGCATGGGCAAGTTTTTTTTTATTTTTGAGAGAGAAAGAGTGGGGGAGGGACAGAGAGAGAGGGAGACACAGAATCTGAAGCAGGCTCTAGGCTCGGAGCTGTCGGCACAGAGCCTGATGCAGGGCTTGAAACCCACGAACAGTGCGATCATGACCTGAGCTGAAGTCAGATGCCCAACCGACTAAGCCACCCAGGCGCCCCTGTTTATTTTAAAATTTGGGTTGTTTTTTTTTTGTTTTTTTGTTTTAGTAATCTCTACACAAAATGTGGGGCTCGAGCTCACAACCCTGAGATCAAGAGTCGCATGCTCTTCTGACTGAGCCAGCCAGGCACCCCCAGCATGAGCAGGTTTTTAGTAACTTTTTACAGAGAATGCGAGTTACACAGCTTTTCTTGTTGGGTATCCAAATGTAGTTAAATAATAATAATAATAAATTAGGAGCTGGGGTGGATATAGGAGGGTGCTCTTTAAGAACTCCTATAATTTCCCTGGCCATGGACCAAGACCATAGCACAGAAATTATAAGCACATGTAGTTACAGCACCAACAAAGGAGCGAAGGACATGGCAAGAGATTAAGACTGGAATGTAAAGCTGTGTGTATGTATTCCTTATGTTTTGTTTTGGGAGGAACGGGCTAGTTTGTCTCTGGCCATGAGCACAAGGGTCTTGGGGATGCTGCCATTGTCCAGGGAGCCCCAGGCACTGGAGGTCACGACAGAGCTTGGAACTCAGCACTGTGGTTCCTGCAGGGACCCCTGCCTTCTCCCTAGAAGAGTCCCAGGCGCCATGCTTTCTGCCGCAGCTCACATGCCCAGGAACCAGGACGGTGCTTGTGCCTGAGTTGCCTCTCCCCTTCCTCCTGTTAACTGCGTCTCCTGTCTCACTTAAGTTCATTAATGCAGTAACTTATCCAGTGAACATCTGCAGCAAGCAAGGTAGTATTCTGGCTGCTGAGGTTACAGGAGCAATGAAAGCAGACAAAATCCTTGCCTGCGTAGAGTTCGCTTTCTGTAACAGGGCCAAGATGGCTGATACACTACAATTAAACATAAGTAGTCAGGCGGTAAGAAGTGCTAAGGGGAAAACAAGCCAAGCGAGGGAGGAAGGTAAATGTTCTGGGCCGGCAGGCGCCGTATGTCACAGGAGAGCAGAGGGGCCAGGGTCAGCCTGGCCCTTAGCATTCAAGCGGAGACCCAGAGCTTCCCCAGAGCTATGTGGGTGCCCTTTTCAGAACAGACTCACTTAACTCAAGTTTAGAGAAGAATTTAACTTCTCCAGTCTTGTTGCCTTCCCCTTTGCCAAGCCACCCAGGCCTGTGCTGCAGCAGGCTTACTGTGGAGCAGAGAATGTGCCCAGGCAGCTTGCAGTTTAGCCCTGGGTGCCGATTTGCTTTCCCTGAGCGGCGTCTCTATTTTCCCAGTGAGGAGCCACGTGCCCTGGTTCTGACTCCCTGAGCCCGGGGTCTGGTAGGTTCCTGGTGAGTTGTAAAGGCAGGTCCGGGACTGTGTGCGGGGCACTCCTTCCAGCCACTGCCATGCATTCGCAAGTGCCCTAAGCTACGGCCACAGACATCTGCTAGCCACAGAAGCACCCACTGAGCTCATCTACGAACACCACTGTCAGGAAGTGTGGCCAAAGCTGTGATCTCCCTGCTTTTGCCTGTTACCTGTTTTCTGTGAGTTTGGCGGGGAGAGCTTCAACACCCCTGAGCACGTGCTTCAGGAGAATTGCCTGACGGTCCCTGGGAGAAGTCAAAAGAGGACAGCTGCGTCTGAAGACCAGGATATAGGGTCCCGGTGCCTTCACAGAAAAGGTCAGGGCCACCTACGAGGGCCTTGCCCCACCCCCCACCCAACCTTCCCTCCTTCTCGGCTGGAAGGGGAAGTTCAGAAGGCCTGCGTGTTCACTGTAAAGTTGAAAATGAATACAATTTGGACTTGCCTCTGGTGTTTTATGCTTTGGGGCACCCTCTCACGGGGTCCCTGTAGAACAGACAGGCGCGTGCACCGTCCCTGCCCATGGCGGATGGGGGAGCTGGCGTGACAACAGGTGCTGCTGTGGTGCTGCCCTGTGCTGCCAGACCCTGGGGGGATGTGGCTGGCGGTGGGACATCCTGAAAGTGCAGTGTTGGTCTGGCCTTCCTGGGAGGCACCCGAGGCGCCCTCCCTCGAAAGTTCTTGGCACGTGCGGATCAGATGGAGGACGTGCGGGGCGCTGATGGGTTTTGTTTGCAAAGACGCGTATTTTCCTGTCCTCAAGTGACCCAACCTTTCCTAGGAAACTGGAATTTCATCTACTTCTCTTTTAATATTTTTAAAGTGAAATTCTGGGGAAAATTTTCTTTTTTCCTTAGTTCTGTGAAGAGAGCTGTCCTAGGAAGGCAGGCTTTCCGTCAGCCTCACTTGTGATCCCAGAGGACATTTCAGCCCCGGTCCAGTCTCCATCCGAACCCCGGTGGGGTGTGGGGGAGCTGCATCCCATGCCAGCAAACCAGTGAGACCATAAGGGGAACCTGAGGTTTGCAGCAGCACCCTGTGCGCCCCCGTTCATGAAGCGCTGCATGTCTGAATCGGCCCCTCTGCAGGAAGGAGAGTAGCACCGCCCGGGGCCGGACATTCAGGCCTGTTACGGGGAACACGGCCTCTGGCGTCCTCGTGCCGGGAGTCAGCTTCCTGCATCGGCCCTGGAATTCTCGTGAAAACCAGCTGGCTCAGAGGCAGTCATGCCTGCAGAAGAATATTAAGAATTTATGATTTGCTGGATCTCAGCACCTTCATATTTCAAAATTCTCAAACCCTAGGGAATGGGATATAGTCACAAATGTTTCGTTTTAGTTTTTGTTTTCCAGAAGGTACTTAGAGCAAAATCGAGCTCATTGGTGCATGTGACCGCCCAGGATCCTCCTGGAGAATTGCTTTTATGGCCTTGGGCTGACCAAAGTTGTGGTCTGAGGCAGCTCCTGGAGTTGTTTGGGTTTGGGGCGCTTCCTTTCTTTGGGGGCTGGGGGAGGGCCTTCAGGTCCTGAGCCCTCTCCTCATGGGGCTTCTGAGCGGTCCCGGGGACCCGGGTCTCGGGACTGTGTGTGCACCTTTGCTCTGCCCCGCCACATGGTGGACACCCTCGTGCCCTTGAGTGAGTGTGTGAAGGCCGCGTCTCCCATGGCACGCTTCTCTCCAGGTGCCCTTCCCCCTGGGCGCCACACTCAACTGCCAGAGTCCTTCCCCTCTGACCACATCCTGAGACTTTGAGCCGAGAGCTTCCGTGCCGCTGGTGTAAGGCCGTTCTCACGTGGTACCTGTCCCCCAGCTCCGCATCGGAGACCTTTGGTCCCTTTGGCATTGGCTCTCTGTTCTTTGCCCTACAGAACAGGCTGGCTGTCAGGCCTCAGGGAACCCGAAGAGTGGGCCGGCCCCGGGTTGGAGGTCACTGCACCCTGTGAATGGCTGATCTCTTCCTCCATCGCAGGTTCCAGGTGTGTGATGGTGGCTGCGATCTGTCTTGTGGGTGTTAATGCCATCTTTGGCGGTGGCGACCGTACTCGAGCTGTTCCACGAAACTGGAGCGTGCCGGTGAGTTCCATGGTCAGAGGCCGGGCAGGGCACGGTGGTGTCAGACCAGGGTGGGAGGTAGTCCCAGGCCCTGGGTGACAGGGCCCAGCGGTCTGGGTGTTCCCACCCCCAGATGGTTCTGATGGGTGCTCTGGGCGGAGACATGATGTGGGGAACGCTGGGGTCAGGGCTTTGCTCTCCATTAGCTCCTCCAGCCCCAGCCTGCATAGGGAAGGGCACCCTGGGAGAGCAGGCTCTTGCAGCACCTCACCCTTCCCTGGTGGGGCCGATGCCTGGCAAGGCTGTCCACACTGCCTTGGCCCACAGCCTGTGGAAGGAGCTGTTCTACCTGAGGGGGTTTACAGATCAACGACACTTTGCCCTTCGAGCACTTAGACCATTTTTGGAAATGAACCATTTTGGTGAGACTCTTTTTTAGATGTAGTATGTATATATTCCTTCTGACTTATGAATCCAATTATACTGAACATAGTGCAACCCTTTCCTGATGACTCAGACATTCTTGTGACCCTCTTTGGGAAAAGTGGTTGCCCTTGGGCACAACTGAGGTAGGATTCTTACTGAATTCCTCCAACTCTGGACTTTCCTTCTGGGTGATGAGGGTGATTTTGGTGATTTGGTGATCTGTTCATCTCTTCAGTTGATATCAGCTGTTCCTCCTTAATTCATCAGCTTCTAGCAGCATGTGTTGTCTTAAAACAATAACGTAGCATTCCCAGAGGTGACCGGCCTGCAGGGTGCGACACAAGGGGCTTCTAGCCTCTCTGGAAAACTTGGCCTTGAACAACAGCCATGCCAAGGGCAGGCCAACGGCGGTATGTCTCGGCCCAAATAAGGCAGCAAATTTCATCCCTAAAAGGGGCCTGTCAAGAAAAGATGAGTCAGAAAGAGGGCAAGATTCCTGCTAAGGACAGAGAACCAAGCAGATCTAGCCAAGGAGGTCGTTAGCACATTTTTGGAACTTAGGTAATTTCTTGCTCAGAATAGCGCCCGTCCATTGGCAGACACACCTCGGGTGCCAGGTTTCGGATCCTACCTCCTCCTGCCTGGACAGGAACCCAGCAACCTGCACTTGGGGTCTTTTTCCCCCACTGATGGGTTTCTCCCACTGACCAAACTTACAACAGGTAAACGTTTTCCACATCATGTAGGGTGGCTAATATTTATCCCACTAATTCCAGAGCTTTCTAACACATCAGATTCTCCTTTTGCCATGGTTCTTTTAGTAGCAATGCCCATGCTGTTCTTACCGATATCACCTGGTAAAACTTTCTTAAAAGTCAAGTTTTGTTGGGCTCTTTTCTCCCTCTGCTCTGGCAAACTTTAAGGACCCATACAATTTTTTGGAAGCAAGTTAGAATGATTTTTTTTTTTTTTAATGCAATAAATTGACCCAAACATCAGCAATTCAGGGCAAATGCGGATCAGCCCTGTCAGGAAGCGGCAGCTGGAGCACAGGGTGACTTCATTTAGACAGTGGAAGGGCCTGGTGACCCAGAGCAGACAAGAGGTGGGGGTGGATCCGGGACTCTGGGAGGAGCTGAGTTGGGTTGCGGGCTGCTGGCCAGCATGGGCTAGACAGGGTGCAAGGTGTCGTCGGCACCAGCCATGTTCACCTTGGGACTTGCCAGTTCTGGGGCCGTCCGTGGAAGATCGAGTTTGGAGGAGGCCTGACATTAGCACTGCTTCTGGCCTGCCCTCATGAGCCCTCGGAGGGCCTGGACCGTGAGGAGGCTGAGCCTTCTCTGGCCAAGTGTGGAGCTGGAACCCACACGGGGAAGCAGCTAACTGGCCCATGCTTTGTGCTGGTTTCTGGGGCTGACAGGCGCACATGGGGAGAGGTGGCCGGGGGTGTGTGTGTGTAGAATGTGGGGGAGGAGTTTCCAACTCCAGAAGACTGTTCTGGAGGCTCGAGACTATGAGCGTTTTTAAATGTTAGTAGCTAGGCTTTTTATTACAAATTAATATTGGTATTTGATTTTTTTAGGCCAACAGGTATAAAATGAAAACTGTGTCCCATGTTCATTGGGAGTTGGGTTGGGGGGGATAGTCCTTACCTGACTTTGGGGGAGAAATGAATACATGTTGGAGAGACTCTTGGGGAAGAATCACCAGTAAATAGGTCAAGTGCATGTAGAACGATGGGGGAAACAGTCTCACTGTCGGGAGAAGGAGCTCCAGTTGAGTCCGGGAGGAGCAGCCACGGCCAGGGCTGGCGTCGCTCCTGAGCTGCCGGCAAGTGCCTTGGCCCCAAACCCAGCAGCAACCCCTGCACCGAGGGCCACAGGCCGACCTTTTTGAGGACAACTGACACGAAAGGTTTCCTAATTGTAGAATATTCTTTCAGAGAGCAGCACTCTCCGTGCTCTTCAATGGAGACTGTTGTGCCTGACCCCAGACTAGATTGTCTACGTGCATTTTCCTCCCTGTGTGTCCTGTCACGTGCACGGTGTGGTTCAGCCCCCACCCCTTCAGGAAAGGCTCTGTGGGGAGAGGCCACCCTGCAAACGGAGCCTGACCCCCCCCCCCACCCAGCCCCCACCCCTCCGTGGTGCTCTGTGTTCCCGGATGTCTCTGTGTTCTGTTTAAAATGTCCTTGTTAATACATTCCAAGGTTTGAACTCCGTTCTTAGCTAAACCCCTTCCTTGTTTACAGGGACTGAAATAGCCACATTCTGACCTTCTGTTCAGTCTGGGAACATCTATGGCAATGTGGACGCATTCTTTTCCCATGTGAGAATTACATCTACACGGCACAGTTATGGAAAAGCTCGGGAAACTATCAGCTCTCCTCCCCTCTCTTCTCTCTTCCCTCCTCCCTTCCATGGGTTTTCACCTCAAAGCCTTTCTAATCAGCCAAAATTACCCAGCCCCACACACCTTGCTTCCTGTGCAGGAGGAAGGGGACCGAGTGATGGCTGCTTATTGTCCGGGGAAGCCAAAAGCACCCTCCCACCCCCTCTGCCCCCCAAACTGCTTCCTGGGGCAGCCCCCCATCAGGGCCAGAGCTGCCCCATGCAGGTGCTGAGGGTGCTTCTCAGAGGGGGGTGTGATCAAGTCTTAGGGTCACATGCCATTTATTACCCATCGTTCTTGTCTCCTTTGCTGCCCCAGAGTGCAAGTGTTGGAAGTTTTGCTACACGCAGGTAACGATGTCTGGGGTGGAGAAACGAGGACATAGTCTTAGGGAGGAAAATTATCCTTCAGGAGGCCAAACCAATGGCCTGGACAGGGAGGACTCCTCGTGAGGACGCCGAGGAGAAAGGCCTGCAGGCTGAAGTGCCCAGGGAAGGCCGGAGAGGTGGCACTCCCTCCGAGTTCTGAGAAAGGAGTTTGTGAGGACAGAAGAAGGGGGATGTAAGCATATGCCCCACAGGTTCTTGTCAAAAGTGGGTTCTGACCAAGCTTTGAGGGCCTCGAGGGAAGTGGTAGGGATTTGGGTCTTGGGGAGGCAGGCGAGGGGTTTTCAGAAGCTTTGTCACCTTGCCCGCAGCAAAATGAAGAATCAAGTTAGAAACACATACCGGGAGAGGCAAACCCAAGATGGTGATGGTGGTGTCGGGAATTAGCAGTCGTCCGTGTCACCAGGGGCCGGGTGGAGGGACAGTGACACAAGTGGCGGGGGCGGGAGCTGGAGCCGTGTTACGGTGAGGTGGTGAGTCTGGGTTCAGAGGTGGTGCCTTTGAGGTCACGGCAGCAATGTCCAGGGCACAGCTGACAGCGATGGGGACAATTGTCTGGGAACTGGCTGTGGAACCAGAAAGGCCAGCAGTAGCAACGTGCACTTACCCAAGGATGGTTGTTGAGCAGAGAAGGCAGACCCGCCGGGCCCCTGCCCAGGGCTGGAGGACACCGTGGGCGCCTGGTCCAGCCTAAGCCCACGGGCAGGTGTGCACACACATGGAACATGGCCTGTGCTCCTCCGCCTGTCCGTTCAGTCCTTCCTCTCTGTCCCTGAAGGCAGTGTAGCAGCCTGGGTTTCAGCAAAGTCTCAGTAATGATTCAAGACTGCCCCCCCCTCTTTTTTTGCCATGTCCCCACGTGGGATCTGGGCTGCCTTCCCAAGATGGTGCTGTGCGAGCCCCACATGCAGGCCCCGCAGGTTCCCAGCATCCAGGGCTGCCGAGCACCGTCCCCTGTGAATTGTTCCAAAGTAGGAACAGCCATAGGGTGACTGCTGTTCCTAAGAAACGGCTTCCTGGAATCAACACACAGCTCTGACTGCTGGCCCATGATCAAGTTTGGGATGACGTGGAACTTGTCATTCCAGACCTGACAAGCCGCAGGAGGGCAGGGGAGAGAGCATCTCGTGTCCACTTCCTCGAAGCAGGTTTCCGTTTCTGTGGCCGCCCAGACCTGGGGACGCAAGGGGGCACTGCCTCCTCCCAGTCTGGTGGGGAGGCTCCTTCAGTGTAGTTCAAGGGCAGCAGGTCAGGCATTTGAGGGACTGTGAGGTCACGGGGTCATTAGGAAGGTCAGCTGCTCCAGCCCCAGAGATCATGCTTGGTGCCATGGCCCCTGCCACCAGCCCGGGGCTGCTCCGTGCCACACACGCCTGGAGTGTGGGACCCTGGTGCCCCAGGCAGGTTCAAGTCAGGGTGCGGCAATGGGATGTAGCTCTCAAGAGCGGCCCCTGCTAAGTGTCACAGGTCTTGTGACGTGTACCTAAGATGGGGTGTGCATAGTCCCGGCCCACTCTGCTTTCTCCATCACCAACCATCTGCCAAGTGACCGGTGATCCCCCCGCCTGTGCTGGGCCCCCGGGGGAGGCAGAGCGGTCAAAGTGAGATTTCCAGAAGGAGTCTATCTCCTGCGCTCCTGCCATTTCAGAGAGCTCTGCTGAGAAGATGAGGCAAGGGTGGAGGGTCATGGAGGTCAAGCCTTGCAGAGCTTGACCTGGGAGCATCTCCAACCCCAGGGCTGTCTGGCTGGGCCTGTGAAAAGCACAGTTAACTGATGTACTGGCACCAACTGAATAGTGGCAGCGGGCTCGAGAGACTGGTGAGTGTCACCCGCATATTACAGTTGAGGCTCCAAGTGTCCAGATCCCTGCCCTCGAAAGCTGCACCCCGATTTCTCTCTGGGGGGATTTTACCGTGATCCATGGGTCTGTGGTAATTATGCTGGATCTTCTGACTTGCGGCCCATTGCTTCTGCCGTCATCTACGAACCAGGCCGTGCCAGGGTTTGCCGGGTCTGGTCTGCATAGGAGTATTAGCTCGTCCGGTTAGTGATGTTTGTTCACAGAATGCTTCTCACTTCAGGATTTACTGCTAAATACACATCCTCTTAAATCAGTTTAACTTCAGATAGTTAGATGGGTGGTTACTAATAATGCCATTTTCTTCATAGCTTCCTCCCCCCCCCACACACACAGAAGCATTTCCCTGTTCAAAATTCTAGTGTATGCAGAGCTACTTCTGCATAGACCTTTGTGTGCCTTTTTATTTATTTTTGAGAGAAAATTCCACGCAGGCTCCTCAGTGTCAGCATGGAGCCTGACACAGGGCTCGAACTCACAAACTGAGATCATGACCTGAGCTGAAGCTGGATGCTTAACTGACTGAACCACCCAGGTGCCCCTTTACGTACCTTTTCCACAACCATAAATTTAGGAGTTTGATGTGTTGGTAGAATGGTGAGAAAATGGAGTTGGACAGAGTTAGAGGTTCTGCAGTCTTCACCTAGGTGAAGCAAACACAGGACCGCGATGGGACTCAGCAAAGTCTCAGTGATGATCCAAGACTGCCCCTTCGCCGCCCCCCCCCCTTTTTTTTTTTTTGCCACAAAGCAAACCACATGTGAGCATTTCCTTGCAAGTGCAGAGGAAGAAGGTCTTGAAACGTTTCTGGTAAGAGAGAAATACGTTGCCCATGTATCTAAGGTGAGAACGTTGCTGCTCTCGTGAGGGATCTTTGGAGGGTCAGGAAATCTGTTCTGTGCACACAGGCTGCTGCAGAGATGCCCCCACGAATGTCCCGGGGGTCTCCGCCCTGAGTACTCTCCCCTGCGCGGTCCCACAAGCTTGGAGGAGGGTGAGGTCTCCCCTCACACGTGTTCTTTCTGTTTCAGGCTTGAACAAACCTTGCCCAGTTTTGATCCCTTCAAGACTTTGCCACAGCCTCTATCACACATCTGTTTTTCTCGAAGAAAAAAATATAATAAAAATGTTTTACTCTTTTACACTGTATAATTTTAAGATATAGTGTGTTATTTGTGAACGCATGGTCTGACCTTTCTGTACAGTTTGGACATATTTTCAAACGAAACATAAAAGATGTCAATAAAACCAAGAGAGTGAGTATTTTTATACTAAACATTTTAAGTATGAGAGGACGGGTGATTTTACACTGGGTTGGATCAGTTTTTTGTGCTTGACTTTTGAATGCTTGTTATTAAAAATATCTATTTTTTTCTTCCAAGCCGCATGTTTGAGGCATGTTTTTAAACGTTACAAAATTTCCGGAATCGTATTGTGAATGTATAGCCATCTGCTTGCCTGGCTCGAGTCCAGGGGACGTTAGGACCGTGGTGTGAGGGACAGAGCTGCATCCTGCAGTCCTAGGCGCATCTCCCCCGTTGTAGTAGGACCCTTCCCCAGGACGGTCAGAAGCGTCCAGGAGCTTCTACATAATGGCATGCCGACAGCTGGACAAAGAGGCCTGGCTTTGGTCCACACTCCTGATCAGAGCAGGCCATCAGCCCCAGCAGCTCTGGAGGAGCCCACGCAAACGGGGGGTCCAGGTTTGGGTTTTGCTGTTTCCTTACATTGATCCTGCTCCCCCAGGTGTGACCCCCCCACTGGCGCGAGCGCCTCCCCCCAGCGGGCATGGGGGAAGGGAGGTGGCCTTGCCCAACCTGCCTGGCTTCCAGCGGTGGCTCTGATCTCCCAAGTGATTTTGCAAAAACGTTGGTTGAACTGAGCTGGCGTTCCTGAGTCTGGGCAGCACCGTGCCGGATGAAGCACTTAGAACGTTCTCCCAAAGCCTATGTGCTCACTGTGATGCCAGCCGCCCCTGTGCCCACGGAGAGAGGGCACGGCCGGTGGGTGTCTGCAGTGAATACCGTGGAGCTAGCTAGCTTCGCAGCCTCAAAACCAGTCTGGTGCAGAGCCTGTGACCACTTGGTCTCTCCCCCTTGTGGCCAAAGAGCACACATTTATTTTTACACAAAAAATAAATCCTCTGCTAATACAGCTAAACATCACACAAGCCTGCTCGCTCACAACGTGAAGCCTTAAATGTTTTAATGATTATGTGGTTGGTTCTGAGATGTGTGGGGTCGTTTCTTTTCCATTAGAAATAAAGATACCAAGAAGCTTTTAAAGGTCATTACAAAACCAGTGGACAAGAAGAGCCAGGGTTGAGGTGGTTCAAGCCCTGCTAGGCCTTCACCGCCTGGCCCTTGGGGGAGACGGACATACGGTTGTTTCTAAGGAAGACAAATTCAACACAGTCCACTATACTTTCATACGCTGTTTAAAGGTACTTCACCATTGTCATTTTTAAAAACGAAGTGCTTCTCCCAGTTGTCGCACCGTTGCTGGGCAAATTCCTTTCTGCAAGCTCAAGCGCGTCGCCCCGCTGCGGCCCAGCGGATTCCTTTCTCGTTCTCGGCGCCGACAAAGCTGAGAACAGACTGAGGAAGAGTCTAGGCATGGGACAGCTGGAGACGACGACTGGGGGCACGCGGTGACACGCTGACGCCTGAGACCCCTGCCCCTTGCGGCTGCCCTCCCGAGCCGGCAGGAAGGCTCCCAGTAGATCCCACCCTTCCCGTGCCTGTTGCTGCACCCAGCAGCCTCCGCATCCACCTCAGCCTGCAAAGCTTTAGCTCAAGAGGATCTGAAGCCGATGAAGGAAGGGTCTGGTTGGTTTTCTGCCAACTTAAATATACTAAGTGATGAGCCAGGAATTGACAGCGATGACAATGAAGTGATTTGCGTCACCACCCCCCCCAAAGGGAGGGGAAAATCCGCAGTGCTCAATTCTGAGTAACGGCGACAGTGAGCAGTAACTATTTGGTAGTCTCGGTGGGCACTGATTGCCTCCCTTTTGCAGAGGGACTGTCCACCAGAAGCAGGGGCCAGGCACGCCCCCCCCAATGTCCCAGAGCCCCGGTAGGACCATAGGAAACCAATACACAGCCCCCCTCAGCCCACCTCGACTACCACACCAGCCAGGCAGCCTAGGAACAGAGGGCGGCTTGCCCCGAAGGAGAGTCCCTCTGCAGCCTGCCTCGGGCCACCCTGCCCTGGACGTCACCACCACGTCCGCCGCTTTTTCACAAGGGGCCTTAGGATGGGTGGACCAGCGCCCCAGTCAGCACCGTGCTGATGGCCGCAGGTGACGTGCAAGCAACAAGAATGGAGGGTATTTCCCGATCTAACGTGAGCGCCGGATACATACCCACTGACCAGTTAAACACCAGCTTCATGACAGTCTGAAAAACTGCCTTTTCTGTCACCTGGTGAGCAGGAATCCCATCATTCTTTTGGAGTTGGGAACTTGGGAGAAGAAAAACGTCTGTTCCCTCTGGTGCGTGTGCATAGCGTCCCAGGCTGCAGGCTCCTAGAACTCGGCCAGCCCTCTGTTTGTTTTGTTCCCCAAACAAGTGTTCACTTGTACCACTTGTGAGCACAAGACTAGCTATCAAACTGACACCTGAAATTAAATACTAGACCTCTGCCTCTGTGGTAAAACTGCAAATTCAAAGAAATTTGGACAAGAACCTTAAAACTTACAAAATGACAGTCATATTTTCCAGGTAATCATCTCTGGGCTTCATATTCACCGGACCCAGTGCTCGCATAGATGTTGGACCAGCTGGCAATCACCACCGTCATCTGTGAGTTCCCCACAAATCCGGGCATCTTTGGGTCCTGAGTCGTGTGGCATATGGAACCTTCTGGAGAATGAGGCAGGCATGTCTGACATCTTTGAATTCTGTCGCTCTTCACAGCCGGTATCAGGGCAACAGGAATCCACTAGCTATCTCTGAGGGCTCTGGGCTGGGTGCATGTAGCGGGAGGAACACGTTCGGATTCCCTGTGTTCCATACCACCAGGGACATGCAGATTTTGGGTAAAAGGAGCTTTCCTACCCAGTTTCCTCTTAACCTTCAACTCTAAGTCCCACACCTTCTCTTGACATCACACACTCCAACATTCTTAGAAGGCACAAGAATACTGGCCACTGGTGAAGTGTTACCTGAAACTGTAGTCAAGACACCTACACTAAAATGCTGTGATGCTGAAAAACCATATGCAGGTAGCTAACTGCTTAAGACCCCAAATTAGGAAAAATTGAACACTGCCATGATTAAGCTCTGCTGAGGAACCTTCTAGAAGTACTGAAGTGGCAGTCATGCCTCCCTAAACTAGCCAGGATCTGTAACTGCCCCAAGTGCCCAAAGATACCAGCAATGCGACAAGAATTCCTCCTCTTCCTTTGTCCTTTTCCACAACACCACGCACAGGTGCTATTTTCCCGCTACTTCCAGAGTCAAAACCACACTGCCTCTCACTCTGTAAGGAAGGAAAGTGGCCCTGTCCCTGCAAATGAGAACTTACTTTGCCCATAAACATGACAGTGAGCTTTCCATCCTCCATTGCTCACACATCTCTCTTGCTTAAAATCCACGTGAAGCTCTGACCAGGCTAAATAGCACTAAATTAGAAAGTTAGGGCAGATTTTTTTTTTTTTTAATGTTTATTTCTGAGAGGGGAGGGGAGTGGCAGGGAGAGGAGACCGAATCCCCAGCAGACTCGGCACCAGGGCAGGTGCTTAAACTCAATCCAGACTTGGAGAAATGCTCACGTTACAACAATTACCTGAACAAGGACCACTTTCCCCTAAAACTAGAACACAGGCCTTGGGAGGGAGGGGCTCAGCAAGAAAGCCAAACCTGACAAAAGTCAAGTGCAAGGTAAACCTGCTGTTGGTGTTTCCGGAGCTGGTCTTGCCAAATTCAGGCTATCCTTGGCATCCTGTATTTTTACTTTTAAAAACTGCTTAAGTCTTTGCATTGGATATCTTTTGAAGTATGAGTGCTGCACAGTTCCAGGTGGTTGAAAGTCACTGGGTTCTCACAAGGTCTTGCTTGAAACCACATGGTCTGAGTCCCAGGGAGCACGCAGGCCCAGCCCCCTCCCCGCAGAGCCTGTGGCAGCAGCCTGCTCACTCTTGCCAGGCACCAGCCACATTTATTTCTAATTGAAGTCCTTCTGTGAAATGCTCTTCTTTCTTTTCTTCACTATAGCCAGAAGGAAGGTCAACAGGCAATGCCAGGGCCTATTCTGGCTCTGTGTTTCCAAAGTGCACTCACTCGGGGCACCTGGCTGGCTGAGTCGGTGGAGCAGGTGACTCTTGATCTCGGGGTCACGAGTTTGAGCCCCACGTAGGGTGCACTCCCCCACCACGACACCACCGCAACAGGGCAGAGATCCCATTAGTGTAAGAAGTGACTTAGAGGCCCTTGAACCTGTCCCCCCTCTGCCCACAGAACACCTAGCAGGACAAGCTCAGGACAAGCTCCCGAAACACACACTGAGAAAGAAAGGAACGTCCCGCCCAAGGACAGCAATGCATTGATGACCAGCCATTGCCGCTGTCCATACACCAGCCTTGCCGCACGGGGACAGTGCTGGTCGGCTTGCTAAGAACAATCCAAAGAAGCCTTAGGAAACCCAAAATCTTCCTGACAAATGAAACCTATAAAAACAGTGGCTACAGGGAAGAGGGGAGGTGGAGCCTCACCCCTTTTGCCTCAGAAAGTCATTAGCTGGTAGGAAAGGGGGAGTTTATAAATCCAAATGCCATAATCCCACGTCCAGAACATGTCTTCTCTGCTTGTGATTTCAAACGGCTCACAAAACGGGTCAAGGACTGCACATTCGCTGCGCCCTCCCTATGAACACTGACTGGAAACAGTGGGAGGCCCCACACTGCCTTCTTGTCGATACCCTGCTCCAGGGGTCCCAGCTCCCACCAGCACCTGGCCATGCTTCCAGGCTGTGGTGGCGGCAGCCACAGGTTCAAGGTTTACGTCTTGTCCGGGCACGGCTGCATCTGTCTCAGCTATCCCCTAGGAGCTCCGGTGACTGTCATCTGTTGGAGATCAGTATGGTCTTCACCATTTCACTCACCCAGCCACACCCCTTCCCAGTTGCTTTTTTTTTCCTTCCCAGTTGCTTTTTTTTTTTTTTTCTTCCTCTTCCCAGTTGCTTCTAAACGCCCAGCAGCTGCCGCCGAAATGGGCAGAGGCAAGAATGGGACTTCAACTCTAACTTGAATTTCTGGTGGATATGGTTTTAGACTCCCAGAAGCCCATGTAAAATATTTCTTCTTAGTGAGACACAACTGGGACCCTGTCACAATTTCCCACAAAGGCTGTGACCCGATCCCCGTACCACAAGAAGGGGTATATGGAGAAAATTCTCTGCTGCACAGCAGGCAAAGCGGATCAAGTCTTCACACACACACACAAAATGCAAGTGAATGAGGTAAAGCTACCGAATTTGCACGTGTGACAATTTAGCAAAACACTGCATTTCTCTAGACCTCAATTTCCTCAGTTCTGAAATGAATTTAGACAAGAGAACAGAAATCAGTTATCAACCTGGTTTACAATACTGGTGAGCACAGACTTGGCTAGAAAGTACTAGCAACACATACCTGGCAATAAAATATCTTACCTTGAGAATCCGGGATGAGGGCCTTCGTGTCTGTCTCCTTGCCAAACAAGCTGAAGTGCTTGAGATGTCCAAAATGCATTTCCAGGCCATATCACCAAGATGGCGACATAGGTCGTTCCTGACTTTGCTTCCCCTCACGAGAACAACTATACAAGGACAAAATACCACAGAGAATTCTGGAACACAACAAAGGCAAGGCTGAAGCACCCTCCTGTACCCCGGAGACCAAGACAGACCATATCAGAAGAATAAAGGCACGACTACCCACAGACTGCACTGCCCTCCCCTAGACCTGTGGTTCCTCCAGAGGAAAAACAGCCCAGGGTGGCCACCAAGCTCCCCAGTCATGGGTCACTTCTTAGGAGCCCCAACGCTGGTCTGGCTACACGGAGATTTCAGGGGAATCTATGGAGCTTGACCAGGAGAATCTGATGATGACAGAGCAGGGAGGAAGGGCTTGCAACAACCAGCACTTGGATCTCAGCAGCCCACATTCCCACTTGCAGCGCCCAAGGAGCAGTTCTAGCGGTGGCTTTGTTGTTCATCTGCAAAAGCAAGTCAGTGACACAGTATGACCAGGGAAGTCAGTGGGGTGCAGATCTGCCTGATTTGGGTCCTCAAACAAAGAGACTTTACAGCCCTAGAGGGAGTGGAGTCATAAGCCTAGCCAATGGTGAGTGTAGCTCTCAGCCCTGCCAGACCAGAGAGCCTGGCCAGAATAGCTAGAAAGCCACATAGCCCACAGCACTCAGTCTGGCAGGCAGACCTCAGCAGTCTGCAGAGCAAAGCCAGTAGCCCTGTTCAGCCAGAGAACATGGCATGTGGGTTGGCTTGAGTCAAAACAACAAAGTCTTGGGGTACCTGGGTGGCTCAGTTGGTTAAGCAGCTAATTCTTTATTTCAGCTCAGGTCATGATCTTACTGTTCAGGATTCCAAGGCCCATGCTGGGCTCTGGGCTGACAGCACGGAGCCTGCTTGGGATTCTCTCCCTGCTTCTCCCCCGCTCACATGCACTCTAAGTAAATAAATACACTTAAAAAAAAGTCTTACCGGCCGTTAAGCTAGTTCTCCTGCTAAGCCTGCGCAGGGAAACTAAGTCATGGCCTCAGCCATTGCTGAATACAGCATTTAGCCCAGCCAGCCAGGGAACCTCACCAGAACACACAGGGGGCTGTATGGACCATCCAACAGACCCGCTTACAGTAGCACTTGAACAGAGAGCATAGAGCGTGATCCCCATCTGCAGAGCAGAACCATGGGCCCCAACTAGCCAGGGAATTCAATGTTCAGCCATGCCTGATTTGGGGACGCAAACTGAGCCGTGTAGGCAGGCCCTGGGGCCTGTCCTGCTGCCCTCCCAGTGCAGAGAAGCTATTCATAGCCCCGCTTACTAAGTACAGTACCCAGTCCTGACCATCTAGAAAGCCTGACCACAGAACCCAGGCAACCGTGGAGCCCATCCTATAGACCCACTTTGCCAGGGAACCAAGCCAGCAGTCCTACCCGACTGATCTCAGCCAGTAACACCCCCAGCACCCCTGAGCTCAGAGCCCAGGCAGTGACTTCATCAAGAAATAGACCTGACAGCAAGCCCTACCTGCCCAATGACATTACCAGCAGACACGTCCAGAAAACCAAACTGTCTGTGCCAAAGTAAACATGTACAGTCTTGAGACAAATGGAGATCTGTGAACTGCCAAAGAATTCCAGATATTCCTTTTGAGATGTAGTGATTACAAGAACACACAGACAACATCAAAAAACAATCAAAGAACAAAACTGTAAGTTCAATAGTGAAATAGAAAGCATTAAAAAAATCCTAGAACTGAAAATAAAGTGACCCCACTGAAGAACTTAAGTTTGAAAAGCAGACTCTCCCATGTAGAAGAATCAGCAAACTGGGGGAAAGGACACTAGAAATTATCCAGTCTGAGGGGCAAAAAGAAAAAAGAATGAAAAGGAGTTAGAAAACCTACAGGATTTACTGGACACAATCAAAAGAAACAATATTCACATTATGGGAATTCCAGAAGGAGAAGAGAGAGTGTATGTAAAGCAATAATGGCAAAAGACTTCCCAAACCTAGGAGAGAGATACATCCAGATCCCAAGGCCCAGAGGACCCCAAATAGGTTGAACCTGAATAGGGATACACCAAGACACATTAAAAAAATTGTCAAAAGTCAAAGACAGAATTTTGAAAGCAAGAGAAAAGGAAATGATTTACAAAGAACCCACATAAGACCACCGGAGGATTTCTAATCAGAAACATTTCAAGCCAGGGGAGAATAGGATGACCTATTCAAAATGTTAAAAGAAAAATAAACCTGTCAACCAAGAATTCTATACTTGGAAAAGCTGGCCTTTAGAAATGGTGAAATAAAGACTTTCCCCAAAAAACAAAAGCTGAGGGAAGTCAACACCACTAGACCTGCCTTACAAGAAATGCTAAAGGGTGTTCTTGAAAGTAAAAAGACACTAATTAACATTGAAAAACCACATAAAGTAAAACTCACTGGTAATGGTAATATAGTCAAGGTCAGATTCTGTAACATGATAATAACAGTGCACAGTTCACTTAGAACTCTAGTTTAAAAGTTAAAAAATAAACAGGAAAAAGAACAATAACAATAATGTTATTAGTTACACAGTATTAAAAATACATAAACTTTAATATCAGTAACAAAGTGTGAGCAGGAGGAAAAGTAAAAGGTGAGGTTGAGAAATCCTATTGAAGTTATCAGGTTAAAATAAGGTGTTACAATTTTAAGATATTTTATATAAACTTTATGGCAACCACAGGGAAAAACCTATAGTAATTACACAAAGGAGCATGATAAACAAGTCAATGCATATTGATACAAAAGACATCAAAAAAAAAAAAAAAAACCACACACACACAAACAGGAGCACCTGAGTGGCTCGGTCGGTTAAGTGGCCAACTCTTGACTTTGGCTCAGGTCATGATCTCCCAGTTTGTGAGATCAAGCCCCATCGTGCTGGTTGTGGCTATTAGTGCAGAACGTGCTTGGGATTCTCTCTCCCTCTGTCCCCTTCCCATGCTCTCTCTCAAGATAAATAAAAATTTAACAAAATAAAAATTTTGTGTCTTTAAAAAAGACACAAAAATAAAATTTGACACAAGGAATAACTGATCTATAAAACTACAAAAATGAGTCTAAAAAACTTAACAAAATAGCAACTATAAGTCTGCCCGTCAATAATTCCTTTAAGCCTAAGTGAATTCTGCAACTGATACAGAACACCTATTAAAAAACAAGATCCAATGAAGTGCTGTCTACGAGACATTGACTTTAGCCTTAAGGCACACACAGAATGGAGCTCCTCAGTCGCTCAGTCAGCTAAGCATCCAGGTCTTATCTCAGGGTTGTGAGTTCAAGCCCCACACTGGGCTCCAGGCTGAGCATGAAGCCTACTTAAAAAAAGAAGAAAAAAAAAAAAAGATACACATATACTAAAAATGAAGGGACGGTGAAAGATATTTCAAGGAAATATGAAAAAAAAAGAAAAAGCAAGAGTAGCTGCACATTTATCAGACAAAATAGGCTTATAAAATTGGTAAAGGAGTGTCTGGGTGGCTCAGTTGGTTAAGTGTCCAACTCTTGATTTTGGCTCAGGTCATGATCTCATGGTTTGTGAGTTCAAGCCCCGGGTCAGGCTCTGCACTGACAGTGTGGAGTCTGATTGAGATTCTCTCTCTCTCAAAATAAATAAATAAAATTTTCTTAAATGATAAAAAGATACAAAGATCATCATATATTGATAAGAGGGTCAATTCTTCAAGAAGATCTGACAGTTATAAATACTTATGCACCAATATCAGAATATCTAAATATATAGAGCAAAAACTAACAGAGCTAAAAGGAAAAATAAACAGTGAAACATTAGTAGCTGGGGGCTTTAATACCCCACTCAACATGGATGGATCATCCAAAGAACCAGCAGGAAACAGCAGATCTGAACAATACTTACAGACCAAATTGGCCTAACAAACATATACAGAACATTCTCAGGCACGCATGAACATTTTCTAGGATAACCCATATGGTAAGCCAAAAATGAAGTCTCAGGACATTTCATTTAACAAGGTTAAAATCATGCCAAGTATGTTCTCTGACCACAATGGTATGAAACCAGAAATTAATAAAAGAAGGAAAACTGGAAAATTCACAAATATATAGAAATTAAACACTCTCCTGAACCACCAATGGATCAAAGAAGATATTAAACAGGAAATTAAAAAGTATCTTGAGACAAAAATGCAAACACAATCTACCAAAACTTGAGATGCAGCAAAAGCAGTTCTTAAACAAAGTTCACAGCAATAAACACCTTTAGACAAAACGTAAGACTGCAAATAACTCCAAGCATTAAGGAACTAGAAGAAGAACTCAGCCAAAAGTGAACAGGAGGAAAAATATAATAAAGATTAGAGCAAAAAGAAATATGATACAGAACAAACAATAAAAAAGAGGAGTCAAAGAGATGGTTCTTTGAAAAGATAAAATTGACATTTTGCTAGACTAACCAAGAAAAAGAGAGGATCCAAATCAACACAATTATAAATGAGAAAGGAAACATTACAACAAATACCACAGAAATACAGAGGATAAGAGGCTCTTATGAACTGTATACCAACAAACTAGACAACCTAGAAGAAATGGAAAATAAGTTTTTGTTTAAGTAAGCTCTATGCTCAACATGGGGCTTGAACTCACTACCTCAAGATCAAGAGTCACATGTTCCACTGAGCCAGCCAGGTACCCCAAAATGGAAAACTTAAAAAAAAAATTTTTTTATTAAAATGTTTTTATTATTTATTTTTGAGAGAGCACAAGTGGGAGAGGGGCAGAAAGAGAGGGAGACACAAAATCAGAAGCAGGCTCCAAGCTCAGAGCTGTCAGTACAGAGCCCAACGCAGGGCTTGAACTTGTGAACTGTGAGATCATGACCTGAGCCAAAGTCGGACGCTCAATAGACTGAGCCACCCAGGTGCCCCAGGAATACAACCTACCAACAGAATACAACCTACCAAGTCTAAATCTGGAATAAGCAGAAAATCTAAACAGACCAATTACTAGTAGGAAACTGAATAAGCAATCAAAAATCCCCCAACAAAGAAAACCCAGGACCCAGGATGGCTTCAAGTTGAATTTCACCAAACATTTAAAGAATTAATGCCAATGCTTCTCAAACTTCCAAAAACTCAAAGAGAACATCCCAAAATCATTTTACAAGGCTAGCATTTCAATGGTACCAAAGCCAAAAAGAACACTACTAGAAATAACTGCAGGCCAATATCCCTGATGAACACAAATGCAAAAAAATCTCAATAAAATACTGGCAAACCAAATTTGACAACACATTAAATAGACCTTTCATAACGATCAAGTGGGATTTATCCTTAGGATGCCACAACACTTTAATGTATACAAATCAATCAATGTGATATACCATATCAACAGAATGATATAAAAAATACCGATACAGAAAAAGCATTTAACAAAATTCAACATCCATTTATGATAAAAACTCAACAAATCAGATACAGAAGGAACATACCAACATGATAAAGGCCATATACGACAAGCCTACAGCTAACATCATATTTAATAGTGAAAGGTTAAAAGCTTTTGCTTGAAGACCAGGAACAAGACAAGGGTGCCCAATCTCACCACTCCTACTCAACATAGTACTGGCAGTGCTAGCCAGAGCAATCAGGCAAGAAAAATAAAAGGCATCAGAACCGGAAAGGAAGTAAAACTGTCTCTATTTGCAGATGACATGATTTTAAATAGAGAAAATCCTAAAGACTCCACCAAAAAACTGCTGGATCTAATCAACAAATTCAGTAAAGTTGCAGGATACAAAGTTAACATGCGAAAATCAGCAGCTTTCCTATACACTAACAGATTCGATGCAATCGTTATCAAGATTCCAATGGCATTTTCTACTAAGGCAGAAAAAACACTCCTAAAATTTATATGGAGCCACAAAAGACCCCAAATAGCTAGAGCAATCCTGAGAAAAAACAACAAAGTCAGAGGCATCACACTTCCTGATTTCAAGCTACACTATAATGCTATAGTAATTAAAACAGTATCAAATAGTATCAACTAGTATTTGACAAGGGAGCCAAGAACAGTCAATAAAGAGTCTCTTCAGAAAATGGTGCTGGAAAAATTGGACATTCATACATATAAGAATGAAACTAGACCTCAATATTATACCACTCCCAGAAATTAACTCAAAATGGATTAAAGACTTAAATATAAGAGTGGAAACCATAGCTCCTTGACATGGGTAGATGATGATCTTTTGAATACTACACACAAACAACAAAATTAGAAATAAACAAATGGGACTATATATATATATATAAAACCAAAAAGCTTTACACAGCAAAGAAACAATCTACAAATTGGAAAAAAACCTACAAATTGGGGAAAAAATATTTGTAAACCATGTATCTGATAAGAGGTTAATAATCAAAAATACAAAAAAACTCATACAAGAAAAAAAAAATCAAACTAAAAGGTGGGCAACAGACCACATAGACATTCTTTTAAAGAAAATATACAAATGACCAATAGGCACATGAACAGGTGTTCAACATCACTAATAATTAGGGGAATGGAAATTAAAACCACAGTGAGGCATTTTAATGCTATTAAAATGGCTACCATCAAAAAGACAAGAAATAACAAATGCTGACATGTAGAGAACAGGGAACCCTTGTGCACTACTGGTGAGACTATAAACTGATACAGCCACTAGAGAAAATATTGAGGTTCCTCAAAAAAAGTAAAAAATAGAATTACCATGTAATCTAGCAATCCCACTTCTGGGAATACATCCAAAGTAAAACAAACAAACAAACAAAAAACTATACGGAAGAGCTGTCTGCATCTCCATGGAAACAACCTAAGTTTCTATCAACAGAGAAGTGAATAAAAATTGTGGATGGAATGAAATAATATTAATGGAATACTATTCAGCCGTAATAAGGATGAAATCTGCCATTTGAAACATCGATGAACCTTGACAGCATTATGCTAAGTGAAGTATGACAGATAAACAAAGGCAAATTCTATGTGATCTCACTTATATGTGAAACCAAACGAATAAAATCTCAAAGGCAAAGAGATCAGTCTTGTGGTTATCACAGGCAGGAGTCAGGCAGAGGAAATTGGATGGAGGTGGTGAAAAGGTACAAACTTCCAGTTTCAAGATAAGTAAGTATTGGGATGTAATATACTACAGTTAACACTGCTGTATGGTATATATGAAAGGTATATGATATATATTAAGAGTAAATCTAAGAGTTCTCACCACAAGGAAAAATAATTTGTTTCTATTTTTTTGTATCTATATGAGATGGTGGATATTATCTCTTGTGGTTATTTCATAATATATGTAAGTCAAATCATTATACTGTACACCTTAAACTCATGCTTTATGTCAGTTACATCTCAATAAGACTGGAAAATAAAACCGGCTGATGCATATAGACTACAAAAAAGTAGGTATACTTGGAGATAAGCTTGCACCAGAATTTTCACAAGAAAACTAGTTTTGTGTCATAAGACATTTAATGTTTGAAAAGTTTCTCCTTACTGGCAAAACCACCCATGCACCCCCCCGCCCCCAAAAAAAGAACTGAAACAAAGGCATGTTGAGTTTCCCATGTTCTAAATTACCGTGGGGAGGGGCACCTGGGTGGTTCAGTTGGGTAAGCGTCCAACTCTTGATTTCAGCTCAGGTCATGATCTCAGTCTGCGTTGACAGTGCAAAGCCTGCTTGGGGTCCTCTCTCTCTCTCTCTCTCACCTTCTCCTGTGTGCTCTTTCTCTCTCAAAAATAAAAAAATAAGCTTTTAAATAAACAAGTAAATTACCATGGGGAGCCTTAGTTTTACATCTCCTGGGGCCATGTTTTGGGGCTGGCACGTAAGAAAGACGTAAGCAGTAAGAGGACTATGTAAATGGATGAGAAATAAATAGAAAGGATAAAAACTAAAACAGAAAAAAACCCCTCATCATCTGCACAGAGTTCTTGCCATTCTGGGTTTGCCATCACACCTTTTTTGAGAGCACTGAACCTGATTTTTATAATCTACTGCAATTTCAATTTATGATATGTGGACTGTATGGATCAACCCTAAGGACTCCCACACCATATAACAAGCAGAGGGAAGGAAACAGGTAGTCCGCCACTGAAGGCTGGAACAACCACGCAGACTTCCTATAAATTACCATAACTGTTACGAACCCACGGATTAGATAACGGCTTTCATGAGCTCGGCCAGTTGACAGGGAGAGGAGATAGAGGGAGCCTCCCCCCGAAAAACATCACGGTCAGATCCGATGAGGAGGAGCGGGACAGGGTAAAGGTGATGTTTAGGTTGGCCAGAAGACTCGATCCACCTTCGATGGAGATGGCATGAGCCCATGACTTGCAAAATCCAAGAAGCTAAATACTGACTTATGCCGGCTCTGCAATGACAGTGCGGGGCCTGCTTGCGATTCTGTCCTTCTCCCTCTGCCCCTCCCCCACTCTTACACACGCATGCGTGTTCTCTCTCAAAATAAACTTTAAAAAAAGCAAATAATACTGACTTACGCTTATAAAAGAAAACATTAAAAATCACATGCAGTGTATCTTTATTGTCACATTTGCTAACAAAGGGGACACGGTGTGTTCCAATTGTGAAATCCGTGTGTTCAGCACCACAGCACAGATGACAGCGTCCGACAAGGTCCCAAACAGGCATCCTGTGGGAGTGAAAGGCCGGAGCTGCCGTCTGCCACTGCCAAGAACAGAAAGAATACAAACTGAATCCACGAACATCTTCGAGTTCCTTCTACAGTGATTTTATTATAAATATGTCCTTTCGGAACAAACAAAATTGCATTCAAGACTATCTGCAAACTTGTTCGAAAGGAAGAAAGGAAGAAAAATGGAACCAGGAACCACTTAGAAAGAGAGATAAGTAGCAAAGACACTTGCATGCCATGCTAAGCGCCTTTCCCCGGAAGTAACAGAAGGTTAACAGGGAATATCACATTAGCCCAATTAAAATATGCTTGGAGTTTGGTAATTTGCTCTTGTTCTGTAAACTGAACTGCTCCTCTCCTCAGTCCTAAGAAATAGAATGGGAAGACAGTCTTCAGAGCCCAGCATCAACAAGAAAGACCTTGACATGGTACTGAACTCTTTGCTCACAAATAAAACTGTTGGCTATTTGCTAGGAGCAATGTCCGAGTAGTCCTTCAGCACTCCAGCCAGATGTTCATTGTGGGTCTTAAACCGTCGCTTTTTCTGTGAAGCAGGTTTTTTCCTTCTCTGAATAGGGGCCTACAAGAAAAGTAAAAACAGATACAGATATTCAGAGCGGCAGAATGGTGAGGATTTACTAACGACACTCAAACCAGCAGCAAAGAAACCTTTTTCCTGCTCAGTTGGCCCAGCCTCCCATACCAATCCCCAGCACAACGGAGCACGTGTTATGGTGCCGTGCACACCCCCATTGAGACTACCTTACCACAACTATTCTCCACACTAAGTGGATTAAAAAAGAGACAGTAAAGCTCTTTGTTTTTCATCTCTATCATTAGGTTTAAGTATATCCAATAAAAAAAGGATCTGAAATATGGCAAAATTGGGGAGTGGACGGGCACACAAAGAATTGTTAAATATTATTCTCCTTTTCTGTACATTTGAAATTTAAAATCACACGATTAAAAAAAACCCACAAAGCAATGATAGGAAAAAATACCTCATAAAGTGCTGCAACCACATTAATTCATGGAGATCACTGGGCAGTAAATCCTGCCTTTTAAGGAGTCTTAAAAACTCACTGCATAAAACATACACACAATCACAAAGAAGGCGAGCTACAAAGACTGATGGTACACCTGGGAAAGAGGAGGAGCAGAGCAGCTACAGTCTAGGGTGTTGGTAAATTATTCCCCCGACTGGGTTTGTCCTTGGACTACAGACAACTGGTTAGCTGGTACAAGGCAATTAGATCACAAGTCATCTTTCAATTACAAATCCCTCCTCTGATCAAGCTTTGAGACTAAGAGATAGTATCTGGTTCCTAAGGAATCTGAAAGTCAACAAGGACAATTCAATGTGATCAGGGCTAAGGCAGAGCCAGGTGCCAAGACCACAGGGCTCATGGAGCAAGGGGAGGGGAGCACAATTAAGGTCTTAAAGGCCAAGATGATGAAGCAAGCTCCTTTTAGAAACTGAGAGGGCAACACGTGGGCACTAGAAAACATTCAGTATGACTTGACTTACAAGCAGTCACTGCTAGCACAAGGGCTGGAGGCGTAATGAGGAAAGCTCTCACATGGCTGGGTAGCAGCACCAGGGGGCAGATGTGGGGGCACCAGAGGGCAGAGAGCACCTGTGGCCCTCAGTACACCAGACATAATCGGGCTTGCATCTAAGATCACTGATTAGGATGCTGAGAAAAAACTGGAAGGGAGAACTGATTACCAGTTCTTCAGAGAGAACAGAAAGTAGGCTCACAGTTCAAAGAACAGAGGATTATGTTTTCGGGTGTTTGTTTTTTTTTTCCCAGGAGACTACTTACCACTTTCTTTGGTCCAGATTCCTGCATGGAAGAAATACCCTGTCGCTTCAGATATTCTTCAATTTTCTCCTCATCCATTGAATCTACGGTGACACTCCTCCAAAGTTTCTGAAACTCTGCCAACAAGATAGTAGTTATTTTACAGCAGATATTTACAAGCTATAGCATCTGTGATAGAAAGCCAGGCCTAGATAGGATCTCCTCTGGTCTAAATTAGCACATCTAAGATTTCATTATAAAAACAAAGGAAGTGAGGGGGCCTGGGTGGCTCAGTCCGGTTAAGGACTTAATCTCAGGGTCCTGAGTTTGAGCCCCCAAGTCGGGCTCCACGCTGGGTGTGGAGCCTACTTAAAACAACAACAAAGGAAGTAAGACAAAAACACTCAAGTGCTGGACAGTGAGCAGCAGACTGGGAACACAGACTGGCCAGAATAGTAGTGTTCTATTCTTAGTCTAGTAAATGAACGGCCATGTCATTGAGAATTCCCTGCTTTCCTGAGGAAGAGCAGTTGACACTTAGTCCAAAAATCAGTTCTCTCCAGTGAAATAATTCAAAATTCCGGATCATTCTCTGAGCTCCGTATACTCCATTTCCTTTCCCTCTCAGTAAAAACAAACAAGAAGGGAGGGAACCAAAGTTTTATATGGGAATAAGGAGTTATAAAAGTGTATTAACAGAAGAAATTTTTGAAACTAAATACCTAGAGATGGGTGACTAAGAGGTCATAAAGACTTAACAGAGTTTGGGGCAGTTATTTTATAGAATGGCCCTCAATTGGGGGTTGTCTGATCTTTCTTCACGATTAAATTGAGGTAGTGCATTTTTGGCAAGAATATCACAGAAATGATGCTGTGCCCTTCTCAGTGCAAAGCATCCATGATGTCAGTGTCTATTACTGAGGCTGAAACTGATCGCTGGTTAAGCTGGTATTGTCAGAGTTCTCCACCATGAAGCTATTATTTTTCCTTTTGTAATTAATAAGGACCTTATGGGGAAATCTACTGAGACTAAGCAAATACTCTGTTTCTCATCATAGTTTTTGCTAACTTTAGCATCCACGGACAGCTCCTGCCTACAATTATTACTTGTGGGTTTGCCTAATGGCAAATTATTTCCATCATTCCTTCCAGATGTGTAAATTAGGATTCTACTATAAGGAAGGACTATTTTTCCTCCATTTGTCCAGTTGTTTATTTGATGTAGTATGGACTCATGGATACTTATTTCATGGATTACAATTGATTACTATCATTTTGTTGTTCAAACATGCTGGCTTTGGTCATTGAGATCCCCTTCAAATTGTTCCTGTATCTTTTTTACTTCACTTTTTATTCTTTGGTATTTTTGTTTGTTTTGTTGAGCACTTATTTTCAGGTACCAAAAGATGTTCCAAGCTCATCTTGTATTTCCCCAAACTTGAAATCAAAAAATTCATCAAGGAGTCCTGACTGCCTTTATTGGAGAATGCTGTTTAGAAACCAAAATCTGGGGGCGGGCCTAGGTGGCTCAGTTGGTTAGGTATCTGACTCTTGATTTTGGTTCAGGTCATGCTCTCACGGTCCATGGGGTCAAGCCCCATATCACGCTCTGTACTCAAAGTGCAGAGCCTACTTGGGATTCTCTGTCTCTTCCTGCCACTCCCCCACTCACGTGCACATATGCACTCTCTCTCAAAATAAACATTATTTTTAAATCCTTAAAAAAAAAAAAAAAAAAAAAAAGAAACCAAAATCTGGGCACTGTTTTCTTTTTCGGTCAGGATTTTCTTCTCTTTTTTCCCTCAATAACAGCAAATGATTAGGGGATTCTGAATTTAAAGGCAGATGATGGGTTTCAGCAGAGGACCTCCAAGTAGCATGCTCAAAGTCAGGCATGCTCTAACTATAAACGTAAATAAAACAGGAACAGATTTAGAAACCTTGTAACAAGGAAAAAAACAGGCTAGAATTTATAAACTCAGATTGGAGCTTCTGAACTGAAGAAATCCCTGTCCCACTCGAACTAAGAATGAAAACTGTGTAACAGAAAGTACACCAGGGAAGGAAAGGAAATATGCAAACTCGTTAAAGAGGTTTTACCAAATAATGCATTCACATTTGGGCTATACCCAGACCTTCCCTGTGAAATGCAAACTCAGCATAACTGTACAGCACACAGCCTGGGAGCCAGACAGCCTGAATGTGAATCCAGTCATTCCATTTACTACGTAACACGGGGCAAGTCACTTAACCTCTCTGCCTCAGTTTCCTGATCTGCAAACAGGGATGATAATAATACCTGTCTCACAGAGTTGTGCATATTAAATGAGCTAATGTATGTATTGCCTGCAAAGAAAAAAGCACTATCTATACCTGTTACAGTTATCATCATCCAACATCTATCATCTCTTATTTCTAGTGCTAACACCACTAAATGAAAGTGGTATAAAATACCTAAGAAAAGGACGGGCTAACAGATATGGGATGATCTCATTTACATAAAATAGAAAAAACTAAAATTCTAAAAATTTATTTAAAGACAAAGTACACACATATGAAATGAATCATAAAGGTCTGGAAAAACACACACCAATGTATATCCCCAGGCAGGAACAAATAGTTTGCTTGGTGGATTTCCACTTTTGTGCTATACTATTGTTGAAAAAAAATTTTAATATGCTGAGGTACTTACATATTACTAGTAAATTTTCTTAAATACGTCACAACCTAAGAATAAGGAGGATTATGCTTACTATAATTAAAACACATTGCTTTTTCTTACATCCAAATTAGACCTCGGGCTCTAAGAGTACTTGAGTTAAGGTGTGCCGTTGCCATTAAAAAATGGAGCAGAGGGGTACCTGAGTAACTCGGTTGAGTGTCCGACTTCGGCTCAGGTCATGATCTCGTGGTCTGTGAGTTCAAGCCCCACATCAGGCTCTGTGCTGACAGCCTAGAGCCTCGATCCTGCTTCAGATTCTGTGTCTCCTCCTCTCTCTCTCTGCCCCTCCCCTGCTCGCACTGTGTCTCCCTCTCTCTCTCAAAAATAAATACACATTAAAAAAAATAAAAATTAAAAAAAATTTTAAAAGGAACAGATTCTCATATAGCAATGTACTACATCTTCCTGCATTTTCCTTGTATATTAAGGTGCTTCCTTTTTCCTCACAAGTATTATTATCCATTTTGCACCTCTAAATACAAGGACATTTCTCAATTCACCTCACCCTCTAAAGTACTAATCCTAAATTTTTGACATTATCAAATGATTTCTCTTGTGTGTGACAGAAAAATGCTTCCCCTCAAAATGTCTACATCTCAAACCCCAGAACCTGTGAATGTATTACCTTATATAGCAAAAGGGACTTTGAAGATAGGATTAAAAATCTGGACACGGGGAGATTACCCGGTATTATCTTGGTGGGCCCAATGTAATCAAAGGATCCGTATCAGGGAAAGAGAGAAGTAGGAGAGTCAGTGGAGATGTGACAGTAGGAGACACCAGAAGGACTAAGGGCCGTGAGCCAAGAAATCCAGGCTCCTCTACAAGTTGGAAAAGGGGATGAAACAAATTCTCCCTGAGAATCTCCAGAAGGAAGACAGCCTTTGCTGACCCAGTTTAGACATCAAACTTCCAGAACAGAAAGTAAATGAATAACTTTGTGTTGTTTTAAGCCACCAAATTCATGGTAATTTGTCACAGCAGCAATAGAAAACTAATATACACGGCTTTAGATTCTTCTTCTTTAAAAAGTATGATTTAAAGGGCGCATGGGTGGCTCAGTCAAAGAGTCCAACTCTTGATCTCGGCTCTGGTCATGATTTCAGGGTTCGTAAGATGGAGCCCCGAATCGGATGCTGCACTGACAGCGCACGGCCTGCTTGGGATCCTCTTTCTTTCTCTCTGCCCTTCCTCCTGCTCTCACGCGTGTGCATGCGTGCACGCTATCTCTCTCAAAATAAGCATTTTTTAAAGTATAATTTAAGCAGATGAGGTTATACAAACAATTAATATTTCCTTCTCAGCACTCCAACAAATACTTGTTGAGAACTGTCACTAACATGGTGTTACATGCTGGACATCTGTAAAGAATACACACGGTTTGTGTGGCAGTGCGACGGGGCAGAAAAGGCAGACTGTGGTTGGGAAGGATGAAAAAAACTTGGCAGTATTTCATGTTCTTAGTGATCCTACACAAATACAACCCTGAACAATGGCACTTTTTACTCAGGGTAAAGTGACACCAGCGCAAACAGCAAAGAAAAGAAGCCTTGAGGTAACTCTGAAAACTGCTTTGCAATGGGAGAAACACCACCCTCAAAGGGAAACATACTTTTGAGTAACTACTTTTTAATCTTCCTTTTATTAAGGTATAATTTATATAGAACCAAATTTACACGTTTTGGTGTACAGTTCCTGAAGTTTTAGCAAACATACAAGGCATGTGAACACCATCACAGAAACAATATAGAACAATTAATTCCATGAGTGCAAAAAACATCCCTGTGCTCCAAAGTCAACCCCTCTACCCACCCTAAGCTCCTGGCATCCACGATTATCTGTTCCTATAGTTTTATTTCCCAAGAATATCATAAACGTGTCATATAACTACAATAAGACAATATGTAGCCTTTTGAATTCTGACTTCCTTCCCTAAGCATGACACTGAGATTTATCCACACTACTGGGCATGTCAATACTTTTGTTCCTTTTTGTTGCTGAGCTGTATTCCACTGCAAGCATGTACCACACTTGGAGGCAATTAAGGGACAGTTGAAGGCCATCTGAGTTATTTCCAGGTTTGGGCACTTAAGAATAGAGTTGATATTTATAAATGCATATGGATTTTGAGTGAATGTGGGTAAAAATCTAAGAGTAGGATGGCTGAGTCCCACCATAATATATATTACAATGTAGTAATAAACATTTAACTTTCCAAAGAATATATTTGGAACCACACTACACATTATGCAAAAATTAATTCAAATCATCCAAGACCTAAATGTAAGAGTTAAAACTGTAACCCTTAGAAATAAAAACAGGAGCATACATCTTTGTGATTAGGCAGTGTATTCTTAGGACGCCAAAAGCACAAGCAACAAAAGACAAACAGATAAACTATACTTCATCCAAATTAAAAACTTTTATACCTCAAAGGACACTATCAAGGAAGTGAAAAGACAACCCACAGAATGGAAGAAAATATTCAGAAAGCATGTATCTTATTAGAGACTTGTATCCAGAATAAAGAGCTCTATAAAGAAAAAAATTTTTAAAAACCATCTAACCTTTAAAATGGACAAAGAAATTTGAATAAACATTTCTCAAAAGGAAATAGGTAAATGACCACTAAGCACATGAAAAGATGCTCAACACCATTAGTCACTAGGGAAACGGAAATCAAAACCACAATAGGATACCACTCATTTCACACCAGAAAGATAGCTAAAATCAAAGTGTTGGCATGGATGTGGGGAAGCTGGAACCCCCAAACATTGGTGAATATAATGTGATGTGGCCAACTCTGCAAAAGCAGCCTGGCAATTCTTCAAAAAGTTAAAGAATTACCACATCCCACTCCTAGGTATAGATTTAAGAGAAATGAAAACAAGTCCACACAAAAACTTGGACACAAATGTTCATAGTAGCATTGTTCATAAAAGCCAAAAAGTAGAAACAATTCAACTGTCCATCAGCAGAGGAAAGGATAAATGAATGTGGTATATCCATACAATTTTTTTTTTTTTTTTTTTTTTTTTTTTAGTTTATTTACTTTTAAAGAGACAGAGTGCAAGTAGGGGAGGGACAGAGAATCCCAAGCAGCCTCTGCACTGCCAGCTGTGAAGACAGACATGGGGCTCAAACCCATGAAACACAAGATCATGACTTGAGCCAAAACCAAGAGTTGGATGCTCGACCGGCTGAGCTATCCAGGTGCCCCAAAGTAATATTCTTTTCTAGCATAAGCATTTAGTGCTTTATATTTCCCTTTAACCACTGCGGTAGCTGCAGCCCAGAATTTTGATATTCTTTCACTTATGTCAACATTTTTTTCCGCTTTCCTTGTGATTTCCTCCTTGAACCATGAACTATTTCAACGTGTTATTTAATGTCCAAATAGTTTGGAGAATTTCCAAATATATCCCAAATTTCCAGTATAATTCCATAATGGTCCAAGCACATCCTTTGTATGCTTTCAGTTCTTTTAAGTTCATTAAGGTTTTGTGGCTCAGAATACCATCTGTTTTGGTGACTATCTCAAGTGCACTGGAAAGTGTATGTATTCTACAGTTTATTGGATAGTCTGTTCATAAATGTCAATTAGGTCAAGTTGGTTGACAGTGTTAAGACTTTCATATCCATACTAATTTGCCATTTACTTGTTTAATTACTGAGAAGTGTTGTGGACTTCAATCTTGTGAATTTGTCTTTCTCCTTTCAGTTTTATCTATTTGTAACTTTGGAAGCTCTGTTGTTAGGTATATATTTAGGACTTATTCTTGGAGAATTAAATCCTTAATCGTTACATAATATTCCTCTTTATCCTTGGTAATTTGCTCTCAAGTCTACTTTGATTCTAGCTTTCCTTTGATTAGTATTTGTATGGCTATCATTTTATACCCTTTTACTTTTTTCAAGGGAGAGAGAATTTTATGTGTACAAGTTTTTTGAGTTTTTTTAGTTTATTTTTGAGAGTGCGTACATTGCGCAATTGGGGGAGAGGCAGAGAGAGAATCCCAAGCAGGCTCCACGAAGCATGGAGCCCAATGGAAGGCTCAATCTCACAACTGCAAGATTATGACCTGCGCCAAAATCAAGAGATACTTAACAAGTGAGCCACTCAGGTGCTCCACAAGTTTATTTTTAACATGAAGTGTTATATTAGTTTCAGGTGTACAATACAGTGATTCAACAATTCCATACATCACCTGGTAGTCATCATGACAAGTGCACCCCTTAAGCCCCATCACCTATTTAAGCCATCCCACCACCCTACCTCCCCTCTGGTAAACATCAGTTTGTTGTCAATAACTGTGTTTCTTAACTTGTCTCCCCACCCCCCACCCCCGCCCTTTGCTCATTTGTCTTGTTTCTTAAATTCCACAAGTGAAATCATACGGTACTTGTCTTCCTTTTACTTATTTAGCTTAGCATTATACTCTCCAGCTCCATCCATGTTGTTAAAAAGATTTCATTCTTTTTTATGGCTGAATAATATTGCATATTGCGTGTGTGACACACACATAAGTATATTACATCTTTGGGCGGAGGGGGGGGGGGGACAGTTCAAGGTTTTGTTTATTTGAGTAGTCTGTAGCCATTGTAGCCATCATCATGTTTGATCCTGAAAGCAGGGAGAGAAAATTTTTGGACACATTTTCGAGTCTGAGACACTAAGGCCAAAGTGGGCTCCTGGCAGGGTCATGGTCACAGCCAGTAGAGAAGACAGCTCTGAAGCTGTGTGAGGCTGTGTCCCAGGCAACAGCAAGCCATAAGCCTGCCCTAGAGAGTCATATGCACAGAAATGTGTACCGGCCTGGGTGGGGACACGGCAGACCCCTCCCACCCCACCTGGCCTGCACCCTCTTAAGCTATGCCTTTCCCAGTCTCCTTGAGAGCCCACCACCCAACAGCAGTCGAGATGGTGGCTCCCTGTGCACATTCACACAAACACACCTACCCTCCATGCGTACAGCTCCAGGACAGGCAGCCCAGGCAGAGGCACACAGCTTCCTTCATGAGCACACAATACACCCACACTCAAGCTCCATATGAAGCTCAGGTCCAAGCAGAAGCACCTGCAGCCTTGCCCATCACAGGCACAGTGGCAGGGGGTGATCCCTGGGTAGGCAAGTAGGGTGGCCATACCCAGTGTCACAGCCTCTCCAGTTGGCCTTTGACTCCTTGATGTCATTCACAAGGTTCTGGGCCAGGAAGATACCAGAGATCTGGAGGAGGGCAATGCCCACAAAGACCCTAGCAACAATGATCAGGTTGTCCTGCAGCCACTTCTCAAACTGGGCCATGCAGCCCTTGGTGTGGATGGAGTCCTGCTGCTCCAGCCCTAGTTTGAGCCAGCAATCATAGTCACACTGGGTGTTGAGGACATCTACTGCGTCCCTGACAAAGCAGAAGGGTACCCCACAGTGCTCCTGGCACAGGTTCAAGTTGGGGCAGTTGAAATAGATACTGAGGTTCCAACCATTAGGCCCTCAGGCTTCGCAGCAAAACCAATATTCCTGAACAAAGTCAATGAGGTTCTGGAGGTCAATGTCATCCTGGGAATCCTTGACATTATTGTTGATGGAAGAAATTGAACTGGTCTTAAATCCAGTCATTGAGTATGAAGGCTCGGATCCTTTTTGCAGCTCCAGGAAGAAGACAAGGCTGAGAAACAAGGAGAAAACTTTGAGGGGTTAAGTGTTCTCCCAGAGAGCCCCAATGCAGCCAGCAAAGTCCAGTGCCAACACAACACCTCCAACCACTACAAACAGCCACATGGGGTGGAGGACTCCCAGGTCTGTCAACATGGAGATTGTGGAAAGAACTCCCTTCTCACCCCAGGCCCATAAGCCAATGGCCAGGAACAGAGATCCCAGCGCCCAAAAGACAATGTTGAAGCCAAATAGGAAATATCTTCTGCAGTAATCAACTTTGGGTTCCTGGAAGTGCTGGTGTTTGCCCAGCATGGTCAGCTGGCCCAGAAACTGGAGCTGTGGCCAGGCTAGCCGTCCACAGGCCACCCTGGGCTAGAGCAGCCCGGGTTATACCACATCTTCTTTATCCATTCATCAGTCAACAGACACTTGGGATGCTTCCATATCTTGGCTGTTGTAAATAATGCTACTATAAACACAGGGGTGCAGGTTTCCCTTTGAGTTAGTGTTCTTGTACTCTGGGTAAACACCCACTAGTGCAAATGAATGGTAGAGCAGTTCTTTCTTTCTTTTACTTTTATTTTTTAAAATTTACATCCAAATTAGCATATAGTACAACAATGATTTCAGGAATAGATTCCTTAGTGCCCCTTACCCATTTAGCTCATTCCCCCTCCCACAACCCCTTCAGTAACCCTCAGTTTGTTCTCCATATTTATGCATCTCTTCTGTTTTGTCCCCCTCCCTATTTTTATATTATTTTTCCCTTCCCTTCTGTTCATCTGTTTTGTCTCTTAAAGTCCTCATATGAGTGAAGTCATATGATTTCTCTCTTTCTCTAATTTCACTGAGCAGAATACCCTCCAGTTCCATCCACATAGTTGCAAATGGCAAGATTTCATTCTGTTTGATTGCCAAGTAATACTCCATTGTATATATACACCACTTCTTTATCCATTCATCCATCGATGGACATTTGGGCTCTTTCCATACTTTGGCTATTGTTGATGGTGCTGCTATAAACATGGGGGTGCTGGTGTCCCTTCGAAAGAGCACACCTGTATCCCTTGGATAAATACCTAGTAGTGCAATTGCTGGGTTGTAGGGTAGTTCTATTTTTAGCTTTTTGAGGAACCTCCACATTGTTTTCCAGAGTGGCTGCACCAGCTTGCATTCCCACCAGCAGTGAAAAGATACCCTCTTTCTCTGCATCCTTGACAACATCTGTCCTTGCCTGAGTTGTTAATTTTAGCCATTCTGACAGGTGTGAGGTGGTATCTCATTGTGGTTTTGATTTGTATTTCCCTGATGATGAGTGCTGTTGAGCATTTTTTCATGTGTCTGTTTGCCATCTGGATGTCTTCTTTGGAGAAGTATCTATTCGTGTCTTTTGCCCACTTCTTCACTGGGTTATTTGTTATTTGGGTGTTGAGTTTGATAAGTTCTTTATAGATTTTGGATAGTAACCCTTTATCTAATATGTCATTTGCAAATCTTCTCCCATTCTGTTGGTTGCCTTTTAGCTTTGATGATTGTTTCCTTCACTGTGCAGCTTTTTATTTTGATGAGGTCCCAGTAGTTTATTTTTGCTTTTGCTTCCCTTGCCTCAGGAGACGTGTTGAGTAAGAAGTTGCTGCGGCCAAGATCAAAGAGGTTTTTGCCTGCTTTCTCCTCAAGGATTTTGATGGCTTCCTGTCTCACATTTAGGTCTTTCATCCGTTTTGAGTTTATTTTTGTGTATGGTGTAAGAAAGTGGCCCAGGTTCATTCTTCTGCATGTCGCTGTCCAGTTTTCCCAGCACCACTTACTGAAGAGACTGTCTTTATTCCATTGGATACTCTTTCCTGCTTTGTCAAAGATGAGTTGGCCATACGTTTGTGGGTCCATTTCTGGGTTCTCTATTCTGTTCCATTGATCTGAGTGTCTGTTCTTGTGCCAGTACCACTGTCTTGATGATTACAGCTTTGTAGTATAGCTTGAAGTCTGGGATTGTGATGCCTCCTGCTTTGGTTTTCTTTTTCAAGATTGCTTTGGCTATTTGGGGTCTTTTCTGATTTCTATTTTTAGCTTTCTGAGGAACAACCATACTGTTTTCCACAGTGGCTGCACCAGTACATCTTTTTACTTTTAACCCATGTCTTCATATTTAAAGTGAGTTTCTTATAGACAGCATATACCAAGGTCTTGCTTTTGTATCTAATCTCAAAATCTGTCTTAATTATCATCTGTAGACAATTTACATCTGCCTTAATTATTATGTTTGAACAGTTTAACAGTGAAAAGTATGTTAGATGATTTTGGATGTTTAAACAGATGAAAATCTGTCTTAATTCGTATATTTACATGATTTACATTTAACATAATTATTAATATGGTTGGAATAAAATCTATCACCTTACTGTTTCTATTTGTTCCGTGTACTCCTTGTTTTTTCCTTCTGTTTCTGTGTTCATGTAGATTAACTGAATGTATTTTTTCTGATTACATTTTATATCTGCTATTAGCACCTTATTTATGCATTTTTTTATTGAGTACTTAACTGACACTTAAAACTGTATTAAGTTTAGGTATAGAACACAATGATTTGATATGTGCAAAATGACTGCCACAGTAATTAAACACCCATCACCACACAATTTTTTTCCCTTGTGATGACAACTTTTAAGATCTACTCTCTTAACTTTCAAATGTACAATACAGTATTTTTAACTGTGGTTACTTATTTTTTGAAAACAATGGTTTTAGTGGTTGTCCTAAGATTTATAATACATGTCTAATTAATCCCAGTGTAGCTGCAAGTAAATTATACCAGTTCACATGTAATGTAAAGATGTTATAATAGTCTTCCCTCTACTTTGAGCTGTCATAACCTTTACTTTTATATTTGCTGTAAACAGAAAATGGATTTCTATTACTTTTGCTTTATAGTCAGCTATCTTTCAAAGCAATTACTAAAATATTTTTAATTTTTTTTAAATGTTTATTTTTGAGAGAAAGAGAGCACAAGCAGGGAAGAGGCACAGAGAGAGGGAGACACAGAATCCAAAGTAGGCTCCAGGCTCTGAGCTGTCCACACAGAGCCTAACGCAGGGCTTGAACTCATGAACTGTGAGATTGTGACCTGAGCTGCAGTTGAATGCTTAACTGACTGAGCCACCCAGGCACCCCAAGAATGAATTTTTATTAGACATTTTTAAATGTAATTTAAAAATAATTTCCTTACCAGAAATTATTATATGTTAATGCAGGTCTAATGACAATGACTTATCTCAGTTTCTGTGATACTGACAGAATATTACTCTGAAAGACCAGTTCTCCTTCATTTTTAAAAGACCGTTTTTGGGGTGCCTGGGGGGCTCAGTCGGTTAACTGTCAGACTTTGGGTCAGGTCATGATCTCACAGCTTGTGAGTTCAAGCCCTGTGTCAGGCTCTGTGCTGACAGCTCAGAGCCTGGAGCTAGCTTCAGACTCTGTGTCTCTTTCTCTCTCTGCCCCCCCACACCCCCGCTTGCACTCTTGACACTCTCTCTCTCAAAAATAAAACATTTTTAAACAAACAAACAAATAAATAAATACATGGGCAGACTTTCTGCTGGGTACAGAATTCTAGGTTGAAATTTTTTTCCCTTTTGATTCTTTAGAGATGTGATTGCATTGTTTTCGGGTTTCCATAGATTCAAATGACAATTCTTTCTTCTGTAAAGAGCTTCCTCCTCTAACTCCCATCAGTATTTTGTCATCATCTTCAACTTTCAGCAGTTTGAATATAAATGTCTGGCTGTTTTTCTGTCATTTGTTTTGGGGGATTATCTTGCCTTAAATTCTCTGCGCTTCTTCAATCTTTGGTGTCTATCTTTAGTTTTTCAAAATCCTTGGCCATTATTTCTTTTGTCCTATTTTCCTTCTGAGATTTAAATTACATATTCAAACCACTTGATATTATCTCATAGCTAATGGGTGTTCTATTTTTTTCAGTTTTCTGTTTGTATTTTAGTTTAGATAATTCATATGGGTCTATGTTCAAGTTTACAGATTCTTCCTTTGGTTATGCCAAATTTACTGATGAGTTCTTTGGTCTGTTACCGTGTTTTTCACTTCTAAACTTTTCATTTGATTTTCTTATCATGCCTCTGAAATATCCTACTTCATCTTTTTTTATTTTTTTTTTAACATTTATTCATTTTTGAGAGATGGAGAGAGACAAAGCATGAGAGGGGAAGGGGCAGAGAAAGGGGGAGACACAGAATCCGAAGCAGGCTCCAGGCTCTCTGCTGTCAGCACAGAGCCTGACACAGGGCTCAAACCCATGGACTGCGAGATCATGACCTGAGCCAAAGTCGGACACATAACCGACCCAGGCGCCCCAATATCCTACCGGACCGTACACATTGCCTGCCTTTTCAAAACCAGAGGCCTTAACATATAAATCATAGTTATCTTAAATTCCATGTCTAACAATTTCCAGTACTTGTGTCCTAAGAAGTTTAATTCCCTGTCTCAATACTGTATTCCTCTCCTTGTTTTTATTACATATATATATATATATATATATATATATATATATATATATACACACACACACACACATATATATATGTAATGAAAACAGGGTATCTTCTGTAGGAAATCTGAGACTGAGACAACTAGTTTTTGTGTCTGGATAGGACCGTGACCTTGCTTCTGCTAGGCCTTTAATGCGTCAAGGTAGAGTCATTTTATTGTCAGAACATGAGCTTGGTTTGGAATCTGTTGCTGCTATAGATACCCATAACACACCACAGGCTTCAAATTGCTCTAGGCACACCTTGTGTTTAGGGTAGAGGCTTGTTTGCCAAAGTTTTTCTCAGCGTCTACTCAATCTGCAGTTCTAGGTCTTCTGTTTAGGCTGTATCTCATTATGGTCTGTCTGCCTCCAAGCTCTTGCAACTCTCACAGAATTCCACTGTTATCCATTACTCTACATCTCTTAGCCTGGTACGGGGTGGTAGCTCTCTGAAATTCTGATTAAGCCTTGGTCGTAGCCAAGTACTATGTTCTAGTAGCTGGCCAGAGGCCTTCTCAATGTTCCTGCCCATCCCTCTCTGCTAAAGTTCTGGGCCCAGGACATATTCCTGCCCCTTCCTTAGGGGTGGAAGGTTTTCTTTCTGCTCTATTCAAACCACAGTTTAAGTCTTTGGTCACACAGTAGAGAGGCAGGAAGGACTAAGACAGGGCTTCATGTCTTTCCTGAAGCATCTACGGTTCCCCACCCCCCCCCCCCCAAGGCATGATCATTCCTGTTAGCATCCAGTGAAGTCTGTGGAAAAGAGCCTGCAAGTAGCTGTGAATTCCCATGCGTTCACGGCCCCCAAGGATTCTACATCTTCCCACCAGTCCAATTTAAGCCAGCAGCAATTCATTAAAATGTTTAACTGAATTCTTCTGATTGGTGTTCATTCTGTATCTGTCTCAGGTAAACAAGTGTTTGCATCCCTTCTTTTCTTGGAGGTGCCCATCTTTCCTTAGATTTCAGGTTAAGTGGTTGCCCTGGAACCTCAGCTCTCTGATGGATTCAGGTATAAATCTGCAGTTGTCTAGGGCTTATTATTATTGCTATAGGGGTGGAACAGTGCTTTGACCAGCTTTCTCCATTTTAAGTGGAAGCCAGAAGTCCCCAACTATCCACTTTTTCTGCAATGAACAATGTGATTAATGCAACTAGCTGTGCTCACTACAGGATTATGTGAGAGAAAACAGCTTCAGGTCAGACTTCCAAGTCAGCAATAAAAACATCACTCTAATTCCAAGAAAGCACACAATACTGTTTTAAAATCTATACCAAACCAGAATTTTATATGTCTAATTTACCACAACTGCTGAAGGAAGTATGCCACCCACAAAGTAGTTCAGGCGTTTTAACCCATAACTTGTTAAATTCTAGCTACCAATGTGTAAAAATTGTATTCATTTATTTAGAGTAAGTATTACAGAATATAAATGCATAACAATTAAACTGTATACTTTTCTCTTGTAGAAGAAAAAAAGATAAAGAGAATAAAAGTGTAGATGAGAAAAACCTCTTTTACTCAATGGTAAATTTCAGTCAATTCACTTTTTACCAAGCATCTATGTTACCAGCATTGTAAAGGTTCAGTTCTTTGAAAGACAAACTACTGTGATGTTCTACCTTGATTTGTACAGAGCCCATATACTTCAGGCCTCTTCAGACACAATTACACAGGTAATAATACCTATTAAAAGGAACAGCAATGGTCTAGAAAGCTAATATATATATTAATGTACCACCAAAAAGAATATACAATATAAATTTTAATGGCACAATGGAATTGAAAGTACATTAAAACAAAATTTACTTTCTTTTGCTAGAAAAGTGATGCTTGAGCTATTTTCAGAGGAAAATCCCTGAATAAAAAAATTCTTCAATGTCTTTGTTATTTTTCAATAAAACATTTCTACATTAATCCCTGCCTTTCCTTAGCTTAGTGCTGTTGCAGTATTTAAGTATTACATGTACTATATAAATGTATCACAGCTGCACAAATACTTAAGATGAACACTGGAAAGCAGGGCCAAATTTTAGAGGCAGGATTCCACAGGATCCGAAATTTAATTACATTTTAATGTATGGGGGGGGGGGGGGGGACAGAAAATGTATAGTTGACAGAGGTACAAAGAGAAATAATCTTGTTTTTCTTAATTTTATAAGGTCATTGCAAGAAAAATACATTCAAGATAATCTTTATTTTCTATGAGCCTGGCAAAGACAACTAAAAACATCTGGTACTGGTGAGGGTAAAGAAATGGATACTTTTCCATATACTGCTGTGAAGGGGTAATTTGGTCCCAAAATATTGGTGCAAACTTTACAAAAGGCATTAGGCAAAGTATTGAAAATTTTTTAGGGGTGCCTGGGTGGCTCAGTCAGTTGAGTGTCTGACTTCGGCTCAGGTCATGATCTCACAGTTGGTGGGTTAGAGTTCTGCATCAGGCTCTGTGCTGTCAGCCTGGAGCCTAGCGCCTGCTTTGGATTCTGCATGTCTGTCTGTCTGTCTGTCTGTCTCTCTCTCTCTCTCTTAAAAATAAACATTAAAAAAATTTTTTTAAGGAAAAGAAATTTTTTTAAATATCCCTTACCTTCTGATCTCACAATTCTATTTCAAGAAAACTACAATATGGAAATAATGAGGCAAGTGCACATATATTTATGTGTAAGTATTAAACATTATTTATAATAGCATATAGGAAAACAAAAATTAAATTTCCATCTGTGGAGCATCGGAAAAACTGTTTTAAAGCACATCCATAAAATGGAATACCATATAGCCATTAAAAAATAATGAACTAAATAAAACAGCACCAGAGCTCTAAGAGTTTCTGAGAGAAGTCCTATATTGGAAGGATAAAGTTTAAATTGTTTAAGCTTCCAGGTAGGAAAGAAAATAGCAGCAATGAAAGAAAAATTAGCGTTGTCACTGGACTGGTCACCAGGAACACCAATTAACGTTATGTTTCCGCAAAAGATCAGCACAAATGTGGCTTCAGACTGCTAAACCGGCTCTGGCTCTCTGCTATGTAACAAAACACAAAACTACAGATCCACTTAGTCAATCAGCCAGAGAGCTAAGGAAATGTGAATAAATAATCAGGTAAGATTTAAACACCTAATATTTTGGTACTATTTAGTATTTCTAATTCTACTAATAATAGCTAATATTACTGTTACTACTATTCTTACTATGTGCCAGGCTCTGTTCCAAGCTCTAAGAACTTTCATATTAACTCATTTAATTCTCATAAGGACAAGACAGATACCGTTACTCCTACTTTATAGATAAGGAATCTCAGAAGTATCTTGTCTAAGCAAACAAGGAGCAAAGCTAAGATATAAACCAACAGTTAACTACTCAAACCATCCTCTTAACCACTGCATTTATACTGCCTCTAAATGAATACGATCCTGATATAAGGAAACACTTTTGTGAAATAAGACATATACCTAAGTTCAGCTACGCTGTGTTCACTTACCTATTTGATTTTTTTAAATTACTACAAATAAACTCTCTCCTTACTTGTTTGCTACATCTCATTTTAGGACATTTGCTTCTACTTACAGATAAAATGAAGGGTAATCTTAAGCATGACTGAAAGCGTCCTCACTCAAGATTTCATCTCTACCCATGACTGCCACCTACTGGGCTAAAACAAAAATCATCAATACAATCAGGACAAACCATTTTGAGTAAAATATGAAAAAAGAGTAAGGAAGATAAATATTACGACATGCATCAACTTTCAGGGAGCATTCTCTTTTTATACCATTAGCAAAGACTCAGTTTTTTTTTTAATTAGTGATTTATGCCATACTGACAATTTCAACTAAAAGAACACTGTCCCACCTCTGAAGTTCCTGTGGATGACATTCCCCCAGGGTCTCTACACCACTGTATGAACATCAAAATGACAGTATGCAAGAGCTACTATATGAGAGTTCCTATGTCAATCTTCCCTCTGTCTTAGGTGAGCTCAAGAACAGAAGCCTTATTCACTTGGACATCCGTTGTATCAGTGAATGTGCTGAATCAAAAAATTCATGAAAAGAAGCTTGAAGACAACGTATCTTAATTAACTGTTGTCTATTTTATAAACATAAATCGTACCTTCAACAGAATTCTCAACCCAAGTAGTTTTGCCTCCTGGGGGAACATTTGGTAATATCTGGGTACATTTTTAGTCGTCGCGCTGTAAGGAAAGGTATGGCAGTGACATCTAAAGCAGCCAGGGATTCTACAAAACATCTACAATACAGAATAACAATTCTAACACCAAAAAAAAAAAAAAAAAGATCACCCAGCTCCAAATATCAATACTGCCCTTGTTGAAAAACCTTTCTTCCTCCAGCCATCCTTCTTTGAAAGTATAAAGATTAATGAAAAACATCAGTTTATGATAACTGAGCCTACAACCAAATTCTATATACGTATATAAAGTACTTTTTATAGTGGTTTAATATACACATGATTTCCTAGCAACATACAAGATATATTATACAGAGAATACAGTATGATTAACCTTTGCAAGTCACAGAAAAACTTCACTTTGTATTTTGCAGACCTTTGCCAAGAGTTCTTTACCGCTTAAGGAAAACACTGATCATGGTATATAGGTTGCTACTGCATCATGACATTTGTACTGGTCCATCTGTAGCCATCGCATCCCATAGTGACTCTACACATAAAGGTCAACAACTATATTATTTATATTCTTTTTATATTCCAATATGTGCTTGAACAGATTAAATATTAAAAATATTGAAATAAATTTTTTATAAAATATAAATCAATTCCTTTTATTTCTCCTTTATGTTACAGTTAGGGTATTATAGTTTTTTGTTTTGTTTTGTTTTTTAAAGAAGCTCTATGCCCAATGTGGGGCTCACAACCCCGAGGTTAAGAGTCACATGCTCTACCAACTGAGCCAGCCAGGCGTCCCAGTATTATACTGACTTCTAAGACATTATGTCTAAAAGTAGGTTGTATCATCTTGAAATTTCATTTTGTAAGAGCAAAGAAGATGTTACAAAGTATTTGTTACTCAAGGCCCACTGAATCTGATGAATAAAGGATTAAAAACCACTAGTCTGTGAAAAAAATCAAAGTCTTTACTACAACCTTTGCCTTCACTATTCTCTGCTTGAACCCCACTTCCCCCACAACAGCACACACATGGGCACCATTCCGGTACTTTGCAAGGCTGGCTCCACCTCATTCCATGGCTCCTCCATCCATGGCGGTCTTCTCTGAGCTTTATCCCCCATGCCTTTACTGGCTTGCACATACTACATTTGTTTCTTTCCTAGAATTTGATACAATCTGTAATCATTTTTATTTTTTGTATTGTCTACTTTATCCTTTAGAATATAAACTCCACAAAGGCAGAGAATGGTCTACCTTGTTCACTACTGTATCCCTATATTTAACAAAATGACTGGGGCATATAACAGGACATCAGTAAATATTTGTTGAGTAAATGAATTCATGAATACACTATAATAGACCATTACCAAAATTTCAAAAAGTGTCAATTAGAAAATAAAAACAAAAGAACGAAGTTGATAAAATGATACCAATAAGTTTAAGCAAATTACTTAGAGATATAAAGAGAATCACTTTATATACACAAAAGAGCCCCCCCCCAAATTATATAATTTCCAAACAAATAATGGGGCGAATATATCATGTATTAAAGATAATAAATATAAAATGACATTTCAAAAGGTTAAAACCGACTGTATGTCAACTACAAAGGAAATATATACACAAAAGACAGGGTACAAAAAAATGGGCAAAAATATATCAGTCAAAAAAAAGGGCAAGGGATTAAAAGAATAATGAGATAAAGTCAGACTTTAAAGTAAAAAAAATATGAACTACAACCAAGAGAGGATGCTTTATAATGTTTATGGATACAGTCCTTAAACTAGGATTGTCAAGAATGTTTATAAGCTAAAAACTCTGCAGGAAAACATACAGGAAGTACTGGCAAAATTAACAACCAAAAGGCAATGGCAGATTTTAATGTTTGCTCAGTCACTGCTCATATGAAGTAGTCAATCAAAATTTAGTATGTAAAAGGTGATCTGATTGTATTTTCCCTTAAAACAAAAACACAACAACAAAAGTAAAATAGATAAACCAATAGCATAATACAGAAATAAGGGAGAATGCCCAAATACAAAAAGTTAACAATAAAAAGGGAAAATTACACAAAAAAATTAAACACGTTCTAGGGCCACACTCTGCAAAAGCATATGCTATTAAATTTGAAAATTAAAAGTGATTTTAGGAAAGAACAGATTGCCAAAAATTCACAAGGTAGGAAACTTTATGAAGGACATAACCAAAGAAGATATGAAGAATGCTGTCAAAGCAGCCACAGCCAGACACATGCATCCATGAGTTTTCGTGTTCAAATCCTCAAGGAACTGAATATTCTCACAAGGAAAGAATGGGAAAGGGAAGGAAAAGGACAGGAATGATGGAAGGAAGGGAAAACAGTACTTCTGTTTGGATGTATCCAGCATCACACCCAAAACAAATCCTGAGAAAGTAAACAAAAAAGAGAACACTGAATACTGAAGCAAAAATCCTTAATATACAGGAAAAGAATCCAGAAATATAGAACATAAAAAAAGGGTTATTTTAGGAGTGTAAGGACAGTTCACTATTAGGAAATCTAGTCATATATTTCAACATATATTAAGTCAGAAACAACAAAGATCTTAATAGATGCATAATCTGTCAATTTACCTTCCCAATATCTCCAGATATATACAGCTATTTCATAACATAAAAAATATATACACATATCCAACATGTAAGGTGTGTAAGAATATTTGCTGCAGCATTATTAAATACTTAAAAATCCATTTATCAGGTACACTTATATAATGGAACACTAAATAGCCACATGGCATTATAGAATATCTCCAACAGAGAAAAAGCAAATTAGAAAATTAGAAAAATAAACATCAAACAATTTACACAACTTACTTCTAAATGTGTAGGGTTTTACGAACAAGCATATATGGTTACTTTTATAATCTGGGTAAAAAAAGTGAAAATCCTCATCTTGTCCTTATAAACCAAGTAATAAGGAGATGGGAAGAGTTTAAGCCAACAAAGGCCATATAAAACAGCAAATGAAAATAGGGATAATATTAAAAAATAGAACTTTAGAAAAAGATAACGCAAACAGGAAAAGGCTGAGCAAAGTTAAAACAGTGATATCCACAGAAAAATCGCAACAGGGGACAGAAAATAATGGCTTGGTATAATGTTTAGTGTGAGGATTACAGCGGAAATTAAGTATACTCCTAAAATTTCTCCAATGAAATTTTACCAAGAAAACCTAGAGGTCCATACTATTCTTAGCGAGCTACTGCAACCTCAACATTTGCCTCAAATTACACATCTACATAACACAACAGATATGCTACACCATGCTGCCATCTGCAGAGCAGACTTAATACTAAAAATTCCCAGAGAATGTTCAATTATTTTGATTGATAAAGGTATCAAGAAAAATGGTAGGGGGAACTAAAACTAGTGCTATACTATATTAGAAAGTGAAGAAGAGAGACAGCAGGTGGAATCAGCAACATGGTAAGAAAAAGTCATTATAATACTTCAAGCTGAAAAATCAAGAAATAAAAATATAAGCATATTATAAGGGGAAAACCACTCAAAGAATTAAAATAAATCCAGTTAGGGGCGCCTGGGTGGCTCAGTTGGTAAGCACTAAAAACAAAAAAATTTTAAGTAAATCCAGTTAAGTATGGCCACAAATGAAAGGGCCTCCAATTAGTGAAAGGAAAAATGTATCTGCTTTTCATTGTAAGATCTTCCTATTGGAACACGTGATACTTGTGATTTTTTTTTTTAATTTTTTTTTTTCAACATTTATTTATTTTTGGGACAGAGAGAGACAGAGCATGAACAGGGGAGGGGCAGAGAGAGAGGGAGACACAGAATCGGAAACAGGCTCCAGGTTCTGAGCCATCAGCCCAGAGCCCGACGCGGGGCTCAAACTCACGGACCGCGAGATCGTGACCTGGCTGAAGTCGGACGCTCAACCGACTGCGCCACCCAGGCGCCCCTGATTTTTTTTTAATACTGCAAATTGCTTTCAAATGGATCAGCTATGCTAAAGAATAAAGGAATCAGCTATTTTTTTTTAAACTTGTAAATATCTTAAGGATCAAGTCCACCGCTATGTTTTTTCAAAGTGTCAAATCAGTATGACAAGTATAAAAGTTTTCAAAAAGCAACTCAAGCAATACGAAAACTGCTAAGCCAAACTTTCTTAAATGAGTATCACTACAGTGTATAGAAGGTCACTACTACCTTATTGACATACAGAAAGCTTACTTTATTTATTAGAAAGTGCAATACAGAATAACTGGAATGCTTTGAAATTTTTTATTTACAGTAAAAAACATTTATTGAGAACCAACTATATACAAGGTACTCTCAATCATGATTTTCCAACAAAACACAACATTCTACTTCCTAAAACAAATCATGGTCATCTGCGTAACTTCAGGTTGACTAAACTCTTATCTACAAGCACCACAAGCCTAATATCTGCAGCCAGATAACAAATAAAAGAAAAACTTAAGAGCTATTGCAAAAATTGCAAAATCATAAGACATGTATGGGCTACTAAAGGGACAAGAATTACATGTGCATTTTTATACAAAATTATTCCTTCAATAGAAACTCTTTTATTTAATACAATAAACGAAAGTCACTGGGACTACCAGGCATGAATAACAATAGTTTCACTATTTGGAATTTAATATTACTTTTTTATTTTATGTAATTCTATAATGTTAAGATATTCTGGTGTAAGTTTGTATTACTTTTCAAATTTTATAATTAAAATGGTGTTTAATTCTTTTCATGCCTTTTCAGTTCAAAATTAATACAAATTTACAGTACAGTCTCACACTTGTTTAAATGAGAATTTTTATTTATTTATTTATTTATTTTTGAGAGAGAAACAGAGCACAAGCAGGGGAGGGTCAAAGAGAGACAGGAGACACAGAATCCGAAGCAGGCTCCAGGTTCTAAGCTGTCAGCACAGAGCCCAACGTGGGGCTCCAAATCACAAACTGCGAGATTATGACCTGAGCTGAAATCAGTCGCTTAACCGACTGAGACACCCAGTGTCCCTAAGTGAGAATTTCTACTTATATAGGTATAGATTTCCCATGACTAAATCCTTGTTTAACTATTTTACCTGACAAGTATTAATGAAGTATTTTTAATTAAAATCCAAACACAGGCATCACACATTTAGTATAAGATTCACCATAAGCTTATTAGCATCTGACTCTACAAGAGTCAGAGAAAAAAGTCATTTTCCCTATCCAATCTGATAATCAACTCATAAATTACTTAATATTAGTCACCAATAGAATTTTGTTCTTTTTCCCATCCTGCATCAAGCTTTCATATCAAGATATGTAGTATTTGTAAAATAATAGAAATAAAGAAATAAACTGGTACCGCTGACATATAAGCATAAAATATCTAACCTACTATATGATTACAAGTACAAATAACCTAAAATCTTTCAAATTCCATATTTCAAATTGCATTCTCAGAAACAATATGTTAGAAGATTAGTTGTGTTCTAAAAGATAAGGCTAAAAAAGCACTACTACAAAATTTGTTAACATAGAATTATAATGTTACTTTTGAGAAAGAGAAAGAGCAAGGAGCAGGGGAAGGGCAGAGAGAGAAGGAGACACAGAATCACAGGCTCCAGGCTCTGAGCTCTCACCACAGAGACAGACATGGGGCTCGAACTCATGAACAATGAGATCATGACCTGAGCAGAAGTAGGACGCTTAACTGACTGAGCCACCCAGGCACACCTATAATAGGATTATAAATATAAATTTGTCACCCTGTATTTGTAATATTTGAAAACTAAACAGAAAGGCTCACCTTCATCCACAGAAAACTGACAGCTCTTATCATTGAAGAAAAGAATTTTCTTTTTATCAGGACGATTTACAAATAGTATCTGGTCCCCCAAAGCCTTAAAAGACAAAAAAACAATTTTTTTTCAGTTAACTTCCAAATTACCTCCCCCCAACAAAATACTCTTTTTAATAAAAAAAAAAAAAAAGTAGTAGTCCTTGTAAGTCTATATGACAGAGAGAGAGAGAGAGAGAGAGAGAGAGAGAGAACACGAACGCGTGTGCACCAGGGAGGGGCAAAGAGAGAGGAGAGAGAACCCTAAGCAGGCTCAGCGCTGTCAGCATGCACCCCAATGCAATGCTTGAAACCATGACCATGAGATCATGACCTGAGCCAAAACCAAGAGTTGGACACTTAACTGACTGAGCCACCCAGGTGTCCCAGGACTCCTATTTCTTTTAACCTTCAGTATACCATTAGGGTCTACTATACCCAATTTTAATTCTCAAATTTCTTTCAATGAGCAATTCTCACTACTTTTATGTATTGATATATCAAGAGTTTTATTCTTAGAGATTTCCAAAGTACAAAAAGAAACCTTCCTTATTTTTGAAAAAATCCAACCTATGTTGCAATTTAATGTAGGTCCATTGGAGCCTTTTATTAATCTAAGAAAAACTGTGTGATCATAGTGTTCTTACTTTCCCTCTACTTTAAAATATTTTGCCACTTATTTACCATTAGCAATTATTTCCAATTATGCTTTAAAAAGCTAAAATTGTGGGGCACCTGGCTGGCTCAGTCAGTTTAAGTGTCTGACTCTTGATTTCAGCTCATCATCTCATGGTTCATGGTTTTGAGCCCCACATTGGGCTCTTTGCTGACAGCATGGAGCCTGCTTGGGTTTCTCTCTCCCCGCCACCCCCCCCCCCCCGCCCTCCCCAGCTTTCTCTCCCCCTCTCAATAAATAAATAAACATTATAAATAAATAGTAAAAAGTTTTTTTAAAAAAGGAAAGAAAGGTTATATCACCTACAAGTGTAATATAATAGTGAAACAGTGAAATTCTATCACTTAGAAGTGTGATTCAATTTGTGTTATTGCACTGCCCAAACTATTGCATTATCTTTCAGAAGATATAAAAGACTACAGAGTGGTCTTTGTTGTCTTTTAGCTTTCATTAAATATTTGACAGTTCAGAATTTTTTATTTTCTGCTCCTTAGAGCAATGACAAGAAAACTGACGGAAGATACTTCACCATTATTAATGAATGAGAACAAGAATACAGAAAGCCTGATAGTAGCACTCACTCTAGACTCTGATGATGGTGAAATTCATTACAGAAATAAAATCTAAACCTGTAAGTCTTTGCACGACAATACCATAGATGAATCACCTCAAGCTTAAGAATCAATGATTGAATGACATATTGCTAAGGACTTAAATATATAAGGTATTTTCCTTCAGTTAGTTTTTCAACAAGAAGGAATTCACTGTACAATACTATGTGATATGAACTTTGCCATTTCACTTTGCTAAAAAGACGTATAATAGTATTCTTTCATCTTTCTGATGTGTTTGCCAAAATACACTTGATACAGAAGTTTGCTATGTTAAAATCTTATAAAAATTTCCAGTAAAGTTGTTTTTCACCATCCTTTCATTCTTATTTATATAAATTATTCATGACATAAAATACTTTGAAAAATAGTTCAGATAAAAAGTTCAAAGTAATGGTCATAAAAATGCTCACCAAACTCAGGAGAAAAACAGGTGAACACGGTGAGAACTTCAACAAAGAGAAAATGTAAAAAGAGAGCTGAAAAATCAGAGCTGAAGAATACAATAACTGAAATGAAAAATACAGTACAGGGAATCAACTGCAGATCAAATGACACAGAAAAAATGGATCAGTGATTTGTAAGACAGGGTAGTGGAAATCACCCAATCAGAACAGCAAAAAAAAAAAAGACAGTTTTTAAAAATGAGGATAGTTTAAGGGACTTCTGGGACAACATCAAGCATACTAATATTCAAATTATAGGGATCCCAGAAGGAGAAGAGAAAAAGGAAAGAAGCCTACTTAAAAAAATAACAGCTGGAAACTCCTCTGACTTGGCAAAGGAAACAGCCATCCAAGTCCAGGAAATACAGAAAGTCCCCAATAAGATGAACAAAAGAGACCTATACCAAAAAAGATCTATGCCAAGATACACTAGAATACAATTATCAACAATTTAAAAAGTTGATTTTTTTTTTTTAGGTTTATTTATTTTGAGAGAGAGAGAGAGAGCATAAGCAGGGGAGGGGCAGAGAGAGAGAATCCCAAGCAGGCTCTGCACTGTCAGCATAAAACCCAAAGCGGGGCTCGATCTCACAAACCATGAGATCATGACCTGAGCTGAAATCAAGAGTCAGATGCTTAACCAACTAAGCCACCCAGGCACCCCAAGAGGAAGAGTGATTCTTAAAATCAAAAACAACTATTTGCAACCTACAGAACCCCTGTAAGACTAGAAGTTGATTTTTCAGACAAAAATTCAAAGGCCAGAAGAGAATGGTACGACATATTCAAAGCAATGACAGTAAAAAACCTAAAACCAAGAACTTACTCTACCCAGCAAGATTATCACTCAGACGTGAAGGAAAGAGAAGAGTTTCCCGTACAAGCAAAAGCTAAAGGAGTTCAACAACCAACCAACCTTATAAGAAATGTTAAAGGGACTTCTATAAATGAAAAGACTGTAACTAGAAGAAAATTATGAAAGAAGGCATTTTAGTGGTAAAGGTAAACATATAGTGAAGGTAGTAGATCAACCACCTATATAGTGTGATGGTTAAAAGACAAAAGTAATAAAATCATCTACACCTACAATAATTGGTCGAAGAACACAAAAAAATAAGATATAAAATATGACATGAAAAACAAAATGGGGTGGGGCAGTAAAAATGTAGGGCTTTTAGAACATATCTGAATTTACACGACCATCAACATCGATAGATCACTATATACATAGGATGCTATGTATGAACCTCATGATAAACACAAGCCAAATACCTATAAGAGATACACTAAAAAATAAAGAGAAAGGAAAACAAAACACTAAGGAAAAGTATGATAACAAGGGAACAAAGCCAAAAAATAAGAAAAAACAGAACAAAAACAAAAAAGAAAACAACAAATTAAATGGCAATGAGTACATACCTACCAATTACTACTTCAAATATAAATGGACTGAATGCTCCAATCAAAAGACATAGGGTGGCTGAAAGGATAAAACAAAACAAGATGAAAACAAGACCCAGGTATATGCTGTCTACAAGAGACTCACTTAAGATCTAAAGACACACAGAGACTCAAAGTGAGATGAAAAAGACATTCTCTGCAAATGGAAACCAAAAGGAAGCTGACTTGGCAATACTTAGACAAAACAGACTACAAAAGTCTGTAACAGAGTCAAAGACAGCATTACATCATGATAAAGGGATCAATCCAAAAACAGGATATCTTTGTACCCAACATAGGGCCACCAAAATACATAAAACAAATATTAACAAAGTAATAAGTTGACAGTGATAAAGTAACAGTAGAGTTTATGCCCCAGTTATATCAATGAATAGATCATCCAGACAGAAAATCAGTAAGGAAATACTGGCCTTAATACATCAGGACAGCAGAATTAACAGATACATACCAAACATATCATCCATCCAAACACAGCAAAATACACTTTATTTTTTTAAAAAATTTTTTTAACATTTATTATTGAGAGACAGAGAGAGACAGAGTATGAGCATGGGAGGGGCAGAGAGAGGGGGAGGAGACACAGAATCTGAAGCAGGCTCCAGGCTCACAGAGCCCGACGCGGGGCTCGAACTCACAAACCACGAGATTATGACCTGAGCTGAAGCTGGACACTTAACCTACTGAACCACCCAGGTGCCCCTCAAGTATCTTTTCTGACCACAATAGTATGGAAACAGAAATCAGTTATAAGAAGAAAAATGCAAAAACACATTAAACATGTGGAGGCTAAACAATATACTACTATACAACTAATGGGTCAACAAAGAAATGAAAGGAGAAATTAAAAATACTTTGAGACAAAAGAAAATGGAAATACAGCACACCAAAACTTATGAGATAAAGCAAAAGCAGTTGTAAGATGGAAATTCAAAGCTATAAATGCCTACACCAAAAATAAGAAGAATCTCGGGGCCCCTGGGTGGCTCAGTCGGCTGAGCACCCGACTTCCGCTCAGGCTGTGATCTCACGGTTTGTGAATTCGAGCCCTGCATTGGGCTCTGTGCTGACAGCTCGGAGCCTGGAGCCTGCTTTGGATTCTGTGTCTCCCTCTCCTGCTCACACACTCTCTCTCTCTCTCAAAATAAATAAACATTGAAAAAAAAATCAGTGATCCAAAAAAAAAAATCTCCCAACAAAAAAAGTCCAAGACCAGGCAACTTAATTGATGAATTCTACCAAACATTCAAAAAAGAATTAATATCGATCCTTCTTAAACTCTTCCAAAATAGGGGAAGGGAATACTTCCAAACACGTTTTATGAGGCTAGCATTAACCTGATATCAAAATCAGACACAGATGCCACAAGAAAAAAATTGATAGGCCAACATCTCTGATGAATACAGATACAAAACCCTAACACAGTATTAGCACATAGAATTCAACAATACACTAAAAGGATTATATACCATGATCAAATGGGATTTATTCCAGGGACGCAAGGTTCAAATGCACAAATCAAACAATGTGATATACCACATTAACAACATGAAACTTGGAAAAATCATATGACCTCTCAATAAATGCAGAAAAAGCATTTGACAAAATTCAACATCCACTCACAATAAAAAAAAAAACAAACCATCAACAAACTGGGTATACAGGGAATACACCTTACCATAATAAAGTCCACTTATGACAATTCCACAGTTAATATCACACTCACTGGTGAAAAACCAAAAACTTTTCCTCTAAAATCAGAAACAAGACAAGAATGCCTGTTCCTGTCACTTTTATTCAACACATTACTGGAGATGCTAGCCAGAGCAATTAAATAAGAAAAAGAAATTAAGGGCATTCAAATTGGAAAGAAGAACAAAAAGTGTCAGTAATTTCAGATAATACGACATATACAGAAAACCCTAAAGACTGGGGCGCCTGGGTGGCGCAGTCGGTTAAGCGTCCGACTTCAGCCAGGTCACGATCTCGCGGTCCGGGAGTTCGAGCCCCGCGTCAGGCTCTGGGCTGATGGCTCGGAGCCTGGAGCCTGTTTCCGATTCTGTGTCTCCCTCTCTCTCTGCCCCTCCCCCGTTCATGCTCTGTCTCTCTCTGTCCCAAAAATAAATAAATGTTGAAAAAAAAAATTTAAAAAAAAAAAATAAATAAAAATAAATAAATAAATAAAAACGTTGAAAAAAAATTTAAAAAAAAAAAAGAAAACCCTAAAGACTCACCAAACTTTTAGAATAAATACAGTACAGTCGCAGGATACAAAACCTATATACAGAAACAAGTTACATTTCTCTACACTAATAACAAACTATCTGAAATTAAGAAAATAACCCCATTTGCAAGTGCATCAAAAAGAATAAAATATCTAGGAATAAAGTTAACCAAGGACGTAAGAAACCTCTACACTGCAAAGTGTGAGACATTCATGAGAGAAACTGAAGACAACACAAATAAATGGAAAGATACACCATGCTCATGGATTGGAAGAGGACCATTGTTAAAATGGCCATACTATCTAAAGCAAACTATGGATTCAATGCAATCCCTATCAAAATTCCAATGGCATTTTCCATACAAAAAGAATAAACTAATCCTAAAACTTACATGGAACCACAAAAGATCCTGAATAGCCAAAGTAATCTTGAGAAAGAACAAAGCTAGAGGTATCACACTTCTTGATTTCACACTATATTACAAAGCTACAGTAATCAAAAGAGTATAGTACTGACAAAAAAAAGTGTTACACAGATCAATGAAACAGAATAGAGAGCCCATATATGCATATATGGTCAACAGAGTTATGACAAATGAGCCAAGAATAACAATACACAAAGGGCAGTCTCTTTTATAAGTGGTGCTGGAAAAACTGGGCAGGTACATGCAAAAGAATGAAATTGGACCACTATCTTACACCATTAACAAAAATTAACTTAAAATGAATTAACAACCTGAATATAAGACCTGAAACCATAAAAGACGAAGAAGAAAACACAGGTGGATAAGTTTCCTGATATCAGCTTTGGAGATGATTTGTCAGACTTGACATCAATCAAATCTGATTTGTCAGACTTGACATCAAAAGCAAAGACAACAAAAGCAAAAAAAGTGGCACTGTATCAAACTAAAAAGCTTCTGCACAGCAAATGAAACCAATAAAATGGAAAGGCAACTTACTGAATGGGAGAAAATATTTGCAAATCATGTATCTGATTAGGGGTTAAGATCACAAAAATATGTAGGGGCACCTGGGTGGCTCAGTCGGTTGAGCAACTGACTTCTGTTCAGGTCATGATCTCATGGTCTGTAAGTTCGAGCCCCGTGTCGGGCTCTGTGCTGACAGCTGAGAGCCTAGAGCCTGGAGCCTGCTTCGGATTCTGTGTCTCCCTCTCTCTCTGCCCCTCCCCACTCATGCTCTGTCTCAGAAATAAATAAACATTAAAAAAAAAAAAATCACAAATATGTAAAGAACTCATGGAACCTGACACCAAAAAAACAGTCTAATTTAAAAATTTGAAGAGGATCACAAATACATGTTTCCAAAGAAGATCTACATATGACCACCAACACAATCAACATCATCATCAGGGAAATGCTAAACCACAATGAGGTATCTCACACCTGTTAATAATAGCCATTATTATAAAGACAAGGTATCACTGTTGGAGAAGATGTGGAGAAAAGGGAACTCTCATGCACTGTTGGTGTGAATGTAAATTGGTGCAATTGAAAATAGAACCACCCTATACTTCAGTAATCCAGTTCTGGTACTTACCCAATGAAACCAAAAACGCTAACTGAAAAGGATACATGCACTCCCTTGCACACAGCACCATTGTTCACAATAGTCAAGATACAGAAACAACCTAAGTATCCATTGATGGATACGTGGATAAAGAAAATCTGATACACACACACACACACACACACACACACACACACACACACACACACAACCTGAAATATTATCTAGCCATAAAAGAGTGAAATCTTGCCATATGCAATAAAATAGATGGACCTTGAGGCCACTATGCTAAGTGAAATAAGTCAGAAAAAGACAAATGTATGATCTCACCTTTATGTGGAATCTAAAAAAAAAAAAAAAAAAAAGGCTCATCAATAGAAAACAGATTGGTGGTTGTCAGACACAGCAGATGGGAGACGGATGTATGAAGGAGTCAAAAGTATACACTATCAGTTATAAAATAAGTAAGTAAAGAAGTCATGGGGATGTAATATATAGCACACTAAGTACAGTTAATAAAACCGTATTGTTTATTTAAAAGCTACTAAGAGAGTAAATCTTACAAGCTCTCATCACCAGGGCACCTGGGTGGCTCAGTCCATTAAACATCTGACTCAACCTTGGCTCAGGTCATGATCTCATGGTTCGTGAGTTCAAGCCCTGCATCGGACCCTACACTGACAGTGCAGACCCTGCTTGGGATTCTCTCTCCCTCTTCCTCTCTCTCTGCCCCTCCCCGGCTCATGCACACACGTGCACCCTCTCACCCTCTCTCAAAAATAAACATTTAAAAATAAAAATTGTAAAACACTTGCTGTTTTTTAAAACAAGATATTATTAATTCAAATTATACTAAGGCACAAAAAGAAAAGAAATGTTACCTTGATAGCTTTCTGGGAATTGGGTAGTCCTTCCTCTATGTCTTCTAAAAGAATTCCTCCTAAGCCTCGCTGGTCATGCTTATCTAACAGCCTAAGTAGGGCTTTCTTATCTTTCAAGTTGTATTTGGGCTTGAAGGCATACTTCCCATCTATCACTTCAATTTTCGGATTATTGACTAATGCCTGTAATGATGACAGAATTTGGATATATTAATAAAAGGAAACCTCATATATACATTCTTAAATTCTATTATTTTAAAAACATCAAACCCAATATAGTTGTATGTTAAAAGTATCTTGTGAGTATCAACTAGCATATCTAAAATACTGGACATCCAGGATCCAAAAACAACAGGTAGAGATCAGCATGTTGCTCACTTTTTATAAAAGAAACTTATTATCTACATCAATTATTTAAATGAGAAAAACCATTTTATCACAACAGATTTGAAGAAACTATACCCAGATTCTCTTGGAAAATAAAAAAAAAAAAGAATAAACACCAGTTAACATTAATAGACAAAGTGAACTGGGTATTGCCCATCCCACCCTCAAAGTACAGTTTATCGCATACTGGCACTATGTAAGAAACATAACCCTGGGAGGACTTTATCAATAGTCTGCCCCACCTGGTATCAAATGGTACTTATAGGTGTGGAAGGAACTAAAAAGTACCAGACTTGTGCATATAAGAAATCTACCGATAATGGCAGCTTGAGAATGAAACTGAGTAGGAATGCAGGAATTACTGAATATGAATTATATTCTTAGTCAGTTCTGCTATATAGCTACTATCAGAAGGAAAGCTCCTCAAAGAAGAGCTATCCTATTTATTTTCTTCTGCAGCTGCCAGCCTGACCCTGGAAAGGAGAAAGAGAAAAAACAAAGAAGAAAGGAGGGGGAACAGAAAAGTAGTAATAATTTTAAACTAATGTTGGTAGTCCATGAAATTTCAAGATTGGGTAAAGCAACAGAATTTGAATGTGGATTACAACTATTTGTGCATCAATGATACAATGAGCTATAATGTTACTGATTAACTGTTCATTTTATAAAAATCAAGTACAGTATCTTGCTTAGTAAAATAAATTATTAAGTTATATTTTAGAAACTTTACATTTGATTTTTAGAATACAGCACTGGTCACACAAAGTATTCTTCTTAATTGTCATTTCATACTTAAGTAGAAATGAGGGAAATGTGTGAATTTTAAAAAAGCTATTAATTTCTAAATTAGCATGGTCACTGATTATTGTGGGGTTTGTTTTCTTCCAATGATGTGTGTACATACACAATGTTAAGGATTAGTTTTTGAAGTAATCTGTTAGAGGCAATAATACCACCATCATGTCATAATAGTAGTAACAGCATAACAAATATCTCATTATCCCTATACTACCTCATGGTATAAATGTCTAAAACATACATAAAAACAATACAATTTGACAAAATACATTCTAAATTTAGCAATTAAAAAAAAGCAATTATTCTGGAAAAACTTAAATGAAGGGTACAATGACAGACTTCTTTATAATTTTTATGCTAAAGTCTTCGACATTTTGAAATAGATACATAAGATCTTAAGAAAACCAATAAATCAAACCACCTTAAAATGTGTATGTTTAAAAAACAAAAACAAAGACCCTATGCCAATTCTTTTAAGTAAAAATTATCAGATTTCAGTATATTAAAAATCTTAGTTACAGCAAATATTTCATGGTAACCAACTTTCTTAATGCTATTTTAAGCCTAGTCTTACCTCAGTCATTAGCCATTGTTTCTGCTTGAGTCCTATATCTAAATGTTGTGTTTCATCCAAAATTTCTTCTAAAGTGAGAGGATGTGTATCTCCTCGCTGATGCCGTGTCTATTGAGGGAAAAAATTGTTATTAGGAGACAGTTTTAAAATGCTACATGTATTAAGTAATAGATACAAGTAAGGGAATCTTTCAGGAATGTAGAACATGTATCATTTGAGGCAACACGATTATAGTGATGAACAGAATGGACTATAAAAATCAAACAGAACTGAGTTCAAATTTGCAGCTCTAAAAAATCAAATGATAAACTGAGAAAAAATATTTTCAGCTCATTATCACAAAGAGCTAATCTTCCTAATATTTTAACAGCTCCAAAAACCTAATAGGAAAATGACCCAAAGTAAGGAGCATATAAATCACAGAAAAGGAAATGTAAAAAACCTTAAATATATGAAAAGATACTCAACTTACACCAAAATATTTCATAACCATTACACTGGCAAAAATCCATATTTTTTATGTTTTTTTTTTTAATGTTTGTTTATTTTTGAAAGAGAGACACAGTGTGAGCAGGGAAGCAGCAGAAAGAGAGGGAGACAGAGAGTCTGAAGCAGGGTCCAGGCTCTGAGCTGTCAGCACAGAGCCTGATGTGAGGCTTGAACTCACAAACCACGACATCATGACCTGAGCCGAAGTCGGATGCTTAACCAACTGAGTCACCCAGGTGCCTCATCAAAAATCCATATTTGATGACTCTATCAATGAGGGTGTAAAGAAACAGGCCTTCCCACACATTGCTGGTAAAAATGCACACTGACACAACTCCTAGGGAACACAATTTGGCAATATAAATGCATTTAAACGCTTTGACACAGCAATCCATTTCTAGGAATTTACCTTACAGCACAACTTAAAATAAGTGACACAGTCACTGCAGCTCTGGTTGCAAAAGGAAAATATTATAAACAATATGTGGCCAGCAATTGATTAAATCACCCAGACTGATTAAACTATAGAACATCTATGCTACTATACAGATGTTTAAAAAGAAAATGCAGATGTTCCCTATGTGCTAATTTGGAAAGCAGTCCAGAACAAATTATTGAATAAAAACATGCAGGATCACCTGGGTGGCTCAGTCAATTAAGCGTCCAACTTCAGCTCAGGCCATTATCTCACAGTTCATGAGTTTGAGCCCCGTGTCAGTTTGTGCTGACAGCTCACAGCCTGGAACCTGCTTCAGATTCTGTGTCTCCCTCTCTGCCCCTCCTCTGCTCACACATGCTCAAAAAAATATATCAACATTAAAAAATAAAAAAAACTTTTTTAAAGTCCTCCAAACAAAACCCTCCTGTGAATTTAAAATCAGTTCATTACAGGGGCGCCTGAGAGTCTCAGTTAAGCATCTGACTCTTTTTTTTTTTTTTTTAATTTTTTTTTTTTTCAACGTTTATTTATTTTTGGGACAGAGAGAGACAGAGCATGAATGGGGGAGGGGCAGAGAGAGAAGGAGACACAGAATTGGAAACAGGCTCCAGGCTCCGAGCCATCAGCCCAGAGCCCGACGCGGGGCTCGAACTCACGGGCCGCGAGATCGTGACCTGGCTGAAGTCGGACGCTTAACCGACTGCGCCACCCAGGCGCCCCTAAGCATCTGACTCTTGATTGTGGCTCAAGTCATGATCTTCGCAGTTGTGACATCCAGCCCCATTATCAAGCTCTGTGCTAAGTGTAGAGTCTGCTTAAGATTCTCTCTCTCCCCCGCCTCAGCCCCTCTCCCCCGCTCACACACTCTCTCTCTCCCCACCCAAAAAATCAATTCATTGCAAAAATTAAAAGCCCTGATGGGGCGCCTGGGTGGCGCAGTCGGTTAAGCGTCTGACTTCAGCCAGGTCACGATCTCGCGGTCCGTGAGTTCGAGCCCCGCGTCGGGCTCTGGGCTGATGGCTCAGAGCCTGGAGCCTGCTTCCGATTCTGTGTCTCCCTCTCTCTCTGCCCCTCCCCCGTTCATGCTCTGTCTCTCTCTGTCCCCAAAAAAATAAATAAACTAAAAAAAAAAAAAATTTTTTTTATTTTTATTTTATTTTTTTTAATTTTTTTTTTTCAACGTTTATTTATTTTTGGGACAGAGAGAGACAGAGCATGAACGGGTGAGGGGCAGAGAGAGAGGGAGACACAGAATCGGAAACAGGCTCCAGGCTCCGAGCCATCAGCCCAGAGCCTGATGCGGGGCTCGAGCTCACAGACCGCGAGATCGTGACCTGGCTGAAGTCGGACGCTTAGCCGACTGCGCCACCCAGGCGCCCCCAAAATTTTTTTTTTATTAAAAAAAAAAAAACCCTGTTGATGTTTGCATGAACTGACTGGCATAAGGACAGATGGAAATTTACTAACCAAACTCACAACTGGTGTGATGGATTAAAAAAATTAAAACCATAATTTTGTAATTATGTACTGTTGTCAGTACATTTTGCATCCCCTCTCCCAAATACTGCAACCTCTCTAAAGACTTCCATGCCCAAACCCTGAAACCTGTGACTATGTTACCTTATGTGGCCCAAGGGACTTCACTGGTGTGACTAAATTAAGGATCCTGAAATGGAGAGATTATTGTGAATTATTCAGGTGGGCCCAATATAATCACAAGTGTTCCTAAGGGGAAAAGGGAGACTTCAGAGTCAGTGATGGGACAGTGGAAGAGGTCGGAGTGATGCAAGAAAGGACAGGTATCATGAAATGCAGACAAAATGCAGACAGGCTCTAGAAGTCAAAAAAGAAAACAGGGGCACTTGGATGGCTCAGTGGGTTGAGCATCCAACTTCGGCTCAGGTCACGATCTCACAGTTCACGAGTCTGAGCCCAGAGCCTGGAACCTGCTTCATATTCTGTGTGTCTCCCTCTCTCTCTGTCCCTGCCCTGCTCACACCCTCTCAAAAAATAAATACATGTTAAAAAAAAAAAAATTTTTTTTTAATTTTTTTTTTCAACGTTTATTTATTTTTGGGACAGAGAGAGACAGAGCATGAACGGGGGAGGGGCAGAGAGAGAGGGAGACACAGAATCGGAAGCAGGCTCCAGGCTCTGAGCCATCAGCCCAGAGCCCGACGCGGGGCTCGAACTCACGGACCGCAAGATCGTGACCTGGCTGAAGTCGGACGCTTAACCGACTGTGCCACCCAGGCGCCCCAAAATTTTTTTTTTAAAGAAAAAACAGGAAGTTCCCTCAGAGAGCCCCCTGAAAGAACCAGCCCTGCCTACACCCAGACTTCAGCCCAGTGAGATAGATTTTGGACTTCTGACTTCTAAAACTGTAAAATAATAAATTTGTGCTTTTTTAAGCCACTAAGTTTGTGGTAATTTGTTACAGCAGCAATAGAAAATGAATACCTGTACTTTCTTCCCTTTAAATCTATAAATCTTGAAGTATTTATAGCTATACATCAATTAAAACCAAGTATCCAGGGGCGCCTGGATGGCTCAGTTGGTTGAGCATCCTGCTCTTAATTTCAGCTCAGGTCACGATGTCACAGTTTGCAGGACTGAGTCCAGCCATCAGGCTCTGTGCTGACAGCACAAAGGCTGCTTGGGAATCTCTCTCTCCCTCTTTCTCTGCCCCTCCCTGCTCACACAAGAAGATGCTCACGCGTGTGAGAGAAGATGCTCTCTCTATATATATACACACACACACGTGTATACATATAAATAAACTTTAGAGGGAAAAGTAAAAAATAAACAAAACAGTTATTCTGTATCCTCCATTAACACTGATTAAATCTAACATATTTGCCTTAGTTTTCTTCACATTAAACCTTTCCCCCCATTAAGTTAAATATAAAATTATCAAAGGCCAAGTTAATCTTAAAATCTAAGCAGAAAAGAATGAATACATCTCAAGAAAAATAAAAAAGCACTAGCCCTATGTTTATTATTATATTTAAATTTAAATATGGGATTTTTACAATCAGAACAAGCTCAAAAACGAAAGTAATATTCATTGTATGAAAGCCTAACCATTTTCACTGAACTATGTAAACAGAGAAGCCAAACACAGCTGTCAAATTATCAAGTGAAAACCTGTTATAACAAAATGAGGGGGGGTAAAAAAGAGCAAGAGAGATAAACCTGAGAAACTCAAAATTACTTCCTTATTTCTTGCTCTTCGATCAGGAGTTAAGAAAAATGAAAAAAAAAAATGAAGGATGCATAGAGAGACTACGTAACACTCTAAAGCTAGTTTTCAGTGAAGAACAATTACATACCTTTGTTAAATTCCTTCCTGATCACTAGATGATTTTTGGTGTATTGCATTTTGTATTTTATTTCGCTGTCTATTTTTTTTTCTTGCAACTTCGTAGAAATTGGCTTTTTTTTTATAGTGGCCTTATTTTTATCAACCTTAATTCTAATAGCTTGCATATTCTCTTGGTTTTCCTATGTATTTAATCATGTCATCTACAGTTCTACTTCTTCCTTTACAGCTTTTACCTCTGTTACTTCTTTTTTCCTGCTTCACTGCACTAGGGGGGACTTCCAGTGTAATACCCAACAGATGTTGTGACAATCAGTACCTTTTATCTTTTTCTGACCTCAGGAGAAAACCATTCACTGTTTTACCCTAAGTATTTGGGTTTTCACAGATACCATCTCATCACAGGGTGCTTGACCAGTATTCCACAGAATCCTAGGGTTCCATAAGATGTCACTAGGGGGAGCATGAGAAACCGTGATTCTAAAAAATAAACATCAATTCTGCAACCACACATACCATGCAACCTGAGGGCTCACAGCAACAGGCAAACTACTGAGCAGCCATGCCAACGTTTTCATCAGGTCTTTTAGCACCACGTGGCAAGTAGGGCTATGTTCACTTGGACAAGCCCGTTACCAGTTTCCAATGAAATAGAGAGAAGCCACTGATAATTGGTAAGCTCTATATTGCACAAACGGGAGCACAGTAGGCTGACAGTGTCAGCAATTCCCTTCCAAATTACCTCCCCTAACCTCCCACTACACAGCGCCAACTCACTCACGGGAGTTCACAAGCTCTGCTGGCAAAAAGGAAATCTGAGGGAAATATTCATTCTGTACAAGGAATTTGTACATACCAGGACTCACCTGCCCCAGGCTGCTTTGCTGTTGTAAATGTTGTAAAACACAGATCACATAGTAAAAAGAAGTAAAATACATTGTGAAGTGTTTGTTTTTTGAAATATTCTCATTTAATAAATCCCTGTGGTTTGATAATTTGTTAGCATTTGTTTTATAAACATGTCTGACAGTCCAGTGCAATGATTTTTTAAGATGAGATTAAGTGACAGAGAGGATTCAAAGCCCAGGCCCACAAACAATTCTAATAAGGTTAGTAATCAAAAACTATAATCCCCTGTTGAATCACTTTATTGTACACCTGAAACAAATATAACATTGTATGTTAACTACACTAGGATCAAAATAAAAACTTAAAAATAACTAGGGTCACCCAGCTGACTCAGTCAGCATGCGACTGGATCTCAGGGTTGTTAGGACCCCATATTAGGTACAGAGTGCTTAAAAATAAAATCTAAAAAAAAAAAAAAAAAAAAAAAGAGGCCTACAATTCTAATGAAAAGCTACTCGCCAATTTTAGATGGGCTGGTAACCCAAGGTGTCTTATTTCATTGTACACTGTTTGTAGCAAACAATATGTAATGGCTCCGGCAAAACTGAAAAGATTCTTAACTATAAGTCACAGACACTGGACACAGTCGATGTACTTAATATTTTAAATAGCTACTGGAATCTCAAAACGAAACAGAGTTAAGCTTTTATTAAAAAAAAGAAAATAATAAGTCACATTCAGTGAAAAAGCTCAGGAAACAAGTTATTGGTAATAGAACTTACTGCCCAGAACAGAGGGGACTTAGAGGAGGGAAATCACAGTTGGTAGGAACCTAATAATGACAACATGTCAAATGATAGTAAAATGCACAGCATGAGAAATTGAAAAGTACCAAAAAGTATAAGGTAAGTCGACAAACTGAGGACACAGCACATAATGCTGCACAAATTTAACAAACTAACAACAGCTTGTCTATGCAAGTTGACAAATCAACAGGTTTCACTAATAAATGTAGTAATTTATTCACTATTCACTATTCATCATTTTTCACTAATAAATGTAGTTTGTGCAGAATCTTTAAATGACAAATTTCAAGAAAAACTCCTCTGCCACAAAGAACTGCCACGACAAAGCGAAGAGTAGGATATACTTGATGTAGTGCCTTCACATCTGGAAACAAAGGTCTCTCTTAGAGTAACTGCTCTGTTATCTTCACTGATGTGCCCCATCAATGGTTGGCTCAATAGAAGGTTTTAACTCTCGTGAAAAAACAAATATTCTGATGTCGTCACAAAACACTATTTCTTCAGAGAGGTACTGGAATCAAAAACCCTTGAAATGAAAAATGTCCCAAACGATGCTTTTAAAAATGATCTGCTTTATTAAGCAGAGACTAGTGCACTTCAACACATAAATCTATGTACAGAAATTCAGTGGCTTAGCAGAGGAGTCCTTGAAAGAATATTTAACCTAAAAGGTGAATTTCAGCTGAAAGGTCATACTTTACTGAATGCTTTGAAAATGAAGAATGACTGCAGAAGCCAGTTTTCATAGCAGACATTTTTTTAAACCTATGAACTGGCTGAACAAGTTTCTGCAAGCCTCAAAAACAATGCTTTAAGTGATAAGACTTCGAAGGAAAACAGAATCTCTGGAAAAGTCGTGTGACAAAAGAAAATTCTGTAATGCTGTTCGGTCTGGAGAATGAGGAAGGATATTAGCAAGTCTCAAGCATTACTGAAAACCACCCAGAAGAACTAAGAAAACAAAATTAAACAATGTTTTTCCTACCTTTCAACACAAATCTACACCTGGAAGAAGAACCCTTTCTCTGACTCTTCTGTTCATCTGAGAACAAGTAAGTTGCCTACTTAGATAAGGTTTAAAAAAAAAAAAAATCGTAGATGGGGCCCCTGGCTGGCTCAGTCTGTGGAGCATGCAAATCTTGATCTCAGGGTTGTGACTTCAAGCCCCTCATTGGGTGCAAAGATTACTAAAAACTAAAATCTTTAGAGGAACATGGGTGGTTCAGTTGGTTGAGTGTCTGACTCTTCATTTCAGCTCAGGTCATGATCCCAGGGTCATGGGACTGAGCCCTACGTCAGGACTGGAGCCTGCTTAAGATTCTCTCTCCCCCACTCTGTGCCTCACCCTCTCTCCCTGCTTGCTCACTCTCTCTAAAAATAAAATAAAATCTTTAAAAAATATCACAGAAAAAACTGAATTTTACCTATACTACTGACTCACATTAAAGCTAATACCCTATCTGGGAAGGAGGAACCACACAAAGGAAAAGAGTAGGCTAAAAAAATAGGACAAAATACAAAGACAAAAAACTGACATTCTCTACTCAACAGAAAACTGACAATTATTATTGACTTATCATATCCACAATTTACTGATTAGATAATAAACATGAACTATAGATATAACAATTTTTACAAGATTCTCTAAGACCTAAAAATGATAAAATATTTCAAGGGTTCTTTCAGGGTACAATGACTGACAAAATGCTCTTCTACTGGTTTAAGGCAGTTTGCTTCTACTACTAATTTGTTATAAGTTTTCATCATGAATCAGTGTTAAATTTTGTCAGAGGCTTTGTTTTGTATGACATGACCTCTTAATATGACTTCAACTGTTTTTTAAATATTAACTACCATATTCCTAAAATAAACTTCATCATAACATATTATCCTTCTTATATATATGAGTAGATTCCATTTGTATCTTTTTAAGGATTTTTACGTCTGTATTTATGAGATAATGGTGTATAATTTAAATACTTTATTTAAAACTGTGAATAAATTTGCGTTCTGGACCCAACCCTGCTATCAACCAGAACTGTCCCTATAATAAGCTAGCCATTTAATTTCCCTGGACTTCAGAGTTTCTAAATTCAAATATAATTGTTAGAATTAATTCAGACAGGAGCTGAGCCAGTGTTTCTCAAACTTCAGCCTGTGTCAATCACCTGAAGGGCTTATTAAACCACAGACTGCTGAACTGCTTTCCCAGAGTTTCAGACTAAACAGATTTAGGAAGTGGCCCCCAAATTTTCACTCCTGGTAAATTCCCAAGTTTAAAAAAAAAAAAAAAACTACCTAGGTGATGATGATGATGCCACTGTTTGGAGAATGACACTTTGAGAACCACTGGGCTAGTAAACCAAAATAATCAAATTTTTCAACATGATGGGTTTCTTTTCATGTTTATTTACTTTGAAAGAGAGAGAGCAAGAGCTGGGAAGGGGCAAAGAGACAGGGAGAAAGAATCCCAAGGAGGCTCCACACTGCCAGCACAGAGCCCAACACGGAGCTTGATCTCACAGAACCATGAGATCATGACCTGAGCCAAGACCTGAGCCAAAACCAAGAGTCAAACACTTAACCCAATGAGCCACTCAGGCACCCCTCAACATGATGTTTTAAATAACCAAGATATTTCCACATAAAACCACAATAAAGGGTAATGGTGAGAACTGTGAGAACTGAGAGAAAATCATTCTAATAAAAACAAAGTGCACTACAGGGATATGTTGTCTCAGGACTAGTGTCACATTAGGAGAAAGTGGCATCCTTCATAAGGGAATTTTCAAAATAATTTGCTTTTTTTAGACAACACTTTCAAGCAATGATATTTGTTTTACATTAACTTTTTCTATTAAAACCCTTCTGGGGCGCCAGGGTGACTCAGTTGGGCATCTAACTCTTCATTTCAGCTCAGATCATGATCCCAGCGTCGTGGGATCAAGCCGTGTTGAGCTCTGCACTGAGCATGGAGCCCTATTGAGATTCTTCCTTTCTCTTTCTTTCTCTTTCTCTCTCTCCCCTGCCCACCCCCCCAACCCTGGCTCAATCTCTCTAAAGCAATTAATTAATTAAATCCTTCTAAAATGGACCAGGAAATTCTTCTATCTTTTCAAACAAGTCCACTAAACATTTAAACATCTCAGGAGCTAGTGAGATGTGTTGGGCAGTTTGTCCGTGTGCCAAATGTTCTCAGTATTATGATTTTGAAGTTCTTGTATCTGCCTTCAATTTTTTTTTCCTGTTTAGTACCCCTAAACCCAATTAGCAAATCCCACTGTGCCTATCTTAAACAGTTCTCTTACGGTGCCCCTTGAACTTTCTCCATATAATTTCTACGTAATTTTCACTAAGCAATTAAAAAGTTCCTCTTTAAATAAATGAATAAGTTGTAAGGAGTTTTCTGTTATTAACTTTTTTGCTTCCTAAGCTCTTGGTTTTATCAGATCTTCAAAAATGGGACAGCTGAAAACCTTCCACGAATCAATCTACAGATCACCTCCCATATGTATTCTTTTCCCTTTTCATAAATAGGCCCTCTCCTGTTTACAGCAACAAAAAAGGTAACACTCTCACTTCCACCTAGAATTTATGATACATTGCCTGGAGATGTAATAAACTCTGGGGACCCCCAAAAAAAGACAAGTCAAAAAATATTGTTTGGAAGAACAACTTATAAACAATGAAGTGTCATAAACTATCCACTATAGGGCTTCTTATCTTTTCTAGTCTTATATATTTTTCTAAGAGTTAAAAATAGGATATTTTAGCTCCTGCTAGGATATTCTGATGTGATATTGTCTGTGAGCAATTCAGAGCAATTTCCTTTAAACAACTTTATCTCTTCCAACCCCACATACCCCACACTTCCATGCTGCACTGTCCAAAAATGCACTGTTCTTTTGGGAGAGGCTAATAACAGCAAAGTAAATAAAGGGAATATTGGTAAGAAATATCTAACAAGAAAACTAAATTTTTTGAGTACTTAAATATAAGTAATTCTCTTCAGCAATTCTCAAACCTCATTCCATGAATATCTATTAGCTTAAAGAAAAAGCACATTTAAAAAGCTTTAAATATCAATTAAGCAATATCAATTAAGAGGCTGACTTTATAACAAGTACTTTCCAGGAACACCAAATTATTCAAATTATGCTCCATAAAACCCACAAAAACTATATACAGACTATTTTAGATTAAGTGTGCATTATTCGACATAGTTAAAACATATTTTGTAAATCACATCATGAAACTTTTATTCTAAGTAAATTCTCGTATCTTTTGAACACTTTAATATTCTACCTCTAGTAAAAAAAAAAAAATCAGTCATAGCTCACTGTAAGAATGAATCATTTTTAGCAATAGGTATTCTTCTACTTTATCACTAATTACCCCAAAATAAAATTTGTGGCATTATTTTTGAATCATTCCCTTTTATTTCTATCTAAAAGCTGAATGCCAGAGATCAGAAGATGTAAGTCCACACACTTAGAAAAGCAGTAACACACTTTTCATATCCCTTCATATTATTAATTTATAATGATACAAATAGGTAAACAGCCTATTTGTTTTTAAAATTATAAAAAGGACAAATTAATTCTATTGGACTCATCATATAATTTTAACCTCAACTACCTTAATAGTATCTTTCAGTATGCAATTCTGTAACTTCTCAGTGGTTTTTATATTACTTAAAATATGCTTAACCTATTTATTTTAACTTAAAAGGAAAAGATATTTTATGATTAAAAACAAGTTTGATATAGCTGGTTGGTCTGACAATGGAGACGAGCTTTGTTAACTGGAAGATACTTTCTATAAATATAACAAGCTAAACTTTCAACCTACAGGTTTTGACTAAAATATATTTATATACATAATAAGATAAAAGCATCTTATGAAAAAACTCCATTGGCAAACATGCACTGATATTAATAATGTTTTTGGGAGGGGTGTCTGGGTGGCTCAGTCGATTGAAGGTCCAACTCTCGGTTTCAGCTTGGGTCATGATCTTGTGGTTTCGGGAGTTCAAGCCCTGCATTGGGCTCCGTACTTATGGTGCGGAGCCTGCTTGTGATTCTGTGTCTCCCTCTCCACCCCTTCTCAACTTATGCTGTCTCTCCAGCTCTCAAAATAAATAAATAAACTTAAAAAAATAATATTTTTATTTTCTCAATGACTTATGATTATATCAGATTAAAGAAAATGCCTATAAGGGGAAGAAGGAGGAACTGATATAATTAGACATTTGCTAAGTCTTGGTAAAGTCTTTATGATATACTTCATAAAAAATTAGGACCAGGTAATAACTCCTTTGACAAATTAGGTGATTCTCATTCTTTTGCTTTCAACAAAACTGAAGGAGTAGAACCTAATAAAACATTAAACTAATGGATGCTTGATGATAAATCTTTAAGTAATTTCTGATATAACTTGGAAGGTTTTACTATCACAAAACTTCCAGCAGAATGAGCTTATTTAAATGAACACTTATTGGGGCGCCTGGGTGGCGCAGTCGGTTAAGCGTCCGACTTCAGCCAGGTCACGATCTCGCAGTCCGGGAGTTCGAGCCCTGCGTCAGGCTCTGGGCTGATGGCTCAGAGCCTGGAGCCTGTTTCCGATTCTGTGTCTCCCTCTCTCTCTGCCCCTCCCATGTTCATGCTCTCTCTCTGTCCCCAAAATAAATAAAAACGTTGAAAAAAAATTAAAAAAAAAATAAATGAACACTTATTTTTTAATAAATAAACAACCTACAAAATCTAAAAAGAACAGAAATTGGTGCCAAATCTGATTTCATTCTATCAATACATATTACATATTGCCAGATAGAAAAACTTCTGGAAGAAGAGAGGAGACAATTCCATTCACTTCATTAAAAAATGAACCCCGAGGGCTGCCTGGGTGGCTCAGTCAGTTGGGTGTCCAACTTTGGCTCAAGTCAATGATCTCACAGTTGATGTCTCTCTCTCAAAAATAACTAAAAACGTTAAAAATAAATAAATAATGCCAAGTGCGCCTGGGTGACTCAGCTGGTTAAGCGTTCAACTTCAGCTCAAGTCATGAGTTCAAGCCCCACGTCAGGCTCTGGGCTGACAGCTCAGAGCCTGGAGCCTGCTTCAGATTCTGTGTGTGTGTGTGTCTCTCTCTCTCTACCCCTACCCTACTCATGCCTGCCTGCCTGCCTGCCTGTCTCTCTCTCTCTCTCTCTCTCTCTCTCAAAAGTAAATGAACATTAAGAAAATTTTTTTGAGAAAATGAACCCCTGCTGAGTAACTATTACACACAAAGCAAATTTTATCAAAATTTTAATATATGTAAGTTATTCTAATCAACTGTGTGCTAATAATTTTGACAGTAGTTAGAACCTTATGGTCACAAGTTTTTTGTTGTTGTTGTTGTTTTGTTTTGTTTTTTTAATGTTTATTTTTGAGAGAGAGAGTGTGCGCACAAGCCGGGAAGGGGCAAAGAAAGAAGGAGACAGAGGGTCCGGAGTGGGCTCTGTGCTGACAGCAGAGAGCCTGATGTGGGGCCCAAGCTCATGAACCATGAGATCATGACCTGAGCTGAAGTTGGATGCTTAACTGACCGAGCCACCCAGGCACCTCAAGAAAAACATTTCCAATTCCAATTTATATATAGTATTGTAGCAAATAAGTTTGACAGATGATGATTAAAATATTTTCAAGAATAAAAATAGAGAACATTAGGATAAAATGCACTGGAAGTAACAGAACAGACATACAAGTTCAAAAGGAAAATAATTAAAATTTCCAAACATATGTTTGTGTTTACGTTTTTAATAAATAATGGGACTTAGAACCCCTTAGAGGTATTTTGTTGAAATGTGACAATATGTCAGAAATTCCATCCTCTTGCTGAAAAACTGTTATTGTCTATTTCAATATGTGCAAAGGGACACACAATCTCTGGAAACTGTTTCAGGAAATAATTGAGCACAAATTTGAAGATAACAGTCCTAAAGAAAGTGAGAAGTAAGGGTCATACAGATTAAGTGAAGACTGTTATCAACAGAGTAACAAAAATATGACATTTGAATGTCAATCTCCCTCAATAAACTAACAGCCATGAGAGCATATTTTTCTAGGTAGTCCCACCATTAATGCTATAAATAGCATATAGGTTTTAATAACTTGTTTACCACATAGGGGAATAAGTGCATGGAATGAATGAATAGTGAATATGTATCAAAGTGTATTATTTGATAATGGGAAATTACAAACTGATTTCTACTACAAGTCAAATATAAACTACAAATTTCAGTCAGAGTCAGACATTAAGTCTCTTAAATTACACAAGAAAAGGCCTAACAAAAAAAAATTTTGATTTCTATTTTAAGCAATACATAGCTGAAATTTGAAATAACAAAAACAGCATTTTGACTTTTTTGAAGAGATACAAATAGTAACTAAAAAGGAATGAGTTTGGCAGAAGGGGGCAAATTTGAAATCATTTAGCCATAAATGAAATTTCATTTTAATAAGTGAAGTTAGGACTCAAAGTCTTTGGTAAAGCCAAAATGTTATATCATCAGAAGTTCAAAACTTACCTCAAAAAAAAAAAAAAAAAAAAAACAGTATATCCTCCATCAAATCTTAAATTCTAAGTCTTTTGTGAGACAATGCTTTTCTAAGACCTTCAGTAATTTTCTAGTTTCCTCCTCCAAAGACTGCAGAAATGCCATCATCACCATATGCCTGAACTACGTAGTTTTTACTTTTCACATCGGTGGAAATAAGAGTATGCAAATCATTCACATCTTTCCACTGGTTTTGCCAGCAAGTATTGAGTAATTGGAAGGTGACTGTATCTACTGCCTGGGCTAATTTATAAGTGAAATGGTGGGCTTAAATTGTATAGTTGAATTAATGTAAATTAAATATGGGGCGCCTGGGTGGCCCAGTTGGTTAAGAATCCGACTTCAGCTCAGGTCATGATCTCATAGTTTCATGAGTTGTAGCCCAGCGTCAGGCTCTGTGCTGACAGCTCAGAGCCTGGAGCCTGCTTCTGACTCTGTGTCTCCCTCTCTCTCTGCCCCTCCCCTGCTCATGCTGTCTCTCAAAAATAAACGTTTAAAAAAATTTTTTTAAATATACTTAAGTAACTTGTAGCAGTACTAATCTGATATAATGTAAAAGGCTTAAAATATTTTTTAATTGGATTTTATTTTATTTTTTTATTTTATTTTATTTATTTATTTTTTTAATTTACATCCAAATTAGTCATCATAGAGTGCAACAAGATTTCAGGAGTAGATTCCTTAGTGTCTCTTACCCATTTAGCCCATCCCCCCTCCCACAACCCCTCCAGTAACCCTCCATTTGTTTTCCATATTTATGAGTCTCTTATGTTTTGTCCCCCTCCCTGTTTTTATATTATTTTTGTTTCCCTTCCCTTCTGTGCATGTTTTGTCTCTTAAAGTCCTCATATGAATGAAGTCATGATTTCTTTCTCTAATTTCACTTAGCATAATACCCTCCAGTTCCATCCACGTAGTTGCAAATGGCAAGATTTCATTCTTTTTGATTGAAAAGGCTTACAATATTAAATATTTTTTAGCTTTACTGAGGTGTAGTAGGGATACAAAAGACTGCACATATTGAAACATGCAATTTGATAAATTTTGACATGTATATACAAATTTACTTCTGAAAATCCCAATCCTCTTCCCCTGCCAAAAAGTTAAATAGGATTTGTATCATTTGAGAAAAGTACTTACCTTCATGTAATTCACAATCTTAGCAAGAACGCCAAACTTATACCCAGAGCTTCCTGACAGAGCTTTCAAGTTAAATGATCCATTACTATGATCTGGAAATGAAGTTCAAAAAACAATTATAACATGTTCCTACTAGATTTGATTATGACATTTAAGCAGCTAAGATTTTTAACTCTAGTAAAACATTTCTTGTTTCGAGTTTTTCCACCCAGTGTATTCTACCCTGTAAAATTTTGGCGAACAATTCAAATCCTTGACTGTATAATAAATTTATCAATTTTCACACTAAGAATAGGAACAAAGTATAAATAATTCAAAAGCATTAAAATACATTTCTTCTGTAAGTACCTCTGCCTCACTCTTTCCTTAATTCTGATTAGATTTTCTCCCAAGATTAGAGGCATGGTGTTGTTTTTATTTTTGTTTCTTTTTTTGAAAGAGAGAGAGAGAGAGTACCACCCAGGCACTCTAGAGGCATGGCTTTTTTTTTTTTTGAAGTTTATTTAGTTTTAAATTTTTTTAATATTTATTTTTGAGAGAGAGCACGCGCACACGTGCATGTGCACAAGCGGGGGAGGGGAAAAGAGAGGGAGACACAGAATCCGAAGCAGGCTCCAGGCCCCGAGCTATCAGCATAGGGCCCAATGTGGGGCTCAAACTCACAAACTGTGAGATCATGACCTGAGCCAAAGTCGGACGTTTAGCCAACTAAGCCACCCAGGCAACCCTATTTAATTATTTTGACAGAGAGAGAAGGTGCAAGTGGGAGAGGGTCAGAGAGAGAGGGAGAGAGAATCCCAAGCAGGCTCCACACTGTCAGTGCAGAGCCCGAAATGGGGCTTGAACCCACCAACTGTGAGATGATGACCTGAGCCAAAGCTGGACGCTTCAGCACCCCTAGAGGCATAGCTTTTTAAACAAGAGGATAATACAAATCTCAATCTGACACACAGAGCTTTTCTAATAAACTTAAAACCATGAGAAATGAGTAAATTACTTCTGAGGTATAAAAAGTTCCATTTATCACCTATTACATCAATTTCTATCAATGTAAAGCAAATGGGAATAAAAGAAATGATACAATAACTAAACTTGAGAGATAAACTAAGGAAAAATAAATTATAGGCACTGCCACTGCAAAAACATGGATGCTTAAAAAGGGATGGCAGCATGAGGGGCGCCTGGGTGGCTCAGTTGGTGAAGCACCAGATTTCAGCTATCTGCCCCTTCCCTCCTCATGCTCTCTCTCTCTCAAAAATAAACATTAAAAAAAAGGGGGGGGGGGATGACAGCAGGAAACAAGGAGCAAATCCTATAGAAGATCATTTGTTTCAGAACTTGTTATCATTTTGTTACATTTTATAGGCAGAAAACCTAATCCTACCATGAATCACAAATGCATTCCATTAGTCATAAGGAGGAATAGTTCAAAAAGTAAACTCATCATAAATACTAGAAAAACATTTCAGGGACACCAGTCGGTTGAGCATCCAACTCTTGCTCAGACATGATGCCAGAAGCCCCACAACAGGCTGCACACTGAGCATGGAGCCTACTTGAGACTCACTCCCTCTCTCTCTCCCCCTCCTCTCCCGGGCTGGCACTCGAAAGAAAGGAAAGAAAGAAAGAAAGGAAAGAAAGAAAGAAAGGAAAGAGAAAGAAAGGAAGAAAGAAAGAAAGAAAGAAAGAAAGAAAGAAAGAAAGAAAGAAAGAAAGAAAGAAAGAAAGAAAAGGAAGAAAGAAAACAAAAAAAGCAAAAAAAACAAAAAAACAAAAACAAAAAAAACAACACCAGAAAAACATTTCAGAAGTACACATTCTATTAGCAAACCATAAACTCAGATATAAAGTTCTCATGTGGCTGATCCACAAAGGAAGAAGTTAAATAAAAAGCAGAGGTGGGGGGTGTAATCTCTGGCACCAGTTTTGTAACAATTTAAACAAATGAATGCATTAGAACAGTGCAAGTCAAATGTAACGAGTGTCAAAGATCCAAAAAGAATAGCTTTTTTTTTTTTTCCAGAGAATAGTTTTTAGGTGGCAACATAATACTTCTTTGAGATTAGTTCACAAGACTGCTTTACTGAACATGCTTTTTTTGAGACTAAAACAAGACGATATACAGTTTTCCTTTAAAAATCACTGTTATAATTTTAACAACTTAACAGGCACATTAAAGTCTACTATGTTTCCAAAAATAATATTATGAATGCCTTACAGGCATGCTTTCACATTATTTCAATTACGAAATACTACCTACGTGGTTCATTTTACCAAGGTGTTCGGGACACTTTAACAACAACAGCAATAACATTTACTGAACACTACTATTTGCCAAATGCATGCTAAATATTTATTTTCTCATTTAATCCCTCCCAAATAACCTGTCTCCCTTTAAACATAAGAAAACAGAGAAGCAGAAGAATACAGATTCAAATGCAGTTGTAAACACTGTGATACTGCCTTGTATAAGAATCATTAATGGGGCACCTGGGTGGCTCAGTTGGCTAAGCATCTGACTCAGGTTTTGGCTCAGGTCATGATCTCACAGTTTCATGAGTTTGAGCCCCGTGTTGGGCTTTGCATGGATAGTGCAGAGTGCAGAGCCTGCTTGGGATTCTCTATCCTTCTCCTTCCCTCAATGCCCCTCCCCTGCTCACATGGTCTCTGTCTCTCTCAAAATAAATAAGTAAGCTTAAATTTAGAAAAAGGATCATTAACTAGCCCTTAACACAGACTATTTCATCCGAGATGGGCTATTATTCAATCAGAGTATAAAAATTCTCAAGTGCAGATTTAACGTTTTACCTTTAGTAAAATATTAAGTTTATCCTAGTGATGAATCATTACATTCTACTCCTGAAATCATTATTACAGTATATATTAACTTGGACTTAAATTTAAAAAAGAAAAAGAAAAGTTTATCCTATACTCCTCTGTAAACAACTAAGTGGGAAAGCTATGAAAAGCAGATGACACTATGTTAAGGATATGCATTACACAAATGTTCAATCATGAACTACATGCAGTTTTATCATGGAGTCTTAAACATTTAGCTAAGTGCCAGGCAGAGTAAACACTCAGTAAATATTAGCTGAATGAATGAAGGTAGTAAGAGTATTTCTATGTACTCCTTTATAGTCCAAGAAAATAATTCACTAATTTATCTATTATTTTATTTATTTTTAAATGTTTGTTTTTGAGATGGTGGAAGGAGGGGCAGAGAGAGAGAGGGAGACAGGATCTGAAGCAGGCTCTGTGCTGACAGCAATGAGCCCAATGCAGGGCTAGAACTCATGAACCGTGAGATTATGACCTGAGCCAAAGTCGGATGCTTAACCAACTGAGCCACCCAGGTGCTCCTATCTCTTATTTTTAAAAAATAATGTGACCTATAAAATAAAGCCTGCATAGCAAGCATTTGTCTGCTATTGCTATAATAGCCTCTCCATAATGTATAACCTTGATACTGTTATGTTTGGACCCCACACAACTCTAAATAATAGGTCACAAATACAAATATTCTAGCTTCAAAGCACTGAAGTTGTGGATTGTTTTGCCAGTTTTTAAAAAAGTTTTGAGTATAGTTGACATACAATGTCAGTTTCAGGTGTACAACACAGTGATTAAACTTCTCTACAGGTCATACTATGCTCACAAGTATAGCTACCATCTGTCAGCACATAACACTATTATAGTATCACTCACTATATGCTGTACCTTTTATTCCTTTCTTACCATTTAAATTTCACAGACTGATTCTTTTTAATGTTTTATGTCTTTATCCTGAAAGAGAGAGAGAGAGAGAGAGAGAGAGAGAGAGAGAGAGAGAGAGAGAGAGAGAGAGAGAGTGCACGTGAGCAGGGGAGGGCAGAAAGGAGAGGGAATCCCAAGCAGGCTCTCTGTTGTCAGTGCAGAGCCCAATGCAGGGCTCAAACTCGTGAACCGTGAGATCATTACCTGACCTGGGCCAAAATCAAGAGTCAGATGCTTAACTGACTTAGCCACCCAGGCGCCCCATTTCACAGACTGCTTTTTAATGTAGGTGGTGTACCTACCAAAACTAACCCTATCCCAACGAGCAGAGCTGAAAACCTTATTTCTTTTCCCTTAGAATTTCTCCTAAATCAAACCACCACATGGAAATAATCATTTCCAGAGGGCAAGATTTATAGAGAACACAAGTACTGAAAGAAAATATCATTTATGAGATTTTATGCCCACTTCCGGGAGGAAATATTAAGCTGGTAAACCTGGACTGTTTGTTTCCTAGGTTACTACCTCTCTCAATAGTACCTTCTAGCCCTAGCCGTGAAATACTCACTGAAGGATCCGAAATTTTATGGTTAAACACTAAGGAATCACCAGTTCATTACTAACTCAAATTCCTTTGCAGAAATTTACCTTAAGGACAAAAAATGAGGCAAGAAAAAGAGGGGACAGTTGATATCCCAGACAGCTCTATTCAAGTTTATGAATGATTTACACTTAAGGGTGGCAGGACTTAATGCAAATGAACGAGGAGGAAACTGTCAGCTGCATCGTGGTTCAACCAATAGAAGCACAGCTCCATCTTGGATGTGCACTGGACTGCATTACAAACAGACGATACCATCGCTTCAACAGCAGCCTTCAGACAAGAGGTAGGTTTATGCGATCTTTTGCATTTAGTAATACATGTCCTTATGATGTAATTTAAAAAATCTTTTACCATAAAAACCAAGCAGAAAGCTTTGTTCCAACTAAAGACCAAAAAAGGCACTGTATTCATTTCGCTGCTTGGTAGGATTTTATTATGAAAATGTGAAGACTGCCTTGTGCTATTTGATAAGCACCCTCACCATCTGTGCCTTATGGAAAATTCATGAGATTTTCTATGAACCTGATCTATATCCAGACCTTAGAGTAAACCATAAGCATTTAATGTTAAGTGGTTACTTGCTAATTTATTTTCTCTGAGCTATTTCATTTCAGCAATTTGGTCTGCCTTAACAAAGGATTTTTCTTAAAGAAAAATCTAGACTAAAAGCAAATCCTGGACTAAAGCTTTCTGATTATATGTACAAATTATATTGCTGGTAAAAAGCAGTCACTTACAAGAAAGTTTGTTATATTTGTTATATTTTAACAAATATGAGAAAATAGTTCAAAACTGTTTATTTGACTTTGAGTGCAGATGCCGAAAATGCTGAGAAATTGTCATGATTGTGATTTTTACATAAAAATAAAAGGACCATAAAGGTTATCATCATATAGGCTGCATTATACTGTAACCAAAAAGATCAATTTGTGGAGCTTCAGACTTTCCTAACATTTTAATTAAAATTATTCCTTCCAGTTAAATTTTAAAATCTGTATTACTGTAATACACAAGTCATTCTATTATTAAACAACCTTCTTAAATAGCCTTTCATTTTTTACATGGCACAAAAATATCTATTTATAACCATATTTCAATATAATGTTAACATTATTCTTAAACTGATCCTCAAACACATAGCAAGTCTTTTTAATAAACTACATTTTAAAATAAAAATATGTTTTAAGAAGAACTGGTTAAGGGAGGAATATATGTACCTTTCGAGGTAGGTATTAAGATTATTTTCATGGCTGAGAGTAACTATTCATGTCTATTAAAAAATCAGTATCAACTACTAGCCAAATTTCTAATTTTATAATAGTCAAGCATGAAAATATTGTTACTTAGTAGGGCTGGAGTTCCAGGATATTACCTACACATACTGATCTAGAGATTCAACTTCTGCCCTTTGCTGATAAATTTATTTCAATTTTAAGACTATTTTCCTAATTTTTATTCATTCCATTTCTTACTCAGCATTCAGAAGCATGAGCAAAGCATCCCTTGCAAAGCCCAAAGGTTGCTGTAAGAAGATATTATATCTCCCTAGGTTCAGCACAATGGGGTTAATTACCTAGAAAATATTCCTGCTTGCTGCACAAAGTATGGGACCCAAAAAAAGTCTCAAATAAAAAACCTTGTCAAATAAAACAGTTTACAATTTACCTGGAATTTCAGTTACAAATACTCTCCCCTATTATTAGCACTATAATCAGCCTACATCTTCCTGGTGATCTAACTATAGTTAGCACAGATGTAGGTTCACTGCTCTTTCACCAAACTGACCAGACGTGTGGCCTGCCTCAGACAGGTCCAGAGCTGGGTGCATTGCTCTATATCTAAAGGCCAATATGATTAATTGATCATATCTCAAAGTGATATGCTTAAAGGCACTAGAGAATTCAACTCAAGGGTTTTAACATAATTAGAGCAAAAGCATAATTTTATTCTTATCTGACAATTCAAGGTTCCAGAACACTTCCAAGTCTTGGCCCCATAAATATTTCACTAGGGCCTTCTGAAATGGGAGGGAAAGAAAGGTGAAGAGATAGATCAAAAGTTAACTAAAACAAAAACAACAAAACACTACTTAATACTCCCCATTCCTGTAATGAAATTTTAAAGGGGAGGAAGATTCAAAAAAGTACACAATTTTTTTTTTACCATTTACTCTTCTTTTTCATAAAGCATGTTTATAGCAGGTACTTGATATAAACTTACATTTTAATTTCAAAAGTACAGTCTCAGAGTACAAGAAAATCCTAATAATAATACTTTTCTTTTTTAAAATTTTTTTTTTCAACGTTTATTTATTTTTGGGACAGAGAGAGACAGAGCATGAATGGGGGAGGGGCAGAGAGAGAGGGAGACACAGAATCGGAAACAGGCTCCAGGCTCCGAGCCATCAGCCCAGAGCCTGACGCGGGGCTCGAACTCACAGACCGCGAGATCGTGACCTGGCTGAAGTCGGACGCTTAACCGACTGCGCCACCCAGGCACCCCAAAATATATAATACTTTTCTGCATGTCTAATTATGTCTCCTCCATCAAAGTAAGTTTCAGATTTTACCCTAAATTTAGCACAAAAAGTTGCTAGAGCTCTACTGTACATAAAAATAAACCACATTAAATTTAAGGTAGAAAATGACCCCATATTTCACAGTGTACTTTTTAGATATGCCCAAAAGCTAACTAAAGAGTGAATGTTTTGAGTTGCTCATCAGTTATCAATACACTCACGGGAGAGGCAAACTGTCATCATTTACAACATAAACTGTCATCATTTACAACATGTGTATACTCTTCCTTAAACTGCTTAGACACTTCTAATCAAAATACTGTTTACTGATTCCAGTTTTAATTTTTTAGAAGTAATCCAGAAAATTCAATAAATATATTAAACAGATAGATAACACAACAGACTTTTAAAACCAAAGGAAAGGAATACTTATAAAATATATTAGTTTGGGTTTGGATAAGTACTATATTCAAATGGTTCAAAAACTAAAATATAACAAGATATACCTTGAGAAATCTCACACACATCCCTGTTTCTCAGCTCTACCCTCCAACAAACCCACCAAGTAATCATTGTTATTGCTGGTCTATATCTTTCCAAATGTTTGCAGAGATTCAAGCAAATAAAAATATATACTATTTCCCCCTTTCCTACGCATACTGTCCTGCATCTTGCTCTTTTCACTTAACAGTGATTTCACCTAAAAATCTTTCCTTATCACTACAGTTACCTCATTCACACATAATATTGAATTGTATGGATATATTAATTTTAACCAGAATAGTTCATTGATGGGTATAAACTAACTTCAAATAATTGAATTTAGTTTGTGTCTGCCTGCCTGCCCCTGCCTTCTCCCTTCTCTTCCCTCCCTCCGTTTTTTTGGGGGGGGAGGGGTCAAGAGGGCTTGAAAAATTTTAAACTGTTCACTTGTACCTCAAAAACAAAATAGAATATAAAGTTCCTTAAACCAACTTTCAAATAATTCTTATTTTTTTTTTTACATTTATTTATTTTTTGAGAGACATAGAGAGATAGAGCACAAGTTGGGGAGGGGCAGAGAAAGAAGGAGACACAGAATCTGAAGCAGGTTCCAGGCTCTGAGCTGTCAGCACAGAGCCTGACGCGGGGCTTGAATTCACAAACCGTGAGATCATGACCTGAGCCGAAGTTGGATGCTTAACCGACTGAGCCACCCAGGCACCCCAGAATTCTAACTTTTTTTATTTTTAAGTTTATTTGAGAGAGAGCGAGCACAAGCAGGGTAGGGGCAGAGAGAGAGGGGAGAGAGAGAGAGAGAGAGAGAGAGAGAGAGAGAGAGAGAGAGAGAATCCCAAGCAGACTCCCCGCTGTCAGCACAGAGCCCAACATGGGGCTCGAACTCATGATCTATGAGATCAAGACCTGAGCTGATGGCAGCCGCTTAACCGATTGAGCCACCCAAGCACCCCTCCAATAATTCTAAAATTTCTATTTCATTTTGAAATAGAAACATACATTAGTCTTTACAACTTCTCCTCAGTTTTAAAGTCAATACAAATGAGAAACCCCTATTCATAAAAAGTTAAAATACAAAGTAATAATTTCAGTACAATTTCAACCAGGTAGGAGTTATAGATTTATATTGCCAATTTCTAGAAGGAACAAATTAAAAGTTTGATATGTTAGCAAGACAGGATTATTAGCTAAGTTTTTAATTTTTTTAAAAATTAGTATAATGTAAAAATTAAAAAAATTACTATAATACTTCTGAAATCAATAATTAAATAGTATTTGTTAATTAATAAGGTACATTAGACTAATTTAAGGGACATAATGTGGGAAAAAACTCCCAGATTTTAAAAAGGTATCAATCTGGGGTACCTGGCTGGCTCAGTTGGTAGAGCATGCAGCTCTTGATCTTGGGATTGTTTGAGTCCCACAATGGATTTAGAGATTACCTAAAAATGTAAATCTTAATAAAAATAAAAAAGGAATCAACCTGAAAGGCCTTGACAGAAAATCTAAGGAATATTCTCATCAATGCAGGAGAGGTCCTAGGTTTACCCAGGTAAAATTATTAGACAGACCCTCCTGTGTTTCTTCCTGCTTTTTATCTATCCATATAATAAATGGCCCTGTTCTTTATTTCCTCAAGGTCCTATTCTTCTTCTCCTTCTCTTATATTTGCTCTACTTTTCAAAAAGGACCCGAAACTCATTCACAGTGAAGTAAATATAACAATGTGTACTATCCCTCCCAAAAGGATCTGCATTTTAGTAGTACTAAAAATTTTAAAGGACTTCCAAAGCTGAACATCTTCTAGGCATTTGTGTGTCTGCACACACATGTCACTACTCTGTTAGGAAGGCTGGGTCAAAAAGGACTATTATTTGTCTCCAGTTGAGTCCGTTTCTATGGGTTACTTTACTTGGGTGCATGGTGATTAGAATCAGAGGCAGCACCAATGCAGAGGATGGAGGACTGGCCTATCAGGACATCCACATTAGACTCCCAGGGGCACCACTTACCATGTATTCTACATGAATGGCACTCACAACACAATATGAATGGTGCCCCCTGGAGGTCTGCAATGTAGCAGCCCCAGTTTCTGTAAGAATGTGCTAAGAAGTGGAGCATCTGAGTAGCTTAGTCAATTAAGCATCCAACTCTTGGTTTCGGCTCAGGTCATGTTCTCACGGTTCATGACATTGAGCCTTGAGTCAGGCTCCATGCTGACAGCACAGACAGAATCTTGGGATTCTCTCCCTCCTTCTCTCTCTGCCCTGACCCTGCTCACATTCTCTGTCTCAAAATAAATAAACATTAAAAAAAAAAAAAAAAGGAATATGCTAAGAAGAGAAAAATTTAAGGGATAAAAGAGGGTAACTCTAAAAGGCTGGGTCTCCAAAGTTTGAAAATATTGTAATGTACTGGGAAGTTCATCACATACCTGTGTTCCAGACAATGTATTTTTGTATGTCCCAGAACTAATAAAAGCAACTGATTCAGTTACTGTCCATTAGTCTGCTGTCCCTTGTTTCAAGATGAAGGATCACCACAAACCATGAAACTGAAGGATTCTTAAATCCAAAAAAAAAAAAAAAAAATGAATTTAAGCCTTGACTTCTGGCCTCAGGGTTTTTTTGTTTTGTTTTGTTTTTTGAAAGAGAGAGCACAGAGAACAAGAGTGTATGCATGAGCAAGTGGGATAGAGACAGAGGGAGAGGAATGGAGAGAATCTTTAAAAAAACTTTTTCTATGTTTTTATTTTATTTTTGAGAGGGAGAGACAGAGTGCGAGTGGGAGAGGGGCAGAGAAAGAGGGAGACACAGAATCTGAAGCAGGCTCCAGGCTCTGAGCTGTCAGCACAGCCTGATGTAGGACTCGAACTCACAGACCGTGAGATCATGACCTAAGTTGAAGTCAGACGCTTAACTGACTGAGCCACCCAGGTGCCCCAGGAATGCAGAGAATCTTAAACAGGGTCCACACCCAGCACAGAGCCAGAGTCAGGGCTTCATCCAAGGACTGGTGAGATCATGACCTGAGATGAAATCAAGAGTCGGCCACTTAACCAACTGAACCACCAAGGTACCCCTCAGATCATCAATTTCACCTTCAAAATACACAAAGGAAGAACCAAGTCCATCCAGAGAGATGCAGTTACTTGCCAAGCAAATATGATTTAAAGGAAAAAACCTTTCGTGTCCCTGGCTGGCTCAGTCAGTAGAGCATGTGACTCATGACCTCGGGTTGTAAGTTCAAGCCCCATGTTGGGCACAGAGTTTACTTAAAAGTGATAAATTATAAAAAGAAAACAAAAACCTTGGAAAGTATTACTTTATTAAAGTTTTAAGATTACATGTATAAAGAAAACAAAAATTTAAGGAATTATACTGTTATGGATTTGGGCTTTAAGTCACTTTTTCATCTTTGTTGGTGTGACAATGCTATGGTGGCTATGTTTACAAACAGAACCCTCACCTTTTAAGAGATATATACTGAAGATGTCTAGGAGAAGTGATGATGTCTGGGATTTGCTTCAAAATAATCTAGGGGCATGGGGGGCCTAGGTGGCATAGTCAGAAGAGCATGCAACTCTTGATCTCAGGGTTGTGAGTTCAAGCCCCACACTGGGTATAGAGATTACTTAAACAAACTTGAAAAATATAATCTATGAGGTAGAAACAAATGGGTAAAGACAAATTGGTAACTGAAGCTGTATTATGAGAATACAGGGGTTCATTATACTCTTACTCTTCAACTATCTTAAAGTTTTGTCTAATTGAAATATACTCTCACACACAAGTATCTTCAGCATTCAGAATACTATCTGGGACACAGTAGGTAAATATTTGTTTATAACAATGAATGAAAGTCTATTTACAACTATGTAGGAAAGAAAAATCACACAAAATAAGTCATTTCTTTAATAAAATAAAGCTTTCAAACTGACAGCAGTCATTGAATTAATAAAGTGGAACTATTTTTTCCCCTTATTTCCAAAATTTTCTCAGTATATAAGCATTTTATAATTTTTTAAAATTAAGTTTCAAGAAGAGCTGCCTGGTGACACAGTCGGCTAAGCATCTGGTTCTTGGTTTCGGTTCAGGTCATGATCTCACAGTTTGTACATCAGAGCCCCTTGCTGGGCTCCATACTGACAGTGCAGAGCCTGCTTGTCTTGCGCTCTCGCTCTCTCTCTCTCCCTCCCCCTCTCTGCCCCTCCCCCATGCACATGCATGCTCACTCTCTCAAAAATAAAAGTAAAATATTCATATCCATAGATCATTCAGGTATATGAACAGTTAATACTATCATATACTTAACAACAACAAAAAAAAATCCTAAGATTAAGGTCTCTTCATAGGCAACATGAACCTAAAATTTTATCATCCTTATTCTGAAAACCGTCATTATTTAGCTTTCCTTTCTCTAGTATTTTCACTCAGCCACTATATCTTGATTCAGGTCACCTGTCTTCAAAGTTTAAAGGAGAGGAAATAGGAGACAGAAATACACTGAGCCCACAAGGTAAGAAGGATCCTCAAAGTTAATGAGAAAAGCTTTTCTGGGGGCAGTATGAAGAATACCACCTTAAAACACTAAGATTTTTTTGTATTTAACAGATCATTGACCACTGCTTTAGTTAAATTTTAAAACTATTCAGCTTCTTTTTCCCCCTTCTATTAGCAGTTAGTTTCTGTATATAAACCTTAAGCATATGTATTTGTCTAGCAAATGACACACATGAAAAAAATACATGGTATGGGGGCACCTGGGTGGCTCAGTTAAGTATCCAACTCTTGATTTTGCCTCAGCTCATGATTTCACAGTTCCTAAGTTCGAGCCCCACATCAGGCTCTGCACTGACAGCATGGAGCCTGCTTCAGATTCTGTGTCTCCCTCTCTCTTTGCCCCTCCCCACCCCTTTAAAAAATAAATAAATAAGCATTTAAAAAATATACATACATATATAGTATGGTTTACAGAGTACACTGCCATAGGATAAAGAAAAAATTCAAAAATACCATTTGGGTATTAATTCTGGCAGAAAATAAAAGAACTCACGTTACCTACATAGATTTACTAACAAGTCTTAGTACTGAGACTTCAATTGACAGATCCATAGAATTTGATTACATGTATTCATTTTCTACCTTTTTACAGATTCAAAAGAACCAATATAAGAAGTATAATCCCTAAGAATGGCCTCTCTGAGTTCCAGCCTCTGGAATGAAACCACTACATCTGTTTATCAGTACCTTGGTTTTCAAGTTCAAAAAATTTACCCTTTTCATGATAACTGGAACACTGCCTGCTTTGTCATTCTGCTTTTATTCATATTTACAGTGGTATCTTTAGTGGTGTTGGCTTTTCTTTATGAAGTGCTTGACTGTTGCTGCTGTGTAAAAAACAAGACTGTGAAAGACTTGAAAAGTGAACCAAACCCTCTTAGAAGTATGATGGACAACATCAGAAAACGTGAAATTGAAGTCGTCTAGCACTCTACCTAAGATGAACAAAATCTCTGCAAATAGCCTTCAACTACTGAAGAAAAAAGGAAAATTTTCTGAGGCCAACTGTTATTATAAAACTGACTCTTGAGGGGCACCTGATGGCTCAGTCAGCTAAGGGTCTGACTTCAGCTCAGGTCATGATCTCGTGATTCATGAGTTTGAGCCCTGCGTTGGGCTCTGTGCTGACAGCACAGCTTCGGATTCTGTGTCTCCTCTTCTCTCTGTCCCTCCCCCCCCCCCCCACACTCTTTCTCTCTCTCACAAAAATAAATAAACATTAAAAAAAATTTTTTTAACTGACTCCGATTCTGAATAATTAAAAGATTTCTAATAGAAGGGAAAAACAAGTTAAATATGCACTTTTTGTGTATCCCTTTCATTAAATATACACAAAATCTTCACGAATGTGAATAAGTTACCAATGTACTTAAAATGACACTTCAAAAACTGGATAAAAGATTCCTAGATTTCAATATTAAGCAGCAAAATGTAAGCTAGAAAACACGAGAAAGATCAAATAACTTTGACCTACACAAACCATGTAGACCAAAACAATAACTACCCTCTGTGTGTTTTGGTAATAAAAATGCTATTTAAAATGCTTACCTAAATCCAAAGTAAAATGATTCCACTTACACATAAAGTCTCTACTTATTAAAAAGCAGTATTTGCTAGTTTACAGAAGACAACTAATACACTTTTTAAAGACCAGTTTTATGTAAAGATTAGAGAGGAAAAAAAGTCTGAAAATAGAAAGGTCACAAGTATACATGCATAAAATTTTCATAAAATTGACTGTTTAATAATAAATACATGGTATAAGAAGGATCAGGCTGTTTTCAAACTAAAACTTTCTAGTACACCCTTAAATTGTATTTCTTGAGCTTTTCCTTTTGTTGCTCATATTTATTATTCTCAAGGTCTAAAGATACCTGACATAGGAAAAGACTGCCAAAAAAAAAAAAAAAAAAAAAGACAAAAGGTAGGACCATGTAACACCTATTAAGAAATACTTCAGTTTCTGGGTGTCTGGGTGCCTCACTCGGTTAAGTGTCCGACTTCAGCTCAGGTCACGATCTCACGGTTCGTGAGTTCGAGCCCCAACGTCGGGCTCTGTGCTGACAGCTCAGAGCCTGGAGCCTGCTTCAGATTCTGTGTCTCCCTCTCTCTCTGCCTCTCCCTCGCTCACACTCTGTCTCTCAATAAATATTAAAAAAAAAAAAAAAAAAAAGGAAATACTTCAGTTTTATTTCCTGGAATTACAAGGGCTGTAAAGATATATTTTATAACCCTAATCCTTTGCTACCACCCATGAGCAAACCTAAGCATGCTCTTAACCATTACAACTGCCCTTAACCAGAAATATCACTCCTAGAAATCTACCCTGAGAAATTAGTTCAAAAGAAACAAGCTCAAGATACAAAGATATTTGTAATAGCATTACTCAACGTAACACCACCACCAACAAAATGGAAATAATAGCCTTTACATATGACACATCAACCTAGATTAAAAAGCTACTGAAAATTAAGGCAAAATAGAAAATATCTGATATATGAAGTGAAAAAATATATATCTTCTCATTTAGAGAGCCCTCTTGGATTGAAATCCCTTTTATACAAATTTTTTTTTTTCTAACATTAGAAATACACACAAATAATGTAACCAACTTTCAAAGGACTTGTGAAACCTGGTATACTCAATACTTAGGTAAGTAGAAGCTATTCTGAGCACTGTTAAAATCACATTTTCATAAATAGTAAACTCTGGAGTCCTTAACATGGATGGAAAGCATAAAGATCCTTTAATTACTAAATTTCTTGATAACAGACACTTAACTTTTCCCTACCTTATGCTGTAATTTATTTAGCCATTCAACAAACATGTATTTGACAAACATGTATTGAGTGTTTCTCTGTGTGAAAGATTAGGTTACAATGGCAAACAATCATGCAATTGCAATGACACACAATAGCTTTGTCAGAAATAGTGAGTGCTATGGGAATCAAAGGCTAAGCACCAAATTCAAATAGGAAAGTAGAGATAATAGGACTTTTAACCTGCAACCTAAAAGAGGAATAGGATTTACTCAGAAGAGGGAAGGAGCTAAGAAAGAATATTCCACAAAGAGGATACAATATGGGTAAAGGTCAAGAGGCAAGAGAGTAAAGCATGTTAAAAGAGCTACATACAGGCCAATATCACTAAGAGAGAGTACAAGGAAAACAATGATTATGGGTATGAAAGGTAACGGGAGACTAGATCAGGTAAGGCATGGAGATGGCAGGAAAAGATAACCTTCACCTGAAAAGCAATGATGATCAGCCTTAAACAGAGACTGATGTTATCAGACGATTAGAAAAATCACTGACTTCTGTACAGAGAGTGGACAATAAAGAAGTTAAGCCAGGAAACCTTGTAAGCACCTAATCAAGCAATCCACTCATAGTGACCCCAACTAGGGTGGTATGACAGTCTTCGCTGTGTACACTCAGTACTTCCTGCTCTCCTCTGAGCACTTGGAACACCCTATGGCTGGTACAGCCCTGTGACTAGCTCTAGACAATGAGCTGTGAGAGAAAGTGATGTCTCACCTCCAGGCCAGAGGATTTTAACTGCCAAGCAAGATCTTCCAGAGTTCTTTCTCCCTCTGGCACTGAAATCAGTAACACTGGAAATATCAGCTACTCTACCAGCCTGGGTTCTTGAGTGACTGTAAGGAGGTAAGACCCCTGCCAACACATGTTAAACACGTGGTGTGAAAGAGAAACAAACCTTTGTTGTTTTTAAGCCACTGAGATTTTGGCTAAAAAAAAAGAAAAAGAAAACAACAACAAAAACCCAAAAGCCCAAAATTATGTCACTGTGACCAAGTTCCAAACCTTGTGCTTAATACATAATCTAACTGCAGTTTCAAACTCCCTCAGAAATGTAGTCTTAAATCATCAGTCAGGAATTTTTCCATTAACACCAATAAGTATGCCAACATGGACCCTCTCCACCAAAGGAATATGAGGTTATCTGCATAAGACTCCTAGCTTTTCCTCCCTAGAAAGCAGCCTGGCCTAAAACAATCCTTTTCTTTTGCTAATAACTTTCTTGCCTCCACCTTCCTTCTATAAGAACTGTCCAGGGGCGCCTGGGTGGCGCAGTCGGTTAAGCGTCCGACTTCAGCCAGGTCACGATCTCACGGTCCGTGAATTCGAGCCCCGCGTCAGGCTCTGGGCTGATGGCTCAGAGCCTGGAGCCTGTTTCCGATTCTGTGTCTCCCTCTCTCTCTGCCCCTCCCCCGTTCATGCTCTGTCTCTCTCTGTCCCAAAAATAAATAAACGTTGAAAAAAAAAAAAATTTTTTTTAAATAAAAACAAAAAAAAAGAACTGTCCATTTGCTACAACTCCTCGGAATGCCTTGCTCAACAGGATGCTACCTGAATCATAAATCATGTAATAAAGCCAATTAGATCTTCAAATTTACATGAATTTTTGTTATTTAGCAGGAGCAAAGTCATTCTTAAGCAGATCAAAGAGACTAGGTCTATGAGCGGGTCTGTGCTAATGTTTATTTTTAAGTTTATTTGACACAGAGCACATGAATGCAATCAGGGGAGGGGCAGAGAGGGAGAGAGGGAGAGAGAGAGAGAGGAGCTTTGGGCTCCTCGCTCAGTGTGGAGCTGCTGGGGACTGACTCTCACTCTCTCCCTCTCTCCCCCCGCTCCCCACCCCCCCCGCCCCCCCCATCCTCCCTACCCCACTCTCACACTCTAAGAAAAAAAAAAAAAAAAAAAAAAAACAATGAAAGAGAGGAGGGATATCACTAATGACCTTACAAAAGTCAAAGGCTTGCAAGGAAATACTTTTGAAAAATTTTAGACAATGTAGATAATGAAATGGACAAACTCCTAAAAAGATGCAAGGCACCAAAATTAACTCAAGAAGGTAACAGATAATCTGAATAGATCTATAAGAAGAATTTCTATGAGAGCTTCTCACAAAGGAAAGCTCAGGCCCAAATGCCTTTGCTAGTGAATTCTATCCAACATTTAAAGGGAAAATTATATCAAACCTTCACAAACTCTTCCAGAAACAGTGGAAAAGAGAACACTTCACCAATCATTTTATGAGGCCACAAATACCCTCACAGGCATCCAAGAAAACTACAGACTATACCCTCATGAATATAAACATAAAACTCCAGTACAAAATATTAGCTATCTGAATTCCACAACAAATAAAAAAGATTACATACATCATGACCAATAGGATTTATATATATACATATATATAGTCAAGTTAACTAACATACAGTGTATACAAGGTACTCTTGGCTTCAGGAGTAGATTCCCATGATTCACTGCTTGCATACAATACCCAGTGCTCATCCCAACAAGTGCCCTCCTCAATGCCCTCCACCCATTTTCCCCTCCCCCGTCCCCCATCAGCCTTCAACTTGTTCTCTGTATTTAAAAGACTCTTATGGTTTGCCTCCTTCTGTTTGTAACTATTTTCCCCCTTCCCTTCCCCCATGGTTTTAAGTTTCTCAAATTCCACGAGTGAAAACATGATTATCTGTCTTCTCTGACTGACTTACTTCACTTAGCATAATACCCTCCAGTTCTATCCACATTGTTGCAAATGGCAAGATTTTATTCTTTTTCTTTGCCAAGTAGTATTCTGTTGTGTATATATGCCACATCTTCTTTATCCATTCATCAGTTGACAGACATTTGTGCTCTTTCCATAATTTGGCTATTGTTGGCAGCACTGCTATAATATTGGGGTACATGAGTCCCTATGAATCAGCACTCCTGTATCCTCTGGACAATTCCTAGTAGTACTATTGCTGGGTTGTAGGGTAACTCTATTTTTAATTTTTTGAGGAACTCCCACACTGCTTTCCAGAGTGGCTGTACCAGTTTGCATTCCTACCAACAGTAGGATTTTTTCTAAGAATGCCAGGTTGGTTTAACATCTGAAAATCAATTAATGTAATATTAATAAAGAAAAGCATGATCTTCTTAGCAGATGTAGAAAAAGCACTTGATAACATCCAAAACTCATTTAAGATCAAAAACTCTCAACAAACTGGGGCACCTGGGTGGCTCAGTCAGTTGAGCGTCCAACTCTTGGTTTCAGCTCAGGTCATGATCTCACGGTTCATGAGATCGAGCCCTGCATCAGGGTCTGGGCTGACAGTGTGCAGTCTGTCTGGGATTCTCTCTCTGCCCCTCCCCCATTCATGCTATCTCTGTCTCTCAAATAAACAAACTTAAAAAATAATAATAAAATTAAAAAAAAAACTCTCAACAAGCTAGAAGTAGAGGGAAACTTCAACCTGATAATGGGCATCTACAAAATCCAGGCAGCTAAGATCATACATAATGATGGAAGATTGAATGCATTTCCCCTAAGATCAGGAACAAGGCAAAGCTGTTCACTCTCACTACCTGTATTCAACATCCTATTAGCCAGCTCAGAGGGGGTGAGAGGAAAGGAGGGAGGGGGAGAGAAACGACGGAGGGGCGGAGAGAGAAAAAGAGGAAAGAAGGAAGAAAAGGCATTCACATTGGAAAGGACAAATAAATCTGTCCTTATTTACAGATGACATAATCTTTCAAGTAAAAAAACCTATGGAATTCACACAAAAAAACTATAAATAATGAACAAGTTCAGCAAGGTTGCAGAAGATCAAAGTGCAAAAATCTACTGTACTTCTATTTACTAGGAATGAACAATCTAAAAAATCAAATTAACAATTTCACTCACAGTAATATCAAAAAGAATAAAATACTTAGGAATAAATTTAACAAAATACATGTAAGACTTATACATTAAAAGCTACAGGGGCGCCTGGGTGGCTCAGTCGGTTAAGTATCTGACTTCGGCTTAGGTCATGATCTCACGGTTCGTGAGTTTGAGGCCCGCATTAGGATCTGTGCTGACAGTCCAGAGGCTGGAGCCTGCTTAGGATTCTGTGTCTCCCCCCCCACCCCTCTCTCTCTCTGCCCCTCCCCCACTTGCACTGTCTCTCTCTCAAAAATAAACATGAAAAAAAAAAAACCTACAAAACATAGCCAGAAGACATAAAAAACCTATATTGATGAAAAGATATCCATGTTCATTGACTGGAAGACTTAATATTGTTAAGATACCAATTCTCCCCAAATTGACTTACAGATTCAATACAATCCCTATAAAAATCACAACTGGCTCTTTTACACATAGGAATGGACAAGGTGTTGTTAAATTTTATTTGAATGCAAAGAATCCGGGAAAAAAACAAAACAATCTTGGAAAAAGAAGAACAAAAGTGAAGACTTCCACTTTCCCTATTCTGATGCTACAGCAATCAAGAGAGTATGGAATTAAGGATAGACATAGAATCAATGGAACCAAACTGAGATTCTAGAAATAAATTCATTCATAGTCAACTGATAATCAACAAGCAGGCCAATGCAAATCAGTGGGAAAAGACAGTCTTTTCAAGAAATGGCGTGGGGACAACTGAATAACCACACACAAAAAGATGAAGTTAGACCCTTATGTTAAACCATACACAAAAAAATCAACTCAAACATATCACAGACCTAAATATAAGAGCTAAAACTATAAAACTCTTGCAAGAAAACATAAGAGTAAATTTTCACGACCTTGAGTTAGGCAAAGATTTCCTACATATGACACCAAGAATGCAAGTGATACTGGATCAAGAAACTGTACTCAGAATCTATAAGGAACTCTTACAAATCAATAGGAAGAAAACAATGAAAAATGGGCAAAAAAATATGAATAGACATTTGTCCCAAGATGACCCATGAAGAGGCCAAAAAGCAAATGAAATGACGCTCAACATCATTAGTCATTAGGGAACTGCATATTAAAACCACAATGATACCATTTTACAACCACTAGAATGGCTATAATAAAAAAGACAAGAAATAAGTCTTAACAAGAATAAAAAAAATAGAACCCTCATGCATTGATGGTTAAGAATGGAAAATGGTACAGCCATTTTAGTAACTTCTTAAAAAGTTAAAGCATAAAATTACCACATGACTCAGAAGTTCTGTTCTTAGGTCCTCTATCCAAGAGAAAAAAACGAAACCAAAAACAAGTCCACACAAAAGCTTGTACATCAACGTTCATAGCAGAACTATTCATAATAGCCAATAAATGGAAATAATCCAGATGTCCATTAACTCATGAATGGATAAACAAACTGTAGTATACCCATACGGTGGATTACTCTTCAGCAATAAAACAGAATGAAGTACTGATACATGCTACAGATAGATGAATCCTGGACAAAATATCAGCAAATTGAATGCCACAACAAATAAAAAAGATTATACACCAACCAAGAAGGATTTATTCCAAGAATGCAAGGCTGATTTTATCTGAAAAATCAATAAATATAATATGCCATGTTAATAGCATAAACAAAAAGAACATGATCATCTCAATAAATGCTAAGTAGAAGAAGCCACCCACTACAGGCCACTTATTATACAATTCCATTTATGTGAAACATCCAGAAAAAGCAAATATATAGAGAAAGAAAGCTATTGGTTATCTGGGGCTAGGGTGGGAACAAGAAGAGAATGGGCACAAAGCATCTTTTCAGGGTGTTGGAAATGTTCTAAAATTGAATTATATCAATAGTTGCACAATTCTCTAAATGTACTAAAAATATTTGAATTGTACATTTAAAATGAGTGAACTATATGGTATATAAACTTCAACAAAGTTATTCTCTGAAAAGATAATAACCTAAATTCTAACTACAACACAAGATGATTAATATCTTAAAAGCAATATACTCTCTTATCACTGTATAATGTTGAACTAAAAAATGAACTTGTTGGGGTGCCTGAGTGACTCAGTCAGTTAAGTGTCCAACTCTTGATTTCGACCCAGGTCATGATCTCATGGTTCATGCTTGGGATCCATCCTTCCTTCCTTCCTTCCTTCCTTCCATCCTTCCTTCCTCCCTCCCTCCCTTCCTTCCTCTCTCTCTCTCTCCCCCCCATTGTTCCCAGCAAGCAAGTGCATGCACACACTCCCTCAAAACAAAACAAAACAAAAACTTTATAAAAAATGAACTTCCCATGATTAAATAAATGGTTTCCTGAAAAATAAAAACAGTCCTAAACAGTCAATTTTTTACTGACCAGAATTTTGTTTAGAGCCTGATGATCCTCCATGTTCTAGCTTTGCTTTCTTCTTCTTTGATGATGATGATGATGACTCAGAAGATACTGCACGTTTTTCTACTACAGGAGTGGAAAGAGCTCGTTTTTTGAACAGCTCTCGTTCTCTCAACAGGCTTGGATCCATATTTCTGCAAAGATAAAAGTAAATATATTCAATCCAGATTCTAATCACTCAAACCTATAGGCCAAATCCATAGGTCCCAAGAAGAATTACTTCCAAACAAAATTACCTTTTATTATAAGTTCTCCAGCACTTGTTTTAATTCACTTAGTGATTCACTTAACAATCTTCAGTTAGTGCCAGGCACTATGCTAGGC